>NC_138554.1:129764270-130396698 GCF_964273705.1 Natrix helvetica | reverse complement strand
GAAACTGAAGGGAGTAGAAACAATAATGTTGTACGTGACTTAACCATTGGAAATCCTAGTTCTAATGGCATCAAGCCTATTTTCTTTTGTCCTTCAAAAATGAAGCTTGAGTTGGGCAGTTGTGTTATGTGGCTACTTATAAAATGCAGATTAGCTATAAGGAGAAGGTAAATGTAAAGGTTCCCCTTGTACATATATGCTAGTTGTTCCCAACTCTAGGGTGGTGGTGCTCATTTCTCTTTCAAAGCCGAAGAGCCAGCGCTGTCTGAAGATGTCTCTGTGGTCATGTGACTGGCATGACTAAGCGCCTAAAGTGCACAGAACGCTGTTACCTTCCCACCAAAGGTGGTCCCTATTTTTCTACTTGCATTTTTACATGCTTTTGAACTGCTAGGTTAGCAGAAGCTGGGAGAAGTAATGAGATCTCACTCCATTATGCGGCGCTAGGGATTCGAACCGCCCAACTGCAGACTTTCTGATCGACAAGCTCAGCGTCTTAGCCACTGAGCCACCAAGTCCCCAGATTAACTGTACAGAGCACCATAGGAGGCAACTGCAAAAAAAAGTCAATACCATGCAATTGAATCTGCCCATTTTTTATGTGTGGTTTTTGACCCTCCCCTCTATGAAGACACCTTAAAAAACCCTGTGAAACAAAGCAAAAAGTCTCATAAACGTTCTTTAAAATTTACATTTAGTGTCACTTTCATAGCATAGCACTTTCGTAGAACTTAATAAAGATATTAGCACAGATCTGGATCATATCTCTATGGGCCATGTCCTGAATCCCTTGGACCAGGGGTGATCCCTTGGAACAGGTTCTGGAGAACCGGTAGCGGAAATTTTGAGTAGTTCGGAGAACAGGCAAATGCCATCTCTGGCTGGCCCCAGAGTGGGGAGGGAATGGGGATTTTGCAGTATCCTTCCCCTGGAGTGGTGGGAATAGAAATTTTGCAGTACCCTTCCCCTGCCATGCCCACCAAGCCACACCCATCAAGCCACCCTCACAGAACCAATAGTAAAAAAATTGAATTTCAGCACTCCCTTGGACTCTCCTAGGCTCATCAAAGCCATCATGCTCAGGCTGAGAGTGAGAATACCAATGACCTTGGAAGTCAACACACACAATAAGAGTGATGCGATTCTTCTTCCATCCATCAGCAACCAATTCTTGATTTTGCCTAAATGGTGCATAAATTGTGGTGATTTTGGATTGACGTTTCCCGGGAAATGTATATTCTGCATATGTGGAAATGACAAAGCCTACAATGCTTAGCTGGCAGGCTAAGAATTCCGTGCTAATATATTTAAAGGACATTCAATTAAAGGAAAGCCCAAGGAGACAGTGTAGAAAGACACACAGAGAGTTTTGTAGCAAAGATGCTTTCTGTTGTTGCAAGATGGTAGAACTCAAAAATATTGGCTAATAGGAGAAGGTGATATATATCATCAGCACAATTCTGGTAGGGATTTAGGTCTACCAATAAAAGAGAATATTTGGCGCTCAAGGTTGAACTGTGTGATTCTTGGTGTTCTTTGAGTCTGGCTGTTTTCTTGCAGAAGTTTTGTTACCCAACTAGGTAACATCTTCGGTGCAGAAAGAAAGTGGGGTTTGCATTTCTAGCACTGATGTTATCTAGTTGGATAATGAAATGTCTGCAAGAAAACAATCAAATTCAAAAAGCTCCAAGCACCCCACAGAGTAGTCTAATTGGCTTAGCCAATAGTATCTAATCTGCCTTCTGGGTTCATTGTCTAGTAGCCAACACAAGCAAAAACTACAGCTTTAAAATATTACATTCTTTAGGCTATTACTACATTACAAAAACTACTAGGGTAGTGATGCTGATTGGGGATGGTTGGATATATATATAGTCCAACTGATCTGGGCATGAGTTTTTAATGAGCTTCTGTAATGTCATTATTAAGATCCATCTTGAAGGCTCTTGATACCTTCCAGTTATTTGGGACAAATCCTATCAATTTCAGGCAGTATAATCATTGACAGGGACTGTATCTAAAATCTCTGGAGTGTAATAAGTAACTTACATTGAGTTGTGACTTAAGATTTATGCTGTGTCTTGAACAGTTAAATTAGAACCTCTTTCCCTTGTTAATCCTTGTATATTTTTGGATGAAAATTATATTGTGGAGTTTGTCCATTACTGATAAAGAGCATTTCTACCACTTTCCCCAACTTTTCCTCAATAGAAAGCCCCCCCCCCCAAAGCAGCTTTTTATAATAGTGATTTTTTTTTAGTCTTCTAGAAAACTTTTTAGCAGCTTACAAGGATAAGAAATTCATTAGTTTAAGTCATGCGATTCTGCTAGCTCATTAGAGAGCAGGGAAGCTGTCAAAGTTAAGGGCAGAGATATGGGGCCACTTTAACCATCTGATGAAGCAATTTCTTATTTTAAACTGTAGATACCAAAGGGTTCATTAGATTAGCTTAATGAACAGTCATGGGCTGACGTATAAAATTCCCTATTTCATTAGTGTCTAATTGCACCCAAAATATGCAATTTCTAAATGGAGATACCCTGATAGGAAAATAAAATGTAAATGTTGCTTATGGAGAGTAATTAGGCTTTTAGAGTCATGCTCCTAAGTTTGCTTTTATAACCAAGTGGTGCAAATGTTTTCATCTGAATGACAGCTGAAACTGGGAGGACGTTAAATGCACACACACTCTCATCCCCCAACTCCTAATAAATATTTCTATTTGGACCTGGATGATTATATCTGGAAACCACTGTCTTTCTTGTGATGTGGCAAATCACTTGGCAATTTCTTTTCATCTGTGGCATCTAAAAAGTCCCTGCTTGGAAAAGCACATATTTTATAAAATATGTAAGGGGAAATAGAAAAAAAAAGAATCCACTTATTCTTTGATGGTTTTATGGCTCTGATCAATTTATGCATCATCTGGAAAGTTCAGAATAGACCAGATAGACTTAAAATATATTTCAAAGCATCCTCAACCAAAATTTCAATTTCTAATTTTTTCCAGGGTGAAATGTGGATGCTGGAGTGGAATTTAAGTAAGACTTTTTAGACTGTGACCCAAACGCTTACTAAGATAACCTTTAGTATCTTTCTTGAAGTGATAATGTTCAGGTAAAGATGAATGATTGCATTTCATTTCCTCTAAAACATGTGATGAAATATAAAGCTATACAGAAAGATTTATAAGTTCTTTTTTCCCCTTTAAAGCATACCATCATAGCGAGATTTTCTTCATCTCCAAATACAGGTATGAAAGCAACCTCTGGAGTATTATTTCAACTTTCTTAGAGAAGATAAACTTCCAAAAATATGTAGAAAAAAATCTTTAATCAAAATCTAAGTGAATTTTGCCAATAATAATATTGCATGACTAGAGTAGAACATTTTAATCCTTCTGGAGAAAGACATGAGTGTGGATGAAAACATTTTTTGAGGTTCTGACAATTGACTATATTTCATAACAGAGTATTTAGCAAGTTTCAGGAAGCTTTCCCCCTCTCTCTTCATCTTTCCCATTGATTTTATAGTTCCTCTGTTATTAAAATTACATTTTCCACACACTTTCATACATTTTTGTTTCTTTGTTCCCAACAATGTCATTTCAGGACAAATGCTGTGTCACGTGATGTTCAGTATAACATTAGCACCCCAAGGAAAATGGTACTAAAATTGCAATTACTAAAACAGCATAGATTAAATGGATCAAAATTACAAGTATTTCGAAGGCACATCTCTTACTTATTGGGTTTTGCATAACAGGACATAACAGCATTTTTGAGCTCCTCAACAATCTAAGGATGCATTTACAATTTAAATGTCAACGAATATAGTTTTATATTCTGATTCTCAAAAGAAAAAAGAATATTGTTTTCTGGGCAAGTATCCCATTACTGTTTTCTGAGCGTATTCAACCACACTGATGATGCAGTTAGATTAAATAAGATGAAAGTTTAACTCACTTTAAATATAATATTGTCATTCTCTCTCTCTGTCTCTGTCTGTCTCTCTCTGTCTGTCTGTCTCTCCCTCTCCCTCTCTGTCTGTCTCTATCTCTGTCTCTCTGTCCCTTTCTCTCTCTCTCTCTGTCTCCAAAAACCAGTCCCTATTGTGCACTCAAAGCACTTCCTCCTTTTGACATGGGTTGCAACAGGCATGAAATGGTGGGGCTTCATTTCACAGCCACAACTGCCATCTGAAGTTTTTGATGTCCTTCCTGACACGCTACACATAACATAGCCTGCACAATAATCTTATCAGCAGCTGCATTGGCAATAATACTATTTCGACTGTGTTCAAAGGCAATCACCCATAAATTAACTCAGAAGGAAGCCATCCTGCCTCCATTGATATTCCTAGATGCAAGCAAGGGGTAATCTGCAAATGGTGCTAACAATTCAGAGACATGAAATATTTGCATGATCATTTTCGTTACATCTCCTTTAAATAATTCCAGGCATGTGCCAGGCATTCAAGCCTCTTCCCAGCCACACTAGCATATTAGTTTAAAAGTAGGCCCGCAGCTGATTTACCAAAATGATGGCTGACAACATTTCAAGCTGATTTTTAGATTGGCCTGATTGGCTGTGTGGCACCAGAAAGCTTGACAGCAGATTGGTTCTTTTCACAGACGTTGCTAGGACCCTTGTTGCTAGGATCTGGGTTCTCAAACACTTAATGAATTATGGATGGTTGATTTTCTCTGAGAGGACTGAAATGTAATGCAGATGAGCTTCAAAGAACCCAGTTTTTCCTGAACTCTGAAACAGCAACAGCAACAGTTTTAAATTGGGTATATTATTTGCTAGTGCCCAGTCAGGAAAGTAAGTCTTGAACACCGACCTTAATTCTTACTCAAAATGAAGGCCAAATCTGTTATGCATTCAAGAAAAACATGTAGAATTCACATCAAACTCTGGCTCTGTTAGATTGGGTAATGGATAGGCATACGTAGGCTTAACGGTAACAACAGCTCTTTATTAAATACAAGTGAGAACAATCCAGCGAAGGTTGAGTCTGACAGCAGCCCTTTTATAGGGAGGTGTCAGATCCTTCAACCAATAGGATTAAACCTCTGTTCCCGCTGGAACAGAGGACCTTGGTGGAAACAACTGTAGTTAGAACAAGTATCTAATACCCCTCCCCTCTTGGATGGAACAGTCCTACTTGTTACATAGTCACGCAGGTAGGCGGGCTTTTGGGTAGCTCTGCCTGACCTGCGCAGTTCAGTAGGAGGGTTTCCTTGGACAGGTCGGACGGACCTGTTTCTCTGCAGCTCCACTTGGTAGAAGCTTCTGGAACCTTTCACAGGCCATGGTTGGAGCTTCTAGAGCCGGTTCGCTCGAAGCTCGCTGCGGGCCTGCAACATAACCAGATAGGTTTCTCATTACCCTTGGGCTTGAGCTGGCTGTGGAAGGAGTGAGTGTTTGCTCTGTTTGGGTAGGGCTTTGGCTAACTCGTGCAGGAGTTACCTCTGGTTGTCTAAGAGTGGAGTTGGAGAGGCGGCCATGGAGTTGGTCAATATGCCTTCTCCAATTCCTACCATCCTCGAGCTCTAGGAGGTAAGAGTGAGGGCCGGTGATGCCTATCACTGTGGCAGGAATCCACAGAGTTCCCCTGGCATAGTTGTGGGCGTATACCGAATCCCCTACGCTAAAAGTCTGAATCTTGCTTGTGGAGTCTGGGGGCGATGAGGCAGAATAATTGGGGTATAGCCAGTCTAAGTGGGACCTTAGCTGGCGACCCATGAGAAGCTCGCAGGGGCTTCTTCCTGTAGTGGCACTGGGTGTGATGTGCTGAATTAGCAAATAGTGGTCAACCTGTGTTTGCCAATTTCCTGGGCCCATCCTAGAGAGGGCCTCTTTTGCAGATCTCACCATTCTCTCCACCTGACCATTGGAGGCCGGATGGAATGGCGCGACCAGGGGATGCCTGATTCCTTGAGCTGCTAGGAAGGTCTCAAATTGCATGGCCATGAATTGGGGCCCATTGTCAGAGACCAAGACGTCGGGCAGGCCGTACATGGAGAAAAGTCTCCGTAGCACCTTGATGACTGCTTTTGTCATAGTGGAGGTCATCAGGACTATCTCTAACCATTTCAAGTAAGCTTCCACAACTACGAGAAATGTCTGCCCGTGAACTGGGCCAGCAAAGTCAATGTGCACCCTAGACCATGGTGCTTGAGGTCACTCCCACTCCTTAGTGGGTGCCTCTGGGGGAGCTGGTCTGGATTCCTGGCACGGTGTGCAGGTAGCCACCCATTCTTCGATTTCCCTGTCCATGTTAGGCCACCACACGTAACTCCTAGCCAAAGACTTCATCCTGACAATTCCAGGATGCCCTACATGTAAAGCCTCTAATACTGCAATGCGCAGTTTGAGTGGAACAACAACCCGGTCCCCCCACAGTAGACAGCCATTTACAACCGATAACTCATCGGGTTTGGCAAAATACATTTTGAAATCAGCCCCAACAGCCCCTGGGGCCACCCCCTCCACACCCAGTTCAAAATTTGTTTGATGACGGAGTCCTTTGCAGAGTAAAGGGCAACGTCACTGGACGAGACAGGCCTAGTCTCCAGGCAGTCAATGAGGAGGACTGGTGTCTCAGAGGCAGGGGCAGCGAGAAGTTCAGGCAGTGGGCAGCGGCTTAGAGCGTCAGCGTGCCCCAAAGTGGAGCCTGGTCGGTGACGAGATGGTAGGAGTAGGCAGCTAGGAAGATGGTCCATCTGGTCATGCAGGATGATAAAGATACTGGTGTAGATCGGTCCACAGCCAGTAAGCTCAACAACAGCTTGTGGTCTGTAACCAGTTCAAAGTTCCAGCCATATAGATACTCATGGAACCTCTTTACTCCGGTCACTGCAGCCAAAGCCTCATGGTCCATCTGGCTGTAGTTCCACTCTGCGGCAGACAATGTCCTGGAGTAAAATGCAATAGGGGCTTCGGTTCCGTTGGGCATGCGGTGGCTGAGGTTGGCGCCAACGCTGAACGGGGAAGCGTTGCAAGTCAGCACCAACTGTATTGTACCAGAAAGGAGTCCGCTGACAGGAGTCATTTTACTGCGGCAAACGCGGCAGCCTCAGCTCTGCCCCAGGACCACTTTGTGTTCTTAGCCAGGAGACAGTGTAAGGGCTGAGCAATGGTGGCTTTCTGTTTAAGAAAGACTCTGTAGAAATTAAGGAGCCTGAGGAACGCCTGCAGCTTGGTTTGATTGTGAGGTGTGGAGGCGTTCTGAATTGCTTTAATTTTTTGTGTGGTCGGGTGAATCCCAGAGCCATCGATCAGGTCCCCCAAGAATTCAACCCTTGGCACGTTAATTTGGCATTTCTCTTTTTTGAAACGGAGGCCTTTGTCTCTAATCCAAGCCGAAACTGTTTGTACACATTTGAAAAGTTGTGCCTCATTTGCAGCCAATACCAAGATGTCGTCGAAAGAGGGATGACTCATGGAATCCCCTGCAAAAGCCGTTCCATGACACTTTGGAACAGCCCAGGGGCGATACTAATGCCCGAATTGCAGGCGGTGACATTTGAATGCATCCCTGTGCGTCACAATGGTTTGGGCCTCTGCCGTAGCGCCATCTACATGTGCCATGTTTTGTGAAAATTTTGTGAAAAAATTTCCGGGGCCTAATGAATGAAGGAGGTGTTGTACAATGGGTACAGGGTAAGTGCTTTGTTGTTGTGTTGCGGAAATGGCAAGCTGATCTGGCATGGTCTCCCCTGCAGCTAGCACAAGGCGGGAGACGTGGTTTGAATTTGCATGGACCAGGTGACTGATTGTAGCGGTGTCAGGTCAGAGAGTTCTTTCGCCGTCTTGAACACTTCCCGGCCACAGTATTTGAGGAACATATTCTTCTTGTGGCCTTCAGAAAGGCCCATGAGGTCGTTTGCCTTGAGGAAGCTGTCAAATCGTAGCATGTACAAATCCCAGTGCTTGGTGACTGGGTCACATGGAGTCGGTGGGGCATGCATAGCCATTTTGTGTTCTGAAGTGAGGGCGTTTTGAGTTTGCCTCTCAAAAATGGCTGCTCAAAGCCGCGCTGAGCTCCAGGCTGGATGTACTTGCTGGATTGCTATGCTCTTTTTGGTTCGCCTAGTTGCCTTCCAATCCCATCTTCGTCGCCAGTGTTAGATTGAGTAATGGATAGGCACACACAGGCTTAATGGTAACAACAACTCTTTATTAAGTACAACAAGTGAGAAGAATCCAGCGAAGATTGAGTCTGACAGCAGCCCTTTTATTGGGAGCTGTCAGACCCTTCGGCCAATAGGATTAAACCTCTGTTCCCGCCGGAACAGAGGACCTTGGTGGAAACCACTGTAGTTAGAACAAGTATCTCACAGGCTCTATTTCTAAAATTTACTAATTTTACTGTTCCTGCTGTTAAGGCCGGTGAATTAATCAGGAGTGAAAGAGATCCTCTAGAGAGCAGTGTTATTCTCAGCTGAGATTCAAGTTTTTCATCTGGTTGCAAACCAATTAGCAGAATTTGTACATCCTTGGTGTCTTTAGTTGACTAAATGGTGCCCAAACCTGACCTTGGATGTTTGCAGAGCCTGTTTTGATCAATAACCAAAGACTTAGAAGTAGCTTTTTCTGCATTTTAGAGCATTTTAACAACCCATGGAAGCATTCTTTCTGACCTGGGCAACCTTTGCAAAGCATCTGTTTCCAGTTTATGGGAATAGGGTTTTCTCCAGTGGTTTTTTAAAAAATTCCATGTCTGTTACATTATATACTTTTAGATTTTGGGGGGTCATCACTGAGGCCTGGTGTGTTTAAAATGGTAGATGGCTGTATTTCAGAACTTTGGAAAACTGTCAGTTTTTGAACCCAAATTGATAACTAAAGCATGCAGGAGTAATATGGGCCATTCCAGGGCGTAGGGGCAATAACAGCATGTGAGAATGTACTTGGGAGACAATAGAAAGAGCTGCAGACTAGATAAGGGACAAAAAAGAGGCAACTGAGTCCACAGAAGGAACGGGGAAATGGCAATTGATCCACAAGGGACTAGTTTCTTGGATTGTAAAGCTGATGGGTAGGAGATGTATTTTCTGTTCCTAAAATTATGTTAACAATGCGGTGGCTCAGTGGCCAAGATGCTGTGCTTATCGATCAGAAAGGTTGGCAGTTCGGCAGTTTGAATCCCTAGTGCTGCTTAATGGAATGAGTGCCAGTTACTTATCCCAGCTTCTGCCAAGCTAGCAGTTCGAAAGCATGTAAAAATGCAAGTAGAAAAATAGAAACCACCTTTGGTGGGAAAGTAACAGCGTTCCGTGCGCCTTCGGCTTTTAGTCATGCCGGCCAAAAGACCATAGAAATGTCTTTGGACAGCGCTGGCTCTTTGGCTTTGAAACGGAGATGAGCACCGCCCCCTAGAGTCAGGAACAACTAGCACATATGTGCAAGGGGAACCTTTACTTTTACCTTTAACATTACAGTAAAGATAAAGGTAGTAGTACAGATCAATTGCTGTCTACTTGATTACTGGCTGACGGGAGAGAGGAACAGGCGGGATGTGGCCCAGAATCCTATTTTGTTGTTTGTTATGTATCGTTCTATGACAAGCCATGTCCAATATGGCAGTCACATGAAATATTGTAAAAGTGTTTGGGTTATCTGTTCCTTCAGGAAACCAAGGAAGTCAGAAATTTTAGGGGATGCTTAACCTTTTTGAGAGAGATAGGAATGATAATCAAACGCTTCTCCATCTTAATTGTGGGCCCTCATTGTTCTGCTGGCCCAGCACTTGGCAGGCAGGGATTCTACTACCTGCTTGGAAATTTAGGGGCCAGGTATAGGGGCGAGATTTAGTTAGCACCACAAACATTTCGGAAAGTATATTTGTTACATATAAACCAAAGAACCAAGAAGAAGGACTATTTAAAGCTCATCCTTAAATGTCATGGAAAGCCAATAAAAGGACAAGCATCAGTGTAATTGGACATTACATTGCAAGATAGAATTAATTTCAGAATTACCCCCTTGAGACTACTGATGTTATTAACATTATCAAAGTAAGCTATATTAGAAAACACTATACGGATTATGATTTTAAAAAAGCTAAAAAATAAATAAATGAATCAATCAATGGCTCCAGGATCTGAAACACGCTATAAAATAAGCACCTAAAATGCATATTTTGGTGCATATTTTATCCACCAAAAAAGGGTACAATTGATAACACTAGAAATATTGAATAAATCAAATAAAATTAATATATAAATAGTCAAATATAAAATTACAAATCTATTGATGTAAAGTGTGTAAAACAGCATATATACACATGCACGTATAAATGCCAACACACCCACACACATAAACACCCAGAGATCTTGCTTATAATACAGACTATTCACATTTGTTCTGGAAACACTGAAAAATAGAGTATTCTGAATGCTGATCTCCACTACCCGTTAATGCTTGTGACATTCTTATGGCAGGCAAGACAGACTGCGTGTTGCTAGCAGCAAAACAAAGACAGCTAGAGGGGAATTCGAAGGAAAAAAATAGTGCACAACCTCTAATGGATATTGTTCTTATTAGATATGAGCAAGTTGAGAGTGTTTATAAACATCTCTAGTATTTATACAAATATTATTATTCATTCACTCACACTGGACATAATAGGTTGGAATACATTCTTGCTGAGATGCTTACTAGTTCCAAACAGAGCAGTGTTTTATTGCTCCTTTTATGTAGGTACTATTTTGTTAGAAATCAAAATTGCTAGTATTTTTTTTAAGGCACCACGGTTGTTCATCTTGAGAGGCGCTGAAGGTGCCATCCTCCAAACTGCTTTGAGTTGTGGATGCTGTAAAAGTGTTATCCACAAATCTTCTCCATCATAGGAGAAGGAGTGGATACAACCGGAGCAAGGTAGAACAGATCTTCATCAAGAGGGAAGCAATATGGGCAGTCATTGCATGGTGTCTATGGAGAATATTACCTGTCTTTCAGGTAGAGGGGGGGTGTCTTAGCTGCTTACTGTGGGGAGAAACAGAATCAGCACAATGGAATTTGGACATGAAATTATTACCTCATGAAAAATAGTTTGTCTTAGTAGAAGAGGCGTGGCATATTGCTCTACTGTAGTGATGGCTAAACTTTTCAGTGCTGAGTGCCAAAAGCATGAACAGACACCCATAATGCCTGACCCCCGAGTGTCCCTGCACATGCCTGTGACCCCCCCATGTGTGCTTTGCCAGCAACGCGTGAGTGTGTGACCCCTGCATGTGCCCTGCACCAAGCATGCACATGCAACCCCTCACGTGTGCTCCACCCCCTGCACAAGCATGCGACCCCATGCATGCGTGTGCAAAACCCACATGCACTCTGACCCCCACGCATGTGTCCCCACATGCACACATCTCTCCCGCATGCGCCTCACCCATGCACATGCGGGGCAGAGACCTGAAAACCAGCTGGCCGGCGAGAGGCATGCATCCATGCATGGTGGAGTTGAGCTGGGTTAAGACTCGTCTGCCCGCAGAGAGGGCTCCGCATGCCACCTGTGGCACATGTGCCATAGATTCACCATCACGGCTCTATTATATGCATTTTAGACTTTTCTTTAGTCTATGATAAAAATTTCCAAATTCAAAAAAAAGATTGGAAAGATGTATTGCTTCAGTCTGTAAACACACATCAACATTAATCTGTTTTTATCTCGCAGGTAAGATATCTAAAATGCTAATTTAGCAGCAAAGCAATTTTGGGCACCCATGATTTCAATTTACAGTTGTTTTTTCTAGAATATCTAATTCAATTTCTTCCCTCCTTTCAAGGTGCTATAGTTTGACATTCCTTTTTGAAGGATTTTCAAACGATTTCAGTCCAATCCCATTTTATTTATGGCAAAAGGTTCAAAAGTTCAAACAATTTCTTTGGCTCTTGTTCTAAGATTGGAAAGCACAAGTTGTATATTAAATCTGGCATCTCGAAAACATTCTCCTGTTTTGTCCTCCTGCTATGTCCTTAGTACAACTTCAACATTATGAAATGTTTCAATAGCATGGATCATTTCACTTTGAGATACATAGGAGCATCTTAAGCATTGGAGAATGGCTTAACCCAGTGTACCCGAACCTTGGCAGCTTTCAAATGAGTGAACTTCAAATCCCAAAATTTCCCAGCCATGATCTAAGACCGTGGTGGTGAACTTATGGTACGCATGCCAGAAACCTTGCTGGCTCCTCTTCCATGTTCCTGTGCACACACTTGCGCCTGCCAGCTGGCCTTCGTCCGTGTGGGAGCGCCAAAACCAGAGGTGGGTTCCTACTGGTTTGGCTGAGTAGATAGTAACTCAGCTGGCCACGCCCCAAACTGGTTCATGTTGTTTTTGCTTCTGTGCATGCACAGATCATTTTTTAACCTACTGTGCATGTGTGCGTAATGCGCACCAAGTGTATGCGCACACGAATCACATTTCTGAGCGAATCGGCAGTAGAAGAAGCCAGAACCCATTCCTGGCTGAAATCCAGAAGAGCAGTGTTCCACCGTGCATGGTGTACTGGCATCCAAACTTCCGGATTTCTGTTGCATGCATGTGCGACGGCCAGCCGTTTGTCGAGTGCGTGCCCATACAGGAAACCAGACATTTGGGTGCCGGTGCATGCATGCGCGATGGAATGCTACTCTTCCTGGTTTTGGCACTCCCACATGCCAGCTAGGTCATGTGTTCCTCACAGGATGGTTTTGCATGCCATTTCCAGCACGCAGATCGGCATGTGGTGACAAAAAAGGTTGGCCATCCTTGATCTAAGAGTAGGCCAACTGTGGTATCAGTTGAATCTTTACTCTCCTTTGCTGGGTCAGGACTCCCATCCCAAAAGGTGTTAAACATGTGGAACTGATTTTTGAGTAATATCTTTGCTTAATACACTAGTAATACTGCGGTCATTACTGATAAGCTGAAAATACTACAGCTAGATAAAGGAAGAATCCTCTTTGCTGATTAGCTATGTATTTTGGATTGGTTATATTAGCCTAGGTTTCTGTTTTAGCTATGTTTGATTTTAAATATTAAGATTGTATTATGCACATCATAATTTATTTTTGACTGGGCAATGATGCATTTTTCTTTATTCAGGTACATTTTCCTGCCTTAACATCTATCTTGTATATTTCTGGGTTTGGGGAGCAAGGAAGAATGGCAAGGGTCAGTTGGATCATCTTTTGCTTTACTTCTTCCAGCTGAAAGATTTCAAACTGACAATCTCGTAAATTGGTACTTGTCAAAATGTGATAATTTCCCATTCAATGGCTTTGCTAAAACCCTTCACTGGCATTGAGCACTTTTTCTCCGCTCCCACCTAATTGTCAATCAAAAATGTTTTCTTGGAGCTGCTTATTAAAAAATCACAAATGTACTTTTTTAGTTTATTTAAATTTAACTTTCTCTTTTGGCTTTCTACACAAAAGGCTGTGGGACCAAATATATTATTGCTCACTTTAGCAAATGATCTAAAAGCCACATGGGTCCAATGTGTGCTCTGAGACTCCTCTAATGTTCACCTAGCAGCATGACTTTCATTGGTTGGGAGAGCTGTGAGCTGAAATCTTACATGTTTAGGCAACAGGGTTGGAGAGCTCCAAAGTTCAGCTGAGAGCGAACCGGTTCGCTCCGACTTTCAGATGGGCCCACCAGCCCGCCCCTGGGTTATACTCACTACATTTCCTTGTTTTTTAACCCAACTGATTGGCGTGACAGATTGGATTGCCGTACCTCAGCTGTTTTCCTGTGAACTGTGCTTGCGTGCACAGCTTGCATCAGGCACGAAGCACGCGTTCAGTGAACTGGTTGTTAAACTGGTAGGATCAGAAATGGTTGTTAAACTGGTAAGATCAGGACCGGTAGGGGTGAAATTCAGCAGGTTCTGACAGGTTCTGGAAATTTAGTAGTGGAAATTTTGAGTAGTTTGGAGAACCAACAAATACCACTTCTGTCTGGTCCCAGGAGTGGGATGGGAATGGGGATTTTGCAGTATCCTTTCTCTGCCACGCCCATCAAGCCATGCCACAGAACCGGTAGTAAAAAAAATTGAATTTCACCACTGGGTAGGATGCCACCCCTGTTGGAGAGAATAATAGACTAAGAGAGTTGGAAGGCACCTTGGAGGTTTCCTAGTCCAACCCCCCAATGTCAAGCCATTCCAGACAAAATGGCTGTGCAATCTCTTCTTAAAACCTCCAGTGATGAAGCACCTACAGTTTCTGAAGTTGACCCATTCCATTGATTCATTGTTATCACCTGTCAAATTTCTCCTTAGTTCTCTGTTGGATCTCTTTTGATAAGTTTCAATCTATTCTTTTCTTGTCTTGCCCACAGGTCTTTTGGAGAATAGGTTGACTGCTCTCCTCTTCTTTGTGGCAACCGCTCAAATATTGGAACATTGCTGCCATGTTACCCCTAGTCTTATTTCTATATATCCCCTCTATTTCTGATGGTGATTGTCACGGCAAGGAGATTTAAATAGGATGCTCCATTTTCCCATAGAAAATGGCTTTTCTTCTGCTGCTCATACAGAGTATGTCTATCATGTTTCTCAGAAAATAAGACAGGGTCTTATTTTCTTTTGACCCCCAAAATAAGCGCTTGGCCTTATTTTCAGGGAGGTCTTATTATTTTTGAGTTGCAGGAGGCAGTGGGGGTGTCATCTCATGGCTGCTGCTGTGTTGCAATATTTTTGGAGAGGGATTATTTCAGGGGAGGGATTATTTTAGCTCATGCTCTCAAAAGCCCGATTGGGTTTATTATCCAGGGAGGTCTTATTTTCAGGGAAACAGGTAGTTAAAATTTTAACTTTCTCAGAGTACACCATCCTCTTTAATTCTCCTTTTCCTAATTGATAATTTTCTCATGTGGTTTAGTTCAAGAGTATTGTCTCTTTCCTTTAGACATCTTTGGCTTATAGTAGGCCCATGTCAGGAAGTTATACAGGCTTGTACCATCTCAAAAACATCAAAAAACCTACAAGGCAAGAAGTATAAACAACACATATTTGCTATTTCCTCTGGAGAAACGAGGAGAAATGCACTAGTGATGATATCGGTCAGCTTTACCAGGGAGACCAGCAGTGGTGGGTTACGACCAGTATACCCCAGTACGGGTGTACCGGTCCTGCTGGGAGCACCAGGTACCATTCCAATATGGTGCTCCCGAGGGCCCACCCGCCTGCGCTCCTTACTTGTATTTGAGCTCTCTGGGGCTTATGCGCATGCGCATGGAGCATATGGCACCTGCACATCTCTCTGCCAAGCAGCTGGTGTGCCGCGGAGGCATCGCGGAGCATCGCAGAAGGTAAGGACTCATGCACATGTGTGCGTGCATACTGTGCATGTGCTTGTGTGCTGCATATGTTCATGTGGTGGACGCCGGGCCCCGTTGCACCGTATCGGTTGCACTGGGATCCGGAACCCACCACTGGAGACCAGACAGGAATGGCCATATAAGCTACTTCTACTTTATTGTTAGGCTATATGAACAGAATCGTGTAGATCTGAATGTACAGGTAGTTAGTCCTCAATTTACAACCACAATTAAAATCAACATTTCCTTTGTTAAGCAAGACAAGTGGATTTTGCCCCATTTTATGATCCTTCTTGCCACAGTTGTTAAGTGAACATTGCACTTAAATTGGTAAAACAATAGTTAAGTGAAACTGGCTTCCCCATTGACTGAGCTTGTTAGAAGGCTGCAAAAGATAGTCATATGACCCCGGGACACTGCAACAATATTAAATACATGTCAGTTGTGAAGTAATGGGATTTTGATGACATGACCATGAGGATGCTACAGTAGCCATAAGTGTGAAAAACAGTCGTAAATCCTTTTTTCAGTGCCATTGTAACTTCAAATAGTTCACTAAATGAATGATTGTAAGTTGAGGACTATCTGTATAATTCTCTTGCCATCACCTTTACAGTCCAATAATTAAGATTGAGAGTTCCTTCTGAGCCTATTGCTCTGCCCACTATGCAGCTAAGGGCTATCCTTATCTCCCTAGGCAGCATCTCTTCAACTGGTCCCCATGATCATTCCCACATACAATTACACCTAGGTTAAAATATCCTTGGAAATTATTCAGATGTTTGGGTTTTATCCAAACTACTGATAAGATGCACCATCAAAACATCTATAATGTTATTTATACTTCCTTCATTTTGTAAAGGTATTAAAAATCACACCTTACGTGTTCTGAGCATCAGTACAGACCTCTCTTGGAAAGTTGCATACATTCATACAGTGTTTTTCAAACTCGGCAATTTTAAGATGTGCGGACTTCAACTCCCAGAACAACATAGCTAGCATACTGGCTTGGGAATACTGGGAATTGAAACCCACATATCTTAACATGCAGTCCTACTAGTTTGGACTGGTTCGGCCAAACCAATAGTGATTTGGTGGCTTGAGTCACAGGGACAGGCAGCGACCCAGGCCAGCCACGCCCCTGAACCAGTTCTCCCGGCAGCACCTATGGCGCCGCCATCTTGTTTCTCTGGTTCTGCGCATGTGCAGAACAATTTTAATTGCACTGCGCAAGTCCAAATTTGAAAAAAACACTGCACTAGTGGTAATAATCTGGGGTATATTTGAAAAATGATGCCTACATATTAAAAAGATATGAAACTCTTTTCTATATTTACTCCTCTGTTGAATGTCTTATTTTATTGACTTGTCTGTAGATATGCACCAAAGACAAATTCCTTGTGTCCAATCACACTTGGCCAATAAAGAATTCTCTTCTCTTCTCTTCTCTTCTCTTCTCTTCTCTTCTCTTCTCTTCTCTTCTCTTCTCTTCTCTTCCCTTCCCTTCCCTTCTCTTCTCTTCTCTTCTCTTCTCTTCTCTTCTCTTCTCTTCTCTTCCCTTCCCTTCCCTTCCCTTCCCTTCTATATTATTTTTTGCCATTTGCTATTTCTTAAGGCTTTGCTTAATAAGCCCTTTCAGCTTTTACTTCATTTGTGCATAATTTTTCTCCCCCTCCCCAATGAATCTCCTGTCGATATTTTAGGGGCAAATCGCTCCAGGAAATTCACTTCCTTCTGAATTTTATTCTTGGTTCCTTGGAATCTTGGTGTTTATAGATGCATTTTTGGAGAATATTGCTTTAAATAAACAACATTAAAATATATCAAATTAGCAGCAGGCTGACATTCCAGACCTGTTTCCAGAAAATGAGTTTAATTAACTTTGGACTACATATTTAAAGTAGTCACGGGGCTTAGGCATGGTAGGACATGTGTATCAAGGTTAGACACATTGAATTGAGCTGCCTTCTATTTGCTATTCAAATTACATTTAGCAGGATTATTTTACCAAGCCCTCAACATCTTTTCCTAAGTTTATTTCTAATGTCATGTTTGAACATGGAGCTGGTTTAGCTTACAAACTACAAAGCCGTGTAATCGTTCCCGAGACAACTGCTTTGAAATTCACTGCTTTGTGATTCTCTGAAAAGTTCTACTCCTATATCTTTATTTTTTTTTAGACCTGGAGAATTCAGTATACCATGAAGAATTCATATGGAGTTTATTTTTTTGAATGTTAAATATGGCTGTTTTTAACCGTTCTTCCATACTGCCTCAGAGCTGGAGAATAATACGTATGTAGCTGTTAGACTTTTTGAATGCAGATGTAGTGGATTGCATTACTCCCAGGTGCATTTTACAAGGGCTTCAGATGTTGACTGAGAGGAAGAAAATAAAATGGAAATCTTGTTTCCTGTTTTACCTTTCACGCAGTATCAAAAAATGAGATTTGCAAGGCTTCTTCACTTAGTCCTGCCTGCACTCCATGTGAGATGAGCTTGTATATTTTGCTAAAGGCGTTTTCTTCACATTTATTTCTGTGATGAACAGAGGATGTCTGTTGGGCCATGTAATCTTCCACTCTGCCACTATTTTATCATTGCAGCCATCTTTTTGCCTTTCAATAAAATAATAAAACGTCCTATTGAATTAGATCTAAAGTGGAGTGAAATTAGCATTCTATTGCTGTTTTCCAGGCTAATTTCTTGTTTACAGCTATTTTTTTTCAATTTCTCAGACTAATCTGCAATGAGTCTATACATATGGAGAGTTTTCTCCTCAGTACTAATGGGCCAAAAATTACCTAGCAAAAGTGATAAAAATGAAGTTGATACCTTCCTTAAATTCAAGAATTGTTCATTAAATCTTGAACACATTCAATTTCCCCCTTGCAGGTGATATGAGAGGTCGGCTAGAGGGTGAATGTGGAGAGGCAATGGTAATTGACCACTGATAGTAAGAAATGACTATGAAATAATATTAATGGAGAAAATAATAGAAAATAAAGAAGCTAAAATCTCTGGGACTTTAGAATGCAAAGATAGGCTTTAGACTTAAGACAGGCACCCTGCCACATAAGATCCCAGACTTAACAATTGTCGATAAGAATGACAAAAAGTTTCAGAAAGCAATACCTGAAGATAACTGAATAGAAGAGAAAGAACTGGAGAAGATAACAAAATACAAAGACTTGCAAATAGAAAAGTTGTTTGTATAACTTGTATAATTTTATGATTCTGTTTCCATAAAAATCCCTGAATAACAACTCTGTGAAGATAAAGTGCATGATTCATATGTGACTCATATATCAGATTTATCTTATTTCCAAATATGTTCAACATAATGTGCTTAGAGCTAAACTACTAAATGCAGAAAAACTAAATACTGCAATCCTAAATCCATAGTTGTCACTATTATCAAATAATTCATTAAAAGAGGATCTGACTTAACTCATGTAATCTCATTTGAACTGAAACATTTTTGGGGTGGAAAGTGGATTTGGAAAGAGTAAGAAAAAACACTGAAATGTTTTCTGTGTTGCAGGTTATGGAGTTGATAGAAGATAATATCTGGAGCTCAGGGTTGAACTGTGTACTCCTAGCTTAGTAGTTTTCTTGTGGACATTTCATTACCCAATTAGGTAACACCATCATTGGTACTAGAGAATAGGGTTTGCTCTCAGTTTATATTCTAGTTCAGGGGTCTCCAATTGTGGCAACTTTACAACCTGTGGACTTCAACTCCCAGAATTCCTCAGCCAGTCATACTGGCTAAGGAATTCTGGGGGTTGAAGTCCACAGGTCTTACAGTTTCCAAGGTTGGAGACCTCTGTTCTAGTGGTTTGCCCTATCAGTATTGGTGGGAGTGGTTCTTTGGTTGGGCTGTTTACCATTAGCTTGTTTGCTGGTTCCCTGGTTGGGGTGTTTTTGCATCTTGATTGTACGTCAGATATTATTCTTGGTATTAATCTCTGCTAATCTGGTTGTTGATTTCCAGTGAGGGTTTTTTAAGGTCTTCTTTCCCCCCTTTTTGACTTATTGTTTCTTTTGAATGGCATGTATACATTGTTTATATCTATGTGCCCGTTGATGCCAGATTTGTCAGAATGCCAGGATTCCAGGAATTCTTTGGCATTTTTGGACCATTCTTGGTCTAGGATGGTCACAGCTTCCCAGTTGAAACTATAGTTACGTTTGTCTATTTGTTGTGAAATCAAGGAATTTTCATCATGCCTTCTGATTGCTAGTTGGTGTTCATGGATGTGTTCTGCCTGATTGTTTTATGTAGGGGCTGTTGCAGCTCTTAAACTCTATATTGTAGATGACTCCTGCATTTTTTTCTTCTGGGGCTGTTGGGCTTTTGGTTTATTCAGGATGTTTTGGAGGTCTTTTGTGTGCTACAGTGATGCCATCTGAGATGTTCTTGAAATACGGCATTGTTATTCTTTTCACAGCTTGCGTTGGTTGTGCTATGTGTTCTGACAAAAACTCCTTTTATTAATTTGCTGTGAATTCTGCTCATTCACATCCAGAAACGTCTTTCAAGAGAGGATTTACAGTCATGTACCTTATCTGGCTTGGAGAGCTAACAAGCCGATATCTATAGAACCTGGCAAGGAGTCTCGGAAAGTCACGTACCAATTAAGTGAACACATTGTCTCCTGCAAACTCCACTCCCCTTTCGCTCCTCTTTTGTTTCCTCTGGGAAGGGCCATTCATCGCCCACCTTTGGCCTTCCTCCCAAGTCGATCCCTGTTCTTTAACTGTTCCCTTCGTCTGACAACTCTGTGCATGCACACATTGGGAACAGGCTCTAGCTATTCTTCTGCCTCACTGATGTCTGACTCTGAAGGCAGCTGATAACTGGCATAGAGCCCTCATCAGAGCCTTCCCCAGACTCCAGGACTGGCCCATGGTCCTCCCCAACCTCCTCATTGTCCGAATCTGTTGCCAGCTCTGCTGGCCGCTGGCGGGCCATAACATTATGGTAGGTTGAATGGTCAGACACTTTTTGGTAAAACTACAGACAGGGCAACTGGCATGAAAAATACGTGTCCACCAGGGGTGGGTTGCTACTAGCATTAATGCTGGTTCAGCGCGCAAAATGTTTTGTGCACGCCTCCATGCATTTGCACCTAGAAAGATCTGGGCATGCGCACAACATTAGAAAAAGGGGGAAAATTAAATGTTTGCAATGAAGATTGTTCTGTGCATGTGCAGAATTGAAAATCAAGATGGCACCGCTGCCGATCGAACCAGTTTGGGGGTATGGCAGGCCAAGTTACTACCTACTCGGCTGAACCAGCTAAACCAGAAGGAACCCACCTCTGATCTCCACCCAGAGAAGTGGGGCTGGCAGGAGAAATGTTTCAGAAGAGACCCCTCCCCCACTTGTTTTCCAGAGGGTAAAAAGAAGAGGCAGGGAAATATGCTTTCAGTCTTGCAAGATTCTGTTAATGTAACCTTACCATAAAGATAGTGCTAGTATCTTCTTGTCTAAATGATCTTGTAGAGCTAAGACTTGAGATAAGTGGTGCCCCGAGATGTTGAGTTTCATTTCATGCCAAACAACATCCAGATAATTACAAGAAATTTTAACCAAAAAAAAAATGTTGCTGAAAGGGTTTAATTTTCATTAAAATGCTGAAAAGGAAAGCAGGGAGCCTGACAAGAAAATGGCTCAGGTACATCGGTACCCCTAAAGACAAGGTTGTTTCTTCTCCCCTGAGGAGAAAATCATGCTCTGAAATATGTGCAAAGGAAAATGGAGGATCCTGCTGCGCTGCCAATATTACTCCAGGGAATCAAACTGTGCTCTGTGGCACTCAGCCAGGGCCCAAGCAATTTCAGTATAAATTAGTGATAATTTATTCCATATAGATTAAAGCCAAGAGGATATATTGGGTTTGCTTTTCAATATGTGTGAAAAAGGGAATCTGTTTTAAAACAGATTTTGCATGCAAAAAAAGAGTTAACTTTGTTAACTATCTTGAGGCTTTGAGATGATAAGAAAAATTAGTTGCTGCTTGATGAGTAGACTTCTCTCATCAGAGAGGAAGTTCAGAACTTGAGGTCCTTCAGGATTTAGGCCTTATTTTTGATCAGCAGGTGAAGCTGTGGCCAGAGGCTGAACTTGGGCTGGTAGACTAGAGGCAACCTTACCTGAGGGCAGAAGGATCGGTCTCAAGCAGGGGTAAAATCCAGCAGGTTCTAGCAGGTTCTGGAGAACCAGTAGCAGAAATTTTGAGTAGTTCAGAGAACCGGCAAATACCACCTCTGGCTCGCCCCAGAGTGGGGTGGGAGTGGAGATTTTGCAGTATCTTTCCTCTGCCATGCCCACCAAGCCATGCCCACAGAACCGGTAGGGAAAAATTTGAATTTCACCCCTGGTCTCAAGCCTTTATCAGCACCTAGTTCAACTACAGTAATGGACTCTATTTTGGGCTGACCTTAAAGACTATTCAGAAACTACTGTTGGTCCCAGTACCAGCCTGCATTCTTTTATGCTCCTGATAGTGGGAGACGTTTTCTAGACCCCATATTGGTTTCTTATTGGTTTGGGGGTCCAATTTAAGGTGCTGGTCTTGACCTATTAAGCCATTGTGATCAGGGGTGGGCTTCAAAAATTTCAGCAATGGATTCTCTGCTTGATTGCTGAGTGGGTGTGGCCAGGGTGGGTGTGGCCTAGTCAGGCTTCTGCACTGTGGCCGGGGGGTGTTTGGTGTTTGGTGTTTTCACCTTCCCCAGGCTCCAGAAGCTTTCTTTGAGCCCCTGGGAGGGCAAAAACTGCCTCCCCTAAGCTCCAGAGACCTTTTCTTCCTCCCTGAGCTTCTGTGCAGACTTACCTTGCATCCAAAACTGGCTGCGTGGAGATTTCTGGGAGGGGTGGAATGTGCTGGCTTACCCAGGAGTGGGATTTGGAGGTTCTCTGAACTCGCCATAATGTTAGCTACGGGTTCTCCCGAACCTGGAGGAACCCGTAGCAGCCCACCCCTGGTTGTGATTCCATCTTCTCCTGTCACTATTGGCCAGACCAGTTTAATCTATCACAGAGAAACTGCTACTAATCAGGAAATTGGAAGGATTTGGGGATACTTCCTCTCTCTTGGGGGGGGGGGCTCCCTCCCTCCCGACATTACGGGATGGCTTTCCTGTGGAGCTCAAGATCTTTGTGGTCTACAAGAAGCTGTTAAGAACTGAATTGTTTCAGAAAGCTTTTCTCTGATGTGAATCTTGCCACCATTTTTATGTATTTTATTTGACATTTCTGTCATAGCCTATAGCTGTGATGGCGAACCTATGGCACGCATACCACAGGTGGCACACGGAACCATTTGTCAGGGCACATGAGGCGTTGCCCTGTCAGCTGGCCAGTATGCATGCTTCAGCCTTCTTTTGAGGCCATTTTTTGCCCTCCGGAGGCTTCCTTGAAAACCAGAAGTTTGGGAACGTACTTCCGGTTTGCTCATAGGGTAGTTTTTAGCCCTCTGGAGCGTTCAGGAGCCTTCAGGAGGCTTCCCGGAAGTGACTATGGGTGTGGCATGCCTGTGCATGATCCCCCTGCACTCCCCACACTTTTGGCATGCAAGCCAAAAAAGGTTCACCATCACTGGCCTATAGGATTTTACCTTTGTTCTATTGAGAGTGGTTTTTATACCTACCTGTTGTGGCCCAGCAGGCGCCATTGCCGCTGCCACCAGACTCCGAGAGTGAGGGTCCCTATGAGTCGGCTCCAGAGGAGGTGGGGGACCCTGGACAGGGTTCCGACGCTGAGCAGGGATCGGAGAGTCTGGTCGGCCACCAGGAGGCGCCTGAGGCATGGAGCAGCAGTGAGAGCCAGAGGAGGGGGGCTCCCGATGCCATGCCTTGGAGCAGCGGGGAGGAGTCACGAGACAGTGAGTCAGAACTCAGCAGGGAGTTTCTGGACGCTCGTTACCACCGCGCCCATAGACGCAAGGAGCGTGGGCGTAATTATCGGCGATAAGAGCTCTCAGCTGCTGATCAGGAGGCTCCTCTCCAGGTTATAAAAAGGGTTGACTGTGCATACGCCCTTTGCAGCAGTCAACAGAGGACTTATGCCAGAAGTTCTAGTCTGGAATTCTAGCAAGCTGGATAGCTGCTTTCGTGTTTTGTTTTGTGAGTTTTGTCTTGGTGGTTTACTGCCACGGAACCTCTTGTTTGTTTGTGCAATAAACCTTGTTCCCTTGTACTGTTCCGGAGTGTGTTCTGTGTGGGCAAAGGAGGAAGGGGGGTCAGAACACCTACTATAGATTCTTGATAAATTGCCAAGAATCTAATTCTGGTGGCCTAGAAATAAATAAAGATTATGAGGAGCACCCTCATGCGAGAATCTGAAGTCAGGCATGGAACAGCAAAAGCAGAAAGAGTGTCTGCAAGGCATGGTAAAAAAAAATCAAGATGGTTGATGCAATAATATCAGGTTTTTTTATGTTTGTTGCACCATTGAGGTTGCCATCTTGACTTTTTTGACAACGTCCTACAGACACACATGAAATGAAGCTTAGCATTAGCAAATAGGAAGCAGTAGATTCTGAGATAATCCTTCCTCTAAATTCATACATTTGCTAGTGTTGGGTAACTGACCAGAAATGATTCCTCAACTTTTGGTGGATGGCTTAACAAAGAAGCCCAACTGTTAAGCAGCAGGTGAATTCCATGTGAGAGATCATGATGAAATGGATTAAAAATAAATCCTTGTACAGCTCAAACTATCTTTGATCAAAAACGTGTGATAGAAGTCAAAACAAAAGAGGACAACCCACTGATCAAGAAAAAATAGTGGTGTTTGTTTTTAGCTTGGAAAGAAAAGGAAAAGGAAAGGAAAATGTTCTGGGCCTACTTATGTTAAACTTATATCCCACCTTCTGCCAGGGAGTCTCCTCCCCATCCCATTTTTCTCTATAATACCAACCCATGTAGGTCTCAACTGACAATCATTCATTCAGCAATCGTTCCAAGTTACAACAGTGCTGAAAATTATGACCAGTCCTCACACTTAGGAGCATTGCAGAATCCCCATGGTCAAAATTGAGGTGCCGGTAAGTGGCATGTATTTGGGACAGTTGCAGCATACTGGGGTCATAAGTCATTTGCAACTTTCCCAGCTGGCTTTTGGCAAGCAAAGACAATAGGCAAAGCTGGATCCTCTTAACAACCATGTGATTCAGGGGTTGGCTTCAAAAATTTCAGCAATGGGTTCTCTGCCTGGTTGCTGGATGGGCGTGGCCATGATGGGGGTGGACTAGTCAACTTCCTGCACTATGCCGGGGGAGAGGGGAGGCGGCGTTTTCGCCTTCCCCAGGCTCTGGAGGCTTTCCTCAAGTCTCTGGGAGAGTGAAAACTGCCTTCCTGGACTCCGGAGGCCCTCCAGAGGCCAGAAACCGGCCAATTTCCGGCCTTCTAGAACTTCTGAGATCCCCCCTCTTTGAGCCTCCATGCAGGCCCTACACTTAACTCGCATCCAAAACAGGCCACGTGGAGACTCATGGGTGGGGTAAGGTGGGCAGGGTCAGCCAGAGGTGGGATTTGGAGGCTCGACGAACTGGCCATAATGTTAGCTTCAGGTTCTCCCGAACCCAGGCAACCTCATAGCAGCCCACCCCTGGATTCACTTAACAACTGCAGTGGGTTGCTGAGCAACTGTGACAAAAAGGTCATAAAACCAGGCATGACTCACTTAATAACTATATTGCTTAGCAATGGAAATTCTGGTTCCAATTGGGATTGTAAGTTGAGGACTAGCTGTATTGTAGGTTAAGCTCCTGTTTGTCTTCTGTGGCTGAAGGCAGATTTGAATTTTCTAGAATATGTAGAATTGTACATAGGCAGAGAGAGTAGATTGTTTCTAATATCTCAGAATATAGATCTAAAGCTCTAGGGATCAGAGATTCACAACATATCAAATATGGCGCCAGATTCCTGTATTCGTGTTCAGTGGTAGATTTCACATTTTGTTACCATCGGTTTGTCGCGCACACCCGTCCACTTCGCCCCTTCCATGCATGCCCCTGGCCTTCCGCACATGTACTTTGCCGTCCCATGTGCCTTCCATGCACACACCCAGCCTCAAAAACATGCCTAAATAGGGCTGCATAGAGCCGGGACTGCATAGAGCGCGCGGGGGGGGGGGGGGGGGCACCTAGCTGCGATTTCAGCTACCAGTTTGGTTGAACCGGTATGAACCGGCTGAATACCACCTCTGTTTGTGTTCCTTTCAGATGAACGGCTGATAGTTGTATTTCTCCTCCAGGTTTTGAATGTGGGTACAGGATAGGAGTCTTCTTGTAAAGTTTTGATTATTCATTAATGATGGATATTAAAGTGTCCTTTTTTTTTCAGAAGAGACCTTATGTCACAAATACCATTGCTATTTGTGTTCTTGATGTTCTGTGACATCCAATCCTTCTGTAAGGCCTTAGAGATTCAGAGGTATTGCTCCAAATGTTTGTATCAAAGATGAACATGTAAATATTAGGAAGCTTGATGGGCAAGTGAAACAAATATACTTTACTCAGTGCTGTCAAAGTGTACTGTGCTTTGCTTGTTTTACCGGCAGAAACTTAATTTTCTTGATAATTAATTAACCCTAGTTGGACTGCATATTATCAAAGCATGGATCCAAGAAATTATAGGTAATCCTTAATTTACAACAGAGTTGGAACTGGAACTTCCATTGCTAAGAGAGGCAGTTGTTAAGTTGCACTCATGACCTTTTTTTGCCATGTTCGTTAAATGAATCAGCATGATCAAGTGAACCATGTGGTCATTAAGTGAATCTGACTTCCCCATTGACTCATCTCCACTGTAATTGAGTCCATCTACATTTTCCTGACGATTCTTTTCCTTTTCCTTCTGCCTTTCCCAGCAATCTTCTCCATAGACAGTTCGGAGAGGTTGAGTTTACCAAGACCATCAAATGGATACACCGATGGGAGGTCTTGATATTCCTGAGAATGGGAGGAAGAGAAGAAAGCAAGCAACAGATACTTGTCCTGTGTAATCCCAGTCTCTCCAGATTCAAAATCAAAGCTGTTTCTGAATATTCACAAGCCAGTTGGGAATTGTTTTCCTAGTTTCTATGCATGGATTTTGTATCAGAGGTGGGTCCCTACTGGTTCGGACTGGTTCGGCCGAGTAGGTAGTAACTTGGCGTGCCATGCCCCTGAACCAGTTCTATTGGCGGTGGCACCATCTTGATTTCTGGTTCTGTGCACAATCTTCATTGCAAAATTTTTCTAACATTGTGCGCAGATGCAGACAGGTGCAAATGCGCGAGGGGTTTTTTTTGTGCACCGCACCAGCAGTAATGCCGGCAGCAGCCCAACCCAGTTCTGTATATATGGATTAGACCACTTTCTAACGCTTTATTAAGACCACACATGAAATACTGCATCCAGCTTTGCTCCCCATAATATAAAAAAGATGTTGAGACTCTTATAAGAGAAGAGATGATTAGAAGGTTGGAGGGGTGGTAGTCACTTACCTTCCTTACCAGTTTGCAAATGTGAGTGTGCGCAGATTAGATCTTGCAAAGAAGATATGCTGTTGGTACCATCAACCAGAGATCTACATTTAGTGGGTAACAGGAGATGTGGCATTTACCTTACAGAACATCCTTCCCCGTGAAATTAGATGGGCCCCACCCAAAAGGCCCTGATTATGTGACCAAGCTTGGAACTCCTGATCTCTAGATAGTCCTCCCTTCACTTTTAGCTGTGCTTTAAGATATTTATTATGATGGTTGGTATTTACTGTTTATATATATATATATATATATATATATATATATATATATATATATATATATATATATATATATATATATATATATATATATATATATATATATATATATATATATATATATATATATATATATATATATATATATATATATATATATTGTTTCATTTATTATGTGCTACCCAAAATCACCTTCAGTGAATTGGACAGCTGTATAAATTTGTTTAATAAATACTGTATTTTTCGGAGTATAAGACACACCATTTTTCCTCAAAAGAGAGGCTGAAAATCTGGGTGTGTCTTATACACTGAATGCAGCATTTTTTTGCCTCCCTAAAAAACCCGCCTCTTTATCAAAATGGCCGTGCATAGCCTTTAGGAGGCTTTCAGAGTGCTCCTGGGTGCTGGGGAGGGCAGAAATGAGCAAAAAATGGCCCTTTTTTGCTCAATTTTGCCCCTCCCCAACCCCCAGGCGCACTCTATAAGCCTCCTAAAGGCTATGCATGCCCTTTTTTGACAAAAAGGAGTCTGTTTTCGCAAAAAATGGGCCGTTTTTGGGAGAACTGCAGAGTGCAAAAACTTTTTTTTAATCTGCCTCTTCAAAATCTTGGTGCGTCTTATACTCTGAAAAATACGGTAAATAAAATTGGTAAGAGAAAAAGTTGACAGGGGAAATACAGCAGGTTCCCGGGATTTTGGTTGTATTCAAGAGGTAGATAGATACCGTGTTTTCCTGAAAATACGACCTGTCCTGAAACTAAAGCCTTGCCACATATTTTGGGTGGGCAAAAATATTAGCCCCCCCAAAAAATAAGCCCCCTGGACAATCCCCCCTTCCAGCCAGGCAGAGCACCGCTTGCTGACCTAGTGGTATCCTGAAAATGCCAAGCCGCGGGAATGAGGTGGGGGGCAAAGGCGCTTATGTTGCTTGGTGCTTTCGGGGTACCGCTAGGTCGGTCAGCGGCCTTGTCCCCAGCTGAAGAGGGGGAGTTGCTGGGCAGCTGCTCTTTTGCGAGCAGTCTCCCAAAGAGCCGGGCACAGCCTCAGGATCGAATGGCTGTGTTGCGCTGTCGCAGCAGCAACACAGCAGCCATGAGGAACCACGCTCGTGAGCAGCCGCCCAGAAACTCTGCTGACCGAGCTAGCAGTACCAGGAAGGCACCAAGCGACGCAAATTCCTGTTCGCCACCCTTCGCCTCTTGTGGCTCGGCACCTTTGGAATGCCCCTAGGTGAGTGAATGAGGCTCTGCATGGCTGGAGAGTGGGGTTGCGTGAGCGGCTATTCTGTTCCCCGCTCACACAACTCGCAGGCTCACAATACCCTTGGCTAACAGTACCTGCAAAGCCAGGGCATTTCTGCTGCTGGCGCCGCCTGCTGCTTGTTTTTTTTTTTTTTTTGCTTTCAAAGCATGGAAGATGGATGCCACTCTGGGACTACGCTCTATGGTTGTCGGCTGCAGAGTGTACAACCATAGAAAGTACTCCCAGAGCGGCATCTGTGTTCCGTTGCAGTTTCCAAAGCACGGAGGTAGGATACCACTCTGGGAGTACGCTCTATGGTTGTACGCTACCATAGAGCATACTCCCAGAGCGTCATCCATCCTCCGTGCTTTGAAAGCCGCAAAAAAAATCCCACAAGCAGCATGTGGCGCCAGCAGCAGAGATGCCCTGGCTCTGCAGGTACTGTAGAGTTAGCCAAGGGCATCGTGATCCTGCGAGTCACATGAGTGGGGAGCAGAAAAGCCACTTACATAACCCCTCTCTCCAGCCATGCAGAGCCCATTCACTCACTTAGGGGCATTCTGAAGCCACTGAGCCGCGGGAGGCGGGGGGCAGCAAACAGGCGCTCGCATTGCTTGTTGCCTTCCGGGTACTGCTAGGTCGGTCAGCAGTGCTTGCCGGCTGGAAAGGGGGGTTGCCATGCGGCTGCTCGTGAGTGTGGTCACCTCATGGCTGCTGTGTTGCTGCTGCAACAGCGCACCACAGCCATTTGACCCTGAGGCTGTGCCCGGCTCTTCGGGAGCCTGGTCACAAGGGAGCAGCTGCCCAGAAACCCCAAAACAATAAGCCCTCCCCTTTAATAATCCCAAGGCCATATTTCGTGGGTCAAAAAAGTATAAGATCCTGTCGTATTTTGGGGAAAACACAGTAGTCATCTGATGGAGATACTTAAATCTGGATTCTTGTATGGGTAAGTGTTGACTTGAAGGTCCTTTCCAAAATTGATTCTAAACCAAAAGATTTTTTTTTAATCCCACCACTGGATATAACTGTGTTTGTAACTGTCCACACTCCATTTGTTGTTGCTGTGCCATCCCATTGTGCTTGCTTCTCTACTCAACCTTCTCCCAGCTGCCTAGCTTATCTCCTTCAATTGTGATGGCTTCACAGTCTGACAATAACACCACCTACACAGTTCAGCAGGAACGACAAAAAGGTGACTTGTGCGGGAAGGTTTATGCTCTCCTACAGCTACTGCTAAAAAGCCATATTTTGGAAGAACAGGGAAGGTTAGGATTAATTATGGAAGGCCTTCCTTCCTTCCTTCCATCCCTCCCTCCTTCCTTCCCTCCCTCCCTCCTATCCTCCACCATGTGACTAATGGAAATCACAGAGAAAGGTTGCATGCAGAGGTGGGTTGCTACCGGTTCGCACTAGCTCAGACAAACCAGTAGTGGAAATTGTGACTGGGTCGCCCAACCGGTAGGGATGGCAGGCTCGCCATGCCCCTGAACCGATTCCCCGGTCACCACAGCATTTTTACAGGCAACTGCGCATGCGCTCGGAGGGCATTTCAGGCAAATCACACACACACCAAACCAGCAGTAACGCCGGCAGCAACCCACCCCTGGATGTATGTTGTGGAACTATCTGTACTTTTCAGAAACAAGCCCTATCCTACAAGGGTGGATCGCTGCAGATTTTACTACCAGTTGCAACATACCCGTGTGCCTGCACTGTTCAGTGTAAATTGTTCTTTGCGCATGTGCAGAACAATTTACAGTGAACTGCACATGTGCAATCACTAAATGAACAAAATGGGGGTAGCCAGCAGCGGCAAGGGAATCAGTTCTGGGGCGTGGCAGGCCTGGGTCACTGCCAGTTCTGCGACCCCCGCTTGAATTCCACTACTGGTTCTGCCTAACTAGGCCGAACCAAGAGCAACCCACCTCTGCTATCATAGCACAGAATTGTTATTTTGTACAAATAGGGATTTCTCTCTTTGTGCAGGTGAATGAGAGAGAGAAAGCACAAGACAAAATTTAAAAACTCCCCACCGCCCCTTATTCTTTACACTTGGTTTTGAAAACTTTGTCACAGACATCAGATAAAGGATGGTACAAAATGACCCTTTTTTTTCTCTCTCTCTTTTGTATTGATCCTCTTTCCTTTCCTAAGGGAAACATTTAAGCACGTGATTGACTGTGCTTTAGAAGGATCACAAAGCAACGATGCCAAACAACCATTTGGCTACTCTTTGAGATTCCTCACCCCCCCCTTTCCTGCTCTTTCTGAAACGACCCCCTTTCTTTCTAGCTGCTCTCACTGGAGAACGTCTCCACACTTCTATTTCATAGACTACTCTCCACTGTATCCCCCCTCCTTATTTAAACTCTCATTGTTCCTTTTTCTGCTGGCCGTGGTCTGCTTGCAGCTCTGTGCTGTTATCGGCACCGCTTATGTCTCCGTTATGTGGGACAAAAACGGTTGTCAAAGAAAAGAAGAGAGGAATTCCCAGATCAGTCTGGAAAAGATAGAATCTCGAGAAGGGAAAATAAATGGTTACTAATGAATTCTTCTCCTGCATTTTACTAATACCCCAGGCACGACCAAGGGTGGGTTGCTGCTGGTTTTACTACTGGTTCGCAAGCCGCGTGTGCCCCGATGCGCACTGCGTTTGTGCGCGCTGTTCAATGTAAATTGTTCTTCGCCCATCCACAGAACAATTTACAGTGAACTGCGCATGCGCAGTCACTAAAAACCAAAATGGCAGCAGCCCAGTGGTGGCGAGGGAACAGGTTCGAGGGTGTGGCAGGCCTGGATCGCTGCCGGTTCTGCGACCCAGGCCTGAATTCCACTACCGGTTCAGCCGAACCAGGCCAAACCAGGAGCAACACAATACAATACAATAGCAGAGTTGGAAGGGACCTTGGAGGTCTTCTAGTCCAACCCCCTGCCTAGGCAGGAAACCCCATACCGTTTCAGACAAATAGCTATCCATTTGTTTATATTTAAATATTTAATAGAAAATTACTTCTGAACAAATTATGGAATAGAAAGATTCCTGTTGGCTCCTTTAGACAGCCTAATCAAATTTCATTTTGCCTTGGCTGAGTTACCAATCATACAGCGAAGCTTCTATTCTGCCATTGGAGTTTGGTGGCAGTTCTACCTTGAGGGCACTCCAGTCTATTCTTGGCTTTGTGATTCCAACCCCACCCCCCAATACTTTCTATTTGAAAGATTGGACAGCCATTTATCCAGAATTACATAGGGTCTCCTGCTTAATAGATGTTTGGACTAGAGGACCGCCGTGATCCCTTCCAACACTGTTTTTCTGTAGTCCCAGACTGGTTCTGTGGGTGTGGCTTTATGGGGGTGGCATGGCTTGGTGGCAATGGTTTGGTGGGCATGGCAGGGAAGGTTACTGCAAAATCCCCATTTCCTCCTGATCAGCTGGGACTTGGGAGGCAGATAATAAAGGGGGGCGAGGCCAGCCACAGGTGGTATTTACTGGTTCTCCAAACTACTCAAACTTTCCATTGCCAGTTCTCTGGAACTGGTCAGAATCTGCTGAATACCATCTCTGGAAGTGTTGGTCTGCAACGACATGGAGGAAGCTGGTAATTCTGTGGAAGGTGCGGGGACAAGGTGATGTGCAGGAGCCCATGTTTGTATGGAGATTCTCTTGGCATCTGCACCTCCTGGCTTCATTTATTTATTTATAGATTCTTTTGGTGCTCAATAAATCAAATGGGAAGATGATATACTGCAAAGAGAAAATATAGACATTTGCTTAGTTGGAGAGCTACCTTGAAAGACTCAGAAAAGGATTTCTTTTTATCCCACCTTTATTGTTTTTATAAACAATAAAAGGCACTGAACTTATCTAATTCTCCTCTCTCCTCCTATTTTTTCCAGAACAATAGCCCTATAAAGTGGATTGGGCTGAGAGAAAGAGAGAGAGTGACTGGCCCAAGATCATCTAATAGGCTTTTGTGGTGGAAGTCACAGACTTCTGGTCATTGGCCCAAAGCCATCTAGTCGGCTTTCATGCTTAAGGCGATTAGAGCACACTGTCTCCTACTTTCTCCCTGGTGTCTTAACCACAACTACCTTGCAAAATTTAGAAAAAGATAGTGAATATTTTGTTCAGATGCTAGTTCAAAAGTGCAAACATTTCCCCCCACACAGATGGAAGCTACAAGTGACCCAGAATACAATTTTGGAAGCCCCTATTAGTGGCACTTTTAATGCCATGTTACACAAGCTGTACTGGCTGCTGATATGCTCCTGGGTGCAGTTCAAGATGTTGGTCACAATTGTGAAATTGTTAGCACCCACCCCTCTCCTAGAAGAATGAAATATCTTAAGAAATATTTTAAAAAGGCAGAATGTTATATTTCCCTGGATGAGGAATGTAGAAACATGCTCTTAGAGGCAGAAAGCAGTGCCCACATTTCTTGATGGCCCTCAGCAGATGTCAGCACTTAAGAGATAAAGAACTTATTGAGATCTACCAGATTTCCCCAAAAATAAGACAGGGTCTTATTTTCTTTTTACCCACAAAATATGGCTTGGGACTTATTATCAGGAGTGGGGGTGTATTGTTTTGGGATTGCCGGGTAGCTGCTCTCTTGCGACCGGGCTTCCAAAGAGCTGGGCACAGCCTCAGGGGAGAACAGCTGTGTTGTGCTGTCGCAGCAGCGCAGCACAGCAGTCATGAAGCAACCACGTTCATGAGCAGCCACCAGACAAACCCCCTTTCCAGTCAGGCACAGTGCCATTCACTGACCTAGGGGTATCGCCATACCATGTGAGCGCATGTTCGCCGCTGCCCAATTCGAAAAGCTTGGCGCCTTCGAAATGCCAGTGAATGGCGCTCTGCATGGCTGGAGAGGGGGGTTGCATGAGCGGCTGTTCCGCTCCCACTCGCACACCTCCCAGCCTCACCATGCCCTGGCCCTGCATGGAGAGCACTCCACTCCCACTGCCACCGCCGCCATCCCAGCATGACTCTTTCGGAGGCTTCCAAACTTCCGGCAGTAGCCACTCTGGGTGTACTCTCTATGGTTGTAGGCCGGCTGCCGGCAGAGCATACTCCCAGAGTGTACAACCATAGAGTGTATGCCCAGAGCGGCCACTGCCAAAAGACTCGGTTTTGGAAGCCACCGAAAAAGCCATGCTGGGATGGTGGCAGTGGCGGCAGCAGTGGAGGTGCCCTGGCTCTGCAGGGAGAGCTGGGCCAGGGCATCGTGAGGCTGGGAGATGTGCGAGTGGGAGCGGAACAGCTGCTTGCGCAATCCCCCTCTCCAGTTGTGCAGAACACCATTCATTGGCACTTCGAAGGTGCCAAGCCGCGGGAGCTGGGTGGCGGTGAACAGGCACTCATGCAGCTTGGCAATACCCCTAGGTCAGTGAATGGCGTTGTGCCCGGCTGGAAAGAGGGACTGCCAGTTGACTACTCGTGATCGTGGTTGTTTCATGGCTGCTGTGCTGCGCTGCTGTTCTTTGGGAGCCTGCTTGCAAGAGAGCAGGAGCCTGGCAATCCCCCCTCCAGCTGGGCACAGCACCGCTCACCAACCTAGCAATGCAATCACCTTTGCCCTCCCCCCCCAGTTCCTGCGGCTTGGCACCTTCAGGATACCGCTAGGTTGGTGAGCAGTGCTCTGCCTGGCTGGAGGTGGGGGTTGTCCAGGGCGCTTATTTGCGGGGGAAGGCTTATATTTTTGCCCATCAGAAAAATGTGGCATGGCCTTATTATCAGGACATGTCATATTTTGGGGGAAACACGGTAGGTAGCTCTATTTGTAACCAAATTCTCTGCAGCAAGGTCTGAACAAAGGTAGGGTTAGCCCTCAGCTACAATAGGAACTGCCCGTCATTGCACCAGCAGACCAAACTTCAGCCAAGCTTGGCTCAAACAACCTACAGAGCAGGGGTGCGTTGCAAATCCCGGCGCTACTGGTTCACTCATGCTCAATGCTTCTGTGCATGCGCACAAGCATCCAGATGGGTAGGCGGAGCCTCCTGCTACCACCACTACCGGTTTGCCTGATCCAGATCGAACCGGAAGCAACCAACCTCTGCTACAGAGTCAGCTATGACCCCTACAACAGCCAATAGAATGCATGTTCTTGCACAGGAACAGAAAGCTCAAGTTCAAAGCCGAAGAGAAGGTATAAAACCCCTCACGCTCAACTCCATGTGGTCAGCTCCCTAGAATCACATGTGCTTGGTGGTTCTGTTTCATCAATAAATGGACCCTCTTTCCAATCAGTCCCCAGCCTCCATTTTGTCTCCAGTGCCTTTCTCCCAGCTCGGACCTGGACCTGGATATTTCTTCCAACACTATCTTTAAAACTTTATGGCATGGATCCAGGATATCTGTGGAACTGTTTTTCCCCAATGAGTTTGGCCTGGCCACTCCTGCTGGGAGAAGGGGTGTACTGCAGATCCCACCAGCCAAGGAATTTCAGCTGGTGGGATCCAGGAGAAAAGTGTTTTCAGCTATGGCTCCTGCTCTTTGGAACATCTTACCATGCGACATAGCATCTGCCCTCTCTCTTTAAGCCTTCAGGGAAAGCCTTAAAACCTGGCTATTCCAGCTGGCATACGGTCCTGTTGGCTAGAGGAGGTTGGTGCACTAACAGAGAAGGTGGCCCTTCGCTCCCCTGAAAACCCTTGTATTTAGTTTGTTTTAATATTTGTATGAGAGATGGGGTGGCTCAGTGGCTAAGATGCTGAGCTTGTTGATAAGAAAGGCTGGCAGTTTGGCAGTTCAAATCCCTAGCACTGCTTAATGGAGTGAGCTCCCATTACTTGTCCCAGCTTCTGCCAACCTAGCAGTTCGAAAGCATATAAAAGTGCAAGTAGAAAAAATAGGAACCACCTTTGGTGGGAAGGTAACAGTGTTCTGTGCACCTTCAGCATTTAGTCATGCTGGCCACATGACCATGGAGATGTCTTTGGATAGCGCTGGCTCTTCGGCTTTGAAATGCAGATGAGCACCTCCCCCTAGAGTTGGGAACAACTAGCACATATGGGCGCGGGGAAACTTTACTTTTACCTTTAATATTTGTAATTTTAATATGGTTTTGCATTTATAATTGTTGGGTGTTTGTGTATTTTATATTACTGTATGCTTCTCAGTCATCCTTAATAGCGAGATGGGTGGCAAATAAATTTGATAAATAAATAAATACAAATACAATACAATGCAGGGCAGGGCATATCTTGTCTATTCTAAACCCATTCATACCATTTTGTAGCTCTGCTGTAACGTAGTTTGGGACAGTGGTGAAATTCAATTTTTTTACTACTGGTTCTGTAGGCATGGGTTGGTGGGCATGGCAGGGGAAGGATACTGCAAAATCCCCATTCCCTCCCCACTCTGGGGCCAGCCAGAGTAGCATTTGCCAGTTCTCTGCTCAAAATTTCCACTTCTGGTTCTCCAGAACCTGTCAGAACCTGCTGAATTTCACCCCTGGTTTGGGGTTTGAATTTGCCTATTTTCAGAAACTGGAATCCAGCTTTTTTCCTTACACTTTTGAAAAGAGGGGCAGGAACAGCTATGCATGCTATTCCCATGTTGAAGCAGCTAAAGCCAGGGCAGGATGGCCCAGTGGTGTGAGTTGATAGCCTACTCTTTCTGTTTAATAGAAGAGACATTTCTTTGTAAGGCAAGCTGACGGGTCTCTGTAGAGATTATGAAATTAGAGAAGGCTGTTTACCATCAAGTAACCTTCTATTCTCCTCCAAGAAACGCTTTAGAAAGAGGATGCTAATCAGCGCTATCGCCCTCTTAAGATGCAGAGTGCTTCATTAAATGAGAATAGAAACTCTACCCTTAGCTACCCAATGTACTGCTGGAATCTTGAGAAGAACATTAACAGAATGTGAAGAGAATGCCAAGTAAGAGTTAAGTATATTTCACAAATGGGCTCAGAGAAGCAGGAGAGCTTTCTCATCGAATGCATTCTCCATCCACCTGATGCCAGCAGACCTGCTGATTGTAATAATCCACGTTATTCATTTGGAAAAAGCAAGCTGAATAAATCTACTCTGGGATCTAATCCTAATAGCTCAAAATGGGAAGAAGGGCGGAAACCTGAAGGCTCCCAACCAGTGGTGGGATTCAAATAATTTAACAACCGGTCCTCTGCCCTAATGACCAGCTGGGTAGGCAGGGCTCGGTGGTCATGTGATTGGGTGGGTGTGGCCAACTCAACATCAATCATGTCGATGGGCGCTTCGCTTAGTTATTACAATGTAATAGGGGTTAAGCGGAGAGGCAGTTTCTGTAAGCAGGGCAATATAGATTAGGCTAGAAACAACACCAGAATGTTTCCTTCCTGCCTTCCTTACAGGATTAGCCCTGTAAAGTGGAAAAAAACCAAAAGGAGATTTCTTCCAACAACCAGTTCTCCAAACTGCTTAAAAAGGTAACAACTGGTTCTCTGGAATAGGTGTGAATTGGCTGAATCCCACCACTGCTCCCAACTATGATTCATTGTAGACGCATAGCGCCTATGTTCAGGATTAAGGAGAAGTGATCAGATTTTGGTGTAAAGGCAGGAAGTATGTGAAGGTACTGTTTGAGGTTTAATAGAGGTTTAATTGCCCTGATTACTTCAGTAGAGCAGCATTTCTCAACCTTGGCAACTTGAAGATATGAGGATTTCAACTCCCAGAATTCCTCAACCAGCATGGAATTGAAGTCCAGACATCTTCAAGCTCCCAAGGCTGAGAAACACTGCAGTAGAGGGATACTTAATGTTAGGGATGTAAGCCTAAGCTTGGCTTGGCAATGTATATAAGCTATGGTTGTAACAAATGTATCTGTTACTTTAAATGCTAAAGAGATGTAATTGGTTTGTTACCTCAAGCAGCCATAAGAGGGAGCCAGAATGACTGTTACTCTCTGTTTGTTAGATGCTGATCAATGTATTGTGAGGTACTGTGGTTTGCTACTGTTAGCTGTTTTGTGTGCTAGACTGACTATTTGATAACTGAATGACTGAACCGTGTATGACTTGGACTGTTAACTGGACTCTGAATACCTCTATATTTCCACATAGTAAACTACTATATTTTATACTATCCAGTGTCCCTGTATGCTGGTTTGTGCACGTTCTTTCATACCACTCTCACTACACTTCTCTGCATACTCGCTCTCCTAACGGGGAGCTTACTTACTTAACACTTAACAAAGATTTACAAAGAAACACAGAATAGACCTACATCAGTGATAGGTTCCTGCCGGTTTGGCCCAGTTTGGCCGCACCAGTAGTGGTATGGTAGGATGAGTCACTGGAACCAGCAGCAATCCAGGCTTGTCACATTCCTGAACCAGTTCCCTGGTCTCTTCTAGTCTCTTCTGCCGTCATCGGCAGGTTTCTGCGTATGCGCAGAACGGTTTTCAGTCAACTGTGCATGCACAGCAATGCACGGTGGGCACACATGAGCAAAGGGTGCAGCACATGCGCAAAATGCCCTCTCAGTGAATCGGAAGTAAACTAGTTAGGAACCCACCACTGACCTACATGTTTAACTCTTGGTCAGGTGTACTATTTGTGAAGAGTGAATGAGTTATGCTCTTATTCATTCTTTGTATTCTATTGCAGTAGGAATCCTCCACTCTAGGCAAAAATGTATGAAGAACTTATTTGAATCTGTTCAAACTTTTGCCAACTATAAAGAAAATATCCACAGTACATTTACACCTGAGTTTATCTAAGGTGTCTTCTATGGGCTGGTTTGCATGGGAATATTGTGGGGAAAAAATTCTACCACCTACTGAAAATGCCCCAAATATTTCTTGCCCGCTTCTGATTCTTCTCCAATATTTATTACAACAATATAAAGAACAAAGCAGCCCTTGAGAATTGAGAGCGAACAATGCCAATAAGGTAGAAGCTGTTTAATCCTCATAATTTGCTTTAAAAATTGCTGTTCTGGCCAACCCAAAGTCCATTTAAGTCCCTTTAAGCTCTCCATGAGTCCTCAGTTTCCTGAAAATGATAAGTTGGACAATTAATATTAGCTCCTGCAATTTCTTCAACCTTGTATTGTGCAAAAAGATTGGAAATATTGAATCCTGGTTAAGAATTTGGGAGTAAGTGCTTCTTAATGTGTGATGATTATGATTTCCCAGACTTCCCCACCAATATCGGGAAGGATTCACAACTGTAGAAAGCATCACATTGTAGAAGGATGGACAAGGGAAGCATAGAATCATAGAGGGGAAGTCATCTATTAAGCCCATTGAGTTCAATCCTCTGCTTAGTGCAGGAAACCAATAAATCCAACTAAGCCACAGGGGTGTCAAACTGGTGGCCCAAAGGTGTGGTCTGCGTCATACATAGGTTATGCCCACTGCAGCTCCGTGAATGGGGAAAACATCAAGAAATGTCATGTAACTGCAAAGTGGCGCCACGAGTTTGACACCAATGAATTAAAGCAAATGGCTTGAATACACCTTTGTGAAGGGAATGTTTTCAGCTTTCTTCAGGTACTTGCAGAAGTCACCTTTCATCTGTTGGATTGGGCAGTGTGCATTGTAATAGTTGAATGACTGCTTCCCCCATGGTGCCTTCCCAGTTAAACAGATAGGAGGCACAACCAGATGAGCTAATTCTATTTTACGGTAAAGCTACATCAACAGAAAATTGCAAGTCTGAAAGTACAGACTATCGCAGTGGCGCAGTTGTTAGAGTGCACTACTGCAGGCTACTTCTGCTGATCACTGGCTGCCTGCAATTTGGCTCAAGGTTGACTCAGCCTTCCATCCTTCCGAGGTGGGTAAAATGATAACCCAGATTGTTGGGGGACAATATGCTGACTCTGTAAACTGCTTAGAGAGGGCTGTAAAGTCTCGTGAAGTGGTATATAAGTCTAAGGGCTATTGCTATTGCTACCTGCTGCCACCACCTGATTCATTAATATGGCTTGTTCCTAAGTTTCTTTCTCTGACTATTAAGCCACTGGGGTTCCTGCCTCTATTCTCCGATTGTCTCCTAGGCAACATTTCATTTCTTCATCCCCCTACAAGGTTGTTCACACATTCCATTGCAATAGTGACCCCATTATGTATTTTATTTGCTGCAGCTTCTTAAAACTGTCTCTACATAGGACTTACTTGGCATTCAGTGTGAGTCAGTTTCTGACACTGACCCATTGAAACATGCAGGCTTGAAAGAGGCCCCTGCCTTTTAAATAATTTTTTGGTGAGTACTTGCTTTGGGGACTTTAATATGGGAAAATGGGAATGTGAGGAAATATTGGATGGAAACTAATCAAGGATGAAGCAATCTGGAACTAAGGAGAAATTTTCTGAGAAAGCTTGCCTCCAGAAGTTGTGGGTGCTCCATCACGGGAGATTTTTAAGAAGAGATTGGACAATCATTTGTCTGAAATGGGACAGAGTCTCCTGCCTGAGCAGGGGGTGGGACTAGAAGACCTCCAAGGTCCCTTCCGACTCTGTTGTTCTCTTATTCTGTTTAATGCTGTGGAAAAGTAGCTAATCATCAGAAAAGCTGAATTCAGTTGTCCCTCCAAGACTGCTTAATAATTGGAGAAAAGAGTTTTAAAAAACTATGCCTTAGGAAGCTAGAGTTGGTGTACTAACCTGTGCTGTTGATAAGAAAGTGTTAAAAAAGAGAGAAAAATCTCTGAATAGAAATAGCTTTAGGCCTTATCCCCTAAATAACTGGATAACAGAAGATAGAAAGGTTGTACGAAGAGGAAGAGGCTGTATTTTCTGTATGATATATGGCATTCTTCTGCAAGATTTTTGGGATTCTAATAGACTATTTTTACCTTCTCTGGAGAAAATCGAAATGGGCTTGCCCGCAGCAGCTCATCTTATTTAATAGCTTATCAGGCAGAAAACTGGAGATAGGGGCGAAGGAGAAGTGAAAATAGGACAGCGACTGTCCTAAGCCAGAAAAAGAGGAAGGAACAATTTTGGAATAATCAATTCTCTCTATTTTGTGGGGCTTGTAGCTCTTGAGATTGTCCTGGAGATCCTGCTCTGCAATGCAGGAGGAAAAGAGTAATAAAGGTTCAGGAATTTGTCTTTTGTAATTGGACTAGGATTACCAGTATGGTTTGAGCAAAGAGGGTGAGAGAACATCCCTAGGATTGGGATACATCACTCCAGCATTTTTGCTAGGTCTGTTTGTTCCATTCCTGATTTTCTTGCTCCAATGTTAAGCAAAGTTGAAGCTGCTTGAATGACTCCACATTAAGTCAATCAGAATAGAGATGGAAGGGACTTAGAGGTCTTCTAGTCCAACCCTTTGTTAAGCAGGAGTGGTGGGATTATTATTTTTTACTACTGGTTATGTGGGCGTGGCTTGGTGGGCGTGGCAGTGGAAGGATACTGTAAAATCTCCATTCCCTCCTCACCAGTGACGTGAGGTTTATGGCTGGTGAGGCACTGACACAGTGATGGGTTTCAAATATTTTTAGACTTGTGGACTTCAGCTCCCAGAATTCCACAGCCAAGCATGCTCAGTTCCGATTTAAAATGACAGCATTTGTTTTTCTCCTTTGCGAAAAAAGGTTCCTTTTTTCATTTTCTTTTTCTTCTCCCTTCCCCTCCTTCCTCCCTCTCTCCCTTCCTCCCCCTCTCTCAAACACACACACACGCACACGCACACATACACGTTGGATTGGATTATTTCTCCCACCCTGTTCCCTCTCTCACTCACTCTCAAACAAACACACACACGCACAAACACACAAAAGTTGAATTGGATATCTTTTCCAGTGGCTTGAAAGCAGCTCCTCTGCCATCCTCCCCATTCCCCTGCTGCCTTCCCCAAACACCTCCACCATTGCAAATGCAGCCTGCTGTCTGGGTGGGAAATGCCTGGAACACAATAAAGCCCACCCACTCACCTCCTGCTGAGTGAGAGGAGAGGCAGAGAAGCCGGAGGGGAGCCGATCCAAGCCTTCCAAAAGAAAGGGGCTGGGGGGAAGTGTGTGTGCTACAGCATGGCTCTTTGCCTGGCTTCCGAGGATGACTCTGTTTAACTGTTAAAAAAAGCCTCTTAAAAAGCGCTCTCTGCTAGGAGGCAGGAGAACTGCTGCCTCAACTACGTCAGGAATTTTTAGGCTTTTAACCCTTGCTTAACTCTGCTCGAGTGATCATAAAACGTCTAAAGTCAGACTAGATGAGGCATGCAGGTCTCCTGCCTCCTAGTAGAGGGCGCTTTTTAAGAGGCTTTTTTTTAACAGTTAAGCAGAGTCATCTACAGTCAGGCAGCAATTAGCTCAGCTTTTTCCTTTTACATTTGTTTTCTTTTCATGATGAGAGCAGTGAAGCTGTGCCTCACTTGCCTCACCTGACTGCACATCTCTGCTCTTCACTCCAGAGGAAGGTTACTGCAAAATCCCCATTTCATCTCCACTCCAGGGGAAGGTTACTGCAAAATCCCCATTCCCTCCTGATCACCTGGGACTTGAAAGGCAGAGAATAAATGGGAGCGGGGCCAGTCAGAGGTGGTATTTACTGGTTCTCTGAACTACTCAAAATTCCACTACCAGTTCTCCAGAACCTGTTGAATGCCACCTCTGCAGGAGACCCTATATCATTTCAAACAAGTGATTCTCCAGTCATTTCTTAAAAACCTCCAACGATGAAGCATATACAACTTCTGAAGGCAAGCTGATGCTCCCTTGGTTAATTGTCCTCACTGTTAGGAAGTTTCTCCTTACTTCCAGGTTATGTCTCTCCTTGATTAAAGGTCTGACATTCATTGACTCAGATATCCTTATAATAACACATTGTTATTTTACAATAAATGCAAAACCAAAGCTGGTAATTTTATCAGATCATGACACTGTTTTTGCTGAACAGTGAACAATATCACTGTTGCTAAACAGTGATATGAAAGACAATGCACGTCTCACATCCCCTAAAGCAGTGGTGGGTTTCAAAAATTTTTGGAACCTACTCTGTGGGTGTGACCTGCTTTGTGGGAGTAACTTGCTGGCCATGTGACCAGGTGGGAGTGGCTTGCTGGCCATGTGACTGGGTGGGAGTGGCTTGCCGGGCATGTGACTGGGTGGGAGTGGCTTGCCAGCCATGTGACCAGGTGGGAGTGGCTTGCTGCCCATGTGACGGGGGAGTGGCCAAGACGGTGTCACTGAATTCTTTGCCCCAATGGATGAACTACAATAAGATTAAAATAAGTACAAAAACAACAAAAGAGCTACTTACAGAAGGAAGATGACTGTTCTTGCCAGTCTTCAGTATAACTGACTCCAATGAATGGGCTGCACAAAAAAGAGACAGAGAAATGAATTCTTTCATTGCATGAACTGCATCGAAACCAGCACACAAAAAAATAAAGACTGCTACTTACAGAGGGAAGATTACTGCCTTGCTGGTCTTCTGCACCACCACCTCACCATCTTGCTCCAATAACCTGCACAAAGGAGAGACACAGAAAGCAAGACTTTAATTGCATGCACTGCATTAGGATGAAACAAACACAAAAAATAATAGAAAAGGAGAATTACTGTCCTTTTTTGCGTCTTCTGCACCACCACCTCATCACCTTGCTCCAATAACTTGCACAAAGAAGAGACACAGAAAGCAAGACTTTACTATCTCAAGGATGAACCCAGCACACAGCACACCCAGCAATAAAGACAGCTACTTACAGAGGAAGGATCTCACTGGCTTGACGGTCTTCTGCACACCACCTTATTTCCTTTTTCTGAAATTTAATTCTCAGTTCCAAAAAACAGGAATATATGAATTAGGTTCACTACTTAGATCGGTCCAAGTAGCTATTCAGAAGTTAGTGGTTAGAAGCAATGGTAAAGCAAGATATGGAATTAAAACCAGAAATATTTTGCTGGCTTTTTGAAAGGGAGTACAATATATATTTAATTTTACACATGTTAGCATCTGCTGGAATTGTGTTTGCACAACAGTGGAAAAACAGAGATATGAAAATGAATAAATATTACAATGTGCAGGAATAAATAAATTGATAATTAAAATCAAGAAGGCTTTGAATACTTTTACACGTGGGATTTGTTTTAGCAATTGCTAACTAAAAGAAACAGAAATTAGAAATCAAAAAGTATGAAAGAAAACACCAATTATGTAAGGAAAGGTCACTAAAATGTAGAAGGAAATATTTCTAGATCATTATTAATGCCTAGATAACTGCGGGACATTACACACCCACACCATACAAACTATGACAGTGCCAGGAAAACACCAAAAAATAAGAATCCCCCCCCCCCCCCAAGACTGCAAATGAAACCAGTTTTTCCCCTTTAACCCTAAGGACAGGAAAGACAAAGCCACTGGAATAAAAACCATCAAAGCATTGTGGGAAATTATAAAGGACAGTGCCAGTGCCAATATGAAAATATTCCATACACAATAAATTACAATAAAACGATTTAAAACAATTCTATGCACAATACATTTTAAAGTATTGAGTATAGAATTTTAAAAAATGGTTTATTTTAATTTATTTTGGATAGAATCTTTTTTTAAATAGTCTAAGACAATTTTAAAAAAGAATCCACACACTATAAATTGAAGTAAACCATTTTATATTCTTTACTTTTAAGTAAAATTATTTTTAAAAATTCTATGCACAATAAATAAAATATTATTTTAAAATACATTAAAAAAATAAAAGAAAAAAAACGGGTTACTTACCAGCAGACAGAATCAGCAGCACTCAGATCCGATGGATCCGACTCCGATGCAATGGATGGATGCAACAGGGAGCAGACAGGCAGAAAGGAAGCAGGCGTGGCTGGAGAGGGGGGGCAGGGGGCTTTCGGCTTTCCCTCGCGAAAGCTAGCCTCCCACCGGCTGTGCCAGCCCGTGACTTTAGCTATGGAAGGCCAGAAGGCATTCCCTCGTGGAAGCTAGCCTCCCACCACCCGCGCCGCTCCTGCCAGCCCGTGGCTTTAGCTAGGGAAGGCCTGAAGGCCTGCCTTTGTGGAAGCTAGCCTCCTGCCACCCACGCCGCCCATGCCAGCCCGCACCTTTAGCTAGGGAAGGCCTGAAGGCCGTCCCTCATGGAAGCTAGCCTCCTGCCGCCCGCGCCGCCCTCGCCAGGCCGCGGCTTTAGCTAGGGAAGGCCTGAAGGCCTTCCCTCGTGGAAGCTAGCCTCCCGCCGCCCTCCGCCGCCCCCGCCAGCCCGCGGCTTTAGCTAGGGAAGGCCTGAAGGCCGTCCCTCGTGGAAGCTGGCCTCCCGCCACCCATGCCGCCCCGCCAGCCAGCAGCTTTAGTTAGTAAGCTGGCCTCCCACCTCCCACGTTTAGTGCAGACGGGCAGGGGAGCGAGCGAGCTGCGACGGGACGGCAAGGGCGATCGAGTGACAGGGCTGGTGCCGGTTCCCAGAAGTTACTTCCGGGTCTGGTTACTTCATGGTCCAGTCATGAATCGGTTCGCCCGAACCGGTGCGAACCGGCAGAAACCCACCACTGCCCTAAAGGCAATGTAAATTGTTCTTTTCAAGTCTTATTTAAGTAGAATTCTTGGTCATACTGTATCAATATAATTCAGCAGTCTGTATGTGCTTATATCTTTGTGTGTGTCTTCAAATCAATTGATTCCTGGTAACTTCTGAAATAATTCCATGTGTTTCTCTTGACAAGATTTCAGAAACGGTTTGCCATTGCCATATGAATAGAGCGGAGAGAGAATGATTGGCCCAAGGTCACTCATCTGACTTTGTGCCCAAGATGAAACTAGAACTCATGGACACTCGGTTTCTGCTTAACAGAACAGAATAACAGAGTGGGAAGGGACTTTGGAGATCTTCTAGTCCAAACCTCTATTCAGGCAGGAGGCTCTATACCAGTGGTGGCGAAGCTATGGCACACATGCCAGAGGTGGCATGCAGAGCTCTCTCTGTGGGCACATGTGCCATCAACCCAGCACTGTTTAAGGCCTCTGCCGCATATGTGCTGCATATGTATGTGTGCCTTCCGCAGGCCAACTGGTCTTCGTGTCTCTGCTGCGCATGTGCAAGGCGCGCCCATGCCTTGAAGTTTGGGCAGGGCATGGGCGCATGCAGAGGGCATAGGCACACATTTTGGGCACTCGGTGCCTAAAAGTTTTACCATCAGTGCCCTATACCATTTCAGCCAAATGGTTGTCCATTCTCTTAAAAAATTCCAATGTTGGAGATTCCACAGCTTATTTCTACCTATTAATTGTTCTAACTGTCAGGAAATTTCTCCTTAATTTTAAGTGTTTTCTCTCCTTGATTAGTTTCCACCCATTGCTTCTTGTCCTTCCCTCAGGTGCCTTGGAGAATAGTTTGACTCCCTCTTCTTTGTGGCAACCCCTGAGATATTTGAACACTGCTATCATGTCTCCCCTAGTCCTTCTTTTCATTAAACTAGACAGACCCAGTTCCTGCAACCGTTCTTCATATGTTTTAGTCTCCAGTCCCCTAATCATCTTTGTTGCTCTTCTCTGCACTCTTTCTAGAGTTTCTACATCTGTTTTTTACCTTTTGGCGACCAAAACTGAATGCAGTATTCCAAGGGTGGCCTTACCAAGGCATTATAAAGTGGTATTAACACTTCACGTGATTTTGATTCTATCTCTCTATTTATGCAGCCTAGAACTGTGTTGGTTTTTTGGCAGCTGCTGCACACGCCTGGCTCATGTTTAAGTGATTGTCCATTAGGACTCTAAGATCCCTCTTATAGTTATTATTTTCAAGTCACATCACCAAACTGACTCTCATGTGGCAATAGAAGGGAAGTAGTTTTCCGTCTACCCTAGTGTACACTTTTGGAACTTCCTGGTCATCTCTTGTGTCAGCTGATTCAGTTTAGTTTTTTAAAACATCAGTCAAGATTGGCTAGTTGGTGATTGGTTTAAGGGGGCATTAGGAATTAAACGTTTTCTCAAGGATATCCTTATCTAAAACAGAAAATATTATTATCCAATAAGTAAAAATTGTTGTTGAATGAGACACTGAAAGGAAGTTGTCTGAATTTGACATCTCATTAACTACTAGTAGGGCCAACTCTGAAAAATAAATATGAATATATAAATAGACAAAGAAACAAACAAAGAAACAAATAAGACAATATAAAATCTGCAAGGGGGCATAATAGCTCAGTGGTTAAAGATGCCAAACATATCAGCTGGAAAGCTGACAGCCCAGGCTCGAGACCCAAATATTGCGTGATGAGGTTTCCTCCCATTACATGTCTCAATTCCATTACTTGCCAACTTAGCAGTTCAAAAGCAGGCAAATGTGAGTAGATAAATAGGTACCACTTCAGTGAGAAGGTAACAGCATTCTGCGGCCCCCAACTCTTTTGCCACCATGGATTGGTTCCATGGAGAGAGGTTTTTCCGCGAACTGGAGGGGGCATGCTTTTGTGTGATACCTGCCTCCCACAGATGGGATTCAATTGTGGCCCAGTTTCTGCAATGCTGCAAGCCAGTTCCGCTCCACGGATGAGGGGTTTGGAACTCCTGCTTTAGGGTATAGTCCAGAGGTGGGTTCCCACCAGTTCGGCCCGGTTCAGCTGAATTGGTAGTGGTGTGGTGGCCTGGGTCACTGGAACCAGCAGCGACCCAGGCCTGCCACATCCCCAAACCAGTTCCCTAGTCAGCACTGTCGCCACCGCCATCTTGTTTTTGAGTTCTGCGCATGTACAGAACAATTTTAATTGAACTGTGCATGCACATGTGCATGAGCGAACCGGCAGTAAAGCCGCCCAGAACTCACCCCTGGTATAGTCATACTGGCTACATGACTAAGGAAATATCTGGCTCCCTTAACTAAGAAATCGAGGTGAGCACTGCCTCCCAAGACACAACTGGACAGGGGAAACGTTTACCATTAATGTCTGCAAGGGAGGTCTTACTTGCTATATAATGCTTCTTAACCTAAGCAGCCTAAAGATGTGTAGCTTCAATTCCCAGAATTCCCAAGACAGCCAAACGTGTTTGATTTGCTGGGCATGGAATTCTGAAAGTTGAAATCCACACATCTTTTAAGTTGCCAAAAACTGGTCTATAGAGCTGTGCATTGCACAATAGAATACTCCTTTGGGGGTAGCCAAACTGATTAGTGTCATAGAGAAATGGAAGCATGTCTACCGTCCCTGTCCCACTACTGTCCCCATTTATTCATACCCAATTCATTCTCCTAACTGTTTTTAAATTGTATTTTAAACGTTAAATCTTAATTTTATATCGGGTTTTTACAATTGGGGTATTTTAATGCGGGTCTTTTAACTGTCTATATGATGTAAATTGTTTACCTCCTCCGAGTCCGTGTTTGTGTATCTGTATGTATGTTCTGTATGTACGCCTATGTGTTTTATATATTTTCTGTGTTTTATATGCCCCATTGTACGCCGCCCCGAGTCCTACTTGGAAAGGGAGCGGCTAATAAATTCAAACTTATTATTCATACTCATGTTTATTCTTATGCCTATTATTTTGTAAATGATTGACAAAATAAAGAAATAAATAAAATAAAATAAATAAGAGCTCTGTAAGGAATGTATTTTGATGGCAAAAAGTAGGCAATTTTTTATTTTGAATTGGGGATCAAGCGCTTTGCACAGGTTGATTCCTGGGAGACAGGTGCCAGAAGGTGTTGTTAAGGTAAAAAATTTTCAGGATGTTCCTGCTGGCTGGCTGGATTTGGGAATTAGGAATGTATGTATGTGTGTGTGTGTGTGTACTGTATATTGTATATGTATGTCTCTGTGTGTCTCTTTGTGTGTGTATGTTCAGCGACCATCAAAAAGTAAATTTCATATGCCTAGATTAGAGCTCTACTTATCTGTTCACAAATACACCTGGCTTTGCTTTTAATAAAACTTGCTAATATTTACTAAGCATCATAACGAGGATTTTATTTTCACTAAGAGATCTACTTTAAAGATTAAAAGTTATTCCGGCTTTAAAAACTCCCGGTTCTAAGGACAGATATTAGCATTGGTTGGTTGAGTTAGAAAAACCTGGAAACACCAGTGGTATTCTGAGGCTGCAGAAACAAATCGAACCAAACGAAGGGATGAATTGTCTGGACCCAAAGCAGCAGATGGGGGTGTGTCTGTTGCAGTTATATCAGGGCTTGAGGGAAAGAAAATTTCACAAAGGTGAAGTGCAAATATCCTTCAACCTCATTCTTGTGTACTTTAAGGTTTTTTTTTTTGTGTGTGTTCTATCCAAACCCTTCATGCTGGTTTGAAATCCTGGAAATTGTAGTTCAGACCCCTGTAAAGAACAGAAAATCACAATATTCTTTCAGGCCTTAAATGCAGGATTTTTGCTCTGGGGCAGGGTTCACTTGTTTATTTAAAAGCATTTTTTTTTCCAAAAAAAAAATCGTGCTTTTCAGTTGAAAACGCTCCTGGAGAAGCAAAGAACCAATCAATGAAACCAGTTAGCCTCTGCCTGCAGGCCATAGCATCTGAAGAGACTCAAGTCAAAATAAGAAACAAAGGGTAAAGAGGAGGGAAAAAAAAAACAGGTATCCCTTCTTGATGTTAAAAGTTGTTGATCCAAAGCAACTTTTGTGGGGATTTTTGTTATGATGCTTAAAAAAAAAAGTGGTGATCAATGCAGACATGGAGAAATAAAACAGGGATCCACGTTCATAACTGATTAACAGGTTAGTAACACAGTGAGAATACAATCAGGAGCCTGAAGGGCTAAACAGATTCATCTGATCAAGCATTCTGCCTCCCACAGGAGCAAAACAAAGGAACTTTTATCTGCAATAGATGGAATCAGCACTTGCCTTCAGCCAAAGGTGGTTTATCTCCTCCATACGTTTATCTCATTCTCCTTTAAACCTTAAGGGCCAGTTTACAACAGGAGCTCCAGAAGTTTCCACCTACTATAGGAAGAAATATCCATCTGGTTCAGCTCCAAGCTGGGAGAAGACACTGGAAACATGGAGGCTGATTGGAAAGATGGGCTAATGATGAACAGAACCTCCATCGTTTATGGTTCTGGTGCAGCTGACAAAACGGAATTGAGAGTGGCAGGTTTTTGTACCTTCTTCGGTCTTTGTATTTGAGCTTCCTGTTCCTGTGCAAGAACATGTCATTTAATATTCTATTGGCTGTTATCAGATTCCCATGGGGTCATGTAGGGGTCATAGCTGGCTCTAGGGACAAAAGAGGAAATGCAAATCCTAGGTTCTTGTCTGAGCTAATCTGGTTTACCTCTGGTTTATTTTTTTATCTGAGCTCCCAAGTGAAGTTTGGACTGCTCTGGGATGGTGCAATGAAGGGACTTGTCTTCTGAAAGAATGTTGGGCAATTCCTATTGCGGCGGCTTAATGGTTTTGTTCTATGTTGGATTTTGAGTGAGGGGCTAATCCTAGCATTCTGCCTTTGTTCGGACTTTGCTGCAGGGAGTTTCAAAATATCCCGCCTTGAATGGATTACCAAATCTGAATTTCTAAAAGCTGGTGTCCTCAGTTTCTGCTTGGGGGCAGGGAGACTGGGGCTGCTTCCTGCCTCTAAAAATATGCTTCTCCATTTTTCATTGGAGGGAAATATAATAACCTGCCTTTTTAATATTCCTCAAAATATTTCTTTCTTTTGGTGGGGAGGGCACTGACTTTCTACACTACAAAGACAGAACGTCTGAGTTTCTTTCCAGATAAACTAACTTTCAATCTATTTCTGTGATGAGTTCAAAAAGGGTGGATGATGATTTTTAAAACCTCGATTGGCAAAGTATCTAAATCCATGTTTCTCAATCTTAGCAAATTTAAAATGTGTAGATTTTGGCTCCCAGAAATCTCCCACAAGCCCCTGGCTGGGTGATGATGTTTGCACATTTTACTGTTGCTGAGCGTGAGAAACACTGATCTAAAGTAGCGGGCCTTTGGTTTCTGTAAGGTGCTGAACTAGAGTTCCCAGTATCCCTTGCTCTTGATTGTATGGTTGAACCTTCAATCAGTCCCTGATGAAACAGCAGATCATAAGAAACTTTAATTGCTTTTGTTATTATTCTGCTGTTCTTTCTCTCAAAGAACTTTACATTGTTAATATTTAATAGAACAGAGAAGGATATTTTCAGTAGGCAGACAAAGAGGATATAATCTATGTTCCAATATTTGGGCTAGTATGTTGAAAGATTATGGGGTTTAGGAATGATTTGGGATTCTGTTAGCAGAATTTGAGAGGGGGCTTATAGGTTTTATTAATGACCTAGAGGTGGTATTCTACCAGTTCAGACCAGTTCACTTGAACTGGTAGTGGAAATCGCGAGTGACCTTGCTCACCTGCCCCGACTCTATGGCATCCCATTTAGGGCCTTTTTTTCACCAAAAGCACATGCAAGGAAGGCTGCGCAGAAGCGCATGCGAGTGTAGTGAGCGCGCCCACATGTGCACTCACATTTGCAAACCAGTAGGGAAGGTAAGTGAATACCACCCCTGCCTCTTTCACTCTCTTCAATCACTTGGTGGAATTCATCAAGCATTTCTACAGTATAGTGAGACCTTTGTTGGTAGGCGGATTTCCAGAAATTGAATGCTTTTGTTTATTTATTAGAATACATAAGAATTACACCCATCTTCTAATTCAGCTGTCGAAGAGCCTATGCATTCCATTCTCCCATTTCCCCTTTCTAAATTGGATGTGGGTGTGGCCAGCGTGTGATGCATTTGGCCAGGGATGGGATTCTACCAGTTCGGGCGAACTAGTAGCTCTGAAGATCAGCTGGGAGTGAACCAGTTCACTCCCATGAGCAAGTGGGCCCGCCCACCCGCTTCTGCGCTTTACCTACCTTTATCTTCTAAGCTGAGTCATGCGACAGAGTGGAATGCCACACCTCAGCTGTTTTCCTTCCCAAGTAGTAATCCAGAAGGTAAGTCTTCTGAAAACTGTGCATATATGCTCAATGAACTGGTTGTTAAACCAGTAGGATCCCATCCCTGCATCTGGCCTATGGACCGTGAGTTTGACAGCCCTGTGATAGACCTTTAAAATCACCTTCACAGCTGTCATCTTGACTTTTTTTGACCACGAAGTAGGGTTACCCCTAAAGATGATAATAGAGAATATAACTCTTTGCTAACTTTCTGTTCTCTTTGACTGTTTTGCTCAGGATCTCACATGAGCCTATGAGAATCTAAGCTTCACTCTCAAAGAGGCTGTTCTCTTACTTAACCAAGGAACTGGGAAAGACCCTTTGCAGGGTAGGGCTGAAGAATTTGTTCAGTATCCGCAGGATAAAATCGCTCAGATCCGGACAGGCTTGGACTCTGACTGGGTAGATTCGGGCGAGTCGACGGGGATGAATCTTGTGGAGACAATCTTGGATGAGTTTGACCCTGTGACCCCCGAGGGCATGGACAGGATTATGGGGAGACAGTGCTGCCACTTGTGTGCTGGACCCGTGTCCCTCTTGGTTAGTTTTGGCTACCCATGAGGTGACACGAGGCTGGCTCCAGGCGATTACCAATGCTTCATTGAGAAAGAGGTACTTTCCCACCACCTTGAAGGAGGCGGTGGTGAGGCCCCTCCTTAAGAAGGCTTCTCTGGACCCAGCTTCTTTAGCCAACTATCGTCCTGTCTACAACCTTCGCTTTGTAGCAAAGGTTGTCGAGAGTGTGGTAGCACGTCAGCTTCCCCAGTACCTGGATGAAGCTGTCTACCTGGATCCATTTCAGGCCCGGGTACAGCATGGAGATGGCATTGGTCACGTTGGTCGATGATCTCTGGCGGGCCCAGGACAGGGGCTGCTCCTCTGTCCTGGTCCTATTAGACCTCTCAGCGGCTTTCGATACCATCGACCATACTGCGACGACTCGGGGAGTTGGGAGTGGGGGGCACCGTTTTACAGTTGTTCTCCTCCTACCTGTTGGATCGGTCACAGTTCGTGTTGACTGGAGGGTAGAGATCGACCACTTGTCGACCAACACTTGTGGGGTGCCCCAGGGGTCGGTTCTCTCACCCCTACTGTTCAACATATATATGAAACCACTGGGCGAGATCATCCGTGGTTTCATCAATATGCTGATGATACCCAACTTTTCATCTCTACCCCAAACCACCCAAACAATGTCCTCAACGTGATGTCCCGATGCCTGGAGGCTGTGCGGATCTGGATGGGGAGGAACAGGCTCAAGCTCAATCCCTCCAAGACTGAGTAGCTGTGGTTTCTGTCATCCCAATTTGTGCATCTTGTTCCATCTTTGATGATAGGGGGAGAAATTTTAGCCCCCTCAGAGAAGGCTCGCAATCTGGGAGTCCTCCTGAACACATGGCTTAGTTTAGAAGAACACCTGATGGCCGTGACCAGGGGGGTCTTTTGCCAGGTTCGCCTGGTACATCAGTTGTGCCCCTTCCTGGATTGGGATGCTCTATGCACAGTCACTCATGCCCTCATCCTTTCTCACTTGGGCTACTGCAACGCTCTCTACATGGGGCTGCCCTTGAAGAGCACCCGGAGGTTTCAGCTGGTCCAGAATGCGGCTGCACAGGTTATCATGGGGGTACCTAGGTGCTCCCAAGTTACATCCCTGCACTGGTTACCAGTTGTTTTCCAGGTGCGATTCAAGGTACTAATTATGACCTTTAAAGCGCTCCATGGCTTAGGCCCAGGGTACCTGCAAGACCACCTACTGCCACCAGTAGCCTCCCACCGTCCAGTGCAATCCCACAGAGTTGGCCTCCTCAGGGTGCCGTCGGCCAGACAGTTAGTGACCCCCAGGGGGAGAGCCTTCTCTGGAATGAGCTGCCCCCGGAGCTTCACATAATCTCTGACCTCCATTCCTTCCGGCGCGCCCTAAAAAGTTGGCTTTTCCAGCAAGCCGGCCTGGCCTGTTAATTTTATCTAATTTTTAAAATGTTAGTGTTATATTAATTTGGTTTGTTTCTTGGATTGTTTCCAATTTTCTTTTAAGTTTTGTAATATGTGTTTTTTAATGCTGTGCGCAGCCCTGAGTCCTTTGGGAGAAGGGCGGCATATAAATCCAATAAAACAAACTAAACAAACAAACAACCTCTATGCCCTTTTTGATAGCAATAATTTAAAAAAATCAGCTTTGCATGAGACGCAAGATTTAAGAATGTATTTTTTCTCTCTGAACATAGTTCTTGTATTTCCCTGAAAATAAGACATCTTTTGTTCCCTCAAATAAGTGCTTGTCCTTATTTTCTGGGAGGTCTTATTATTTTTGAGGTGCAGGACGTGGCAAGCCTGGTCACCTCATGACTACTGCTGCGTTGCAATATTTTTGGGGAGGGTTTATTTTCTGGGGAGGGCTTATTTTAGAGCATGCGCTCAAAAGCCCGATTGGCTTCTCATCCGGGAGGTCTTATTTTCAGGGGAAACAGGGTAGATCAGCATTTAATACATGTGGGAGATGAAACACCTTCCCAAAAAATTAAATCTAACCACTACCAGCAAATATTACAAATAAAATGAAGAATAAAATGATCCCAAAGTAACAGCACTTGGATGTTTAGAATATAGGAGAAACCAGACTGGTTGAAAGAAATGTTACTGCATCAAGCAAATATGACAAAATGTTAACCTACTTACTGGAATGTACCTACTTATAGTAGATCGAATCTACCCAAATATAACTAGCAGGTGATGTCCAATGGCTTGCCTTGAGCATTCAACTCAGCATACACCTGCTTTTTAAGCCCTTTGGTAAACATATTTTAATTTCAATTTAATTAATGAGAATTACACATACTTATTTCTGGATAATCTTTTTGAAACTGTAATTTATTTATTTAGTTTAATTTCTGAGACAGTTACCATTTAGCGCTCAAGATGATTTCAGGAAAAAAAACATAGCAGAAGGTTCAGACTTCTGCTGTTAACAAAATATAATCAAGTGCACTGAATATATAGCAGGAGACTCATTAGAAAACAGCAAGCAAGCAAAACAATCAAAATAGCTGGAGTCTTCTTTTTCTTTTCCAACTGTCAGAAAATGCCATAAGTGACTAGGAAGGTATGTCTGGATCTAATTAGTAAAACTAAAATTGAGATCTAGTTGCATATATAATTATTGTGATAAATGAAACAGCCTTTCTGGTCAAAGATGTCCTTACACGTCTCTTTTTATTGTGATTGGTGCTGTAGAAGTAAAATAAGTATTTGTTTTACTTCTACAGCCCTTGATGTTCCTTTAATTGCAATCATTTAACCCCACAGCCAGGCAATGTGCCAGCGTGACAAGCCATTGTAACATCACAGGCGGACAGCTCCATGCCATTCCAGGATATCTTGGGTACTCTATGTCTATCAGCACATTTTATCCCTCACAGGGGCCATTGCCAAGCTCCTTATTTATTTATTTTTTTCATAAATAAAACAGTCCACTTAATTTTAATATTTTCCAGCTTGTGCCTCTAAATCCATCAAAAGGGGATGTCACCGAATGAAAAATATTAATGAGATCTGTGCTAATTTGCAGCTGAAATAAGACGGCTTCCATTATAAATTTGGAGAGCTTCTGTACTGACCTCAAATGGCGAAGGAAAATCTACCCGCTTCAGCTGATTACTTAAGCAAATGTACTCCAGTTGCATTTGCCCAACAGATTTGAATTCCAATCATTTGCATACAATTTCCAGCTATCTAATTGTCTGCTGGCCCTTTGGACTGATTATGCGACAGCCGTCACAGCATTTCCCTCTTCTCCCTTTGAAGCACAAAGAATGAAATGATTTTGTATGCAAACAGTTAAAACTCTCCAGTGTATTCCCATTTTCTCTGTGTTGATAAATTCACTTATGATGAGTGACAGTTGGAGGGTTTTGAGGGTCAGAATGGCGACTATTTCTGTGGCACTGATGGAAATGATAAACTAAATGCCAGAAGTGTCCCTGGTGCATTAAATGATGAATTGTGTGAAATGTCAGGGCCTAGCCAGGATCTATTAATAACTAAATATGATTGTGTGTAATGAGCAGATATTTTCATGTTGATTGAAGTATGATTTCTTTTGATCCTCCAGATGTTGCTGCTTAGAAATTCATGCTGCTCTTTGGCTGCTAAATGCATAATGACCTTTTAAAACCTTTTTAACTTAAAAAAAAAAGACCCTTAGTGTTTTAAATGTGGAAGTCGACCTGGTGAGCTTTTTTTAAATGCAGGTTTGAAGGTTTTTTTTTTCTTTTTCTTCCTTTTTTCTTTTTGTCTTCTGATCTTCTTTTTTGTTCCTTTTTATCCACTCTGTCCTCTCAACAACTATTGTGGGGGAAATGGATTGTATATAGAAAGAAGGGAAAGAAAAGCAATAGTTAAGCTCATGTGTTTTGATGATTGATTTATTAGGTGTTAATTTTTAATCTTCTGCGCACCTGTAAGCCTTAAGCCTGAAAACAATTCCTGAACTTTTCTTAAGCAGAAGGACAATGCCCAATTTAGTATATGGATAAAAGCGGTTTGTTCATGTTGTGACTTTTTCAGACGAACATAACTTTTATTAAGATTTCCTGGACTTTTGAACAACGGCCTATGATTCACCCTTTGTGCATTATCCATTTTATGCATAATTTTTGGGCAGTGAAAGATCACCTTGCGTCTCATAAAAGATTGTGAGAGTTGTGTCTGGAAAGTGAGCAAGTGTTGACAAAAATATGCAATGTACCTTTAATAAGGGAACAGGGCTTTGAAAGTGCACTTATGGCCCCCATTTTGCCTTTTTTGACCTCCCTTTGCAGATCCCGCTGTACATCTAACTGTTTATGAAATATACATCGCATTACACAAAATATGCTGGGCCAACAACCGTCTCAAAGATTTGTGGATTATGAGCAAAATAATTAAACAAAGGCAAAATGACATTATCCATTATAAGTAAAATCAATAAATAAACTTCAGCTTTATTTATTTTTCAAAAGAGAAACTCTTAGGAGGTTTGCCCATTAGGAAGAGGCTGAGAGACAAATGTTGTTTCTATTACATTCTTTATTTCCCTGCCTGCTACAAATATAGCTGTGGGGAAATTTAATAATAGTTAGAGAGTTACAGGAAATAATCCATGCTTAATTTCTTTCTACAAATGACATCCTTGAGGTTATAATTTGGGGGACAATCTTATATGTTCTTTTAATTTCTTAGTGTTTTTTTGGCTTCCTCCATAAATGAGAAGAATATTTAGACCTTGGAGCAAAGGAAAAAGCAACTTCCTTTAATATTCTTTTTTTCTTTTTTGGCCATCTGATGCAGTGAAAGATTGAATTTAAGAAGGAGCCAGCATTTGCAAAGAGAAGCAAAAATGTTTAGGTGATGAGTGGGGAGAGGGCTGAAGAAGATCAGCATCCAAGCTGGAAGCGGAGAGGAATGATTTCAGGAGACAATGATTTTTGCTCTTGGGGGATGCCAAATGTGGAATTCAGCAATGATTAAAAAATGAAAGAGACTAAAAAGTAAACCACTCAAAACTCGACTGCAGAAAATATGACTTCAGCAACAGAGTAATCAATGCCTAGAGTGGCTGTTGTTACATCCTCAAACCCCCATAACTTTAACCTTAAACTGTCTACTGTGGACCTCACCCCATTCCTAAGAGGTCCATAAAGGGGGCGTGCATAAGCGCACCAGCGTGCCTATTGTCCGTGTCCTACTGTGCCCATTTATTAGTACTCATTTCTTATGTATATATGTATACCTGCTTATACCTATATGTTTATATGTTATCTTCATACTTATACTTGTTTTCTCATACAAGTTTGACATACAAACAAATAAAATAAATAAATAAAATAAAACGACAGACATTTTCTTACTGGAGATCTTGTATTGCTCTCATAACAACTCTGAGATCTGGTTCCATTTCTGTATGAAAGGGGACTATTCTAGGTTGTTCAGGACACTTAAAATGAAGAGGTGAAGATGAGCTCTCAATAGCCCTTTGTCCCCTGGTGGTACTTCCTGGGGGCTTTCAGGCAGGGACAAGCAAGAGAAAGGAATAGCAGAATCCTGAGGCCTTCTCTTATGATCCAGGTCATCTAGACAGAGGCAGGCATCAACAGAACCCTTTATTGCTCTGTTAATTTCCACAGCAAATGACCCTACGATGGCTGGTAAGTCTTCACCCCACACTTCCTTGAAGGGAGCTGCCTTCAGCCACATAAACAAAAGCAACAAAACCAATTCGCAAAGGCAGAGAGGAAGCCCAAAGAGAAATGCAAGCTCACGGGGCAAGGTCAGGGGTGGGATTCAGCCGGTACGTACCGGTTCGGGCGAACTGGTTGTTTCAGTGATCAGTTGGCACCACCTACCTGCCTCTGCTCTATTCCATCCTATATTTCCTTTGTTTGAAGCCTAGCTGATTGGCGCAGCAGAACGGATTGCTGCATCTCAGCTGTTTTACTCACCGGGGCTTCAGGAAAAGTTAAGATTTAGTGCTGATTTCAAATGCAATTTGTGTGCGCAAATGTTGTTGTTACACTGGTTGAATCCCACCACTGGGCAAGATCCAGAGTCAAGGTCCAAAGAGCAAGGCAGGTCCATGAGGCCAAAGGCAGTCTGCAAGGCACAAGCAGAAACACAAGCCAAGGCTGAGTTTTTCCAAAGTCAGGGGAGTGTAAGCCAAAGCAAACCATTGTTCCGGACAAAGACAAATTCCCCTGGTTTCTTCTTATGTCAACCCATGCCAGATATTCTTTGTGAGGAGAGGCAGGGTGACGTCTCCCGAGCAGCCTCTATTTAACTAGACAATTGATAAGAAATGGTATCAAGAGACAAATGTGGGTATTTTATCCAGGATGAATTGCTCTTAACTTTTGGGATGATTTGGGATAAATAATCCGGGGTAAGAATACATTAAGAATTGATAACAATAACACTTTATTAACCAAGGATTTGGAAAGTCTAATCATGTCCTTTTCATTATCATCATCTATCTATCTTCTCTCTCTCTCTCTCTCTCTCTCTCTCTCTCTCTCTCTCTCTCTCATCTATCTATCTATCTATCATCTATCTATCTATCTATCTATCTATCTATCTATCTATCTATCTCTATCTCTATCTCTATCTCTATCTCTATCTATATCTATATCATCTATATCTATATCTATATCTATATCTATATCTATATCTATATCTATATCTATATCTATATCTATACCTATACCTATACCTATACCTATACATCTATATCTATATCTATATCTATATCTATATCATCTATCTATCTATCTATCTATCTATCTATCTATCTATCATCTATCTATCTATCTATGTTTTCTGAGATTTTCGCGGGTGTTTGTATGTACGTCTTTGGTTGTTCGGGTTTTCTCCTGCGTAGAATTGGAAGTATCTTCACAACGTTTCGATGAAGTCTCATTCATCATCTTCAGGCTGGTGCTTCCGGCTTGGTGCTTCCAGGAGCAATGTGAGATCTCAGCCGGTTCCTCTTTTTAACTGCCAGTGGGGGTGTGAGCTGATTGGGTGGGAGCTTGGCTGCATTCTGATTGGGTGGAGGTGTATTCTGATTGGTAGGGGGCTTGGCTGTGTTCTGATTGGATGGGAGTTTGGCTGTGCTCTGATTGGATGGGGGCGTGTTCTGTTTGGGTGGGGGCCTGGTTGTGCTTGTGTTAGTCTGAGTTGCAGAGGGATTTGAGCTGGTGAGCTGCGTTACTGTTGTTTGGCTTCACGTTTGTGGTCGTGCCACATCTCCGTGGTGGGCATCAGTTTGCTTCGTGTATGGATTGGAGGGGTTTAAAGTGGCTAATAATGCAGCTGTGGTCTGGCTTCTGGTTTGTGGTCGGGCCTCTGGTTTGTGGTCAACATCGGTGTGGGTTTGGGCTTGCTTTTTGCATGGATGTGTGATAGTGACATCCTGTGTGGTTTTCGTGAGTGTGGGTCTGGTATCATTCTTGGTGTTAGGGACTCGTTTGTCAGTGAGAGCGGGTTTCCAAATGGCTGGTAGGCGGGAGGTATCATCTCGTTTATTCATGCTGTGTGGCCATTTTTCTATCTCAATAGCTTCTCTGATTATTCTGTTGTTAAAATGTTCAATTTTGGCAATATTCTGGTCTTTTTAAAGTCTATATCATGTCCTGTGGCTTTGAGGTGTTGGACCAGGGAAGAAGTTGGTTCCTCCTTTTTGACTAAGTTTTTGTGTTCTTCAATGCGTGCCTTTATTCTTCTGTTGGTTTGTCCAATGTATGTGGTGGGGCAGGTGGGGCATGGGATTTCATATACTCCTTGATTTTCTAACTCTATTTTGTCTTTGGGGTTTCTTAGGATGGTGGATATTTTTCGGTTTGTGTAGAATGCTGTCTTGATGTTGTGTTTGTGGAGGATCTTGCTGATTCTGTCTGTGGTGCCTTTTATGTATGGGAGGAGGGCTTTGCCGTTTTCTTGTTCACTGTCTTGGATTTTAGTGGGGTTTTCTTTTTGGATTAGGTTAGTGATATTGTTTCTTTGGAATCCATTGGATGTTAGTACGTTGGTGAGAGTGTGTAGTTCAGTTTTGAGGTGTTGTTTGTCAGCTAAGCGTTTTGTTTTGGAGATGAGTGTCTTGGCTACAGAGTTGATCTGTGCTGGGTGGTGGTGTGAGAGTGCGTGCAAATAGCGGTTTGTGTGTGTTTTCTTCTGGTAGATGGTGTGTCCTAGGGATCCATCGGATTTCTTATAGACTAAGACATCCAGGAAGGGGAGTTGGTTATTGGCTTCTGTTTCCATGGTGAACTGTATTTTGGGGTGTAGGTTGTTGAGGTGTGTGAGGAAGTTGTCCAGTTTATCTTTCCCGTGTGGCCAGATTATGAAGGTGTTGTCTATGTATCTGAGCCAGAGTTTGGGTTTGTGATCAGATTTTTCTAGAGCTTGGGTTTCAAAGTGTTCCATGTAGAGGTTAGCAATGACAGCTGAGAGGTGTGATCCCATGGGTGCTCCTTCTATTTGTTTGGATTTTTGTCCGTTATAGATGAAGTATGTGTTGGATAGGCAGTGGTTGGTCAGATCTAGGATATGTTTGGGGGTTTATATTTGTTTTGGATAGCTGTCAAGGCTTCTTTGATTGGTACTTGGGTGCAGAGGGATATGACATCGAAGCTCACGAGTAGGTCGCTGGGCTGTAAGTTTTGTTTCTTTATGATCTCTATGAACTGGAATGAGTTTTTTACGTGTGAGGTGATGGATTCTGCATAGGGCTGTAGTTGTTTGGCGAGAAATTTGGCTAGGTTTTGTAGAGGTGAGCCTATGGAGCTGACTATGGGTCTGAGTGGGGTTCCTTCTTTGTGTATCTTGGGGAGACCATAGACCTTAGGGCATCTGGATGATTTTTCTCTGGATGATTTTTCTCTGGATGATTTTTCTCAACCATATATATAAATGGCTGTGTGTATGTTCCAGCATAATTCTGGAACGCCTTGAGCAATTACAACCAAACTTGGTACACAGATGGCTTACCCTCTGGAAACAAATACTGTGGGGGTAAGACACCCCTAATACCACTCAGGATGTGTGTTCTGTTAAGAGCCTGTTGTGACTTAAAATGGCCTCCACTGTACAGCGCTGTGGAGTTGCCATGGTAACGGCTTCACAGTATTCCACAAGGGGGCTCCCTCTGGTAAGGGGGAAAATCCAACATTAGAAATAGTGGCGACGTTTATGGAAGGAGGGTTGGGATAAATAAATACCCAGACAGCACCAGGTTATCAGCTAATATAGCATATAGATGAGAGTTTATAAATGGATTTACTAGTTTTAAAAAATGGGGAGTAGGGCTAGTCTGCAAGGGGTGGGAACTTATATTGTAGCAAAGTATTCAACATGCGGGAATGATGTGCATGTATTTATGTGCATATAAGGATTCAGAGGAAGAAAAAGCTCCCTTAATGAGGGAATTTGAAGTCTGACAAAAAAAACAACGATAAAGTGATTGTGGAATAGTGAGGAGTATATGGCAAAACACATCTGTACACAAACACACTGAAAGAAACCATAAAAAATGTAAATATGTGCAGATCAGAAAACCAGGCAGAGTGGCGGTTGGTTTTTTCAACTGCCTTTACTATTGAACAGTATTTTCCAACCATTCTCCTCAACTTTTAAAATTCAACTTCCAGAATTCCCCAGCCAGCATGCTACATTGGTGTTCAATGAAATTGATCGGAAGCACTTTTAAGGCAGACAAAAGGAAACACAGCCTCACTCAGTGTGTAATTAACCTGTGAAATTACCTCAAATAGTCATGACCACTTAACTACCTTAAGATGTAGTCATGACCACTAATTTGGGTGGCTTTCAAAAGCAATTGTGTACATTCATGGAAAGTATGTCTATTAAGGATATATAGGTCTTGAAGACTTGATTTTTATCTGTCCCTTTCTTGGACAGCAGGCCTCCAAATACGAGTTGAGGGCTGTCATTACACACTTCAGAGACTGCCAAACCTAAAGCATCTTTGATGAATGAGGGGTGTTCAGAGGGTGCCATTAAAAAGAAGTCAAAATGGCAGCCAAGACTGTGATCAAAGCTCCATATGTTTTTTATGTGCATTTTTTAACCATATGCTGCAGAGGAACTGAAGAGAGAAATGCTTTCTCAGATCATGAACTGAGCAAGGAGTGGACTAGCTACTAGCAGATGGAAGTCCCTTTCAATTCTGATTTTGTAGTCATTGCCATCCTATACTTTACTCCCTTTTTGAACCTTTAATACCCTTGGATAAGCTACAAAAAATGTAAAGAAATGACTTCATTGTTGGAGGAGGATTGAGCAATGAGATAAATTTAAAAGATATAAAGAAAAAAGAGGTGTACGTTTGCATGTATGTATGTGTGTGTGTGTGTGTGTGTGTGTGTATGTATATGTATATGTATATGTGCGTATATATATGTGTGTGTGTTTGTGTGTGTGTGTTCTGACTCCCCTCTCTCCACACCTGTGAACAAGCCAAAACACAGGCTTGGCTGTTTGCCACTGTTTAATTGCAAGATAACAAACTCTTTGGCCGAAGGCCCAGATAATTCAAAATACAAGAAAAACAAACCAGATATTCAAACACGGCTCTAAGACATCAACTTTCTTCACTGCTAATTTTGAACGGTTGTTTCCTGCAAATGTCCCCTCCCAACGCCTCACCTATAAGCTCTTTTGGGTTTGAGTTTGAGTTTGAGTTTATTAAATTTATATACCGCCCCCTCTCCCTGCAGGGACTCGGGGCAGTGTACAGACAGTACATATATAAAACAACAAGGCAAAACACGAAACACTTGACAAACAACGTACACATACGGTCTGTATAATACCCAAACTAAATTATAGTTAAAAACAATCTAAAACCAAATTAAAACCCCAAAATTTAAAATTTAAAAAGCCATCCAGGAGGGTCCGTAATAGGTTGTACTTGTGATTACAATTAGGCCAGGCCGGCTGATCGGAACAGGTGGGTCTTGAGTTTCTTACGGAAGGAGCGGAGATCAACGGTAGTTCTAATATCAGGGGGGAGTTCGTTCCAGAGGGTCAGGCCCATCACAGAGAAGGCCCTACTCCTGGGCACCGCCCGCCCGCATTGCCTAGCGGAAGGTACCCGGAGGAGTCCCTCCCTGTGTGAGCGGATTGGTCGTAGGGATGTATGGGGTAGAATGCGATCCCGCAAATAACTAGGTCCCGAGCCATGAAGCGCTTTAAAGATGACAATCAACACCTTGAAACGCACCCGAAAAGCCACAGGCAGCCAGTGCAGCTCGCACAGAAGTGTTGTTACATGGGAGTACCTGGTACTCCCCATAATTGTCCGCGTGGCTGCATTCTGAACCAACTGGAGCCTTCGGGTGCATCTCAAGGGGAGCCCCATGTAGAAAGCATTGCAGTAATCAAGACGGGAAGTCACCAGGGCCTGAGTGACTGTGCAAATGGCGTCCCGCTCTAGTAGGGGGCGCAATTGACGCACCAGGCGAACCTGGTGGAATGCCCTCCCAGCCACGGCTGTCACATGATCATCCAGCGACAGCCGGGAGTCTAGAAGGACGCCCAAATTGCATGCCCTATCCACCGGGGGCAATTGTTCCCCCCTGATGGCCAGAGATGGAACACACTGGCTAAAGCGGGGTGCCGGTAGCCACAGCCACTCCGTCTTGGAAGGAGAGTCTGTTGTCCCCCATCCAGACCCGGACGGCTTCCAGACACCGGGACATCACCTCGACAGCTTCGTTGGGGTGGTTCGGGGTAGAGAAGTATAGCTGAGTGTCATCTGCATACAGATGACACTCAACCCCGAATCCTCGAATGATCTCACCCAGCGGTTTCATGTATGTGTTGAACAGGAGAGGTGAGAGGACCGACCCCTGCGGCACCCCACATGTGAGTGGCCTCAGGGTCAACCTCTGCTCCCCCGTCAACACACATTGCGTCCGACCGGAGAGGAAGGAGGAGAACCACCGCAATACGGTGCCCCTCACCCCCATCCCCTCTAGCCGACGCAGTAGGATACCATGGTCGATGGTATCGAAAGCCGCTGAGAGATCTAATAGGACTAGGATGGAGGAGCAACCCCCATCTTTCGCCCTCCAGAGATCATCCACCAACGCGACCAAAGTCGTCTCAGTGCTGTGACCGGGCCAGAAACCGGACTGGTGCGGGTCTAGATAAACAATTTCCTCCAGGTGTCGAGGGAACTGTTGCACCACCACACTCTCAACAACCTTCGCTAAAATGGAAGGTTGGAGACAGGACGATAATTGGCTAGCTCCGTTGGGTCCAGAGAAGGCCTCTTAAGTAGGGGCCTCACCACCGCCTCTTTCAAGACGGCTGGTAGGAACCCCTCCCTCAGCGAGGCGTTCACTAGTCCCAGGAGCCAGTCTTGTGTAACCTCCCAGGTTGCCAGTACAAGCCAGGAGGGACACGGGTCCAGTAAACATGTGGTGGCCCGCAGTCGCCCGCGTAACCTGTCCATGTCCTCGGCGACAACAAAGTCAAACTCCTCCCAGAGTGGTACCTCAAGACTCGCCTCCGGTGTCTCCCCAAGATCACTTAAGGAAACCCATTCGCTCCGGATCTGAGTGATTTTGTCCTGCAGATATTCCCCAAATTCCTCTGCCCTATCCTGCAAAGGGGCTTCCCGCGGCCTCTGTGAAAGGAGGGAGCGGGTCACCCGAAACAGGGCGGCAGGGCAGTTTTCTGCGGACGCAATAAGAGTGGCATAGTATCGACGTTTAGCCCCCCTTAGTGCCACAAGGTAGGTCCGTAAATGGGCTCTTACCTGTGTTCGGTCAGATTCGGCACAAGAGGATCTCCATCTGCTCTCTAGGCATCTCTTGTGGTGCTTCATCACCCTCAGCTCCTCGGTAAACCAAGGGGCCAGGGTGGTTCGCTGCCACCCGAGAGGCCGCAAGGGCGCAACCCGGTCCAAGGCCCCGGCCGCCGCACTATTCCATGCGGCCACCAGGGCCTCCATCCAGGAGCGGGTCAGGGCTACAGGAAGTGGCGCAAGCTCCGTCTGGAACCTGTCAGGTTCCATCAGTCGCCTGGGGTGGAACCATCTAAGATCTTCTGGTTCCACCTCCCCGTGATGGGGGGTAGCGGAAGGGAAGTCGAGACGGAGAAGCGAGTGATCTGACCATGACAAGGGAGTAGTAACCAGATCCCCTATACCCAGATCACTCTTCCACCGACCAGAGATAAAAACAAGGTCCAGGCTGTGGCCTCCCTCATGTGTGGGGCCCTGAACTATTTGGGTCAGGTCCAAGGCTGTCATGGAAGCCATGAACTCCCGAGCTACCTCTGATGATTCACCCATCGATGGCAGGTTGAAGTCCCCGATAACTAATAGTCTGGGGGTCTCAACCGCCATCTCCGCAATCACCTTGAGGAGCTCTGGCAGGGCCACTGATGCATAGCGAGGAGCCAAGTATGCAATCAGCAGGCCCAACTGACTCCCTGGGCCCCATCTCACACCTAGAGTCTCACACCCGGATATCTGAGGTACGGCGAATTCTCTCGGTGCCAGGCCTTCCCATATAATTACCGCTACCCCGCCACCCTTACCCTGGGCATGAGGCTGATGGAATACATGGCATCCTGGTGGGCACATTTCCACGAGGGGTAAACCGCCCTCGTGGCCCAACCAGGTTTCCGTGATCCCTGCAAGGTCCGGCTCCCCCTCAGAAACCAAATCGTAAATGAGGGGGGCCTTATTAACCACGGACCTTGCGTTACACAACATCAGCGTCATGCCCTGGCTCTGTAAACCCTGACCACCTAGAGTGCGGGGGTTGGTACAAATGACCGGGCATATCCAGCGCCCACGGTCTCCCAACCGACTACAGGATCTTCTTCTGTCCTCGCATCCACCCCTTCCTACGACCGTTGGAATATAGGAACCCTCTAAAGGAACGATGTTCTCATTCCTCTCCCCCGCTCCGCTCTCTTCCTCCCCAGTCCCACCTGTTCGCCTGGCTCTGCCCCCATTCCTGGTCTGGCTGCCCCCTCCCCCCACCCTGGATCCCCCTAAAACAGTTAACAGACACTTACACAGAAACCCCCTAAACCTCCTCTTCCTCCACCTCTCTGGATTAATACATCCATCCTCGAGGTGGGCCCTTGTAAGGGCGGAGGGCCATGCCTGCGAGAGGGGGGACTCCCGCAGTAAAATAAGGTCAGACCTCAAATACATGATAAATACACAGGGCTAAAGATCGATTCTGGGTGCTAGAGGTGTTAAATAAGTCTACCCGTTAAAAATCATAACAGAGCGGCAGCCAAGGTTCGAAAATGAGAGAGGTGACTAAAGAAATAGGTAGAGCCAGTAATCTACAGTTCTCAATGGTAGGGGGTTAAGCAGATCTTAAAATCCGTGAGAGGGCAAGCAGATGATCCATAGCGGGGGGGGGTCCACAGCACCCCGCAATCCTTCCAAGCCCCAATGGTGGGGGTAAGCAGATCTCAAAATCCATGAAAGGGCAAGCGGATGATCCGTAGTGGGCGGGAGGGGGATCAATGGCTCCCTGCGGTCCTTCCAAGCCCCAGCCCCGCTTCCGCGCCATTTCAGCTGGCCTCTGTTCTCCTCTCCAACCTTCCGCCGGCCTCCGGCGCCCTCCAACGTCCTCCGGCGCCTCCGGCGCCTCCGGCGCCTCCGATGTTTCAAGCCCAGCTCAGTCCTCACACAACCTCCACTGGGCTTCTGGTAGGCTCGGGGCTCCCTGCGGGTCGGGGATCTGATGTTTAGTGCCCCCGGTAATCTTCTGGGCCACCACCGCCACCGTCGCCTCCCTCCGCCATCTCTCGTGTGGGACGCCATCGTGCTCCCGTCACTAGCCGCTCAGGGCGTCGCTGGTCTCACCTCGGGTTGTCGTAGTTGTCGTGGCTCACACAAACGCCAGCAAACGCCAGCCAAACAGTTCGTGGGCAGTTTGTAACAGCCAAAACGCCAGCTCCAACAGCCGTCGACGCCAAGGGGTCAATCTACAAACACCTGTACTAATTATCATCTGAGAGCCTGCCTACGAAGCTGCTGTTTTTGTTTCTCAGCCCTTCTTACTCTAGCATCAGGGACTGACTGCCTTTGATCCTCCCCACTGCTCCATGCCTCAGGCGCCTCCTGGTGGCCAACCAGCCCCTCTGGTCCCTGCCCTGAATCTGCAACCTGCACTGGGTCTTTCACATCATCCAGGGCCGACTGAAATGATCCCTCGCTGAGTCCATCAGCAGCTCAAATGGATCCTGCTGGGCTACAACATGGCTGAGCTGTTGGTGGACTCTGACAGCGATGACCATTATGGGACTGCTCTGGAGGATGAGGAAGACTCTGGAGGGTGTTTGGAGTCAGAGCAGGAACTAGAGAGGCCACTAGATGGCATCTGAGTCAGGGAGCAGTGAAGAGGAACAGAGGGAGGTTGTCCCTGATGTGCGTGTGTAGAGCTGAGAGGAGAAGGAACAGCTGTTGAGGCGATGTCATAGAAGGATGTAAGGACAGCTGGTTAAGGGTATGGCCCCTCCCAAAGAGTTTATAGGTGGAGTGATGGGAGGGGAATCTTTGCAGAAAACAACAGTCCAGTTTACTAGCCGTTGAGAAAGCATTCCGTAAGTTTAATCTTGGTTTTTTGAAAATAGCTTTCTAGGCTCCTACCCAAGAGGTGACTTCATTGGAATCACAGGACAGAACAATGTGTGTGTGTGTGTGTATGTATGTAGGTATGAATGTATGTATGTATGCTGGTCTTGTATTCGGGCCTTTTCCTTTTGTAAGATTGAGATTGTCTTGGCAACGTTTCGATGAGGTCTCACTCGCCATCCTCAGGCTGGGTTTTGGACTTTGTGTTTGTGTGAGTAAAAGGTTTTACTGAGACCTCGCTGAAATGTTGCCAAGACAATCTCAATCTTACACGGGAAAAGACCCGAATACAACAAGACCAGCATACGTACACCCGTGAAAATCTACGAAAACATATATATAGATATATATATAGATATGTGTGTGTATATATGTGTGTGTGTGTGTGTGTGTGTGTGTGTTGTCTCAGTGGCTAAGATGCTGAGTTTGTCATTCAGAAAAGTCAGTAGTTCAGCAGTTCAAATCCCTAGCACTGCGTAATGGAGTGAGCTCCCATTACTTGTCCCAGCTTCTGCCAACCTAGCAGTTCGAAAGCATGTAAAAATGCAAGTAGAAAAATAGGAATCACCTTTGGTGGGAAGGTAACAGCGTTCCATGCACCTTCAGCATTTAGTCATACTGGCCACATGACAATGGAGACATCTTCAGACAGTGTTGGCTCTTCGGCTTTGAAACGGAGATGAGCACCACCCCCTAGAGTCTGGAACGACTAGCACATATGTGCGAGGGGAATTAAATAAAATATAGTTTTATTATATTGTAATATATGTAACAATGATAGTAAAACGCTGCAATCTGTATACACTATAAATCAGTCTTTCTTCAAATATTTCTCTCTTCTCTTCCCTCGTTATTCTCTAATACAGCTTGATTAAAACGAAGCATCTCATTTTTTCTAATATAAACAACAAATATCTAGCAACAGTACTTTTTAATTAGCAGCTTATTAGAAGTACTTTTTAATTAGCAACTTTCCGCCTTGTTTATGAAGACTGACATATTTATTAATAGCGCTTTCACCAGTGCTTCATGGCGGCACGAAAAACATTAGCTGCCAAATGTAGGTTTCTGTTGCCAGAAAAGCTGCAATTCTATGGACGGTGGCAAAGGTCATCCCTGCTGGACATCAGACCTGACATATTACTAATTCTGTTTGTTTGGGCTTTCTTGCCAGAGATTTGTGCTCACCTTTGTTTCATTCAGAGAGGCGGATTGTGTCAGTTAAGGAGCTATTAAAAGTCTTTGTGTGCAACCCTTAGCTGTAACTGCCAAGTCACTTAGAGGCACCACATGACTCTGTTCTCCAAGCCCTGGGAGAACATTGCTACTCCAGGTAGAATCCTCATAATTTAGACACAATGCAAGCAATCTGGAGAACCAGTCTGATGTCGTGGTTAAGGCATCAGGCTAGAAATGGGAAGATGGCGGGTTTTGAATCTACTTTGGTAAATAAAGCCATCTAGATGACTTTGGACCGGTCCCTCTCAGTCCTTGGAAGTAGGCAATAGCAAACTACTTATGAAACTTTGCCAAGAAAACTGCAAGGACTTGCCTAGGCAATTGCAAAGAGTCATACTTCACTTGAAGACCCACAAACATGCACACACAAGCAAACTGACATGCTGATATGTTTAGCTATTGTAATAGACCTTCATAAGTTTTCTATTTAGATCTCGCATCCAAGTATTTCTTCTTCCCAGATTAAAGGAAATTGATCTGCATTTCACCTGTTCTTGTGCTGGGTATTTGACTGGCCGCTATTCTCCAAAGTGGATTCTTTTTCAACTTTACGTGAAGGTGCTAGATTTGAACCACGCTCTTCTTCTATGCAGTGCATCTGTTCTATACCTGACCTATGCTGTATCCTGACCTACCAACAGATTTAGATATTTGGAGGACTGAACCGGACAATGTTTACAGCTATTATCTGACTTAGTTTTGTTTTAGTCTAAGGAGGAGAAGAAAAGATAAGAAATTCTGAAAAGAAGGCATGGGATTTCTCTTTGTCAATTTGGGTCCTTTCTTAATATTAGGGCTGGTAGGCTTTTCCCAAGCCAAGGGCATCCCAGTATTCAGTGGTAACCTTTGACCCTGGGCTTCTACACTACATATCAAGATTTGCGCCATTGCAGTTAAACACAGAAAATGCTGGAAATTATTGGTACATCCTGATAGGAAGGTTGAGCTGTTTATGCATCAGCTAGAGCTGGCTTTAGCTCCTATTCCTTTTGCCTACGGAAGGGTCTGCCTTTGTGGATAATATATTCCACTGCATGAAATCAAAGCTTGCTATAAACCCTCAGTAACTCATCCTTTTTTTCATGAACTGAACTTTTAAATGCCCACACTTCCAGATAGGAGAAAGGAAGTAGATGCCCAGCTTCCTCTGCCTGTGTGAGAATCATTGGTGTCAATTCAAGAGTAGAGTGAGATATGTCTCCACTCCCACTAGATGAGGAAAGCAATTGAAGTAGGAGATGGGATTTGGTTGGTTATTTCAGCCAAATGAGGACTGGCAATCCTCTGTAAGAGACGTGACTAAGCAAGATATTGAGGCTGGATATCTGACTCCTGCAGAGTTGCATTCCTTCCATACATTAGGCATGGATGAACAAGCCAGCTTTCATTATCAGTTCCATCTCTCATGCTGGCTTTTGTGGTATAATAAAGAATTAGCTTTAGCAAATTAGATGAGAGAGGGGGAATTTAGAAATGACACCCCTGATGATTGATGATACTAATAAGCTGCATGCTAAGAAGATTCCCCTCACCCCTCCTTCTACTCTCAAGTAGCCCTTGTTTCTCTATATAGCAAAGAGCATGAGCATTTGGGTGTACAATAAATACAGAAGCAAAATGAGCAGAGGGGGGAACAGAAAGAGAAATACTATTTGGCATTTATTTCTGAGCTTTATTTTGTGGATTGATCTTGAATTGTTTCTTTATTAAAACAGCTATATTGCAGTGATTTTCCAATTCTGTAACAAATTCTTTTGAGCCAATGAGTTTAGGCCACCTCGACACAGATTTTGTTTTGTTGCAAAATCTTTCCTGTGTTTTTCACTGCATTTTTTCCCTGTCTCTTGTGATTATTCAACACTTAAGTGCATTGAATGATGATCAACCTATGGACTTTTGCAGGGCTTTTCACTCTCCCCAACTGATTGTGTAATTAACCAAAAAGAGACAGGATCCTTTCAATCAATACTGCAAGAGCTAGTTCTAGCTGGAAACAGCCTGAAAATAGATGTTATTAAAATAACAAGGGACAGTAGCAGTTATTCCTTATGGTCCAACCTGTGAACCTTGAAGCCTATTGTTTTCTAAGGTAAGAGAATGTAGTACAAGAATTCAACTTTGGATTCACTATAAATGGGGCTTACCTTTAATATCCAGCAGCCACAAATTTCATAATCTTTGCAATATGCTTGCTTCTCAGTGTTGTTGAATCATAGCCTCTTCACTTTGAATTCTAATATCAGCAAAGAGAGGCCTGACAATCCCTGATTCGCTTTCTGTTAATATTTGCTCATTTTTTTCTTCCTTCAACCTGATGGAAAAACAAGAAGGAAAGTACTGAGGAATATTTATGCTAGACCAATGTTTTGGATGTATTTTTCTTGCTCTAACATCCTTTGGCTGTGTTGTGGTGAAAGTAGATATGCTACTTCTAGTCCATATCAGAGAACCATGGAACACACTCTACCACACATCCATACATTCCATTGTTCTGTTTCTTTTTAATGATAGGGAATATTTTGCAAAATGCAGAGAATCAGTAAGAAACAGGAGAAAAGTAGCAGTTAAAAATAATATTCTAATCTAGAAACTACCAAGAAATAAACTACATCCTCAGAAAAACTGGCAGGGCAAACTACTGAAAATAAATGAGCAACAAACCCCAGAATCCCTTGCAATGGTGGCATTACAGTTGGATAATAAAATATATGCAAGCAAACAACTAAGCTCCGAGGTCTCCACAATTCAACCCAGATTAAGGCATGATTTTTTTTAAAGCAAAAAAAAAAATCTAATTTAAAAAGATAAAGGTAAAGGCTTCCCCTGTTTAGTCATGTCCAACTCTGTTCCTTAGCCAAGGGAGGCAGCATTGTCTGAAGAAACTTCTGTGATCATGTGGGCTGTATGACTATATGCCGAGGTGCATAGAATACTGTTACCTTTCTACCAAATTGGTGCCTATTTATCTACTCATATTTGCATGATTTCAAACTACTACATGGGCAGTAGCTGGGGCAAGCAATGGGACTATCCCCCATCATGCAGTATTTGGATCTTGGACCTGGGTTGTCACCTTGCTAGCTGATGAGCTCAGTGTCTTTAACCACTGAGCCATCACACTCCCTTTTGAACCTAGCTTACATCAAAGCTATTGACTATGTTCTATGCGTTATCCATGCCAACATATCCATTCTTGTATCAGCACCATCCTACATGCATCACAACTTTCCTCTTCCTCTCTCCCCTTTCACAATTCCTTCATGTTTGTTTTGCAATTGCATTCTAATCTATATGACCTGATTCATACTAGTAATTCAATTCACCCAATGGATTGGCCAGCCCCACCCACACTGGAAAATGGGGCATACTGTGGACCCCACTGGAAAATGGGGCATGCTGTGGACCCCACTGGAAAATGGGGTCCAAGAGAAGACTCTTTTCTGCTGTGGGCCCTATCCTCTAGAACAGTGGTTCTCAACCTGTGGGTTGGGATCCCTTTGGGGGTCGAATGACCCTTTCATAGGGGTGGTCTAAGACCATAGGAAAACACATATTTTCGATGGTCTTAGGAACTGAGACACCAATTTTATGGTTGGGGATCACCACAACATGAGGAACTGTATTAAAGGATCACGGCATTGGGAAGGTTGAGAAGCACTGCTCTAGAACATCCTGTCCCATCCCAAGGTGAGATCCATGGCCATCCTTTTGTACCCGTCCCTTCATAATCCTGTTTGTATTGTTTTACCAAATATATCACTTAAGTATCCAGCTCCCACTGCATTTAACTTATTTTGATTTTCTCATATCCAACTCTCACTTCCATATAATAACATAGGAACAACCTTACTTATGAATATAGAAGTTTTGCTTTTTGGATAAACCTTTTTTCTTTGCAACAGACCACAGACCATTGCTGTTCTACCAGCATCTGCACATCTTAATTTCTCACTCACTACCCTATTTTAATAAATATTCTACCAAGTTACAGATTCATTTACTTGTACTAATTCTTCACCATTCTTGTATCACCTACAACCATTCCATTTTCATTGTTAAACACAGTTTCTTTGGTCCTTTATATGTTAATGCTTGCTTCTTTTAGCATCATATAATCTACAAGTCATTTGAGTTCTCAGCAAACAGCACAGAATTATTCCATAAAAAGTATATATCCTTTCATATCCTCAAATGACACTCCTCTAACAGTCCCACACATTTTGATTATACATAAATCCATAAATTCTTCAAACACCAATGGGACATTGCAGATTCTTATTTCTCTCCCTGCACAATGCTACTCACTAAGAATAATTTTTTCATACATGCTTTACTTCTATCAAATACATTCAGCAACCAGTTCTCAACACCTTATTTCCATTAATAATTCCACAATTCAAGCCAATTCACTTTATTATTTTTCCCCTCTAAACCAAATCTCTTTTTCCTAGTTTAACTTTATATGTAATCCAGTACTGGAGCTCTGTCAAGATATTCAGCATTGGCTGCAGTTGAATGATTATCCCAAAATTTGGACTTGTCTGAGAAAGAATGCTGTTCCTGATCTTGCATAGCGATAGTTGTTAAAAAGTTATGAGAGTTGATAAGATAACATTATAAATTGATATTTCATTTATTGATTAGCAGACTATGTGCTGCCCATTTCACCTAGAGGTGACTCCAGGCAGCTTACAACCATTGAAACAACAGGATAAAGCTTTAAAACATTAAAACAATAGATATTAACACTGCTAGATTGCCAGAATGGGAAGGAAGGGATCAAGATGCACATGGGGAGGAAATGGGGTCTTATCTTACTCCCTTAATCAAAATGACAAGACAATCGGCAGAGCCAGGTCTTCAGGTTCTTACTGAAGGCCAAAGGGACAAAGGGTGAATCTCACCTTTGGATGGGACAGGATGTTCCAGAGGATACGACCACAGCAGAAAAGACTCTTCTCCTAGACCCCCCACCTGCTGGAATTATTGACCAATGGGGTCCACAGCATGCCCCATTTGCCAGTGCAGGTGGGCAGGCCAATCCATTGAGTGAGATAGTTCCTGACATAACCTGGTCCCAAGTCATGAGATACAGACTCGTTTTTTTCCCCAGAGAGTAAGTCAACTGTGTACCAATTTTGGTTGAAATTGCTTGAGGCATTCCAGAGTTATGCTGGGGGAAAAAACCACACACACAGTGAAAGAGAGAGGGGGGAGGGAGGGAGGGAGGGGGAGAGAGAGAGAGAGAGAGAGAGAGAGAGAGAGAGAGAGAGGGAGAGAGAGGGGGAGAGAGAGAGAGAGAGAGAGAGAGAGAGAGAGAGAGAGAGAGAGAGAGAGAGAGAGATTTGCTAGCCTTGTGCATTCTGCTTAATTAAGAGTCATTCTGATTCCCCTGTGGCCCAGGTTTTTTTTTCCAGGCAAGCACACTGTTCTGGCGAAGAAGGGGGGGTTGAAGAAACGTGCTGGGATTTTTTTTTTTAAAAGAATCACACTGGTGCTTTAAACATTTGTGTTTATGTTATAAATTTAGATCTGGGTAAACTTCACACAGCATTAATGATGCTCATTAAAAAAGATTTGTGATGCGATGTGGGATCGCATCCTCCCACATACATCCCTGCGGCCAATTCGCTTACACAGGGAGGGACTTCTCCTGGTGCCGTCCACTAGGCAATGCCAACGGGCGACACCAAGGAGAAGGGCCTTCTCTGTGATGGGCCCAACCCTCTGGAATGACCTCCCCCCCGACATTAGAACCACTTCTGACCTCCGCTCCTTCCGGCAAAAATTGAAGACCCACCTGTTCCGATTAGCAGGCCTGGCATAATTACAACTGTCCCTCCTGGCAAATGTATTATCATCTGGTTATTTTAGGGTTTTTTTAATTTATTGTGTCTATTTTAGGGGTTTAAAACTTATATTTATATTAGCTTTGTACAGTTCTTTTAATTGCATTTTAACCTCCTCCATGCCAACTGTACATATTTAACTTTTTTATTGTATTTTGTTATATTCTGTATGGACTGTACACCGCCCCGAGTCCCTTTTGGGAGAGGGGGCGGTCTAGAAGCATTAAATATAAATAAATATAAATAAATAAATAAATATTCTTGGTTGACGTTTTGTGTTTGGGACAGATGCTTGACTACAACATGTATCTGATTAGCATCAGTTATGAAAGTCCACATATCCCTGAATCTTTTATGATTTCAGTTTAAAATATCTTCAAGGCAATATATATGAAATAACCTAGTGATACAGTGAGAATAACTACAGGGTCAGGCCTGCAAGCCATCTTTTCTTTTTGGACATCAGGCCTGCCACACTTTCTACTATTCATTTTCTATTGTGGAAAAATGGGAGGGGGGATTATATGGAGTTGTGTGATATGTAGCCATAATAACATTCTTTCTAGAAAGCCAAGGTCATACTTTGTCTCTGCACCTGGCCGGAAGTGGATGGGTGGAAGATTGGACCATGTGATGGACTTGTGGGTGTGGGGGTAGGATCTTGAGCTTTCAACTGGGTGGGAAAACTTGGAAGCTCTCATATTCGGGTTTTCCCAGATGTGCCAACGTGGCTCGCTTAATAAATTGGAACTTTGAGGAAACTTTTGCCTAGGATCCTGATTTAATTTTGGATGCTATTTGGAACCCTGACATATAGTTTGCCAGAACAAAAAGAAATTGAATGATATCACAATGCTGTTAGTGTAAATTAGACCCAGTTAAATCTTAGTTTCTAATCTCTGACTTCCTACCTTTAATTTTTGGGGGGTTAATTATTTTTATTCCTTTTCTATATTCTTACCCTCCAAAAGGAGTAGGATAATATACATACTAGAGTGAAATTGAATTATATGCAGATGGAAGGGAGAATCTGAGAGCCTCTATACCATCATTATGGTTCTTAGTTGAGATGCAGCTTTTACAACAATGTCCAAGCTGAGTCTTAGCCAATAATTTTCACTTTGAATGAAACTCAAGTGGCACTTCTTGTTTTAAATGTGTAGCTTTTAAGATTCCAAGTCTTCATTCTATATATTGTTTCCCTCTCTGCTTTGCTTTGCTGTGTGTAACTGTTTATTCACTGCATTAGTAATGAATAAAACAGCTGAGCCGCCATACAAGCACATACTTGTTCCAAAGTTGCTGCCTCCCAAATGTATTATTTAATTTTCATGTTCATTGTAGAACATTCATTGGCCATTTTGATCCAGTGGTAGTAATGACTCAGAAAATCAGGGACCCTGAAGGATTAATGGAAAAGGCAGTAAACCAAGACAGAGTAATGGGGCAATTTCTGAACTGGATGTTTTAATCTTGACTTTTGTCTGCAAAACTAACTGAATGACGTTTGGGAGCAACAATAACAGATGGCTACTTTACTGCTGGTTTGATCAGCTGAACCAATAACACACTCTGGGTGAATTGAAACCATATCCAACTCCTTAGTGCTATAATCCTTAGTGCTATAATCTGAAGCTGAGTTAGTTCATGCAGGTTTTAATCATTATTGCCTTTAAGAGGACAGATGAATGGGAGCCACCATCAAGAGTTTTTGGCGCTTGGATCTTCCAGTAAAATTGGTGCTTCATCAAGGTTATAATAATTCTGTTATGGATTCAAAATCTTGAAAAGAAGTCCAGGTAGTTTTTCATGTGGTAATTGAGTGATGACCCAGGAGGTTTAAGATGGAGAAGGACCATGGAGGATTTTTAATTTACTTAACTGTGACAAAAATATCATACAATTGGGCACAACTACCTTGCTTAGCAACAAAAAAACCTGGTTCCAGTTGTGTAAAGGACTATCTGTAAATGTCCTCCTTTCCTCATTTTGTACCTCTATTTTTGGATAGAGGTATTTCTGACATGGGAAAATTTCAGGAAGGCTCAAAACAGAATTGAATTATGATTTCTCAAGTTTCAGTGATATTCATCCTCTATTTTTCAATTCAGGGATTCCATCATTGGTTTGTTACCTTTACAGCACACCCACTTTCCTTCACTCCGCAACTGCCAATGTGTTTCCAGATATACAGTGTGACGTGCTTCCTGGGCATAAAACTGTTGAGATCAGATTGAAATTAATTTAGATGCTATTGTAGTTATTTGTTTTTGCTATCCTTTCTATCTTTTTCTTTGTTTATTGAACAAACAGTAAACGTATATATAGAAAGGGGTGATTGCATGTAACCCTCCTATCAAAATACTGAGTACAAGTTTTGTATACTGTAAGGATATTGTACATTATATGTGTTCTGCAGGGGTGGGTTGCTTCCGGCATTACTGCTGGTTCAGTGTACGCAAAAAATTTGCGCTTTTGCACTTGTGCGCTCGCTGCACTCACGTGCAAACTGAATGCACGCTTGCTGCATTCATGTGCACATTGAATGCATGCTCCACGAGCATGCACATTTGCAAAAAAAAGGTTTGTGCAGGAGCAAACCTTAAAAGGTGAAAAAAATATTATTTCAATGAAAATTGTTTGTGCATGTGCAGAAGTGAAAAGCAAGATGGTGTCGCCATAGGAGAACCGGTTTAGGGGTGTGGCAGGGCTGGGTCGCTAATGGCTCCTGTGATCCAGGCCACCAAGTTACTACCTATTTGACTGAACCGCTCTGAACCGGTAGGAACCCACCTCTGGTATTCTGCCTAAGTTACTTCAGGAGAACACTAAGTATGGATTTAAATGTAGACTTCCTTGAAACCAATCTATTAATGTGCCTTGTTCAATACTAGCTCAAGGAAGCATATCCCTTATTACCGGAATTCAGTGTATCAGCTGAAATTATCCATCTCCTGTTCTTATTTCATCTGATACTGTCTGCATATGTATTGTTTTGCAACCATGCAATGATCAAACACCTTTTGTGCTATACTCCATTTTAAGAAGGTGGTGCAGTTGTTGCAATGTTCAAGGGTGCCTCAGTGTATGAGCTTTGGCTATCTTTTTGCTGGCTGTTTTGTATTAAGCTCCTGGAATATATATGTTGCTCTTCTCTGTCCTGTTATATATTTATTTCAAGTATACTTCACACTTTAATGACAGATGTTGTTTCTTTTCTGTGCTTTGAGGGTGCAATGAACCCCGTAAAGGCTTCTCTGTAGCTTCCAGAAGTCAAAAGCTTTTGAGCTGTCAGTCTGAACCAGCTTTTCATTAATTTTCATTTGACGTGGTGTCTGGGGTCCAGCTTCTGTCTTTGCTGCAGTAAGAGCTCACAGCAGGCAGGAGCAGCTTAATCGATTGGCAATATGGACACCAAGAAAGTGTTAATTGGTTAGAATACTTCAAGTATCCAGCAGGATTGACCTGATCAGTAGACACAGAGGAATTGATGAATTATGGTGAGGAGACAAGGAGGAGAGTGAAGAATTAAAAGCCTAATCCCCCAGATAAGAGGAGGATGAAGAAATTGAGGTGGAAGACCACAACCAGAGGAATAGCAGTCATATTCTACAATATATAGGTACTAAAAGCATCTTGTGCTCAGAATGAAGTTCCTTGGAAATTTAAGGAACTCTATGTTTTGCAAAGAAGCTGGGGCCCAGATATGGTGTAAGGCTGTCTAATACAGAAGACTGTCTATGCTAATACAGAAATGGTAATATGCATCATAAGTGCAAATAAGGATCAGAAATCAATTTATTTATCAAAGTTTTAAAATTGCCCTTCTACCTTTATAGCAGGAATCTCTGCAATATACCAGTAGAATAGAATAGCAGAGTTGGAAGGGACCTTGGAGGTCTTCTAGTCGAACCCCCTGCCTAGGCAGGAAATCCTACACCACTTCAGACAAATGGTTCAAATGTTTATCCAACATCTTCTTAAAAACGTCCAGTGTTGGAGCATTCACAACCTCTGGAGGCAAGCTGTTCCACTGATTAATTGTTCTGTCAGGAAATTCCTCCTCAGTTCTAAGTTGCTTCTCTCCTTGATTAGTTTCCACCCATTGCTTCTTGTTCTACCCTCAGGTGCCTTGAAGAATAGGTTAACTCCCACTTCTTTGTGGCAACCCCTGAGATATTGGAACATTGCTATCATGTTTTTTACATCATGGCGACCAAAACTGAATGCCGTATTCCAAGAGTGGCCTTACCAAGGCATTATAAAGTGGTATTAACACTTCACGTGATCTTGATTCTCTCCCCCTGTTTATGTAGCTTAAAACTGTGTTGGCTTTTTTGGCAGCTGCTGCACACTGCTGGCTCATATTTAAATGGTTGTCCACTAGGACTCCAAGATCCCTCTCACAGTTGCTACTATTGAGCAAGGTACCACATATACTGTACCTGTGCATTTTGTTTTTCTTACCTAAATGTAGAACCTTACTTTTTTCACGATTGAATTTCATTTTATTAGATAGTGCCCAATGTTCAAGTTTGTCAAGATCCTTCTGTATCTTAAGCCTGTCTTCTGGAGTATTGGCTATTCCTGCCACTTTGGTGTCATCTGCGAATTTGATGAGTTCCCCATTTATCCCCTCCAAATCATTGATGAAGATATTGAAGAGTACTGCGCCTAAAATAGAGCCTTGGGGTACTCCACTGCATACTTCCCTCCATGTAGATGCAGTTCCATTGAGGACTACACGTTGAGTGCAGTTGGTCAGTCAGTTAGAACCCATCTGGTGGTAATGCTGTCTAACCCACATTTTTCTGCTTTGTCTAGTAGTAGGTTATGGTCTACTTTATCAAATGCCTTATGACGTCCAAGTAAACTGTATCAACAGCATTCCTCTGGTCCACTAATTTTGTTACTTTGTCAAAGAATACAATAAATTAGTCTGGTATGATCTGTTTTTGACAAACCCATGTTGGCTTTTGGTTATTACTTAGTTTACTTCTAGGTGTTCACTGATTTGTTGCTTGATTATATTTTCCAGAATCTTCCCTGGTATTGTTGATAGGTCTGAGGTTTCCTAGATCTATTTTTTTTCCTTTTCTGAAGATGGGAACCACATCAGCTCTTTTCCAGTCCTCTGGCAGTTCCCTTGTGCTCCAAGATCTTTGAAAGATATAGTTCGGTGGTTCTGAGATCTCATCTGCCGGTTCCTTCAGAACCTTGGGGTGTAATCCATCGTGGTTTGAACTCGTCTAGGTGGACAGGTGTTCACTTACCATTTTCTTCCCTATTTCAGCTTGTGTTCCTAATCTGATTTTTGTGGTGCTGTTTTTGATAGGTTGGACTGTTTTTTCCCCTTTGTATAAAGACAGATGCAAAACATGAGTTAAATAGTTCTGCTTTCTCCCTGTTGCTTGTCACCTTCTTGCCACTTTCTCCCAGCAATGGACCAATTGTTTCCTTGACTTTTTCCTTGTTTTCAACATGTTGGAAGAAACAAAAATATTAAAATGTAAAAACAGTACAAGGATGGATTAAAAAATAATATTAGTTCATTACAAAGCGGAGGTAGGACTTTTAGATTGCTAGCAAACTCTATAGCTGCCTACTCTTCTATAAGCCTCAAGCAAGGCCTCAGAGTCATGTTTTACACCTGAAAGGCCGGGAGAGTAGGTGCCCATCTTATCTCTAGGAAGAGAATGTTCACAGAAATATATATTTTATATTAACATAAACCATTGTTGGAAGAAATGTCCACCTGGGTTCAGTTCCAAGTGGGAAGAAAGACACTGGAAACATGGAGGCTGCTTGGAAAGATGGTTTAATGGTGGACAGGACCACATGGTTTGAAGTCCTGGGCAAAAAGGCACTTTGAATTTGAGCTTATATTCTGATTAATTGTCAGACTCCCATGGGGCCATGCAGGGATAACTTTGTAGGTTGTCTTTGAATCCCAGGCTTGGTTGACTCTTGCTAGGTGATGATGTAATGAAAGGGCTTTGGGATTCCTACTATGGCTCTGCCTGAAGGAGATAGATCTTTGTTATGTAGAATAGACTGGTCTAGGCCTTAATGGCCCATTGTCAAAAGTGGAGGGGAGCTGAGTTTCTGCCTTCCTTTTAGGAGAAATATTCTGCCCTTTTTTCCTAGGAGAGGGGTGGCTGCTAACTTCCTACAACATAGAATCATAGGAGTTGGATGACTATTAATCCCACCCCATGCCCAAAGCAACACATTTATACCATCCTGATCAAATGATTGTTCAGTCTATTCTTAAATACCTCCAGAGAGGGAACACCCACAACTCCAGGAGGCAAGCTATTTCATTGATTAATTGTTCTCACTGTCAGGAAATTTCTCCTTAGCTCCAGTTTTGGAGTTCTCTTTGACAAGTTTCCTTTCACTGCTTCTTGTCCTACCCTCAGGTGCTTTGGAGAATAGTTGACTCCCCTCCTCTCTGGGAAAGCCCCTAAAGTATTGGAAGATTGCTTATTGAGTCACCTTTAGTTCTTCTCTTCATTAGACTAAACTTATCTAGTTCATCATACAATTTAGCCTCCAGACTTTTTATTGTCTTTGTTGTTCTTCACTTTCAAGAGTCTTAGCATTTTTCTTGCATCATGGTGTCCAGAACTGAATGTAGTATTCCAAGTGTAGTATTCAGTATAAATCAGTATTATCACTTGTCATGATCTTGATATCCCTCTGTTGATACGGTCTAGGATTGTATTGGCTTTTCTGCAGGTGAAAGACACTGCTGGCTCATACTTAAAAGCAATACAGAGCATTTTAAAATATAGTATATGTATTTATATATATATAAAGAGCCATGGTGGTGTAGTGGTTAGGATGTAGTATAGCAGGCTGGCTCTGCATTCCACTGCCAGGAGTTCGATCCTACCAGGATTCAAGATTGACTCAGCCTTCCATCTTTCCCAGGTGAGTAAAATGAGAACCTAGATTGCTGGGGACACTATGCTGACTCTGTAAGGCACTTAGATAATTCTGTAAAACACTATATAAGTGTTATTGCTATTGCTGTGATAATGCTTTCTGCATACTTGAAGAAGCTTCCCAGATATATAGAAATATGTATATTTGAAGATTGCACGCATTACAGGATGTTGAGTGTCTGATAGGGAAGAAACATAAGCCACTTTGATCTAATGGTAAAGGCACCAGGCTAGAAACGGGGTGACCATGAGTTCAAGTCCAGCCTTAGCCATGAAAGCCAAAGAGTGATTTTGTTTGTCTGTCTAAGCCCAAATTCTCTTCCCAAGGTTGTTGCTGTGGAGGAAATAGGAGAAAGGTGCGGTGGATATGTTAATTCCCTTAAGTTTTTAAAATAAAAGTAATAAAATAACAAGCAAAGAAATAAATAAAATAAATTCCAAGACAGGGAATTGGCTTTCTAAAGTATTTGATGGAGATCCATCATGCAGAGCTTTAGGGGAAAAAATAGAGAGTGGCTTAAGAGTATTTCACAAGGGCTTTGAAATGGTAATTCCAGATGTACCATTCAAACATTGTGAAAACTGGGCCTATAGTGTGTTTCTTCAAGTGCTCTTTACCATCTGTTCTGTCATGTATAGAGCTGCAGTCCTTTCTGTTTTCAGCAGGCTGCTTTCATAATATTTAGAGCGCATGCTACAATATTTTGGGATTTTTGTCTAGAAATTAAAGCTAAAGAAAATTTATGCCTAGAAATTTAAAAAAAATTAAGCAAGGGTCATAATATAGGTCACCTCTGACTAATTTAGATAATTCAAGTTGCCTTCAGATAACAAACCTCTGTTCGACCTTTACTTTATTTCAAAGATTTACCTGTTTTCTGGTAAAAGACTATGGGACCAAAAATATTCAATAGCAGTGGGATGTTGAATCTATAGAGTTTATGAATGTGTCACAAATCATCCCGAAATAAACAGAAACCTGGATGAATAATGAAATTGTATCCTTGTTGAAACAAACATATTACCCATCACAATAGGGTTATTTAAATTAACTTAAAGATTGTCACCTAACGAGAAGGAAGGACTCACTGGAGAAGAGTGTCATGCTGGGAAAGATTGAGGGCAAACAAGAAGGGGACGGCAGAGAATGAGGTGGCTAGATGGAGTCATCAAAGCAGTCAGTGTGAGCTTAAATGAACTCCAGAGGATGGTAGAGGACAGGAAGGCCTGGAGGAACATTGTCCATGGGGTCACAATGGGTTGGACACAACTTTACAACTAACAACAACAAAGATGGGCACATGTGCAAAAATATATTCAAAAATCTCCCAAATTATTTCTGTTAAGATGAAAATTGATGGTCGATGGGAAGTTCTTCAGTTGGACAGATGTGTGTGTGGGGAGGTGAGTTCTGAGCCTCACATGAACTCTGTCTGACAAACCAATGGCGAGATCCTTTTTGGATCAGAACCTCCCTGTGTGGGGGGAGGGTGAAGAAGGGGCAGCATCTCATCAGACCCAGAGGAAGTGCAACAGGTCCCTTGTAGGCCAGAGATTTGCCCTCTGAATCGGTGTCAGGGCAACAGCATGGCAACATGGGTGCACAAGAAGCTGACTTCAGGCCAAAGCAACTGAACAATAGTGTGCAGGAGATGGGATGAAAGCCTGGTATGAAGATCTAATTAATCCACAGTTATAAATCAGAATTTGGAAAAGGCAAAGAACCTTGAGAGTAAGAATAAATAATATTGATGGACAGATCGGGATTTTGGTAAAAAAGAAAGAAAGAAAGGGGGAAAATGGAGGGTTGAATCATTAGCCCAAAAGTGAGCCATTTGCTTCAAACAATTTGGACAAAAAGGAGAAAGCAGAGAAGTGACAGACCTATTCAAACACAAACTATAAATTTTTAAAAGAGACTAGGAGGGTGAAATGGAAACTAAAACATACCAAGGAGATTTGCTTCATTTGGGTTTCTTCTAACTAATATATCTTAAGCAACCCCAATTAATGAGTAATGGAAGGTAACAAGGGAGAAAAAACTCAAGAAGAAAGCACTATTTTCTCACTGATAACCTAATCTTGTCTGTGCGGCGAATGGAATGCGAAACTCTGAGCAGAAAGTTTTAATTAACCAATTGTCATAAATCAGAATCTGGAAAAGCAGGTGAAGAGAAACATACCAGAGATTTGCTGTATTTTAATTTTGTTCAAATTAATATATTTTGAGCAACTATAACCAATGAGAAGCAGAAGGTAATAAGGGAAAATAATAATAGTAAAATCAAGAACCGTGAAAATACTAAGTTTTTTTTTTTTTTTTTGCTGAAGGAAGAACAAATGATCAAGATGGCTTCTGCTTCTCTTCCTCTTCACATCAGCAGAATTAGCTAAATTTAAGGTTGACCAGAACTCTGAAATAAGAACTGTATAACTACTAATTTTAGAACTGGACATTAAGGTAACGGGGGGGGGGGGAGATAAAATCAAGAGCGGGGAAAGGACAAAGGTTTTTTTTCTTTTTGTTGTTGGGGTTTTTTTGGCCAAAGGAAGAATAAAGGATCAAGATAGCCCCCGCCTCTCTCCCGCTCCGCATCAGCTGAACTAGCTAAATTTAAGGTGGACCAGAATTCTGAAATAATAACTGTATAACTAACTGTAATTTTGGAACTGGACATTATGGAAAGGTGGGAATTTGAAAAACTATGTGAAATTATAAAAAAACATGCATAAATCATCAAAATCAAGTCTAAATAGAATTTTGAAATAGTTATTGAGGAGAACCAGAAGATGAAGGAAGAAGTGAAGGAAGAAGAGGGGGGGATAATAAAGGGGTAGAAACAGTGGAAAATAAAAAGCAGACAAAAATGTCATTGTGTTGACAGTAGTACAGGGAAAATTGAAAAGAGGGGTTATGTCTCAACAAAATGAAATAAAAAGCAGACAAAAGATCCCACTGAGTTTGACAGTGGCATAGGGAAAATTGAAGAGAGGGTTATGCCCCAGCAAAGGGAAATACAAAAAAATTCATTGGGGTTGACAGTGGCTTGGGGAAAATTGAAGAAGGTGGACATGTCAAAACAAAGAAAAGAAAGAAGACAAGAATAGAGAAGTGGGACAAAAGACTTACTAGGAAAAAATCATACAAATTCGTATGATAATAAAACTGAGTTGCTAACTGTTTGAATATGATAATGGAAAGATAATTAAATAAAGGTTAAAATACATGGAATATGGACAAATATGAAACTGTTATGTGGAGAATATAAAGTAGAGGCATGTGATTCACTTTTATACATAATAATGAAATTGAGTTGCTAATTGATTGAATATGTCAATGGAAGGACAATTAAGTATAGGTTAAAATATATAAAATATGGACACATATAGAACTTCTAAGATGATGAACAAAGTGAGATGTGTACCTTTTGTTATTCTATATAGTAGATTAATGGAATTGTAATGAACATTGAACAGCAAGGATTGTTATTTAAAGAAAATTAAGAGTAAACTAACTCAAGATATGGAAAAATGGAGAGGGAACATGAAATGTACTTACAATGGGAAATTATTGAGATTATAAAGACAGAACTACAAATTTGGGGCATGTAAGGATGCATAACTTTATAAACATAATGATGAGAATAGTTGGGAAACATAACCAGGCCTAGGTCAAAAATGGGCTGGGAGGAGGGTTTAAAAATGCAATTATTATATATGTATATTTTTTGTTCTTTTAAAAAAAGGAGGTAGATATATGTTAACATTAAAGATGTATATTGAAAAAGAATTATAAATACCATCAACATCAAATGGAGCTTGCTCAGAGGCTGAAATATACCAAGTAAATGAGAGGAAGAGTATGAAGTAGAGGAGAGAGGTAAGAGAAGAAAAGAGGGATAGGAGAGAGGGGGGAAGAGGAGGAGAGAAACAAGGATTGGAAAGGGGAGAGAGGAGAAGGAGACAGGAAGAGGAAGTAGAGAAGGAAAGGACGACAGAGGAAAGAAAGGAGGTAGGGAGGAGGAGGAGAGAGGGAGAAGAAAGTGATGGATAGGGTACAAATATGGTGTATGGAGAGCAGAAGAGCCAATAATTATTTTTGGGAGTTGATGATAAGATGAATTGATGTAAACATTTAACAATATAATATGAGGTTGGTTATGTAATAGTATACATGTGGTTATTTGTTATGACAATGAAAAAATAAAAAACTTCATAAATCAAGATGAAAATTGATAAAATTCAAGTCAATTTTACTTCTACTTAGACTTTACTGCAGCTTCCTTGGTAAAGTTTTTCAGAAGTGGTTTGCCATTGCTTACTTCTAGGGCTCGAAAAGAATGACTAGCCTACAATCATCCAACTGTCTTTGTACCTAAGGTGGGATTAGAACTCATGGTCTTCTAGTTTCTAGCCTGATGCCTTAAACCACCATACTGAACAGGTTCTAATGTGATTTAGGTATATGCAATTCTGCATCAGGTTATGACAGTCACATCTGCATGAATTTGGAAATTTTAGGGTGGAAATATGTGATTTGAATATTCATATTTCCATTTTCCCTTTCATAAACGAATTTTCTTCTTTAAGCTTGGCAAAGGGTCTATGGGAAAACTTTGTGTAATGCTCCAAGATTTCCCCTTGCTGTCTGTATAGTTATACTCTTACACAAAAATATGGAATTGACCTGAGAAGGCCTTTGAAACAACCACACCAAGGAGAAAAAAGAGCTTCCTTACTATTCTGTACAAAGATGCCTTATTATGTCAATATGTTTCAAATGTCTTCTATAAGCTTATTGTTCTGTGATCTGCCCAAACTTTACAGAAGAAGACAAAGTGGAAAGAAAGTTTCTAAAATAAATAACACCTTGCTATATATTAATCATATTGTCTATTCAATACCCATCTATTATCAGCTGACCTTTTCATCACTGGATATGTCTCTCTTTGTTTGGTGGTCCTTTAAAAAGAATTTTTTAAAATCTTTCATTCTGTTTGTCATAGCTGTCTTTGTAATTTGACTAATCAATTAATACTCTTCTCTCTAGGTTTAAAAGAACTTGTCATTCACAAATTTGATGTTTCCAGCAAAACTATAGGCAAAGACTGTTCCTAGGTGATCATCTTGCTGCCAATTTCCTATTGTTATAACACCCAAATCCAAGATTTTTGATGGCTGTCTTATTAAACAATCTGATTATTTCACAGTGGGCCTGTTCACTTGCAAATTGTTTCTTGGTTACATTTCACCCTCATGTTTTCCTTCATCATGATAGTTTTTCTTCCACTTATCAGCTTTTGCTGTGAGACTTGGTTTGTTCAGCCTTCTTCCTCCATGGCAGTTTTGCCAAAATTTCAAAATGATTGAGTTTACCCGACCTTTGTAAGTGTCCGGCCCAAAAGCCAAGAATGACACATGGTGGTTCTTCCAAGCTGAGTTCTTTATTATTTCCACATCTATTTAGACAGAATCTAGGCAGACTAAACACTGGCAAGTACCAAATATTCTGGGAACTGTTATTGTCTTCATCCTCTTTCTCTCTCACAAAATATCTGGACTGCATTGCCTCTTACTCCTCTGGAGTGCAACCCTCTCTTCTGGGAATCCATTCTACTATATACCATCACTGTTAAGAGAAAGCAGGTTTGTATATTGATTAAATGGCACTGGGCATATTTCATTTTTCTGATTTTTATTTGCAAGAATGTATGTAAATTTATGATATTTGAAACATTCAAAGTAGAACAGAAGGCTGATATATTCACAGCACTTGTCTGATGGGGTGCCCAGATATTTTTTGAGTAAGAGATCACCTTTGATTTTCCAAATAAGTTCTGGGCTCAGACTAGCTGATCATTCTTTTCACGTTCTGAAACAGCCATTCTGGAAACAGCTGAAGCATGGATTTTGTGTATTCGTGTCAGCTTTTTGTGATCTGTTCAGTTTTGAACAATGAATAATTAAATGGATGCTAGTTTGAATGATTTGTAAATTGTACTCCTAACATTTTGGGGCCCAATGAATATAGCTCCATTTTCAAACTGGTATTTCTGCAGCCAGATTAGTTCTATCATACTACAATCAAGTTCTCCAGTTCTATATTTCTTGGACTGTTCTTCTTGGTCGTTCTGGAAATGATGAACTCTATGGATTTTCGGTCTGAATTAGGACAATTATTAATTTCCTGATTGTTGCATGATTCATAACAATATCCTACTTCATTTCTTCTTGCTAAACAATCTTTTTATTTGAATAAACGTATTGTGCAAGAAATGATGTTGTGTTATATTTGTGGCCATCTTCTCTGTTTAAACACATATCTGTTTAGTTTATTAGTTGCTAGGAATCCAATTTAAAAAAAGCACACATTTATTTTGTGCACCAATGACTTTGGCAACATGATTTGGTGTCATATAAAAGTCATATCTTCAGCAAATGAAGATGCTCTTGCCTTAATGTGGTTAAAAAGAGAGCCAGAGCAAATGTTCCAGAAATGACTGTATGAATGATTAGAAAAATCAAATACCTCCCATAGTGAGGAAAATAAAGATATTAGGAGACAAACTTACGGTAAATCTATCTATCATGATTCTAGGATGCAAAGCAAACATTTCTATGAATCTTTTAGTTGCACAAATAGATATAAAATGCTTGTGTTTTTTTCTTCAGTGACTTGCCTTTATTGCACATTAAAAATTATATGAAGCAAAAATGTGTGATGCTTCCATCAAAATTGCCCGTTTTGGGATCACATAATAATATCACACAGCATAGCAAATATAATCACTTAGGGTCTGGCTTCTAAAGGTGGTTAAAAGTTTACAGCTGGCAAAATAGCTCCATTTGTAAAGGTCTGCTCACTTGCACAAGCACCCGTAATTTGTGCAAGTGCCCGCCACTTGTGCAAATGGACGTTCATGTGCAGATGTATGTTGACCCTCCACTTGCATGGCCAGATTCTGAATGGGCCACTGTCTGGGAACTGGGGACCTCTGACATACATCATGTAGTAGAAAATTCTTTAGCAGATTTTTAATAGCAGATTCTCCTTTTCCTTCCTCCTTCACATGAATTCTCTGGAAGAATCACTGTATTGGATGCTCATGAGTATGTAAGGCACGGGCTATCCAGTATGTGGTTAAAAGGTTTCTCCCTTGTATTTAAAACATTGGCTACCCAGTTTAGTATTAAAAGGTTTCTTCCTGGATTTTAATTACAGGTTATGTTTGTGGTTTCAGACACTTGGGAGTTGAAATTCCCCTATATGCAACCTAATTTTAAAAAATTAGGGCTACATTGAATACTCTTGTGTTGACTTTTGATCTAAGCAAGTCACGGGAAATTCCTCCAGTAGGCACTTAAACTGAACGTATATTCAACTTTTTCAGCCTGGTTCTGGTACCTTCCCATCTTCCCTTCTCCACTCCTGCTGTTTCTTCCCTGCAAATAATCAGTCATATGAGCAATCTCATCTGCTCAGAATCCATGCAGTGAGAAGGATAAACAGCACAACAGGATGTGATCTATCAGATTTGGCTCCATAATTATTTCATAGTAAGCAAAGTAAGGCAATGGGAATTGTTAACTGAAAAAAACATCCAAAAAGAGAGCAATCTTTGGAAATTAACAAGAAGATTCAAACAGTTTTTGTTCTAGTTAAAAAAAACAAATCTGTGTTCCATGTGACTGTTCTTAGTTACTCCTTGAATTGTGGACACTGAGCATATTTGCAACTTTTGGTATGAGAATTTTGGGCTTCTTCCATCTCCCTTCATGTTACGCTTAACAGTTACAACATGCATAGCAATAATGCTACCATTGATTAGCTTGTGACAACATCCTGCTAAAATCAGGCCTAAGGCCTATCTCACTATTCTTGTTTTCAGGTAGGACCTGTAGACTGCACGAGTCAAAAAGAGGGCCGTGAAAATATTTAAAGACCCTTGTATCCTGGATATAAATTGTTTCAACTCCTACCCTCAAAATGACGCTATAGAGCACTGCACATCAGAACAACTAGGAGAGTTTCCCCCCCCCCGAACACCATCACTCTACTAAACAAATAATTCCCTCACTGCTTTCAAACTATTCACTAAGGCTGCATTACTATTAAGTCTTCTCATCGTTCCTATCAACCATCTCCTCCCACTTATGACTGCAGGACTGTAACTTTGTTGCTTGTATCCTTACAATTTATATTGATATTGTTTCCTGATTGCTTATTTGAACCCTATGACTATCATTAAGTGTTGTACCTTATGATTCTTGGCAAACGTATCTTTTCATGTCTTTTTATGTACACTGAAAGCATGTGCACCAAAGATAAATTCCTTGTGTACTCAATCACACTTGGCCAATAAAGAATTCTATTCTATTCTATTCTATTCTATTCTATTCTATTCTCCTTCAACTAGCTTTGAAAGAGACATTGACTTTGGCAGTGGTGCATTGATCATAACTAATAGTCTATGAATCATGTTATTCTCTATGAATTTTTCTGAACTCCTTAAAATGTTGTCCCTATGAGTGACCTTTGTTACATCTTGTAGCAACTTCCATGGCTTAATTGTATGTTCAGAAGAGGTTTTTTCTTAGAGACATTCATCTTCATAGGATGAGCATATTTATTTATGACACTTATCTCTATCTCAATCCTTAACCAGATTGAAGATAACATTTCTAGCTTATTTATAGATAGAGATCCTTAGCTATTATATGGACAAGATACACTGTATGCAGCCATGATGAAGCAAGCACGCTGCCTGAACTATGAGGAAGAATTAGCACCACACATTATACCAAATAAATAGTACAAGGACCAAGCTGTACTCTCTGAAAAATTGTTAGAAATAAATTAAACGTGCATATGCAGATGATGATAGTTAAATGTATTAATAAAGGAACCAATGCAATCTTTATTGCAAAGAAAATGTTTCTAAACATTTTGATGCTGAAATACACTCATTTATTGGGCATTAAGGCGTTTCAAGCTGACTGCTCATTTATTCCACATCGTTATAACATATTGCCATTGGTAATTCCAGCAGGTAAATGTTTGCATATCTTGTAGTGTCTTTGCCCTTGTGGTCTGAGTTTGAGTTAGTGGAACATGCGTTATTGCTCCTTTTATTGAGAAATTGAAACTATTGATATCACATCTATTAGTAAGAATAAATTGGGAATGGCCAACCATACAAGTGTTTAATCACCTTTTTAGAAATGTACTCTATTATATAATTTTTAACAGTGAAAATCCACTGCAATTGTCCTAAATATGTTAAAGAAATGTTTGTATTTTAGTTCAGATAAGTGACTGTCCAGTCTCTTCTTAAAAACCTCCAGTGATGGAGCACCCATAACAGTTGGGATAACCTCCCATGTTATTGAAAGAACTGACAAACTCTTCTCAAATGCTAGTATGTCCAAAATGTAAATATATTTATAATGTTGTTAGGGTCCAGTGAGTGAATAAAGCAGAAGCAATTTTCTAGTAACAATAGCTCATAAATCTTCATTAGTAGCTTATTCAGTACATACCACTACATGATATATAGATCGCAGCAATATTGCATTAACTAACCAGGTTACATGATAAGGAAACTCTCATTTTGAGGCTGTTGTTGATTTGGGTCCACTTCAGATAGATTGTATTGGTACTGGTTGCTACCTTTAAAGTCCTTCATGGCTTGGAACTAGGTTATTGGGATGTGTCTCTTGACAGTCACTTCTATCTGACTCACTAGAGCGAGGAGGCAAGGAATGCTTCAAGTTCCATCCCAGAAGAAAGGCCTTCTCTGTGGTGTCCCTCTGCACCTTACTTCAGAATATCATCTCTTCAGCAATTAGACTGGCCCCCACTTTGACTCTCTTTCATAAGGGCCTGAAGACTTGGTTTTGCCAGCAGGCCTGGGGAACTCGGAGTGGGATGGAACCCATCAAATGGCTGTTGATTGTGTATTGTCACCGGGAAGTGGTGGGATGGGGATGGTTATTGCTTTTTTCTATACTGTCTTTGCTTGTAAGCTGCCTAAGTCACTGTGAACAAATAGGTGGTGTAAACATTTTTTGAATAAATAATGTTTATCTGTAGGCGCACAGCTGCAAGAGCTTACTGCATATAAAATATATAAAAATATTCTTAGCCTTCAGGTGTTCCTCAGAATACTAGTTTTTATGCTGCAGGAGCATTGCCTTTAAATCAACTGACAATTAAAGATGTAATTTTTTATCAGTTATTTTTTGCTGACATGGTAAGAGATGTTTTCTTCTGCTGGAGCATGTGAGTTCTAACGTCATGTTTCATTCAATTGTTATTGTTTGTTCTAGGTTTCCTTTCTTATAACACAAGAACATAAAGGAAAAGGGCCAATGCTCACAGCACAGAAAGATAAAGAAAAATATGGGATAACCACTGTTAGCAACAGAAAAAGATGCAAAGAGAAATATTGAAGGAAGAAAATAGCTAAGAAGACAAAGCACGGAGGTCCCTGGAAATAAGTAGTACCCAGAGCTTTTAAAGATAAAGCAAATTTGGGTTTTCCATTTGTTTAGCTTCAAGCCAACTCTTGGATTACACCAGTCTTTCCCTCCATTGCAATATTTAGAAAATTTCACATGGCTTATAAGTAAGATTTTTGGTGAGGGGTTTTCTTCTCTGAAGGCAGAACAAACTATTGTGTAACTCTGTATAGATTTGTTTTCAACTTATATACCTATAAATAACTCATCATACCAAACAGAACTCAAGAAATTGAAAATACCATAAATATCATGGAGATGACCAATCTCCATAAATGCAATCTGCTAGAATGGATTGCTGTCATGAACCCACTTGACTGGAACCAAAGAATCATGGTTGGTGGATCATACCCATGGTTAAATTATCTTCTCCTAGTATACAGCAGCCATTCCCAGGATGAGGTTGTCCTTAGCCTTGACAAATGTGAAGTGTGGGAGAACCTAATGTTGGAAAGGCTGATATACACAACTGTAACTTAGGGCAAAATATGCCATCTTTTTATGAGATGAAGACTGTAAGCCTTTGTTGCAGTTTTTAGTAATTTATGTTTAAAATTAAAATTTTAAATGCTGCAATCCTACATGCACCTGGTAGTAAATAGGGTTTATTTTCAAGTCGGCATACATTGAGCTCCATTGCACACTATGGAAAAAGCTGCTAAATATCACACTAAAATTGTATGTTATAATTTTCAATCTAATTTACCAAAGGCTGAAGAAACTGTTTTAAAATGAATTATTACAATGATTCCCACAAGAATTCTCTAAATATAATTATAATTTTAAAAGGCATATATCTACAACATATTACTTTATATAATTGAATTTGTAATCAAAATAATCAAATACTTGTTATTTCTACTTCAACAGGTTTTAGTCTTTTTATTTTAAAAAACCTATCTGAATAATTATATATGGCTCTTTTATATTCATATTATGCTTGATTAATAAAGCACAAACTTACAAATTAAAGATAATATTGCAGTCATTTCTTTATTGGTTGTGAAAGCAGAGGTTTATACATCTATTTGAGGAAAGATGGGCAATCAACATTTCTCCTCAGAGTTAAGACACTTCTGACTTTTTTTAACCTGACTTTCATCTGTTAATACACCTTTCAAAATCCGGAATCACAATGGCATTCTACAATCCACAGATAAAATACTTTAATTTTTTAAAATAATTTGATGCACCAGCTGGCAGGTGATGCTCTGCTGGCTGGCAGATGTTTACTGCAGGAGCTGAGAAATGGCTGTGTCTTTTGGGAAAATAGAAGATAAAATGGAACCTGCCCACAGCATATACCATTTTTGGAGCAATTGGGGATCCCTGTCCTCTGTCAGGAATGAGAAAGAAAAGCGCCCCTTTTTACTCTTTTCTTTTTCTCATACAGTGATATCAGTTGACAGTCTTCCCAGAGTGCACTTTTTAATAATTCAAGATAGCTCTGTGAACCAGCTGTACCTTAGGTTCTGTGAACTTTCCCTTCAGAAAGATGAATAAATGATGTAAAATATCTCCTAACAATTGCAAGATAAAGTATATTTGTTTCAAACAAACCTGTGAACCAGAAAGTTAAAATGAAATGCAAAAAATATTTATTTTTATTATTTATTTTATTTATTAGATTTGTGTGCCACAAATAAAAGGTAAATAAAAAAGTTTAAAATAAAAGGTAAAATAACTAACATTTCTTCATGCTGCCAGAAATCTTGCTTTATATTTGCATGCATATATAAGAAAAGAATGCAGATAGGTATTAAAGTAGGTTCCATATTCATATAATCCAACTGGCATATCACAACTATTACAATATAACCATTGGTTGTGCTTCCTCTTTGAACGGTATTTAAATCTTCAGACCTTTGTTTTAATATTGGCTTTTTCTTCCATTTTGGGTGATATGCTTGTTATAATTGCTAGTCTTTTTGTGTTTTATTTTTGCATGTTATTGCATTTTATAAAGTAACGTTGACTGGCTTTTGCCTTAAAAGGAATCTGAGAAATAGTTAAAATAATTATTTATTCAGGAATTGCATGTGTTGTAATGTTGGACACATAGTACAGTACTATTGTCACTTGTGATATACCAACTTGAGGGATGATAATGAGCTGGTTTGGGTTTACCCCACTTTTCCTAAAGAAGAGAAATTAATGGGATCTACTATGTTTGGGGAGACAGTTGTATATATTAATCATATCAGGACCCTTATAAACATATTCAGTTTCATCTTAATTTCAAAATATTAACACATTAACAACAAAATATTAACAAAAGAATTGATGTATTACCTACTGTTTGGACAATCATATCCCAAAAGATGATGCATAGTCTTCCCTAGCATGCAATTATCTCATTCTTTTTGTGTGTGCAAGCCATTAAGGAAAGTGAAAAATATTCCAGAAAGTTGCAACAAATGTAATTTTCAACAATGTCTGAATTACATGATACGATCTTTGACCTGGTTTCATATTTTAGCTTGTGGGAAACAACAAATCATAGTTTGCCAGTACTGATGGTCACCGGTCGCTAAATGCTTGAAAGTAGACTTTGTTGCTAGGGTACTAGTCACTTCATGAGAGGGACTGATTTAAATTGTATGGGCAAATTCAAATAGTAGAACCTTCTAGTCATGGATGTCAGACTCGATCACATCACGTGATGTATCGTGATGTATCATTACCTTTTTTGCCTTTGTGGAGCTGGGGTGGGCATGGCCTGCATGTGACGCATCTGGCACGCAGACCACCAGTTTGACAGGCCTCTTGTAGGTGGTAAGAACAATGAGAAACAGAAAAAAAACCCACCAAGATTCTATGCTTACCATTGGAAACCAGCCTGGATAGGCTCCTTTCAAATCAGACTGAAACAATATTATTGAGATTCTAAGCAATTCAACATTGTCCTAGATCTTATAAATGTAGGCCATTTGAATATGACCTAAATTATTTTCTTCTAGGTTAGTAACACAATATTTCCAAGAATACTGTATCTAATAATGAAGTATGTGATACTTGTCTCTTTAGAACGTTTATCTTCATTTTGATGTAGATGTTAATCTGTAAGGAATGCATGGTATATTGTTTAATTCCAGTAAGCCTAATACACATTTTGACAGATATCACCGTAATTGATTTATCTCCAATTCCTATTCTTTACTTGTTAAGAATAAATTGTCAAATGAAAAGACATTTTTCTGCTATTCTTTTACTTATTACTAGACTACTTGTAAAATGTTGATATTATCATACTACCATGTGATTAAATGTACAAGAAATAAATATAAAAAGAGGATAAAGGAATCCACTTTGACTGCTTTGCAAGACTAATAACGAAATGTGCAAACCAAGCATTTTATATATGTCACAAACAATGTGAAGAAAAATACATAGTGGTTAATATATCTAAATCTTTTTGAAACAATTCTTTAATTACTAGAAGGTTGCATTTAAGCTTACATTAAACAGTTGAGATAGTTGGGTTGAATACTCCAATCGTTGCTGCTACAGGTTTTCTGTAGGTTTCAATCGAGCTTGCAAGGTTAAAGAGAGAAGATACCATAATAGCAGCTGGTGAATACTTATGTAAGCCCCAGTGAAAATGTTTGATGAATTGTGCCCAAGAACTGCAATGTGTAATATAATTCACAAGATCATTGCTGTGATCTTCCTGGAAATGTATACTCATACTATGGAATGAAATTCACAGTATATGCCAGTAGCGTTAGAAGAAATAAATAGGTAGCATACTATACAGTAATTGAAATGTATTTTTTTTACTTTACATTTCAAATAAATGTAGACATGTCCCAAAAACATGTTCCATTCTCTTGAATCAACAAACGCTAGGCACATGTAAATGTTTTAAAAACATTACTGCATGTGCAAAGCAGCAATTGAGAGAGGAAACCTAAACATTTCCTTTTTAAGTATGATTCACGGGGCATTATCAGATTATTTTATAGTGGCAGTAGTCCTGAAAAAAAATATTTTCAAGAAATATAAGTGATAAAGAAGGGAAAATCAGAAGGGAAAACAGATAATTTCAGATTTATAATTATTCTGCAAATTCAAGAATATATCAAACAAAGAACTTGCTATAGTTTAAAATAACAATGCTAGCAATTCTTACAGATAAGAAGCAGTTAGAAGAATCTCCTTAAGATCTTTAAAACAGTGTACAGTTTGGTTGTTTAAAAAGATAAAATAATGTTAAGTTATAAAAATAGAAAGAAAACCAACACAAAGTCAGTAGAGGGCTTTTAAAAATCTGTTGAGGTTAAATTATTCTGCCTCCTTTCTTCCCATTAGGGCAGCAACACATAATAAAAGTTTGTTGTGCTTTTTGAACCTTGGGCTCCTACTAACTGGACTGACATTTCCTCCATAGCTGTTATAACCACGCAGGTCCCTGAACTGAGCTTAAGATTTGCTTTTATTCATTACAGAAAATTGAAAAAAAAAAGTTTGCTTAAGACACAGCATGAAACGCATAGTTTTTTAATATATAAATTGAACTAATGTTTATGAAAACATGAGGGATTATACTATGGGCTTGCTTGGTCTTTCTTAAAGCAATCACAATGCTTTTAAAAATATTAATTTTTCCCACCTGAGTTTATGGTTTTGGAAAAATTGCAAAAATGTAAGAGAATGCTGTGTTGCTGGAGATACATTTAATGCACTGCTTATCTAAAACAGTGTATATTTTCTATTAACAATATGCGCATGTGCTTTCCAAGCATGAAATTTAGGACTTCACTGATGTAAAAGAAGTAGAGGGATTGTTCTTACCACATAAGGTCTTGGTGTATTATTATTTCTGATTATTCTAACAAAAATAATATACAAATTCTTGGTTGAATTTAACCTGGCAATAGACATTTGTAAAGGACCAATCAAGATGTAGTTACAACAGCAGACACACAATTAGAATCAGGTCACATTTCCAACAACATCCACAGGGACCAGGAATAATGAGAGAGAGAGAGAGACCATCCAGCCACATTAGAAACCTCCAATCAACAGACCACAGGCTGCTCACTGTGGAAGTGCCTTGAGTATTGCGTTCACTTCTTCTGCAACTGCTGTCAGGGCAAACTCAAACTGTTCCTGTGGACAGAACATTCAGAATTGATATTCTGTGGCATTTCTAGAAAATTCTCATGAAAACATTCAGAACATGACAGTTCAATTATTATTATTTTAAATGTCAGGGTTAGATTAGTGAGCAATCTTCCACATTGCTTGATCATTGTTATTAAAAGTGACCTTAACTGAAAGAACCACTATTTAATATTGCGAGATGTTCACTGATGTGAAAGAATTGTGAACAATACATAATATATGAAAATCCTGTCAGTATGAAGTGGATAACTGAACAGCAAGATATGGAAAATAGGTGTCAAACCTGTTTCCTAGATCTTTTTCTCTGTCATAAATCCCTAACAATTTAGCTGTGTTTAGCTGTGTTTAGCTGTGTTTATTGTCTTTCACTTGCAGGTCTACTCTCCTCCATGCACAAATGTAATTGTCCTTGTTTTTTCGTATGTATGTGTGTCCTATGTGTATTTTATCTTTTTGACTGTACGCCGCCCCGAGTCCTTCGGGAGAGGGTTGCGGCTAATCAAATAAAATTTGATTTGATTTGATTTGATGAGGTATATTTGTTTGAATCCTTAGTTCTGGACTCCCAGTTTATTTCTGGGCAGATATAGATACCTGTAATCTTGACTTAAATAGCGGTGCTATTTTATTTAATCATTATTTAATCAAAAGACTGGAACATTGCCCCTTCTGATTTTTATAGTTTAACTCCCAGACTTGCACTTATACATTCAATTTCATGAGGTATGTAGATTTATTGCTCAGATCAAAAATGGTGAATTAATTTCATGTTCCTGGGCATGTTCAACCTATTTAAAATGTGGTTTATTCTGGTAGAGCATTTTTTTTCTGCCATCTGAAAAATGATGAAATATAAAATCCTCAATCCCTAAATTTTTGAAATATCACTATTATTTTTATTTAGAGGCTCATTTTGAGTGGGCATATACATTTTCTAGAGATTCATATTAGAACAGGAAAAAATATACTACTCACATTCTTTCAATCTATTGTCATACCTCTATTTCCAAAATGTAGAATTCTTCCCTAATGGAAGAATTTATTTTATACAGACAGCACTGCACTTATTTATCTGAAACCTGGCAGTCTTATTCTATTATGTTTGAAAAAGCAAAAGCAAAATAGATACAATTACTTAAAAAAAATAAAATAGTAAATATAAATAAAATTTCTCAAATGAAGAAATTGAATCAGTTGATTACTGAATTATAGATGAATTCTTATCTTTTTATCTTTTGGTAACTTGTTAATGATAAATTTTAAATGGATTAAAGGAAAGTTGATTAAATCTTAATGTTTTAACAATGGAAAATAGCTCCGCAGAATTCTGTACAGAAACTCAGTAAGTGGTGGTTTGTCTAGGTTTTAAGGTGGTAATAATATGATTATGTGGCATCAAATTGGTGTCAACTTTTAGCGAATACATAGATTCTCTTCAGGAAGATCTGTCTCCAAGTTGCTTTAGGTCTGCCAGTTGTATATCCAGTGTGGCTACAGTTAACTCCATTCATCTTGCTGCCTGGTTGTCTTCTTCTCTAATTTTCTTCTACCTTTCACAGATTTTGCAATAGTGGCAAATATCTGTAACTCAGGTGTTACAGATATGAGAAGGCTAGGTAACATTTTCAGTAGAATTTACGGGATGTCAAAGTTCATCTGTTTATAAGGGCTTTTTCTTTTCAAAGAATTTTTTATTTTTTTATTCTCTTACATACCATTTTAAGTATACATTCACATAATTCTTTACATTTATCATTCTTACACATTTATTATTTCATTTAATGTTATAATGTACAGTTTTGGTTGCTTTACTTACTATCCCTTCCTCCTTTTGTAATACCTCCTTGTTTTCCCTTTCTTTTCTCCCTCCCTCCCTTCTCTACTTTCTTCCTCCCTCCTCTCCTTCTCCTTCCTTCTTCCCTTACCTTTCTCCTACCCCTGATCTTCCTCTTCCCCTTCCTACCCTCTTTCCTTCTCTTTCTCTCCCTATTTATAAGGGCTTTGTGTGGTCAGTAGGTCTTGTGATGGTGAGGTTATATCAGGTGAGGGTCACATCAGGTCAAGGTCTTGTGATGGGTCAGATGTTGGTTGTGTGAAGCGAGGGTCTTGTGATGGATCAGGGAAGGGTAACAAGTCATAGATTTTTCAAGAGGGCTAGCTCTTTGCATATTGTGCCTGGTCATTTGTCCTCTGAATGAGAACTTGGGGTCGATCCATTTGCTTGTTTCTTGGCTATCCATGATATTCTCAGGATTCTTCTCCAGCACCAATGTTCAAAAGTATCAATGCTTTTCTATACTCCTTGTCCAAAGTCCAAATTTAATTTCCATAAACTCTTGCAGTTGCACGCAGGAACCTCAGTTTGTAAGTATGGATACATCCTGGCATCTGAATATGTCTTGTGAGGCCTTCATGGTTTCTCTACCAAGTGCTAGTCTTTGCTATATTACTTCATTGTTGGTTTCTTTACTGTTGGTAATTAATTTTAAAAGGAAGAAGCTACCCAATACTTCAGTATTTTCATTGTTCATTCTAAGGCTAGTTGCAAGATCTATTGCCCTGGCCTTTCTTATATTTAATTTTAGAATCACTTTTTCACTGTGCTCTTTGACTTTCATTACTAAAGCTTGCAGATCATTTGCATTAGCAGCTATCAGAGTAGTGTCATTAGCACAGGACAGATTGATGGCATTTCTTCCTTCATTTTTAACAAGTGGTAATGAGCAGAGTACTGTACTAACTTCACTTTCCAGTACAAGAGCTTCCTATAAGTAGGAAACATTTTAAAGGTATTGACAACTTTACAATTCAGTATTCAATGTACCCCTTCCATCTTCATTTTGTCACATTTGAATCAGTTATTATTTGTCCATTAGTGTACTTCTTTAAGGATAGAACTTCCTTCTGAGTCCAGAAGTCTTTTGGAAGATTTTTTTTTGGTCTATTTCCAATTTCAGTATCTTTATAAATTTATTTATTTACTTATTTGTATTCTACCTTTATTATTTTTACAAATAACGCAAGGCAGTGGCCATATCAAACATCTTCCTCCTCCTATTTTTCCCACAACAATCTTTTAATATTTTTTTTATTTTTTATTTTCAAAACAAACACAACACATAAAATCTTCTTTACATACTGTAGAGAGTATATCAGTTGGTTACAAAAGACTTTCATGCATCTCTTCCACAGTCATCAAGCATAATTCATATTAACTCAAGTATTTTAACTCAGATATTTATACATGTTACCATAATCATACCTCCATTTTCATTTGACTATAATTGTTTAAACGTCCTTCATCATAAAATATACCAAGATTTAATACATAACCACATACTGGCATTTCATTTACTATTTCTAAAATCCTCCAATAACACTGAATCCTTATGTCCTATTCTAGCTAAACATCCATAATATTTAGTAACAAAATTTTCTAATCCTCCTTTCCAAATCATTGTTTACAATTTACATCCAGTTTCCTTATGTTGTACCCATACACACACACACACACACACACGTTATCATTATCCCTCCTTTATTTGACTATATCCTGTCTCATAACATTTCCCCCCTAATAATCAAGACTTAACTGTATCTAACTTAGTTCTTTTTTATTAACCTTTATATATAATCCAAAAGGATTTCTAATCTTCCTTTCATGGGTACCATTCAATATTCATATCCAATTATTACTTATCATAATACTACACATTGTATACATTATTATCATTATCAATTATTTATTTAACTATATCTATTGTCACTAAATTTCACTAAGTTTAACTAGCTTTAAATTATACACTTCCATCTATCAACCTATATCTTTTCAGTAGCAAAACAGTCTCATGTCTTCTGCCATTTGTGGTGTCAGTTCTCTAATCATCTCCTTAATCAAATTTGTATGGACTCCTCTTAGCAACTCCTTGCTTATAAAATCTCTCATGTAATTTTGATGCCCTTCTTCTGTTTCCTTAATCAGGTTATCTTTAATTGTCAGTAGTGTTATCAATGATGTTGCTAATAAATTTTCTCTCTTTAAATCCATAAATTCTTTTGTTTTTTCTTCTTCTGTGTCCTGTCATCTGGGGTAGATTTCCCTTCCATTTAATTCCTCTTTCAGGATGCCACTCTTTCCATTTCCAGAAACAAACCAATCACCATAACTATCATCAGATTTAATTTCTTTATGGTCATTTTCCTCTTCGGTTTTTAGGATTCTAACCTCCACTTTTTCCACTTGATAAACATCTCCAACTTCATCATCATATTTTACTGTTAGATGCTCTAAGTCTTCCAACTTCTTCTCTGTCCTCTCAAATGTGTTTGATAATTTCTGAATTTATAAGAATATCTTTTGTAGGCTTAAAGTTTCTTTCTGCTGTTGAAGTTGTGCCATTATCTCCAGCTAACAAACACTGCTGCTCTAGCTTGGAAGATTTTTACAAGATTAAGCATAGATTCACAATAATGTTTTATTTTCACTTTTCTCTTGTTAAAGATATACTTCAAAGGGATATCTGTATGCTTTTCTTCTTATCACTCTCTATAAACAATCAGTGAGGCCTTGGAGTGCCAAGCCAGGATAATCAGTTAGAAGAGTAAAAGTGTTTTGTTTCTAATACACAAATCTCCAGCCTCCTAGTAGCAGTGTTATTGTTGCAATTTTCTTTATTTCTTTTTGTATCTTTTTTGTATGTCAAGTTAAAAAAAGGTGTTTCTTGAATGAGTTAGAAAAACACCCACAGTAATGAAAGAGGAGAATTTTAACCCATAGGTTACAAAGAATAATAAAAGAAAAAAAATAGAAGAAGAAAACTTAATCCATTCGTTTTAAAAGGCTTTCATAAATTCCATCCATGAACTTAGCATTTAAAAAGTAAGATAACCCACTGTCCAAAACCATTCCAAACTTAATTCCGCTGCTTATTTCTTCTGTTCTCCAATTTAAATTAATTTTAAGTTTTTTATAGGCAGCCTCTTTTAAAACGGTAAAAATTCCTCACCAGCTGGAAACACTTTCTCTTTCCGTATCCTTCCGTTTTGGAGCAGCCTCGACATCATCAGCCTTGGCTGGATTTTTTGTCGCCGGCTTGAAGAACTTCTCTTGCATCGATCAGGGGCTTTGTGACGTCCCTGAGATCAGCAAGACGTATTCTTCCTGTTCACCATCTCTGTGGGACAGTTTAGGTCCGATTGGACCACCCAGTGGCAAAAGTATCGGCTGCGGTCTTGGAGCATTGAGACCGCACGTCTGTATCGTCGCGACGTTGGCTCCTCTTCTTTCCCACAACAATCTTGTGAGGTCAGTTGGGTTGAAAGAGAATGACTGGCCCAAGATTATCCAGGTGGCTAAGGGTTTACAGGTATTGTGGTAATACTGCTTCTTGTGACTTTTAACAGCTCTCAGGAATCATTACCTACCATTATCTTTTTATTTCTTCTTTATGGCTTTTCTTTTTTATTGTCAATTTCTAGTTTGTTCTAATATTCAGATTGCTTTCTTCTGATTCTTGATCTGCAGCAGATTTTTTAAAAAATATTCATCCTTTACAACTTCTTTCAGTTCATTGCACAGTTCTGGTTTCCTATCCATGATGTTCAAAAGTGATTCTCTATATTCTCCTTAAAATGGTGGGCCATGCACCCCAATACAATCATGTGACCAGGGAGGTCACTTGGAAACCAGGTCACAAGTAGCTCTGGGAAGGTCTGTTGTAATTTTGAATGGTTGCTAAGTTTCTGGTTGTAAATTGAGGACTACATATAACTCTATTTTTTCCTCTATAAATGAAATAAGTGAATGAAAAGAAAGCTGAGAAGGGAAATACATTCTATTCAATACTTTTCCTTAGTGAACTGCTTATAACTGCACATATAATCAATATATCCTGTCTCTAAAAAATAAAAACCTAGTTGCGTTGCAACTTAAAAAAAACCCCATTAATTTCCCATTGTTGTTAATCTTGGAAATGATTTTTATAAGCAGGAAAAATAAATATAACTAAACACTCAATATATTTTAGTAAATAATTGTTATGCCTTTGATGCAATTTATTTAGTTATTATTTTTATCTGCCTGGTAAAATTCCTATTAGTCAAATATCAAATTATGAGAGTCTATTTTGATTTAAACATTCTGCTGCTTCTATCTTAGTATTTTTATCATGGAAATTTTATGGATATTTTTTATAGATAATTTATTGGGACACAAATTTCTTTGACCTAATTTACTTTTTTCAAATGTCTCAAATATTGCTGATTACTTAACTTTTTCCAATGTAGCTTATGATGGGGTGGGCAACTATAACCCCTTTACGACCTGTGGACTTCAACTCCTAGACTTCCTAAGCTAGCACGGCTGGCTCATGAATTCTGGGAATTAAGTCTACAGGTCATAATGGGGCCACAGTTGCTCACCTCCTGACTTACAGGAACATTTTTTGAATGTACCTGAGAGAAATAAATAAATAAAGTTTATTTTAGATGCTGTTTTATTTACTAATTTAAATATGTATTTAATTTCATGTTAACAACAATTAAGAATTTTATAAAAACCAAGAATGAGTGTATTTACATTATTTAAAAAGTCTACATATGTTTAACCATATATAATTTAATTATACTTATTCCCAAATAACAATATATATAAATCATGTATTAGTATTTAAAATAGAAGTGACTGTACCTTTGTCTGAACCATTCCAGGTCTTTGATCTCTCAAATGCTCCAGAGTAGCAGCAATATCAATTTCTTTAGCACCTGCAAAGTTTGAAAAAAGCAGAAATATCAATTGGAATGTGTTTAAAGCAATGATCACACATGCTACATCTGTCCTTCTACTGGATTCTCTTTGGGCTTATAGCCCAGTAAAATATCTCTTAGCAGACTTTGCAGGCTCATAAAATTGGCGTTCATAAAATAAGGGAGAAAATCCAAGGCTATATTTTCTTAGCATTAGCTATTTTTTAAACAATAACTTTTTCAAACACTATTTCTTAAAAAGAATATCTTTAATTATTGCTGTATATAAGTGAATATGTATTTGTTAGCATAAAAGCAAGGTTCAAAAATTGCAAGATGTTTTGATTTGATTTGATACTTGACACATTATTCATATTATTTACTAATATCTGATTTTCACGTTCCTTGGCATTCATATATTGGGAAGATTCTTTAATGGCTATCGTTAGTTCAGTCTACTTGTTATTCTGTTCTTGTTTAATTTCCATGTGGATAGCACAGTGATGGCGAACCTATGGCACGCATGCCACAAGTGGCACGTGGAGCCATTTGTCAGGGCACGCGAGGCGTTGCCCTGTCAGCTGGCCAGCGCGCATGCGCACGCTGGCCAGCTGAGTTCACCTTTTTAAAAGCCATTTTTCGCCCTCCCCAGGCTCCAGAGGCTTTATAGGAGCCTGGGGAGGGCGAAAAGAACCTCTCCCGCCTTCCGGAGGCTTCCAATTTGCTAGGAGGGTCATTTTAAGCGTTCCGAAGGCTTCAGGGACCGGCCGGATGGTCCCTGGAGCCTCCGGAGGGCCTCCAGGTGTGTGGTGGAGGCTCTTTTCGCCCTCCCCAAGCTCCTATAAAGCCTCTGGAGCCTGGGGAGGGCGAAAAAAGCATGTAAAAATGGTGGGGGCACGCGTTGTGCAAGCATGCGCACTGGGGGGCTCGCACGTTGCATTATGGGTGCGGCACGCCCGCACACAACCCCCTTGCGCTCCCCCCACTTGTGGCACACGAGCCAAAAAAGGTTTGCCATCGCTGGGATAGCATATGAAAATGTGAAGAATACATTAAAAAAGATTGTGTCTGAAACATTCCATTACTATCATTATGAAACAAATAAACCATCATAGTAAACAAAACAAAAAACCTATATTTGAAAAACAATTGTTCAGAACTGTGATGGGAAAAGTAAGCAGAGGGACAATAATCACATTCACAAACTCTATATAAAATATAACTAGTACTAACTAACTAACCTAGCTAGTTGCCTGGGGGTGAGTTGGAGAGGAATCACATGACTGTGGGGGTGGATGTAGCGTGGTGTTTTATGGTGGCCAGAAGTGTTTTATGGGCCATAAGTTGAAGACTTACTTTGTAGTAATAAAACAACTAATATAGACACATGTTGAAATTGGATCACTAAGAAATGGATTAAGTCACCTGAACTCTACCATGATCTCACCTTCAGAGACAATTCAGTGGGAGGAAAAAGTCTGCACAGAACTGCTTCCAAGCACTAGCCATTCAGGCGTCATGATAAAATGACAGTTAACTCCAAAGTAAATACGTAATCTGATTTTCAGGGCTGATATTTCCCCTCCCATATTACATGTATAAGTGGAAGCAATATTTCATCTATATTAGCATGTAAAACAATGTTTCCTAGACATAAATTCTTTTTCGGCGCCTAGGAGCAGAGCCTTCTCTGTGGCGGGCCCAGCCCTGTGGAATGACCTCCCCCCGGATATTAGGACTACTACTGACCTCCGCTCCTTCCGTGTCAAGCTCAAGACCCACCTTTTCCAAATAGCTGGCCTGGCTCGACCATAACTTAGTAACGCTCCTGATGGGTTTTTTAATTTGGTAATTTTATTAGGGGATTTTAAATTGTGTTTTTTAACTGTCTTTCACTTAAGTCCATCCTCCTCCATGCACATATGTATATGTCTCTGTTTTTGTATATATGTTTGTCTTATGTGTATTTTTTATCTGCTTGATTGTACGCCGCCCTGAGTCCTTCGGGAGAGGGTTGCGGCTAATCAAATAAAATTATTATTATTATTATTATTTTCAGACAGAAAATAGTGGTTCAACAATAGAGATTGTCAACACAAGCCTAAATCATCATTAAAATAGAGTATAATTGAAAATACAAACATGTATTTCAATCTCTTTCAATTGGAACATGAATCCTGGTAATTTGATAATACATCTATCTGTTGATCACTATCTTCTTTCAAGATGTTTTTTGAACTTCTCAGTTTGGTTCAGGGCTCTAGTATTTTCTGAAGGTCTCCCATTCAATTATCAACCAGACCTTACTCTGCTTAGCTTCCAAGCGCAAACAAGTACTATCAATTATAGGATTATCATGAAGTTAAGTGCTATCGATTACTGGAGTTCATAAAATATTAAAGTTTACAATATTTTAAAATGTTTATAAATGTTACCACTTTTACAGAATCAACTAAAAACCTCAATGTATAATTTTATGGTCTAATTTTGACTGATTGGCAAATAGAAGCATGGGAAAACACCTTCCAGAAAGGGGGTAAGGTAACATCTTTGTTTCCTAAGGAGGAAGAATACATCTAATTACCCATAGCAGCAATCACAAAGGGCAGGAATATATATGCCAAATGATTCAAAAATCTCAACAATACACTAGCGTAAAGTTGAATTTGCAGAAGTCAACACCTTATCTAACAACTTTGATGAGAATGTGAAGACATGCTTATTTTACAAAAATCCAAATGTAGAATACTAAACTGATGATCTCAAAAGTTATTTTTCTCCAAAGGATGCTGGAAAGGCCTCAACTATATTTTTTTCAATCAACTTGCTCAGGAAGGAGATTCAAGACTGAGAGAAGGAAATGTTTTTTTCCTACATTGCATACCTAGTTAAAACTGTGAAATTTGCTGCCAATAGCTGTGGTAATGACAGCCAATTTGGATGATTTTAAAAGAGGATTGGAAAGATTTGATGGAAGAGTATACCAATGGTTTCTAATTTTGACTGCTGTTTACTGCTGCCACAAATAGTGGTTATAGGGAAGTAAAAATGGCAAGCATCTATCATCTAAATCTAGCATTTATTTTCCCCAAATGCATTAAATGCATCACTGTATGATCCAATAAGCTGCATTAGATAGGCCTATTGCCTGATCAAGCAAGAATCTTTATATTTATGATGTTTTTGATAGCCCTATTATCAAGAATGTAAATTAAAAGAGAACAATATGAGTGTCAAGTATCCTGATTCAGATATCCTGCTAGTTAGCAGGACATTGTCATCCACCTGACCATTTTATGCCAGATTGGTTCTTTGGATTGAAAGCAGAATAAAGCTTAGAAACAACGGAGAACTATCTACAGAGAATGGTTACTCTTTATCTGGAAACAGAGAGTAGCAGATCAACTGAAAAGCCCTCAGTCTCTAACACTTTATGTAGTTGTTTTAATGACAAGTAGCAAATCTGACTTGCTAAATAATACTTTGCATAGTATGGATGCCCCAGAAGGGTAGAAAACAATGTAGGAGAGAGATGTCATGGAAGAAAGATTGATGAATTATTAGATCACCTTGATGCAATGTATTTTTCCATAGAACAAATGTTAATGCATAACCCCATTAAGCAATTTTGCATTTACAGGTCGAATATGATTTGGACCAAATGTGCAAAATCAAAGAAGACATCCTAATGGACTTCTGACAGGCAGGACTAATGCTGTCAAACTGATTTACTTTTGCTTATGCCGTTGAAGAAAGAAGCTCCAAATGAAAAATATGATCAACAAACTTTTTGTGATGTGAATTGCATGGTATTTATCATACTGAATTCTATTTGACCCTTTTCATCTCTTCCTGGCTACTTCCTACTTGTATTCCTGACCCTTGGGGATAGGAATACAAGTAGTCCTCAACCTATGACTGGTTAAAGTAATGATGGAATCCCCCAAAGCTACTTATCATCCAGTTCCAGAGTTCTCACAGCTGTACACCCCTCCCAGTCATATAACTGTATTTTGGATACTTGGCAATTGGCTCTCCTTTATGGCAATTGTATTCCATGGTCATCTGGCCATGATTTACAGTGTTCTTGATATGTTTCCGGAAAAAGAACGCACATAGGACTAAATTGCTTAATACCCGCAAGAAAATAAATCATAAATTCGGGACTGGTCAGGGGGGCATCTCAATTTACGACTGTCATCATTAATTATTATTTTCTCCCTTATGTGCCTATGACAAGGACATTTCAGACAGACTTTGGAAGCCAAGTATAATGAGTTAACAAAAACAATGTTTTGGTCAGCATAAGAGGAAGAATGTGTTTGTTACATAAATACATCTGCAACAATTTCTTTCTCTTTAAGTTCTCTGTTGTAAAGCACATTTTCAGCATATATGGACATATGTAACAAAAGCTTAGTGTAGAAATTCATTCCATTCACAAACCTACCCACTTGCTTTAAATAAGAAAATGAAATTTAGAAGACAATGCAGGATACCTGGCTTTGTGCAAAAAGGGAAAAAAAGATATTCATAAAATGTAAGGAAGATGCTATAGAAATGGGGCTGTTGGGAATTAGGAAAGATCATTATAAAAGCATTATAATCCTTTGGTTCATCAAGCATAACATTAATAATATTTATTAAAGACCTAAAGATTCATTCATTTTCTATGTCCCTTTTCTGTTTTATTAACCCCAATGTCAACTTGTAAAGCGTTTCCATGACTATTATCAAGTTGACATAAAAAAGAGAGAAAAGGGAGGAGAATGCCATGCATACCTTTCGCCAGAGTCAGGTCTCATATTTCTACAGCTAGCACGTGAAATGCGCACATTCATAGTCTGCCGCAGCACCTTGTTGGTGGGTGTGATTTATGACACAGACAGAAGGGAGGGGATACAGGGGTAAAGTTCAGAGGCCATAAAGCGAAAATCAGTTTCGGCTCCACAGAAGAACATGCCAAAATGTTGATCCTAATAAATGAATGGATTTCTTTTGAACTTTGTCTCGAGGCTCATAAATTAATTAGGTTTTGATTTTGTTTTAAAGCACATCCCAGGGGGGAGGAACTTTCTGACGTCCTCTCCCACATGCCCTAGTACAAATGTGAACGGGAGCAGGTAGTGGATGCCATCATTCCCTCTACTCAAATAGCTGTCCAAGTGACCACTAGGCAGCAACACTGTGACCGGCAAGACCAACCCGCAAGCGACCTAACCACGAGACTCAAAACCGAACTGCTTGCAGACACGTGGTTCCGAAACAACCAACACATCTTGACAAAAAGAGATGACCTCGCATGGAAGGGGACAAACTCTACATCCCGGAATCTCTACATATCCTAATTCTCCAGAGGAGCCACAACGCCAAACCGGCAGGGCACTTTGGATTCCTAAAGACTTTACACTTAGCCCAGAGGCAATTCTGGTGGCCTGGCATAAAGAAAGATGTGGATAGTTACGTGAAAAGTTGCATCATCTGCTCCACAATGAAGAGATGACTGGGAAAACCTCCCGGACTGTGGCAAGCAGTAGCAGAGCCATGGGAGCAGATCACAATGGACTTTATAGTAGAATTGCCAAAAAGTGGAGGAAACACGGTGATTTGGACTGTAATAGACCTGTTCTCCATCAGGCACACTTCACACCCTGCAGCGGACTCCCCTTGGTTCACAACCTAGCTAAACTGTTTGTGAAGCATATGTACCGACTGCATGGAGTACCTCGAAGAATTATTTCAGATAGAGGGGTCCAGTTCACGGCTAAGTTCTGGAGGGAGTTCCTGCGGTCTCTTGGGTCATCTCAGGGTCTTAGTTCAGCTTTTCATCTGAGCACCAATGAGACAGCAGAGAGACTGAACGCTATGGTAAAGCAGTACCTGAGGTGAACTATCAGCAGTCCAATTGGGCAGACCTTTTATCTTTTGCTGAGATTGTATACAATAATGCTGTTCACAGTAGCACAGGAGTCACGCCGTTCAAAGTACTGAGCGGCATGGACTTCGTCCCAATGCCTGAGTATCCAAGGGATCCCCCCTCCTCAGTCAGCTTGACTGATTGGATGTCGATGCTGAAAGCAATCTGGGAAAATGTCAAAAAAGCACTGGCTAAAGTGACACGAACCTATAAGAAATAGGCAGATAAACACCGGGCTCCGCAATGGCCATTCCGAGTGGGAAGGAAGGTTTACCTCTCCACAAAATATTTGAGATTAAAACTGCCTAGCAAGAAACTGGGGCCGAAGTTTATGGGACCATTCCCCATAGTAAAGATAATCAACCCAGTCACAGTGCAATTGAAACTGCGATTGCTAAGGAAGATACACACAGCATTTCATAGTAGCCTCTTAAAACCCGTGATTGGATCCACTCTGAGGCCACTACCCTGGGAGCCCCGGGCCCTGAGGTCATAGGGGGCCAAACACATTATGAAGTTTAACGAGTCCTTGATTCGAGGTGGCACAGGAGACAAATCCAATACTTAATCAAGTGGAAGGGCTACCCCTTATCAGAGGCATCTTGGGTAAAAAGTAGAAATATCCAGGCTAATCGCCTTATAGCAAAATTCCATGCAGAAAAACCAAGCAAGCCTGGGGGAGGGACACATCCCTAAATTATATACTTGTACCCAAATTGTTTTTGCTTCACACAGGTCGCTTCTGGGAAGTGAGGGGAGCCGGATGTCAACTTGTAAAGCGTTTCCATGACTATTATCAAGTTGACATAAAAAAGAGAGAAAAGGGAGGAAAATGCCATGCATACCTTTGGCCAGAGTCAGGTCTCATATTTCTACAGCTAGCACTTGAAATGCACACATCCATAGCCTGCCGCAGCATCTTATTGGTGGATGTAATTTATGACACAGACAGAAGAGAGGGGATACAGAGGTAAAGTTCAGACGCCATAAAGCGAAAATCAGTTTCGGCTCCGCAGAAAAACATGCCAAAATGTTGATCCTAATAAATGAATGAATTTCTTTTGAACTTTGTCTCAAGGCTTGTATATTAATTAGGTCATCTTTTGGAAACTTCACACCCAGGTTTGATCAATGTTGATGTTGCTTTGCAATATAAGTAAATTTGGGAAGAATTACAATGTGAAGGCTTGTTAAAGCTGTTCAGTTAAATGGCATGGCTCAACAACAGAGCCCATAGTTAATGTCACCTCTAAGGTTTTAGCATCTTTCCTCAACTGCTCTGGCACATTCCTGTCTCCTAAGCCAAGCAAATCTTAATGCTGTTTTGGCTTGCTCCTAATTGCAAGTAGTTTATGCTGTTGGGGAGCATAACTTCTGCTCGCTCTCATTCTCTCTCTCATTTGGAATTCTGCATGGATTTGCTTCTCCCTTCAATAAGGTTGTATTAATTCTGGACAGCTCTACATTTTAGAATCAAGAAATAAACTTATTTTAAAATGTGTTATTTTTCCAGTTGATGCATGAGGGTATGCATGCATATGTTGCAGACTGGAGATGGATAAGTCTATGATTCTTCAGATGTTCTTGAATGACAATGTTGGCAGCTCTAGCTTGCATGTCCAATTGCGAGCAAAATAGTTGTAATTCAATAACATCTGGAAGGCTACAGGTTGACTGGATATTATTAGCATTTGCTGATTTTTACTGGCAAAGTAGTAGGAATCTCATGAAAGCAATCAACCTTGGAGAATCATCAAGAATGACATTAGTTTCTTCATATTTCACATGGCATATAGCTTTGGTTATACTGATACCGCTTTTATCATTCTGACTAATGTTTATAAAATATACTGACATCTTTTCCTGTGATGAAACTATAAAGCATCCAAATCTTGTTCCAGCAGTTCCGGTGTGTTTTAAAAGATTCAATGTTGTGAAGATGAGTAATTTAAAAATATATTTCTTATGATGAAAGAATTTGCTTTTTGGTAAACAATGACATTTCTTTGTTGGTTCTTGCAACTACCTCTTTATCAATCCACAATCTCTTAAAGACCTCAGAGACAAGGAAGTCGTCCATCCAAAGATCATGAAATGGAGAATCAGTAAAGCTAGAGAATTCAGTAAACATTGGTAATTCAGGCTGATTTTGGATTGTAAATGTCAAACTTAAATACACATGCATACTACTTTATGAAGAATGCAATTATTCTTTTTCCTTTGCAACCACAATTAACATAGGGAAAGAATCCTGTGTACAAAACCCAAGCTATAATTAGACAGACATTTTTTTCAGAAAAAAACATTTAAGCAATTATGTTATTGTCATAAATGACCCACGTGTATTTCATTAATTAAATAATGGAGTTATTTTGCATACCAATACTCATCATTTTAAGAATCAGATGGCTATCCTGAGATTGATTTGATGCTCATGTAGATCTCATATAGCAGCTGTAAGCCACACATGCTGAAAAAACTTGCTTCCTCTCCCAATCTTTAGCTGTCGCTTCAAAACTGACAGCACAAAATTTCTATTGATAGTTTTTGTTAATTCAATCCATAAACTGTTTTTTGCATGCAAAGTTTTTCTCTGGAACCTTTACCTATTCATCTCTCTGGATTGTGAACCACTGGTTACTGCTTCATTGGTTCAGAGTGATTGTTCTCACAAGCTACTGACGCACATAATTATTCCAAAGCATTTTTAAGATTCTAAATATATTACCATTAGCCATCTATCATCAATTAGTAGGCTTATTTGAATACAATTCCAAAATTTCTGCTAATAATTCCTTCCTCCCCTCAGTATTAAAGTAAAGAAATAAATATTTTTGCTGAAGCACTCTACCATTCCCTCCATAGTTAAATATATGGAAACTACTGAGCGATTAGAAAAAACATTAAACAAATAATGGCAAAAGATAGTGAACTGATTAAAAAACATCAACTATTTAATTTTAAACCAGATCAACTTTTTTCCTAAATTTTATTTACCGGTATATTATCTATAATAATGTTTGAGGTTTTTAGGCTTATGTGAGCGTATATGCATTTTAAATTACCCTTCCAGTATTTATGTCTAATCTTGCTAAGAAACAGATAAAATATGTAAGTAAGATTCAGGTATGTCATGATATCCAGAAAACTAATCTTTTCAATTGCATTTTGCATGCTTAAAAATTCTGAACCTATAAGGCAAGCTGGATGATAATGCATATTTCAAACATTTCCACTGTTTTATTTATTCATGCTAGTGAAATATGTATGTTTCAACAAGGAAAGCTATGTGATATTGAGAATTCATTTAAAAACACCTTGAATATCATACATATTTCTTTTAAATACATGCTTACCATTTACATTCAATATCTAACTTCATTGTTTGCATCTGAATATGATTTAAGACTTACATTAATTGACAGAAAAAAAATTGCAACAGCCATTATACTAAAAGTAGGCTGCAACTTATCTAGTTGACAATTTGTCAGTCCACTCGTAGATTACCTTTGCAAACTATAGGATTTTTTGTATGCAAAATAAAAAGATATGTTTCAGTGAATACACATCTTTTGATTATGTCAGTGCACTCAAATTGCCATTATGTATAGAATTTGTGTGTACTCAAATGGCTTTTTTAAAAAAATGAAGATTCAGTATTTCTATAATCAAACACCATTATTAAATATGAAAGCAAGGCCTCAGATATTTCTGCTGATTTTACTTCTCTAAGCTCTTTATGCGCTTGGTTCTAACGAGCTATAGAATTGAAGTTTGCAAATCAATAAAATTAAAATTTAAAGTATAGAAGGCAAAAGTACAACAATATCAGTTGTTAAAAAAATAATCTTCAAACGCTTCTCTGTAATTAGGTCTCTATAATATCTCACTAATACTTTTTAAAATATATGAACTCTGTATTTTCCCTGAAACAACACAGATAAAATTTGGCAAAATGGCAAGATTTCAGGAGGTATTTGTCAATAAACAAGAAATTGAATCTTTAAAGTAAAAAAATACATTCATAATCACTTTTCAGTATAAGCTTAACAATGCCTATACATTTTTCACATGTAGGTTAGTAGGATTTCAGCCACAATATTACTAATTCAGATTCTCTAATTAATCTTAAATTTGGAGGATAAAATATTTAACACTACGTATTACAATGTAGCTGGATTACTGGAATAGAAAAAACAATTATAATTAAAATTAGTGTTAAGAATATTTACCATATTTATGTAAGCATAACAGAAATGATGGAACTGAATTTCATAAAATTATAATCTTAACAAAATCTGGAATTCTAACAGTGCAATAAGACTTTCAATGAGACTTTTTTTTTTTTTTACAAAAATGATTTTTGTTAAAAGTAAAAACTTTTCTCTAAATGTGACCTCTTAAACATGTGGGAACCAGACTATAAAACTTATTTTCTGAAGAAAAATTATATCAAAATTCAAAATTTTAAATGCCAGAATTTTTTATAGCTGACATATACATTTAAAATTATATTTAAAATAAACATTATTTCATAAAACATTTTTAAAACCACGGATGAGTCCAAGAATTTTGATTGCTTTCTAATTTCCAGCAACTGAAACTAATTGTCCCCTATTTAGTTTGATTTGGAAATGCACTATTTCTCCTGTTAAGAAAACAGAGAAGGGACAGGAACTCACATTATTCTAAAAGACCTCTTTTAAACAAAACAAACCTAAAGACCTTAATCCTTAACTCCCTAGCCCACCCTCCTTTTTCTTGTTTTTTTGTAAAACATGTTCAAAGATGCTAGCAATGCAGCTGGGCTTAAAGCAGAGTGCACTTGCATTTTTTTTTGTTCAACATTGAAGGACTAGAGCTGGTGCACCACAGAAAGGCCATGGCAATGGTATTCTTTGATACTTGTGCAATTCATGCTTTTAAGAAAAGGAAATGGAAAGAAAGATTGGACTTCAGGCCTTTGATCATTTGAACAACACTGGATCCTTAACCTGGGCCTCAAACTTCTCAGGCCAGACAAAGGAGGACTAGGCCTCACAGACTGGGCCTAGATTCCTGGCAGAACAAAACCTTTGGTTGCCTCACAGTGTGACAGCCTGGGAAAGGCCCACCTCAGCAGGACGGGAGATCCCCGCTCTGCCCTTTGATCTTTCATTTAAACTGCCCATAGCCTAGGTCAGGGATTTCAGAGTGCACACCCCCAATGGCAGAGGGGAGCAGGTCAAGAACAGAATGGGGCTCTATCCAACCCAAAAAACCCTCCACTCTTTTCTTTGGCCAGTTTCACATGACTTATCTTGCATTGAAGAGCACTAAACCCACACTTAAAATGGAATGTGACATTACATGCTACAATGGAGTCAATAAATGGCATTCTTCAGAGCTCTTGAAACAAAATCAATCCTTATCTTAAGTGAGTAAAAGAATGAGGCTAGAAAATGTTTCTTGTTTACTATTCTATGTAAGAAATTGTATACATTTTCCAATCTCATTGCTCTCATTGTAGCTCTTATTGCTGAAGACACGAATAGGCTTTACAAATGTTTAATGTAAGTGGCCTGTCTTTTCTTTGCTGCCTCCCCATAAGTTTTATTTTGACTGAACAAAATACCACTTAAAATTCAAATGTTCCAAACAGCTAAAATACCCTTTTTCACAATGAATACACAGTTCAGTGTATGCAAAACATGAGTACATGATTAGTTCATTTTTTATTTGTCTATTAATTCCTTGGCTTGCTAATGAGGAAAAGAAACATTAGCTACTTTCTGTGTACAGCAAGGTGATAATACTAGAAACGAAAATGAGGTCAACCACTATCCTTCAATTCTAAAAAGATGAAGGTAGGATTATAATATCTGATTATACCTATAAACTTGCTCTAGTGGACAAACTGAATTAGAGGTTGTTCACTGCATCAAATTAGAATTAGAAAATTAGAATTAGAAATTGTATTATGATTAGAGCAAAATTGGAAACATACTGAGATCACAATAATTATTCAATATGCAGAGTGTTAAATCTGGTTGGCAGGTATTTGGCAAGCTAAACATAATTATCAAAAACAACCCCTACATGCTTGAAGATAAAAGTTTTCAATCATTGTGTGCTACCTGTTCTAACATATACTAGTGAAACGTGGACACTAGCCTCACAATTGATACAAAAGCTACGAGTGGTGCAACGAGCCATGGAAAGATATATGCTTGGCATTACAAGACAAAATAGAAAGACCTACACATGGATTAGAGAATAAACAAAAGTATGCAATATCATCAAGAGAGTAGAAGAATTGAAATGGAAATGGGCTGGTCACATAGCAACAAGAACTGATGACAGGTGGTCATAGAATGGTTTGCATTTGATAAAAAGCATCCACAAAAGAGACCTAAAATAAGATGGATCGATGACTTCAGCAAGTATTGCAGGCCTAATTGGCAAAAAAAAAGCTCAAGACCATATTGGTTGGAAACCTGTGGAAGAGGCCTCCATCCTTCAATATATAGACAATGGCTAGGAGGAGGAGGATGCAGAGACTATGAGGATCGAGGGGTAGTGTTTCACAATACTTATCAAAAGTGCCAAAACAAACATTTTCTATTGATCATTTGGGTAGAGAGCTGATTTATTCCTACATTCCATATTGCAGATAATTTAGATAAGGGGTTATTACTCAGATATCATCCCACAGACATAATGAAAAAGTAAATGGCTTCATAATAAAGATACCCATTATCCAGGATTAGTTTTTGGGAAAGAGATTTATTATTATTTATTAACTAATGCAGCTCCATGTAAATCAGTAAATCAGAAATTGGATCAATTTCTTAAATAGGATTTTAGTATATGGTGGTTTTTAGAATTCTGAATCTTACATATTTTTTCTAAATACTTATTTTTAGTTCAGAAATTCTTTGAGGAGTATATAGTTTACCACCTGATTTCAAAGGAATTTATCTTAAAAATCGTAATACAAGCTTACACTGGACATCTAAATTTCTTAAATTGATCAGGATGCAATACAACGCCATCAATATGTGAAGTATTTTACAAGAACAAGAACGAACATCTTGTTCTAAAAAGCTGAGTCTAAAATTCCACAAAGAGGGGAAGGCAAATAATTTCATTCTGTTTAAATGCATGCATTTAGGGTCAAATGATGCAACTCTAAATATATTTATCACAACCATGTGATAAATGTGTTTCAGAATTCAATAGTAGGTTAACCGAAATATACAATTTTTGTCAAGACTTCGATGTAGCCATCCCAATGAAAAACAAATGATCCTTGACTCCACTGCTATTATTCTCGGAAGAAAAGCATCCATTGGTTCCATGTGCACTACAGATTTAGGCAAGAGGAAAGGATAAAAAACATAGACATGAATGTCTATCATGGAGAAAATAGAAAAGCAAGTGTCTTATTTTCTAAGGTCTCTAGATGTTCTCTTTCATATTACTGAATTCCTCTCACACACATTTATCAGAAAGAAAGCAGATATCCTGTCAACAACACAAATCAAAACAGTACTGTTATTTCTTCATCTGACGGTCTCCGGTTTACATACCCAGAGTTATCATTCATCGTCATGATGAATATGTGAACATAAAACAGCAACTCAGGCATGGTTTTTTTTGGCAGCATGGTGAGAGAATGCAGTATACTTTTCCTTTTACTGTGTGATATAGTCCTTAAAAGTTGATCTCCTGTGCTTGCCACTGATTTTACATAGATATTATTAATATTATTCATTAACTAGAGGAAGGCAACAACATTAGAAAGGTTTGCTTTGTGGAAAAATGGGTTTGGAGAAGAAATCTGAAGAGACAGAAAAAAATGATACAATTGTCTGGACATGCATGTTATCTATATAACACCAGAAGAGGGGAAAAGGTGGAGTTTCTTGAGAGAGAAGGATAACTTGAGATAGTTGAGGACAGTAGAACTGGTGAAGCAGTTCCACGATCTTACACATCAGATCATCATGTATAAGATCATGATTGTAAGACAAATATTATGTGGATTTGTTTATATTTTTTCCTGGTTTTGGGTTTCTTTGTTCTGTTTTTACAAAAAAGCATTTATTTTAAAATACCCACTATGTACATTTTGGAATAATTCCCATGGAACTAGTGAGACCATGCAAAGTTCATTGTATGAATTAAAAATAATAATTCAACATACACTATTCAAACAATATTTGATCAATATGTGAACAAAAGTGAAATCAGGTGCACAACAATACTGTTTCTTAGTATGAAAAATCTCAAGTACAACAACTGCTACTCAATTTCATAAAATTATAAATAATTATTATTTCAAATTAGATAACCTATGAATCAGTAAAATTTAATTGCAAAGAAAAAATACAGAGGAAGCAGATCATCCAAAAATGAGGTTTAAGTAATGAAGTTCTCAAGTTTTCAACATTCATGCTAGCCAACCAGATGATTAATATACATGAGCACATTAAAAATTCTTACTTTCAGGAATAATCACATTTAGCATTTTCACTTTTTCAGCAAGAAATTAGGTATTGCTGATGCAATTCTGGGAGATTTGTGCCTAAGTTAAAATGTATTTCTTTTTGGAAGATGGAGAGAAAATTTGGAAAAATGGACTTTTGGAAACGTGTGTTCTCCTTGCTGTTTCCATGTAGAAGAGACAGTTTCTGTCAGGAATTGATGGGTGTTCCAGGAGAGGTTTTTGATCTGTAGGGTTCAAAGTCTTTCTAAGCTTACACACATATTTTTTCTAAGGATGGGATGGGGTGGAGGTGGGAGGGGGGTTTGTATTTCTAGAATGGACTTAAATATTTTTCTTCCAATGCTTCTAAGGAAGGGAAATAGCTAAAACAGAATACCTGGTAAAACAGTGATGAAATGTAGCAGAAAATATTTCTTCCTGTCCTGTTGACAAGATTTAAAGGTCCTAGAGATTCTAACATCAATCCAGTGGTGTGTTAGTCTGCCTGCTGTAGAAGTTCTGGCATCAAGAAAAAGCCAGAAACTAATAAAAATAACCGAAAATATCTGTTGATTGTATTTGAACACTACTGTAGTCATTATTGTAAAATTTAAGGGCAAAAGCATTTAAGAAAATTACCTACTTCTTTGGAAACAGTGTAATATGCAAAATAAGGATGAACTGAATTTTGAACTTATGTGTGGTCCTTAATTATATGAGATTTTAAAGATGTGAGCATTATGAGGTTCTCAAATGTTGTTGAGACTAAGACAATTAAAAAAGATCATGTAGCAGCCCATCTCATATGAAGTGACCCTAGGTGGCATTCAACCATTAAAATAAAATAATAAATAGTGTATATTTCGGAGTATAAGACACACTTTCCCCCACTAAAAGAGGGTGAAAATTTGGGTGTGCCTTATATACCGAATGTAGTCCTGCCCACCCACTGGGCCCCCACCCTTTGGCCTCTGCCTCCCAGCAATTTGCCGCCTTGCAGCAAACAGAAAATAGCCTGTTTCAGTTTCAGCACAGCCTGATTAACACAAGCAGCTGATTGTTGGCTGGATCGGCCTCCCAACCATCAGCTGTTTCAGGCTGCTGGGACTGCCATTGCCTATTGCCACCTCCATGTGCCCCATTTTCAGCCTCTGTGCACCCTGTTTTTGGCCTCTCCGTGCCCCATTTTCCAGCCATTCCAATCCCTACCACCTGGAATGGCAGAAAATGGGGTGCATGGTCACTGAAAATGGGGCACCCAGAGGCTGAAAATGGGGCACAGGGAGGTGGAAATAGGCTATGGCAATCCCTGCAGTCAGAAACAGCTGATGTCGACCCAACCGACAATCAGCTGCTTGTGCTAATTAGGCTGTGCTGAAACGGGCTGTTTGCTGTTGTAAGGAGGCAAAGGCAGATTTTTTTTTCTCATACTAATCAGGCTGTGGTGAAATTGAAACTGAAACAGGTTGTTTGCTGTTTGCTACAAGGGGGCAAATTGCTGGGAGGCAGAGCCAGATTTTTTTTTCTTGTTTTCCTCCCCAAAAGCTAGATGTGTCTTATACTCTGAAAAATAAGATATATAAAAACAATTGTTAAAAAACAGACCATATAGCCATTTTGTACTGGATAGATAGAACTGTCTTACAATATCTTTGGTTTCCTGGGACCCCCAAACCTGATGACAAAGCCACATTTTCAGTCGATTTTGGAACATTAAAAGGGCTGGACAACCAGTCCTTTGGTTGTTATTCTTCTTTCCATATATAATATGGGCTTGCATCATTTGCTCTCAATTCACCACCCTCAGAAAAGCCTCAGAGAAGACTCTTCCTTCTCTTCTTTGGCTTTCCCATGGAACTGCTTGCTACTTTGTTGGAAAGAAGGAAACTATGGTGAACTATGAGGAAAAATGCACCTCTGCCCTCTATTCTGGCATATCCCCAAGAACCCCTTCTCTCACCCATCAACTGCCAGGGCCCCTCAGCTAGCCCTATTTTGTCAGCATGCATCTGAATTGCTTTCTTGTTCTTCCCTCACAAGCCATTATTATTAAGAGAATTCAAATTTCGGCCTAGATTTCAAATCAGGCAATGGTGGCTTGCCTGTTAAGCCTTGTTGCCTGGTAATTGGGCACAGCGACCAAAAGGAAGGAGGAAAAATTGAGATATGCTCCTCTTACCTTCCCTTGCTCCATGCAACCTACAAGGTTCTGGGAAGTATAAATGGAAAGCAAATTTTGATCCTACTGAGGTCTTGGCTGCTAGATTTTGGATGCATTCATAAGTTAGCACATTTGAGGTATATTGATTCAAAATTGTTGTTCTAAAATGCCTTGTTTCACCTAATTGAAGGTTGCAAAGTATCAGACACAAGAATTTGACTAATATAAAGACAGAGCTAAACTTACTTCAAGGGGGAGAATGTTCCATAAAATAAATGCCATGGCAGAGAAGGGCAGTCTTCTGGGATCTGCCAATTGTAAATCCCTGGCAGATGAGAACTGAAGCATACCACCTCTGCCAAATCAAATGGGACAGGCAGATGTAATTGGGCAGAGGTGATCCCTTAGATCACAGCTGTCAAACTCCTGGCCCATGGGCTGGATATGTTCACGTGCTGGCCATGCCCACTCCTGGTTTAGTGAAGGGGGAAAAAGTCCCGATACGTCACGTGATGTCGCTGTGACGATGTGAGTTTGACACCCCTGCCTTAGCTAAATGCATCCCATGCTATGAAAAGCTTTAAAGATCAAAACAAGAATCTTGAATTGGTCTCAGAAAGAAACTAGAAACCAAATGCTTCTGAATACTCTTTAAGAGTGAAATTAATTTCATTTGATTTCATTTATATTAAAATTGAAACTAAATATAATTTATTTAATTTCTGTCTGGTCACATATTTTAATACAGGTAGTCCTTGACTTACAACAGTTCATTTAGTGATCATTTGATGTTACAATGGCACTGAAAAAAATGACTTTTTACCATTTTTCACACTTATAACCATTGCAGCATCATATTCATGATGATCATAAAATGGGGCTAAATTCACTTAACAACTGCCTTGCTGAGCAACATGTTGGGCTCAATTGTGATCATAATTTGAGGTCTATTTATATTTTTATCCTCTCACAATATAATATTATAACTGGATTACATATTTCAAAAGCCTATGAAGACTCATTCACATTTTCTGAAGATTGTGTGTAATCCTGCTGGCCTTGGTATGATTGTTCTGACTGATATTATACAAACCACAGTTAAATAAATCATGGCTTAATACAATGTATGGTCATCTATGTTACTTAAACTATATTCCACTATTTCATTTCCACTTTCTATCCATGGCAGTTCTGCCCCAAAATATTCCATAAAATAATATTACAGATTCAATAATCTAGCCTGCTCAGCATAGATTGTCCTATTCATGTTAGCAGCTGCAATCACTCACATCAAAACCAGTTACATCTGACAATCTTCTGGGAGATAAACCAATTTGGGTGCAATCCCAACAATTCTCAGAGTGCTCGCATGCACAGTTATTAAGATGTAATTGCCAGACCCCAGCGGTCAGCACCAAACTGAATTCTTTTTATCTTGTAATTTCTTGCCATTTTACCATCTTCTCCTCTGAAACAACCAGCAACTACTGAAAACTGAGAGGATTTTATCTATAGTACATGCAAGTCAAACAGCTTTCTTTTGTCTATGACATAAAATTTAAGTTACCTTGAATATATTAAAAAAATTGTAAGAACAACAATAGGGTTGAATGTTATCTGGTCAGCAAAGTTTATACTTCACGGTTTTACAAGATCAGAATACTAAAAAGCAGTTTAAAAACAGTTTAGTATTTGGTTGCAAGCCTTCAGAATAATCACAGTCTACTTGACTAGTCAAAATATCTCCTGCCTGAAACATCTCCTGCCTCCTCTGTTCATAAGCTGATCAAGGCTGCACATAGTTCAGCCACTTCTTTCTTAGCCAACTTCTCTAGCTGATTTGAGTGCCTTTGAGAAAATGAAACAAAGCAGAAAACCCACAGAAGCATATGTCCATAAAAAAGCAAGCTTCAAGCCTTTGCATAGAAATCTGTGCCTTGCTGTTGCTAGGAGACAACCCCAGCAAATTCTCTAGTGGCCAAAGTGAACGACAGTGTAAATGCTTCCTAGTGGCAATCAAAGTCCATAAGACTTTGAAAACTTGGCTTTCCTCTCAGGCCTGGGGGAGGGCATGATTGTTGACCCCTGCCAGTTTTGGGGAATTTGTATTGTTATATTGTGGGTTTTTTCACCTCCCTATTTAGGAGACACTTTGCAGTGTTATTTTTCTTTTGTTTTACAAGACTGAGAATTTTAATATAGTATGTAAGCCATGGAGAAATACTTGAAGTCTAGCGGCCTCTAAATCTTACAAAATAAATATGTACAGTAGATAAGTAAACAAATAAATACAGCTGGACACCCTCTAGTGGCCAGATTGAATAGCAACATATTTAGGAATTGATGCAAGTTAAATTCAATTCAAATGATGTGGGTCACACTGTTGGTAAGTAACTTAGTAAAACTCCATCTTCCAAAAGCTTTACAGCAGTGAAATCCAAAACAGAGATTATGATGCTCTCCCAGGCCAGGGAAAAACAAAAATTAAAAAAGGATCTATGCTCAAAACAAGTCGGGAAGAGCCCAAGAAAAGAAAGAAAGCCCAAAGAAAGCAGAGAATGCTATAAACCAGGACAATCCTTCAAGGCTGAGATCAGGTTTGAACATCACTGAGAAGCCTGGAGCATGACAGTGCAAAAGATCCATATGGAACTTGAACATGCCTGCATACCAAATGTGAACAATTTGAATATAGAAACATAAAGAAGCCTAGGCAGTATGCTACAACCAGTAATGCAATTCTTACACATCTCAATGAGCAAGTATTGTAGTACACAAACACCATCCCACAAATTGTCAAAACAAATTCCACATTCCCAGGAAGAAAGACTGACAGTTAAATCTTCCCTCTCTTCCCATGTCTCAAAATCCCCAGGACTTTCTGAGCACATCTGCTACTCTGGGTAATCCACATGCTCAAGTAATACCCCATTCTGTATTACTTGTATAGACAGCAGAGGCAGCATCTAATCACAAATGTGGTGAGTTCAATAAAATGAAAGTCCCCCTTAGAATTGGGAGAAGAATAATCAGGTTCAGAAGCAGTTGAAGCAAAAGCACTGGTGGAATGAAAGGCAGCTAAAATGAAGACGCATCTAGCAGCCCAGAAAGAAAGAAAGAAAACGGCCCAAACAACATTTGAGAGCTGGAACACATTGCTGTCAAATGCTCACACAACTACCATACCAACTCATACTCATTGAAACATGATAGAACAACAGTCAGAACCAGAGGGATTAGAAGATCTCACTATTGTTAAAATGGAATTGTTTTCACATATTGAACTAAGGAGTCCATTATGTTTTAGGGCTTTATTGAACAATTACACAATTGAAATAAAGTAGCAGTGAATAAACAAGGAGATTCAAACTTCTGTGCCTGCTGTTTTCACTAATTCCTTATTTTGAATTTGTAAATAATTGCATGTAAATAATAGCCATGCATTCCGATCTCCAGAAATATGTAATGTTTCGCACTATATGATGTAGGAATGGTGTCAGTTTCTGTTAGGGACTCAAGGAAACCCTTTGATCAGGAATACTTAAACTAGTCTTATTAAATTTAGGTAATAAAAACATGTAACTGATGGAATTCTTCAAATTTTAGGTTGAAAATGATCTCATGATCTCAGAATAACCACCAAACCAGAAAAGCTATTGAACGTAACTACATAGGTAAATGCAGCTGAGGAAATGGACACTTACAAACTTAAGCAAATAACACTAATTATGTATCTTCTACCTTCTCTTATTTGAAGTTACATAAATGATGAAATACACAGCTTATACTTTTTGTAACTGCATATGTCAAACCATTTATTAAAAAAACTTTTCCGGAAAAAAAATCAGCATCAAATTCAGACAAAGGCAAATTCCCTCAAAATGCGTCTGAGGCCCTTCTTATCAATAGGACAGAATATTGCCGAATCTAAAGCAGCATCACTTTTTATTCTCACCTTTGGCCATTTTATTGAGAACCATATCAATTAGGATGTAGGTTCCAGTTCTTCCTGCACCATCACTATAGACAATGAGAAAAAATCTAATTAATTCAATGTGCACAAAATCCTAACAAAATTAGAGTTTATCTTGATATGATGTAAATATAAGTGGGGGACTGTCTTGTGATGGAGGAGCACATCATATAATTAGGTAATAGTGACTGAAAAATATGTCTCTAAAAATGAACTATTCATACATGATTACTTGGTTCAAATAAAGGTTTTTTTTTCTCTAAAGACAAAAATAAACGTTTGAGAAGAGTGTTATTTAATATTTTACTCAACACAAATAAGTATAGAAACGTGCATGCATAATGAAAAGCTGTTCAACTTTGTCTATAAGAAGAAGAAAAAAGGAAAAAGCATTTTCCCCAAATGATAGCTCTCTTTAAATTTCCAGGAACTTTCCTGGCTTTGCAAGCTGACCTGCTTCTCCTCCTGCTGTGAAAAACCTTTTGTTATTTAAAGGGCATATTATTCTTCAGGGAGAAATTGGATACTAGCCACCTGAGCCTGGAAAAAAGATATGGCTAGCTACTTTCCTCCTTTCATCTCTACAGAAAAACTGCTGCAATTAAAAAAAAAAGATCCTATTCATATTCTGTACATTATTTTTAACCTGCTCAGGGCATTACTGTTCAGGAATGACAACAAAAATGGAGATTTGTCATAGAAAGTGTAAATATGTCAAGATTTGTAATCTGAATACTGTCTTCACTGCCTTCAAAAGAGACCAGCTTTTATCTGGAAATGTGATGCCTTTTGTATCTCTTGTGAGCAAACATTATTAAGATTTCAGCAATTTTCCTTTTGTTCTTCTCCCCACTTTCTAACCTATTATGGGCTTTTTGACAATACTGCCATGAAAGAGAATGAGTCATTGGAAGTGATTTCTCATTTTAATATTTCTTAATATATAGAAGGTTTTGAGGCATTGCAGAAAGAAAAAAGATATGACAATAATAGTGAAATGTTGTGTTCAATTTGAGCGAAAAGTAATTTCCTGTATCAGATTAAACAACCACAGAATGATGCTTGGGTGTCACTACAAAAGGGACTCAAAATGAATAAAAAATGAAAACAAAGATGCATTTTTGTTTATTAAAATAATAGACTTGGTCATAATAATGTACATAAACTTTAAAAAAACACCACATACCTGCGCCTATAAAAATCACTTTCATGATAATTTTAATGCATTTTTGGAAATAATGTGATTCTTGGATTAAATATTCAACCTCCACATTCTGGTGATAAACCAAAATATATACCTTATTCTTTTAGGAATCCATTTTTCAGCTGGATCACAAAGTATTTCTTATTGTCATAGAGAATGACAAAAGTTATTTTACCATCAGTTTATTTCTATTTAACATTTTCATAATATTAACATTTTCATAATATAAACATTTTCATAATATAAAAAGAAGTAGCTTCTTCTACTTCTTCAGAATTTGTTAAACTGTGTGGCAAAACAGACTCAGAAGATAAGGCCAATCTGAATTTTCCACAAAACATAATTGTGAATAGATCACAATATACATATACATGTTAATTATGCCTTATTATTGCACTATGAACAAAAAATTGAAGGTTTTTTAAAAAATGTATGTTAAATGCAATTCAGTAACAGAGATGAAATGGGCTAAGTTTTTTGGTAGTAGTATGATCCTATGCATATTTACCAAGAAGTAAATTCAACTTGAGTCAATACTCTTTTAGCCCATGCAAAAATATGTATAATTGCAGTATTTATTAAACACATATACTACATATAACTAAAAAGAAACAATTTCTGTAGTGGTTTAGGTGAGATCTGACCATTAGTTTTAGATAATTTAAGATAAATCTCTTCTTAAAGCGTCAGTCTATACAAGATAATTGTCAAGATTTTCTGTATTTATAAGAAACTCACAGCAGCAGAAAATATGAATGAAGTAGTTAGAATTATAATGCATTTAATTTGATTATTTAATAAATCAATGTACAAAGCTATTAATGTGTCAGTTATATACACGTATATTTTAAAAAATATATACTTGCCTGCAATGCACAACTATTGGACAAGAACGGCCCCTGTAGCACTTGTTTATTTTTCTGCAATAAAACAAACAAAGATGTTGTTAAATATTAATAATTATCTAAGAACATAATATTTTTCAGGAATCATAAAAAATTAAGTCATAAATACATATTTATTAAAATAATACAATAACAGGTGTAATTCTTAAAACATTATCCCGGCACAAGAGTCACGGGAATTAGTAAAGGTATTTTATAATGCTTACAGAATTTTAATCTAGATTAATTTGTTATCAACTAAATCCTTCATTTCATTTTCACTGCTATTTAAATTATTATAGAGCTTGTTTAGATTTGGTTAGCACAATGTATAAACTCAATCATTGTGGATTCTAAGCTATATGCAAGTTTTAATATTATGTGTGACATCAGGCTTCTTCAACAATAAAACAAAATTTTAATTTAGCATGATTTGTGATGCCAACACACAGAATCATAATTTCCTCATAACCTTAAAATACCATGTTATTCCAAATGTTCCTTGTCTGTAGTATATTCTCCTGAATTGTTGAACCAAAGACAGTATGTGTTCTTAAACAGCAATAAAAAGTAATAAAAAGTGTGCTTTCCTTTTCTTCTGCATTTCCTACATTAGTAATACAAACAACAACAAATCTGGCTTTGGTTAAAGTGTGTATTAACAGTTCACTTTCAGCTCTGAGGCAGTATTAGCAGAGTTCTGCTTCAAAAGCTAATACAGTTTCACTGAGAACTTTTGCTTTGAAAGGTGATACATATGTTCCTAAATAAATCTACTGCCTTAGGAATATATTTCTTAATTCACAGGATAATAAATACCCCCATCCTTAATTTTGCATATATAACTGCTAGATTTATATAGTACATTTTATTTTCTGATCTTTTCAAATATACAAACAAATATATTCTGAGACATAAACTTTAAACACCTCAAAACAGAATTTCAGTGTGGATACAGACACAAGCATGCACACACAATATTTTATAGGCATAATTCAAAATGTTGTTTTTAGTTAAAAATTCCTAAATGACTTAAATATTTTATTATTCCCCTTTTATAGGTATACGTATATGTGTAAACTTACACATGCACATGTATACGTCTAGCAAGTAGTACCAGATTTATTTTTGTAGAAATCTTTTCTGTATAAAATAAATATATATTTCCTTGTTTCCTAACTTGAGAATAACTGCTTCTGAGTAAAAAAATGGAATTAATCAATTCACATTTATTCCAGTTCATGAATGAAAAAGAATTAGCTTGAAAAGATCAGGAAAAAATTAACTCAAACCAGCATTAAAATTCTAATGATTTACAAGTTTACATAAAGAATATAACAAATCAATCATTTTTCTCTAATTTAAGTATCTTCGGTTAAAGATAGAGAAGACAGAGTGAGAAGTAGCTGTGTTAGGCTGAATAGGAGGAAGAAGAACACCTTAGGGAAAGATCAGGACCTGATGTCCAAAATTCATTTTTGATGAGAATGAGGAGCATAGAGTTAGACATCAGAATGTAATAAACATAAAACTCTGTATAAATCATGCATAACTATGTAGGAAAATAATTTAGTGCCAAATTGAAGAAGCTATGTAACATTTAGTTGAAGTGAACGCAATAGTAACTGATGCTGGCCTTAATGACAAGTATAACATTTCAGACAAAGGCTATATAGAACAATAGTTTCCTGAGCTGGGTTCAGGACATGTCAGAATAAAAAAAAATAGATTTCCTGATAGAAACTGATAGGTGAACTTTGGAGTGATTTGGTGGTCCTAATTTAAGATAGTTCATTGCTCATATGAAGGGATTTTTTTTAAAAAAATACTGCATGTGAGATTATAGGACAATCTCCTCTGTACCATTGTGGGAAGGAAGTCAGCCCATTCAAGTAAACATTCCCTTCCGTGTACTAGAAATTCCACCCATTAAAAAAGCAAAATGTACGAGTTACCATCTTTAAAGCCCAATATGGCAAAAAGCTGGGCTACCTATGGGAGCACCTTTCCCTAAGGATATTTACCTGTCCTAGATAAGGTGGGCACATTTCTGGTTTCTTTCCCCAAATACTGCCATCTAGTGGGAAACAGGAAACGTGCTTTTCCTATGGCAGCCCCTGCCCTATGAAATATTTTGCTCCCTGAAGTTTGGCAGGTGTTTGTTTTCTTAGCCTTCTGTAAAGTGCCAGACTTTCTAATCCAAGCATTGTGAAAAGACCAGATAATCATACATCACTGTGGATTAATGCCAATATTTTTGGTTTTTATTATTTTATGTTTTAGAGTTTTTAAAATGATTCTATTGGAAGCTATCTGGGTTGTCTTAAAGACGGGTGGCTATATAAATGTTTTAAATAAATAATCAAACAAATAAACAAAACCTTCCTCTTTGTGACTACCACATCTACCTACGGTGTTAATTAAACAGAAAGCCAGTTGACATGGACTTCCAGTTGTTATTGCAGTGGGATCGGTCACACGGGGCAGGTCTCCATGCTCCCCCTCTGAGTTCTCTCTGTCGGTGGGCTCTGAAAGGAGCCAAAGCTGCCCTATAGGGGTGGTGAAGCAAAGAGGGGCACCATGTGAGGTTGCGGAGAGTCACATCTCTCCTGTCTGACCTGGGATTCTTTTTCCCTCTCAGCCATGGCGAGGAGAAGAGGCAGCCTAAAGATGCCATGAAGTTAGGAAACCGAGGAACAACTAAGACTGATGCTGGAATGAAGTAGGTGAACAGTGACTGGAACTGGGGGAGAGGATTCCTTTTCGCTTAAAATCTACCCCAAGGGATAATTTAGAACTATTTGCTCAGAACTATTTATTAAAGTGGTGATTAAGCATTCTGAGAAAAATACAGACCTGAAAGAAAAGATGCAAAGAGAGAAAAACAATAAATCTTTAAAAACCGAAAATTGGACTCTTAAGCTGGGAAGACTTGGAAATGTGAAGACATTTTAAAATGCTAGAATTATCTATTTTTTTAAAAAAATATCCCGTTTTTATAATTGAATTACCATTAATTAAAATTATATTGATTAGTGGCAACATGGAAGTTTAAGTTGAGAGCGCCACCTGCTGACAAAAGGAAAATAGAATACTTATGGGAATATTTATATGAATTGAGAAAATATTTATTAGATTATATCTAACTATACCATGACTACTGGAGACTCAAATATGAGAACAAGGGAGTTATTTATTATTTTATGTTTTAGAGTTTTTAAAATGATTCTATTGGAAGCTATCCGGGTTGTCTTAAAGACGGGTGGCTATATAAATGTTTTAAATAAATAATCAAACAAATAAACAAAACCTTCCTCTTTGTGACTACCACATCTACCTACGGTGTTAATTAAACAGAAAGCCAGTTGACATGGACTTCCAGTTGTTATTGCAGTGGGATCGGTCACACGGGGCAGGTCTCCATGCTCCCCCTCTGAGTTCTCTCTGTCGGTGGGCTCTGAAAGGAGCCAAAGCTGCCCTATAGGGGTGGTGAAGCAAAGAGGGGCACCATGTGAGGTTGCGGAGAGTCACATCTCTCCTGTCTGACCTGGGATTCTTTTTCCCTCTCAGCCACGGCGAGGAGAAGAGGCAGCCTAAAGATGCCATGAAGTTAGGAAACCGAGGAACAACTAAGACTGATGCTGGAATGAAGTAGGTGAACAGTGACTGGAACTGGGGGAGAGGATTCCTTTTCGCTTAAAATCTACCCCAAGGGATAATTTAGAACTATTTGCTCAGAACTATTTATTAAAGTGGTGATTAAGCATTCTGAGAAAAATACAGACCTGAAAGAAAAGATGCAAAGAGAGAAAAACAATAAATCTTTAAAAACCGAAAATTGGACTCTTAAGCTGGGAAGACTTGGAAATGTGAAGACATTTTAAAATGCTAGAATTATCTATTTTTTTAAAAAAATATCCCGTTTTTATAATTGAATTACCATTAATTAAAATTATATTGATTAGTGGCAACATGGAAGTTTAAGTTGAGAGCGCCACCTGCTGACAAAAGGAAAATAGAATACTTATGGGAATATTTATATGAATTGAGAAAATATTTATTAGATTATATCTAACTATACCATGACTACTGGAGACTCAAATATGAGAACAAGGGAGTTATTTAATTAAAATTATCCCTCACTAAAATATAAAGACAAAGAAATAACCATTCTTAAACAGATTCCAAAGAAAATAAGAGATAAGAAGAAGAAATATTCCTCTTTAGGAAAGAAATTATATAATAATGGAATCTGGTTTAGATGGCTATTGCCAGAAGGAATGCTGATTTTCTGGGAGGGCAATAGAATTAGAATTAACACAGTTGTGGAGGCGGAGGCCTTTATTAAGAAACACAGTGCCCCCCTAGATGAAACAGGGACAGTACACAAGATATGAAGGAGGGAGGGGCCGCGGCTCAGCCGACAGACAGGAGGGAGGATGCAACACTCAGAAGACTCAGGTCACAAAGATGAGTTGAAACATTATTGCAATTGTTGTTATAATGTAATTTGGAAGTGATACAAAAGATGATTGAATATATTGATGATTGAATGTAAAAACAAAAAGCTGCCAATGTTTATTCAAATTTTGATGTTTTCTTTTTTGTAAAAATTGTGAGATTTGGGGGGATTTCTATCTTCCGCATGATGTAGCTGTCAAAATTTTCTATACCTATTTACCTTTTTCCTCAAAACACTTGTAAAAAACCAATAAAATTTTACAATAAAAAAAATATATCCCTGAAGATTGAAGCTGTAAAGGAGATGTAAAGAGGCTTTTGATAACTTCTGGGACTATATAAAAAGAACTGATTTAACCTATGGGATACAAAGAATTGTGATGAGTGTACTTCTTGAAGGGCAACTTTAGGTCTGAGTAAGTGGTTCTAGGACTACTGGACAAAAGTAGGATTTTTAAAACCAAATAAGATGCTTCATAAGGAAGAAATGAGTGGAACTTTGAAAGAGATGGTTCTGATTTTCCAAAGCACAAGGGACATAATAGAGAAAGGATTTAAGGAGATTATGGAAAAAATGGAAAACACTATACAAGAGATGATGAGTAAAGTTCAAGACACTCAGAAAAGGGAGGAGTTAACAGAGGAATTGGAGGAAAAGATTGAACCGAAAAACCAATGAACAAAAGAAGACGATAAGGAGATAATAATAAAAATAACAGTAATTGATGAATTAAATCAGGGGAAAACATTTTAGAGAGTTGAAAAGAGAATTTGAGATACAGGAAGATACTTTTGAAAGGGAGATAGGGGCCTGGGCAAATATTTTTGAAGCTAGGCAGTGGAAGTGGATAGAGATGGGAAAAATACTGAATAACCAAGAAGTAGACTGAAGATCGAAGAAAGGAATATGGGAGGCAAGTCAAAAAAAAGCATAGCAACACTGTATTGAAGTGGGCGAGATATGATGGATAGAAAGGAAAGAATTTATCTTTTTTGTTGATGTTCTGATTTACTTTTCTTCTTCTCCTTCTTTCCCTTCTTTTTTAGAATGGTGGCATGATTAGAAGTTAGGTAGGATAGAAAGAAAAGGTCTTTTAATAAAAGAGTGACATGATTAAAAGTTAAAATAGAGATAGAAATAAGAGAAAGGGGGAATATTAGTGTATATATTTTTACATAATAAAAGCAACAAAAGGGAAGCTTAGAAATTAAATGGTGCTATTATTATGTATGATTAAATAATATGGTGAGTGGCATTAGAGCAATATATTAAAACATGGAATAATTAACTAATTATAGACTATAATTTAATAAAAATGTGTATTATTATTAGAAATATATAAGTTGGTGGAATGTAATAACCATGATCAATTTTACTAGTTCTATTTGTATTAGAATGTATGACACCCAGGTGCCACACTGTTCACGCATTGATATGTATATGTAAAACAAAACAAAACTTGAAACAAAATAAGCCAGTTGACATGGTAAGTCCCCTCCCCCCAAAAACAGCAAAGTCAGTAATGCCACACTCCAGAACACTCTTTTGGCCATCCAGCTAATTGCAGGTTCTAATAATCCCTACAGGGTAGCTCTGTCCCTGGGTGAAACAGAGGAAGGATTTTTCTATCACGTAACCATCCCAAATTTTGTAGACTACCATTAATTACTGTGATTGTGTGCTGTGCTCTCAAATGAAATTTTGCCTCTGCTTTAGCCAATTCACCCCAAGTGTTCTTTTGAAAACCCAGCCTAGATTGAATCCAGAATTTTCTTCTAATAATTGGCAACCCAGATAGGACCTTAGGCTGACCTGGAGGAGAGGACCCAACTGAGGTAACTTCATCCAGTCAACACTAGATAGTTTGTCTTGAGGGTCATGCCTGGATTCTGCCCATTTTAGCACAGATAGTAAAGACAGTTTTGGTATGGGGCTAAACAGTTGCTTCAGAGGCTTCACTGTTGGAAATACCAAGCAAAATCTGTGTCTCATAACCACAGTGTGTGAGAGATTCCCCTTTCATGCTGCTTATAGATTGCATTTTGTGTCAGTTCAACTGCACCCAAACTCCTGAGGTGAGGTGGTGTTGGATTGGTTTGAAGGATTCAGCAGATTGTGAGGTTGTGTGCTTAACTTTATCTAGGCAACAGCCAGCCTGGTCTTGGAATCAAAAATGGAAAGGAGTGCCCACACTCCATTCAGATAATTTTCCTGAGTGCAGGGTGCCTGAAAATTGAAGGCGGAGAGGAGGTGGCAGTACCTAAGAGAGTCCTCTCTAGGCTCATGGTGCTGGCAGGTATTGCAGGAGAAGTGTATTATTCTACGGGTTCCCAACCCCAACCCCAGGGACACAAATCTTTACCAGGATGTGCCTATTTGGAACTGGGACGTACGAGTGGCAGGTCAGTGCACACATGAATTGCGGCTTGCACAAGCAAAGAGCCAGCATGTGTGCACACATGCACACAGCTCAACTAGCATAAGCTGAGCTATGCATGTGTGTGTGTGTGTACCAGCCTGCTGCTCGTGCAAGTCTAGCTGCATGTAAGTGCCAGCCTGCTGCTTGGGCGGCCTGGTTCCCCTCTCCACCCTCATCTGGGCCACCAAGTCACAACAGTTGGGGACTGCTACACATGGGACTCTTTCTTGGTGTGTGTGACACTCCAAAAGGTCAGGAAACACGTTTCAGGTAGAGTGACTGAGCACGGCCTATATTGGAGTTGTCCGCAGCTTCCTCTCTGAAAAGGGACTTGCCTGCTTGTTGCCTGGGATGGAGGGAAAGTACCTGTCCAGGCAGAAGTGAAGAAAAGCCATGCATAGTGATAGTATAGGAATGGAAAAAATAGCAAATAGCAAACAAACAAACAAGACAAAAAAATGAGGCTGATAACCTGTTTTCACCACAAATGGGTGTTTTCAACTAACCTAAAAGCTAAAACCCTCTCTTGAACAGGAAAAGAATGTTTCTTTAAGTTAAAAAGGAGTTGTGATGGCGCGGTAGTTAGAATGCAGTACTGCCAGCCTTTCGATCCTCATCAGCTCAAGGTTGACTTAGCCTTCCGAGGTGGGTAAAATGAGGACCCAGATTGTTGGAGGCAATAGGCTGACTCTATACATTGCTTAGAGGGGGCTGTAAAGCAATGTGAAGCGGTATATAAGTCTAAGGGCTATTGCTAAAATTAAAGCAGAGTGAAAATTGCAAAGTTTAAGTTCTATAGAAGAAAAATGTTTGTTCATATGTTAAAACTTAAGAGCTCTGGTCTTTTCTTTCTTTATCCCTTATAAGCCTATTTTTTAGTTGTTGGTGTATATATGCGAGGTATGTGCTTTTGGAGTAAGGGGGAGTTGATATGAAATGGTGAGTTGATTGCTCTGTTGGTAACTGATGCATAAAACCTATAAAAAACATAGAGAGAGCATTCCCCCCCCCCCCCCCGATCCCTTACCTTATCTGGCTTACAAACTCAAATAGTTTGGAGGCTGAGGATGCGGAAGGGTGGGAACCTTTTGATTACTATTTCCTCCCCAAATGCATTAGGTGCCCCTTCAGCCCATTCTTAATGGGATGGGAATTTTGGATAGGAATACTAAAGTGAAATTAATAGCACCTTTACATATGATGCAACATTTGAGAACCAGTAGGGAAGGTAAGTGAATACCACCCCGCCTAAGCATACCCTCTCTATTTCTGAGCTTAAAGTGAGTCCATTTGACTCTTCCTGGGGACTGTGGCAAGAGGCTAATGCCCAAACCAGGTAATCCATCCCCTACTGGCACAAGGCTGGAAAAAAGCTCTCATCAAACATTTTAAAGGCTTCTTAAGTAGCAAATCTGTTTCCTTCCTTCAATAAATCATTGAAAAGGTGGGGATCACCATGGGACCTAGCCATACTGAGTTCCACTCAGCAATCTGTTGACCCAGTCTTTGCCTAACAAAATAACTTCCCCCAGGAGGGAAAGGTTTGATTCTCCATTTGTAGAAGCTAGAACCTGATGTTTTTGTGCTGGTGGTAACAACTGAGGAGCAGATCTGAAAATGTCCCAGAACAATGTAAAACGTTGGATGCGTACTCAGTAACAGAGTTGGCACTACTAGGCTTGGATGTAAGGTCTGGTGTGTGTGTGTGTGTGCGTGCGTGTGTGCGTGCGCACATTTGAATGTGTTTATGTAAAACAACAATGGCTAATGTCTTTTTGACTCAGTAGATTTCAATAGGAACCTATGTGGAAGACTACAATCATTTCAAGAGGAGTACTCCCAACTATTGATAGTTACAGCATTGAGCCGGTTTAAATCAAGGCTGAAGGAGTCAGAATGCTTGCCTGGCCCTCTCCTGTGCCTCTTCTTCCTGCTGACCACTGCAAATACAGATAACAACCTACCTGCATTTCAGCTACCAGAATGCCATCACTGAATAGTAGTACAACTGTGGGATTATACACACAGACACACACCACAGTGTTACTGAGCAAATTGCTACCTCATCTATAAATTTTCCTCCTGTAAAACAGGAATAGTTGCAATCTCCTGCATAAAGTTTCTGTAAGCATATACTGTACATTTAAGTTTTTAAGAAATACAGTTTATATGAGAAATACTTATTTAGAAAACAAATCCAACTGCATTAATTAATTTAATATGCTTTTTAGGGTACAATCTTCATCTTTTCTTTTTATAAGAGATTATGGAGAGCAGCTTCTCTAAGCATGGTATTATAAAATAAATCTGTGACTTAGACCATGCTTTAAATAATAGAATTAAAGACAGAAATCTTTAGTAGGAAAATCAGGCAGCGTGATACCTGCACTGAAGAGATTTGTTCATAGCCAATAATACTATCCATCCAATCCTCAGAAATATTTGCATGTTGCCTGAGAAGCATTCTCATTTTCAGAACTCTTCACAATTTTCAGTATTTCTTAAGTCAACCTGTTTTTCTTCCAAATGATCAATGAGAAAAAAACAACCTTGGATCTAGCTAATGTGCACCATTATTTTTCACTATAAAAATAAAACCACATCTCCCTTCTTAGTTCATGAAGGCTGATAGCAAGGAGGCACACCTAAACTCTAGCAGGGAGAGACTGGGACAAGGCAAGAATTTCCATCAATGGGAAAATTTTCTGCCCTGCAACTCCAGCATTTTGTACTGTCAAACTGTCTTTGCAATGCTAAAAGCAAATGGAGCTGAGTCAAAAGTTAATTAGCTCAGCTGCAGAAGATAACTGTATAGAAGGGGCTCTAGCCAGGCAGGTGGAAAGGGCCTAAGGCTTATTAGGTAAAAGTGTTTGATCTAGTGGAATAATACAATAGAGTAAATAACTGAATTGCATATTAAAGAACAGGCATTATCTAACACTAAATACAAACTGAAATGAAATCTATCAGCAAGCAAAAGATGTAAATTTCACGTGTGTGTGTGTGTGTATGTATACCATCTGTGTATACACACACACACATATGTATATGTATGCATGCATACACACATATATGAGCTTCAATCAATAAATGGTTAAAAATCATGGTCATGGTTTTACAAACCCACAACACAGCAATAAAAGATTTCATTTTCCAATTGGCAATCCATTTACACTTGTTATCCTTGGCACCCAAAAAAGTCATTTTACTGTTGCAGTGACATTTAAGTTTGCATTGAATACACAAAGTATGTATGGAATGCAATAAATGCCTGGTGTTTCTATATCACCCTAAATTTTATAGCAGCAGATGAATTAAAGGGTCATCAACTCAGACTTGAACAGCTTTATTTCTGAAGATAGCTTGAGGTTTTAATTTTTTAAAAATATATTTGTGCTCTCCATAATTCAACTTATCCATTAATTTCTATTTGGCTCATTTCATTGTCAAAATGCTGGCTATCTGGCTAACTTATATGTATCTTAATTTTAAAATTATAATGCTAACTTTTCAAATATATGAATTATGACATATATCAAAAAGCACATAGTAATAATGGCTTCAAATGAATTTCACTGATTGGAACTTTTTGATTATAAAAGCAGTGTCATTTCCTTCAAATTTAGTTCTTCCAGATTCACTAAAATGTATAATTAAAGCCCTGAATATTTAGTATTATTTTAATAAAATATATACATACATACACAAAGAGAGATGAAGAATTGACTAGGAAAAAATGATTAGTCATACAAACCAACCCTTGGTTGAGTAAAAAGAAATCACCATGCAACCATCAGCAACCAAAGGTCAAAGGTCCTTAGAGGCTCAGAAAGGGGGTTTCCTTAACGTCCCTGCAGCAGTCACAGTTTCCAATGATCACTTTTGTGACTATGCAACTGGGCTTATATTACTAGCTGCAACATCACAAAAATGACACTGGCAACTGCTAATTAGCTGGCAAAATAAGAATTTGACCATTTTTAAAGTGAGCAGTATTAATAAATGCCATTGCACACAGCAAGCAATGATAGCATAATATATATTTTAAGCAAAGCCCTCACGTGTGATCCTAATTATCTTTTAGCTTAGCAGTGTCTCTTTAAAGTGTAAATGCACTCCCTCTGGGCTCAAGAAATATTTAATTACATACTATCAGTGCATGACTAACAAGCTGGTCCAGAGTTAAAAAGCTTAGTCTATTGTGCAAAATGAAATTAGGATTCTGCAGCCATTAAACTGACCAGTATTTTGAGAAGGAGCAGCTTCACCTTTCAAACACTGCATTCTGCCTGGGCATTTTAAGCTTACTGAGGGGAAAAAAACCCTTCCTTCCTTCATCAATATCAGCGAGCACAATATTTCAAACAGTGAAGAGCTTTTAATCCTTTAAATTTAATTCATCTATTTAACACATACAACCTATTCAACACAATAGTCTTTAGCAAATAGGAACAAAAAAAGCACAAAGTAGTTGTTTTCAATCCAACGGAATCTGCTTAATTAAAAATAAATATAACAAAGAAGTACATCTGGGGCAACTTTTTCTTGGGATGAATTATGATTCTAGGGAATGGGCTGTCTATATTAAATATCTCTATGTACAATATACTTAAAAATAAATATGACCAGGTTAAAGAGAAATCAAACCACATCAAAAATAGTGATGGGGTTGGGTTGCATTTTGTAAGACTAATTTAAGAACCTAATTCTACTATAAGGCATTAATTTTTTCCAGAGTGTAGAATAATTCAAAGCCTTTATTGTCATTGTACATCATGTATACAATGAAATTGGTTATAAGATATTAAAATTGTTAAGATATAACTGTAAAACCAATTCTACTCAAGAAAGAAAATTAAGATTGATGAGAAATTAATATTAATATTCCTTAAAATTGCTTTTGGCACACAAAGCAGTATTTCATCTGTTTTGTCTTTTTATAAGGTAATAGAATTATAATTTAAAAACAAAACAGAACTCATCCCCAAACACTTGTGGATAATTTGTAATGAAAATAAAAATAAATCTTACTAAAAGGATACACTTGATTGTCTGATAAGATGCATATCCACAAAACTTTTAATAGCTTACTTGTATTTTTTTCCTTTTAAATCCATATTGATTTCTTCAAGTCACTATTTCCTTCAAAATTTCATTACACATGGAAGAACCTTGCATAAGACCTGTGGATTTTATCCTTAGACACTACAGTAAGAAGCAATTTTAGCCATACCATATCTTAGGACTAGCATTCTGCTTATAGATAAGTACTGACTATTAGTTGGCAAATGTCTGTTGACCGGAAAATGAATATATGGAAAACAGCAGCAGAAGATAGCTGCTGTAATGCAAGAAATGTACAGCACAATGATTGTGAACTGAATCCAGATTAATCATCTAGTTTATATATTATCTAAAATAGTTTGAAAAATTTCTCAAGATTTTGATTTTGGCCTCTCAAGTCATTATGGATTCTTAGACCCCCAACATTGACCTTCTCTGTGATGATCTTAAGACTGCTCATTGATTTAAATAATTAAATTATTGTTATGTGGATGAAGTACTATGTGTTGTGTATATGTAATCTTTATCAATAAGAAAAGTTTTTGAGGGAAAATTTATAAACCATGTAGATTTTATTAATCACTATGTATTTTGATGTACATCAAAATGTTTTCAAAGTGCTAATTCAACATGTTATGTATTTATTTTAATTCTAACAACATTATTTGGAGGAATTTCAATATAACATATTGAAACTTGCACATTTCAATATAAGATACTAAAAACTACGTTTTGCAATGAACCATTGTAGGATTTTAATGAATTTGACTAGGTAACATTTCAGTGAACCTTAGAACTGAATCCTAGTGGAAGGGGAGGTTTAGATATAGATAAGAGGTTCAGAAATTATTTAAAATATTGAGATATAAAGAAAGAAATACTAATTCATTGTCCCAAACTATTTTTACAATCACTTTAAAATAAATGAAAAAGAATTTAAATGTCATTAAAATAACCAACAAAACATGGGTGGGAAACACTATTACATGTGGGTGAATGTAGTTAATGATGTGTCTATGCATTACTAAGAGCTTGATGCTCAGATCAGTACAATCAAGAGCTTTGACTCTGTCTTGGGAGTTGATAAAGAGGTTAAATTGGGTAGACTTGTATAGAAAGAATCTCTGTATAGTTTTTTTTTCTAATCTATGGAAATTCAGCCTGGAAGTATAGAACTGGGTGACGCTTAAGTATTCACCTGTCAATCTGCTTCAAAATAAAAAACTTTTGCATCTCCATTAGGCCCCAGTCATCTTATCTGTGCTTTGATTATTCTAGATACAAGAAAGTATATTAGAATTGAAATTGTTGAATGCCTAGAAAAATAGAACAATATAACATTGCCATATGAAAAATGAGTTTTACCTCAAGACAAATATAGTAGCTTCGGTGTAAATTGGCATTACATACATAGATATCTCCACCTAATATGCTTGTTGTATATGCCTATTTAAAGAAAAAAAAACCTTGTACTTACATGGAACTGTTGGTTTAGTTTTTTTGCAAGTACATTAATTATAATGTTAAAAGTCCCAATTAGAGGTTTAATTATTTATACTAGGAATGTTGGCTATTTATATCTACAGCAATGTTTCTCAAGCTTGACAATTTGAAGATATCTGTACTTCAAATCCCAGAATTACCCAGCTAGCTTGGTTGGCTGGAGAATTATAAGAGTTGAAGTCCATACATGTTCAAGTTGCCACAGTTGAAAATCATTGGTCTACAGCAGGGGTGTCAAACTTGTGACGTCACATGACATATCATGTTTTCCCCTTTGTTAAAATGGGGGTGGGCACGGCCAGTGCGTGACGCATCCGGCCTGTGGGCCACAAGTTTGACATCCCTGGTCTATAGTATTTATAACTCAACTACCAACAGTTTTTAGAAGTAGTTGACATTCAAAATATTGGCTGATTGGTTTTAGGACAGTGATAGTAAATGGATCATTCTCTATGCCACATTTTACTATGTGAGACACTAGAAAACAGCATATTTTGACCAAGCAAAAGGAACAATATATTAAAATTCCCTAGTCACAATACATTTGTACTCTATGTAACAAGTTAAGTCCACGACAGAATTGTATCTGCCTCATCATCAACTATAAATTGCTTAAATTATTTTCAGGCAGTACACAATTCTTACAACCATTCTTTATCTTGGGAATTAAATAATTATTTCTACTGTACCTGCGAAAATCCAGAAGAGATCTTGTAGATGCAGGAACTTGTTGATCATGCCAGGTAAGGTAATGGAACTGAGTTACTGTCCTAGTCTCATTGCTTTGAAGATTTTTCAAGTAAAAACTTCTTACAAGGAAATCTTCACACCAGATGTGTTCAGAGACCAGATTTACCTATTTTAACATTAAAAAGTATAAAACTGAGTCAACTGTAGAATATAACTAAAATATAAACATTTAAGTGAACTTAATTGGGGCATGACTGAAAACGTTTCAAGTCAAAATGAGTACACTGCACATCAGGGATTTTATGAGAATTAAAGTAAAATATTTTTGATTATTTGCTCGGATAAAAATAATATACCTTTTGCTAAATACACTTAGTATATTGTATATGGTGATTACTGCAGAAGTTAAATAGTAGGCATTGAAGAGTTACCGCTTCCCTTTTTATGGCAATAAATGTAACATCACAATCTTTCCTACAAATTATGAATCCAGTCGTTCTAAATGGAAAATGTATAGGATGTTGAAGAGAACGTTAGGTTTACAAATAGAAATATATTTCCTATTTAACTCATTACGGAGTTTAGGAAATCTAGCTTCTCTTAATATATTCTATCCTATCTGGAATAAATATTAAAATGTTAAGAGAGATATTAAATATAGTCTTCCAACCCCTCCCCACAAATGAATTAACTAAACTATATTGACTTAAATAAAATGTAAAACTATATCATAAACTTTTTAAAATGAGATACATAGATACATCCTTTGCTCTTGGAAATGTAACAAGGCTCAAGATATTTGCCAAACAGCCTCTTATAATTAAAAAAAGTTTGCATTTTAAACACAAACATTTGTGCTGCAATAATGCTCAATAGTAAAGCAAATCTTTGTAGATGTAAGAGAGTATAGCTTAACTTGCAACACCTTAATTAAAAAAAATTAGAATAAATAATGGAAAGAACCAGTGGTCAAACTTAGCATCACAGTTTAGGTATTCCTAATATAAAATTTCATACGTTCTTGCAAAAATGAATATTACTGTATTTCAAAATACTACTGAGGCACTGTCATGATTTATACCACATATAAAAAAAGTTAAGCAGAAGCTAGTTTCTGTTAACCTTCTTAAATCCATATACTGCAACATAACACAGTATCTAAAATTGGAGACAGTACAGTGAGTTCTTGGTTAACAGTGATAAATTAGACTGGAATTCCCATTACTAAGTGATGCTGCTGTAAATTGAAATGTCATGTGCCTGCATTGCTTAGTGACGGCAATCATGGCAGTTTCTGTTGCTGTTGTTAAGCTAGTTTTGTGAGTTATTAAAAAGGACCTTCTTGTACCTTCCTACCGGCTTCCAACAACCAAAATCAGTATGGAAGCCAGTCAGAAGATGCAAGTCCCAGGCAGTTTGCAAGCAGGCCTGTAAATAGGTAAGCAGCTGCTATGGGTAGGATAGGGTGCATGACAGTCCAGTGAGGTGTGACTGCAATGAAGCTTTGGATGGCTGTTGCGGAGTGGGAGAGGGTGCTCAAGGGTGTCAGGTGTGACATGAGCACAGCAAGGCTTGAAATGGTATGGTCAGGTGCAGGAGAGCATGTGAGGGTGCCCAAGGAGCTGCTGCAGAAAGATATGAATGGAGCAAGGTTTGAGGTCACTGCTATTAGGTGCAAGAGACTTACCAAAGTGACTGTGATTTTTCCTGCCCCATTGATTTTGCTTGTGGGAAGCAGGCAAGCAAAGTCACAAATGACAATCACATGATTGTGGGATGCTGCAATTGTCATAAGTAACACCCAGATCATAATTATATAAGTATGGAAATGCTGGGATTACCACAACTTTAAGGATCAATTGTGAGTACCACTCCTTCTGTCCTGTTGTAACTTTCGAGTCACATTGCATGAATCATTGCTAATTGTGGATTATCAGTAAGGGAATCATCCTCATATAAGTCACTAAGTGAATTTGTTTTAAGGGTACATTTGAATGAATTAATTAATTCTGTTCAATATGACAATCCTCCTCATCTAATAAAGAAATAAAGCTGAGAGGAATAGAAAAATGGCCTAAATTATAAACCAAAATTCCCTGAAAACATTATAAAGGTAGAAATAGAAAAAAAATATGTATTATCCTCAAGACAAATTCCTGTTCCCCCCTTCCCTGAAATTTTGGCAATATAAGACCTTATAGTGGGTTTGCTTCTTCCTCATATGCAAAGATAATGCTAGCTCAGGCAGACTAGAGTAAGAGGAAATACTGCTGTATTCAATATTTAGGACAATTTGACTTATATATGTAAAATTACTAGAATTTTCCCATTAATTATTATTTGCAACATAATCACAGAAAATAAGAACCTTCTGTGGTATGTTATATACAATAGTAATAATATGTTATATAGAGAACAAAATTTGCAGGTAATCAAATCAACCATATATTGCAAACAGTGGTCAGGCAAAGTTTTTTTTTTAATGTAAAAAAAATCCTTTATAATTAGTTTATAATTAAACTGAGACAATGGTCATGAAAAACAGGCTGAACAACCCAGCCTTCCTTGCTGCCTAGATGTACAGATCAATAAACTTGGTGATTATAAAACTGCTTATTCCTTTAGAAATTATACTCATCCCAATCTAGCATCAAAACTAGACAGTATTTTTAGCTCATGGTTAAAATCTTGGCAGTGAAAATTTGCTCCAATTTGCTTTGCAAAGAAAGTTGCTGTGATTACGTCAAAGCAATCTCTTGAACGCCTCCCTCTCTCTCCTTCTTTCTCTCCGCCCCTCTGTATATAAATAAACAAATTTAACTTAAAAAAATAATGTAATTATCAAAAGAATATAGATTTTGAAACATTGTGGAATTTATAGTAGCTGTTAAATGTTTATAAGCACAATGCTATTATAAATATTAACTCCCTTCTTATTTGTATTTTAAAATCTTGGGAAGAAAAAGCAAACTTTAAAAATATTTTGTACATTTATTTAAAATCGGAACAAAACTGTTTTTCAGCTGAACACACTATCAAAGATTTTCAATGAAATCATGCAATTTTTGAATGTTATGATAGCCTTTAGTTCAGTTTGCAGGCCCAATTCTATTAACCAATATTTTCCTCTTTACAAAACCACATGCTTACTGTCAGATTTACAAGCAAATATTTTCTTTAAATACCTCATAGATATGGTAGAGATTTGACCCTTCATCTGGCCAATAGTGGTAGCACTGTTTGAGTCCATTTTCAGTGAGAGGGGTCAGCATGACAATAACTACACAACCATTTTCCCAGACCATCTGCAGACAAAGAAAGACACCATGATTACACTTTGAGTGCCTAATTACTGCATGCCGTGTGTAATTACTACGCTCAGAAACACAATTGAAATGTATTCCATTCACAGGAAATGTATTTCATTTTCATTAGACATTTTCCTATGCAGCTGCATTCAAATAATTGATTAAATAGAATCATATCTTGCATGTTCACATGAAATATTAAAGAATGACCATTGGAATGTCCAATGTCCAAAGAAATTCTATAAATAGATATATTTGTATAAGTATTATATACATATATGCACACACATACACACACACACATATATTCACATACACACATATATAAAAATAATAATATGTAATGTAAATTTTATATATTTCCTCAAAATACATAGCTACAATACATGAAATTAGATAAATTTCAACTATTTAATTATTCTGCTAGATTAAAGTGAAAAAAAAGACAAAGATTTCCAAGATATTATTTTAAAAGATATTAAAACAAGGAAAGACAGTGTTTCCAGATAGTTGTTGAACAAAAATCCTCCACTGAATTCTTAACAATCTGCGTAATCATTCATATCTACATTATGCCATACTTTGATGCTATATTTGTATGCAGTTTTGGTTGTATTTTTATTAGCATATAAAATTACCTCATGAAAAGGAAACTGATCTTTGTGCAAAGGGTCAAATTTATTCACAGAAATGTTTATAAGCAATTGCACTGAGATGTAAATAGAATAAACAACAAAAACGGAGTATTTGATAAACAGCATAAAGAGATTACTATTCAATTCAGAGATTCCTTTTTTTGTTCCATACAGATTTATATTTGTCTTAATTTCATTTGATTTTCATTACATTTTCAAACAAATATTTTGCTTAAAATGCTTGATAGCATTAAGCAAAGATAAAACATACAAATCTAGCAATGCTTGAAATTAATACTTTTTTCTTTTTTGAAACATACCTGCCTACCTTTAACTCTGCAACAGATTTTCAAAATTCTGTTGAAATCTTTGACTGTGCTTACATAACAGGCTAACTCAGTCCCAGTCACACATTAATCATAAAAGGTAAAGGTTCCTCTCACACATATATGCTAGTCGTTCCCGACTCTAGGGGGTGCTGCTCATCTCTGTTTCAAGGCCAAAGAGCTAGTGCTGTCTGAAGATGTCTCCCCAGAGCAGTAACTATACTGAATTTTACTATATAGTGGAATATGAATGCAATACCAGAGGATTTCAATTCAATTGCGTGGAATGTGAAGGATGTGTGGTTTTGTTTTATTTTTTATGTATAATATACACTGAAGATGGCATTTAATTTCGTTGTATGAGGTGCAATGACAATAAAGTAAACTAAACTATTTTGCACGCATTGATGTTGTTCACAGATATAAGGGGTAGAATCCTTATAAGGATACTCTGAGTACCATATTTCCTTTTTTGAATGCCTTCCTGATGCAGATATGGCTGCTTCTTCCTCATTTGCCAGGGAGGCAGCAGTGAGTGTGGCTTAGGCAACACAATACATCAATATTTCAGAAGAGCTTCTTCTGGTTGCTGGGGTTCTTTGCTATGAGTTTCACAATGGAGCATTGGATTTTCATAGCAGTTCTAAATTCTATCTCTTTTCTTTACAGGTAAGAGGTATGGATTTAACATACATTCTAGAATTTAGGATTCATACAACCCAGGTGACTGGGAACATAATTGCCCAAACACAAATTTAGATTAAACTCATTTCACCCCCACCTGCTTTAATGCATTCACACAACATTTCTCCATAACTAACTCAATGAATCCAGCCACCGAATATGGATCAATTCTGTAGGTCCTAGGCCTAGGGAAATGCCTGGATGGAATATTTCCCTGTTATTTGAGAATGGTTTGAATCTTTGGGCTTGAGGAAGTGGACAGACTTTATGACTATGAGCTCAGTCCCCTGCTCTTTACATCTAGAACTGCCAAGGAGGTTTTGTGTGGGTGGATTCCAGCAGTGATGGACTCTTCTTTGAGTGGTTATTCTTAAGGAGATACTGGTCTTCCCCATCCTCAAGAAACTATTGCTGGATCCTACCATTTGTCTAAAAGCTAACATATCCTTTGGGGTGGGAAGTGATATTTGTGCAGCAGCTACAAAGGATTCTGGATGAACCAGATTATCTGCACCTCTTTTAGTCAGGATTAAGACCTGGGTATGGGACAGAAGCAACGTTGGTTATGCTGTTGGATGATGTCTTGACCTCTTAATGGTCACTGACCATGGTATCATTCTGGATTGGTTCCGAGGACTGGAGACGGATGGGGCTACATCATGCTGGTTCTCTTCCTTTCTCCTCAGTTCAGTTATAACCAGCAGTAATTGGAGGAGAGTGATCACATTCTTAGCCCCTATTTTGTAGGATCCTGCAGGGTTGGGGGTTCTTTCCTATCCTAATCAACATCTACATGAAGCCACTGAATGGTATCATCCATTATTATGAAGTAAGAGGTCATTGATATGCTGATATCCAACTATACCTTGCTGCCCCTGCCTACAGAATAAGTGATGCTGTTGACATCACATCCTGGAGACCCTGGAGACCTCGAAGGGGAGCAAAAAGGCTGCAGCTGGACACTGACAAAACTAAATGGCTCTGATATTTGGGACCATCCAGTTCATGGATTATTGGTATTTGGTCAGACTTACATTTTCGCAAACAGACCCAGTGTATGATCTGGGATCCTCTAAACTGGAGCAGGTGGTAATCATGGCTATGAAGTCTTTCGTACAGCATTGTTTTGTGTGCCATTTGCACCTGTTCCTGGGAGGCTCTGCTCACAGTCACTCATGGCCTGGTCACTCCCTGTACAGTAGTATATCTACTGTAATATGGTCTACAAGAAACTTGTCCTTGAAGAATATCAGAAAGCTTCAGCTGGTGCCAAATACAGTACGACAGACAGTTATGTGTGCCTCTAAAATGGCTCATGTTACAGGTCCAATTCAAAATACTTTATCTTTAAAGGCTTCCATGGCATGGGGCCAAGTTATCTGAAAGACCACCTCCATTCATTACATCTACCCATCCCATCAGGTCTAGCGTAAGAGATATGTTATGAGTCCTATCTAGAAATCTGGTGAGAAACAGAAGATGGGCGTTTTCTGCCTGCACTGTGCAACATCTTCCTGATGTGCAATTGTCCCCATCCTTGATATCCTTCTGGAAGTCTTTCAAAATACGACTGTGTTCAGCAGTATTGGTGATCTCAAGGAAAACATAATCCAATCAGGATGGCTCCATTGTTTTAGCACATATTTTTCTACTATCTTGCTGTTAATACGGCTGATGTCTTTTTAATTGTTTTAATATTTTGATTTTGTTATTGTTTTTATTGTGAGATGCTTTTCTGGGAGTTGCATGGCTACATAAATATGACAAATGAGTATGTTACATGTTCAGCAGCAAATACTGTATGAGAATCAGCTTTCTGCTTTCATAACCAATACTAATTACACAAAAATGGAACACTAAACATTTCAAAAACTATACCCAGCTCCATTAATTTACACACTTGAAAGAATAATCTATACACCTTACTTTTAAGCTCTTAGTACTAAATACATGCACATACAAAAGATTGGACAGAGAAGTTGGTTTTTCCATCATGTCACAATTTAATATGTCTTTGGAAGATACAATAGCTCAATGAAGCCATTATAAAAATGAGGAGAAACACTGTTTTTATGAGTGCAATAAAAGCACAATGATCTAGGTCATAAACTAATCATTGAGCAGTTACTTGTGTCACCCAAGTGTAACATTATGCAAGCCTACTTATTCACAGAAAGGAAAAGGAATTCTTACAGTTTGGCAACCCTTCTTATTGGCTAAAATATATATATTTCATTATAGAAGCTGCCTCAAATCTCTTAAGATTTCCTTTTAGCATAAATCAAAATGAAGTTAATTTAAACAACAATTTTGAAATTACTCTGGAGTGTAATATTTCTTATATGTCATTTTATGAAGCAGCTGACACACAAAGTTAATAATATTGTGAATTCCTTGACTTCCATTACAACTATATGTTAACACTCTCGCCTATAATTTTTCTTTCCTTAAAACAGAAGAATCTCTAATAGCCTTGAGCTATTATTTGAGCAATACAAGTTTTCCAGCTTTATGTATTTCTTTCATTGTTACAAATAACTCCATTTAACTCTTTGTTGGCCACTGATAATTTAGAGGGTTTATTTATTACATTTATAATTTAACTGTCTGGAGAGGTAAAATAAGCAGATTTTTTGGGGGGGTGGGGGGATTACATTATCTGAAGCACTCTAACATTAATTCATTGTTTTAGGGCAAGAACATGAAATGTTATGCTAAAAATCTTATCCATCACTCTCAGTATTTTTTTTTCTTTTAGCCCTTAAAAAATTTATCCAAACCAGAAACAAGTATACCTTTGGGATTATTTGTCTGAAACCAAGTATTGTATCTTGACCTCCCTCTATATGTGGGGGAAAAACTAACCATTTTAGAATGACACAATGTGGGGATTGCTTTTTTGACTCTGATGTAGGACATTTAATGGAACCTTCAATTTAATTTGGTCAGTGACATGAAGATTCAAAAGAGTACATTGGCTTCCTCAACAGATGTTAACAGGCTTTGAGCCCAAAAGTTGACTCCAGATATATGTGAAGTTCTCCACTGAGTTCAAAATCTGAGTCACCTTAAATACAACTATTGCCAACAATTACCCCCCCCCCCAAAAGAGCAATATTACCTGGTATTTGTGATTTGTATGCCAAAGCTTTTGTTTTGTCACTACCCATTTACTGCTTTAAATTGTTAAAGTAATGTAAGCAAGTAGTGACGTTGCAATATTGTTATTTAATTTGCCTATGATTTTTCAAACAAATGTGAACTTCATGCTTAATATACATTTGAGTTTTTCAACGTTCAGATAATCAAAGAACAGAAAGAAATATAATTTTTCATAATATTACGGATGTTCAAATTCAAGCATCTGGAAAAGCTAAATTTTATAGCAGAGGTGTCAAACTCAATGCCTGGTGGCCTAATCTGGCCCACCATGTGGTTAGACCTGACCCGCGAGGCTGCCTTGAAACAGTGAAACAGTGAAGGATCGGCCCATGGCACTTCAGCCCAGCCCAGGTCTGCCAGGCACTGATCTCAAACTTGGTGGCGGTCATCTAGACCAAAGTGCGGTCATCCCTAAATCCACAGGGAGTCAGTGGGGGACTGCCGCCATCCCATGGAGGCAATGGATCCCCCCAGCCCCACCTGGGCCACCACAGGTGCCCCCCTAATGTAAGCAATGTTGTGCTGGCCCACAACTACCCCAGCCAAAAACCCCGGCCCTCCCAAGGTCAACCCAACCCTGATGCAGCCCTTAATGAAATTGAGTTTGACACCTTACTGTTCTTTAAGCCAAGATGTATTTAATCATTCTTACTTTCATAATTTATGCCATATTTTACAATTAGGGAGTTACATAGATTTACTTATGACCAGTTCGTAATTTATTAATCCACAGAAATAAATATGGGCTCAACTGTGATTGTAAAATATCATACCGGATATATGTCCAAATGAAATTATGATAAATATTATGGTATACACAAATGTTGATGAGCATTTTATGACTATCTTAAAATTTACTTGAAGGGTACTTAAATTTTTTTGAAGAATATAAAACATGTACTCATATTGTTTCCTTAATTTTCATCTAAATCAGAGACGTAATGCCAACAATATCTCCTGCATTTCTAATTAGATGTAGTAAAAAGTGTCTCACAGTAAATGAAACCTTTGCTAGCTTTATGTACAGTCACTTTGCTTCAATGACAGTCCCATGGAAGTGATGACCGTGCATGCACGTATATGCAAGCCTATTGACATATTTGAAAGCATTTGTGTGATCTTTGCAAAATATGAGACTGTTTTAATGATGTACCTCAATCGTAATCCAGGTTATGAAGCTTTAAATGATTTGCAAAACTTGCTACTTGATTAAATATTTGGCTCAGCCTCAGGTTTCAGACTTTTGTTAAGACTTTGCAGATGTGGGGCGTTTTGTTGCTTTGAATTATATTCATATTAACCAGCAATTATCATGAAAGAATGTAGTCAAAAACATCCTAGAGAGGTCTAGGCTATCAACTAAACTACATAACATATCACTGGAATATCCTGATGCATATTACTTATTTTAAACTAAGCAATACTGTCAATTCTGAATTTAATCATTTACATTTTTATTTATTTAGAAATTTTAAGCACTCGTTTAAATTTTCATTATAAACTCACATCTAACATAATTTTAAATGTTTAGTAAATGTATTTGTGTTGAGGACTACAGCTATATATGAATACTGTTTGCGATGGCAACTGGCTTAACAGTGGGTATGCCAAATAGATATCAAATTCAAATAAAAGAATAAATATATGTCACATTTTGCTTTTTTCCAAGAACAATCCTTTAGGCCAGTGGGTCTCAACCTTCCTAATGCCGCGACCCTTTAATACAGTTCCTCATGTTGTGGTGACCCCCAACCATAAAATTATTTTATGTTTTCTGTATTTTTTCAAAAATATGTGTTTTCCATGGTCTTAGGTGACCCCTGGGAAAGGGTCGTTCGACCCCCCAAAGGGGTCCCGACCCACAGATTGAGAACCATTGCTTTAGGCTAAGAGGGAAACTAAGGCACACAAATTAATCCTGTCTACAAATCAAAGCACCAGGAAAGAGAGAATGCAGTACGATAGAAAAGCAGAATTTAATTATTTTCTTTCGCTAGACTAACTGGAATATATACTTCAAGAAAACAAAATGAGGGAATAAAAAAAGAAAAAACAACAGAACAATTATAGAAGCAAAAGATTTGTGAAAGCTGTTAGCCCTCTGAAATTAGTTTTTAAAATGAACAAAATAGCCTATTTGCACTGTCCCCAAAACAAAATAATGCTTCCTACTGCCATTCTGTACATTCCTGACTTTATTGCATCTCAGGCTCCATACAAAGAAGCAAAATGTATTCACTCACCCTCTGCCTTTGATAACAGTGACTCAAAAATAATTAAACAGAAAGGCAAAGGCTTAATTTTTCTTATTTTTTCCCAATGAAATAAAAAGCCAGTGAGATCATTATATATATTCTAATATATAATTAGAAAATACATCATTGACTATGAATCTCTTTCACTGGACATCTGACTTAATGACTCATTTTGCTTGGGGGAAAAATGTGAAGCAAAGCGCTCTTCCTAGGTGCCTTGACATCTGTATTCGTGGCTCTCTGAAGGAATGTACTTACTAATCATGCATATCCATTTCCTTGAGATATTTAATTACTAGGAACCACTTTTTTGGGGAGGGGGGAGTTCTATGCAAAAATGTACTTAAATGTAACTGTAAATAAAAGAAGATACAAAATGTTCTTTTCCATTTTTTTCCTGAATTTAAACATCCATCACACCAGTCTTCTCTTCTATTGGTAGCCGTCACTCAGCCAGCACAGGTGTTGGTCACGGTTGATAAAGCTCAATAAAAATCTGAAGAACTTAGGCTTTTCTTCCCTTACTTTAAAATATAATGTATTATAAACTCTAAATTCCTAAATGAATTAGGAACATATAACTTTAAAACTCTCATAATACAGCCAATCCAAGATGGTACCCTACAGATGTGTTACAAATTGAATTTTCATAATCAGCGATAATTGTGAGGTGGGAATGGGGAACAAGAAGAGTCACAACAGTTACATGACACAACCCTACCCTTTTTGTACACAGACAGTCCTTGACCCACAAGTGAGGGACCCAAAGAAGCAACCAGCAGACTATTACAACCACATGGAATCAATGTAGCACACCAATCAAAGCCCTCCAAAACATCTTAATAGTGTTAAACCGTGTTTCTCCAGTAGTACAAGAAAAAGAAAAAGCAGGAATCATTTATAGCATACAGCAGTGATGGCGAACCTATGGCACATGGAGCCATTTCTTAGGGCAGACGAGGTGCTGCCCTATCAGCTCCAATGTGCTGATTTCAACCTTCATTTTTGGCTGTTTTTCACCCTCTGGAGGCTTACCTGAAGCCTCTGGAGGGTGAAAAACAACCCAACGCGCAAACAGGATGTTTGGGAACAGACTTCCGGTTTGCGTGTTGGGCCGTTTTTCACTCTCTGGAGTCTTCAAGAGGCTTTCCTAAAGCCTCTGGAGGGCAAAAAATGGCCCAACACACAAACTGGAAGTCGGAAAATGGACCGCTTCCAGCCTCCGGAGGGCCTGCAGAGGGAGGGGGCAGGAGAGGCCATTTTCATCCTTCCCAGGCTCTAGAAAGCCTTTGGAGCCTGGGGGGCTGAAAAACGGGTTCACCGTGCCATCACGTGTCAAAAGTGGGGGGGAGTGTCACATGTACATGCGCGGGGGTTGCATGCACAGATGTGGGTGGAGGGCACATAGAATTATGGGTGTGGGCATGCGCCCGCGCGCTCCCCCTGCTTTTGGCATGCAATGACAAAAAGGTTAGCCATCACCGGCATACAGTATAAGCATTAAAGACAGACAAGCAAAAGACTAGTAAAGTGCATCTATGAACACCAACTAGCAGTAAAAAAAATGGTGAAAACTCCTTGATTTCACAATGTGCAGACAGACTTAACCAAGGTTTCAACTGGAACACTGTGAACATCCCAAACCTAGCTAAATTTTTAAAATGTTAGAGAATTTCTGAAAGCTAGGCCCTCAGACAAATCAGTCATCAATAGGCTCATAAAAATAAACCACATTTACATATGATTCAAAAGATACAATAAAAAAGCTAAAAAGGAAAAATAAATCAGAATACCTCCTTGCCAGCAATCAATACCCAGATAAACTGGGATTAACATCAGGAGCAACAGCAAACAAATAATCAAGCAACAAACCTTAATCAAGGAACTACTAACTTAGACAAATCATCAAGCAGTGAACAACAGCCTAATCAAGGAACTACCAAGAAGAAAACAATATCCCCACCAATACCAACAGGGCACAACAGCAAAACCCACTCCTTTCTAGCATTGACGATGTTACCAGTCAAGTAATCAAATGGCTGAAAGAAAACAAGAAGTTCAGAAAGTACCAAGGATTTCACAGTGAGACATCATATGACCACATCACTTCATAACCACAATCTCCATACTTCTCGTTGTTTTTGTAAACTGAGAAATCATAGGTCATTAAATGAATATTCACCCCAATTCAAACCATTCTGAGATTGGTTGCTCCCAGTCTGAGTCTCAGTAAGTAAGGGACTTTGCTGGTTAGCAAAATAGCCACAAAGCAGTGCAACTCTGGGAAAACTTGTCAGGCGTTGGGAATCAGCAGCTGCCCCACCCCATTCCAGCTATAGACACCCTTGCCATCTTGTACTCTCCTACTCCAGCTGACGTTTGCTGTCTTCTTGCTCTGGCTGCTGACAAGACATGCTTGGCCTAACTGCTGGATCAGGTTGGAGCTGGGCTTTGTCCTGATGCGGTGGGGGAAAGCCAAAAAGCAACTGTAGAATTGAAGTGCACTGGAATTCCCTTTCCTTTTGCTGCTTTCGGTTTTTCTTTTTTGGAATACAAAGCCCTGTTCTGGCCAAGTGTTTTTGCAAAAGGACTGCTTTTTTTTTTGCAATGCAAAGCCAGCCATATGTTGGTCATGCCTCAGCCGCAGTGGGAGCAAGATGATGATGAAGGTCAGTTGGGGCCACTTAACACTGCACGTAACAATATTGTGGAATTCATTTATTTATGGCAACCAGAAATTGGTAACTGTTGTAAGTTGATGTGGTCAAGTGATTTTGCCTGGAATGACTTTGATTTCTATTGATAGAGTTGTCGGTCCTAATTACAAGAAAAAAAAACTAAGTCTATATGCTGCCCAGCTTTTCAGAATGACATGGGGAACCTATACATTCCATAAATAAATACAACTTTGAGCAAAGCTTTTTATCATGCGTCTGGTTGTGTCCATTCTTCTGACTTTGTTCCATCACTTCTGCTAGGTTCAGATATCTCAAATGGCAATTTAAATATTTTTCTGTTTACTTCATACATCTGTGGCTAACTTTGCTTCAAAAAAATTCACATTATTAATTCTAATAAATGAATCATATACGTTATTTAGAAAGAACTCATTTGTGACCTGGGAGGGCATATTTGATCTGATAATTTCCTTCCTCCACATCAGTTCAGAATACTCTGAAGTAAGTCTATGTAAATAAACACATAATCACACATATACCCTAGCAAACATATGTTGATATTCTATTTGAAATTCACATTATTGTCAATATTTAACATGGTTTAAATACAAAGTTTTGCAAATGGAATTTGCAAAAAAATATCAATTAATAGTAAATTTACCTGCCAGAAGTCTGTGACAGTAGAAGGCAATGCACCCTGAGCAGCTATATATGCAGGGTTTCTAGGATCATGGTCCATCTGTGAAAAAAGGAGACGGAGTGGGGAGAACCTAATTAAAAGTGTTCAACAAGCGAGAATGAATTCTGACATTCTGGATTATATTTCTGAACTAAATTAACTAGGAAAAGTGCTTCTGCTATTACTTGAAGAAGACAATATTTCTTCCTGTATTAAAGGAAGACTTTTCCTAAACGAATTAGTGATACTAGTCTAATATTAAGATACCCAACAATTAATGGAATTTGCAGTATGAAATCATTTAAGGAACACTTGCTGACAAAGTGCATTTATTCAAAGGTTTGTTAGTCTCATAGCAATATAGATGCTGCTTCAAACATTTTTAAGTATTGAGCATTAGGAATGCAGGGCACATTTAAGTATTTCTTTTATTTCCATCATAGTACTCAAGGGCATAAGAATATAAAAACAAAGCAGAATTGAAAGAAAAAAACCCTCAGTCCTAGCTTTTCTGCTTAGTTAATCTGATTAAAATATAGGCTTCTAACCTTCAATAGAGAAAGTTCTGTTTAAAGAGATTAATTATTGCATCTGCTTCAAAGAGTGGCTGAGCACAAAAAAAGTGGAATTTTCTCAAACAAAGCCATAAAGAGTAAAACAGGATTTTATGTGGTTACAATGAATGTTTTCAAATTGATGAGTGTGTTTTCATGTCCTAAATCTCTAGCCCCATTATCCTAATAAGGGCAAAATCAGTGGATGGGAATTAAACTACAATAAAAAAAACCATTGATAATAACTCTTTAAAAAAATTAAATATACACATCCAGGAATACGGCTAATATTCTGCTTGTAGTTACAAGAACACTAGATCTCATTGAACAACTCCATTTATTATATCCTCAAAATACAACAACATTTAATACTAAAAATAGATGAAAACATTTAATAAAACAATGGAATATTTGCAAAATACAAATTAAAGCAGTCACTAAGTAATTTATAAGATCCAAGCTCCAAATTTCAAAAAACAAAACATTTAAAATACTGTTCTGGAAAGTTGCTGGTATTCTTAGCAGTAGAAGTACTAAGAGAAAAACAAATAAAATTGAATCCTTTTCCTTGACCCTTTCTCTCTAATTTATATTTAACAGCAAAATAATAATAATAATAATAATAATAATAATAATAATAATAATAATAATAATAATAATAATAATAGGATTTTATCATGGCCTCATTACTACTATTTTTAATCTGTGTATCCAGTTAAAATTTCCTAATTTAGGAAATATTTTCAGAAACTACTTGCAAAAGCAGTCAGATTAGCATTACTGACTTCGTAAAGAACTGAGTCATTCTATCTATTTACATATATTATATGTAATACATGCCATAGACCCATATTGGCGAACCTATGGCATGCCTGCCACAGGTGGCATGCGGATCCATATCTGAGGGCATGCGAGGTGTCGCCCTATGTCAGCTCCAATGCACATGCGCAGGCTGGCCAGCTGATTTTCAGCCTTCTGGAGGGCCGGGGCTATCCGTTTTTGCTAGGCTTCAGGAAAGCCTCCAGAGCCTGTGGATGGCAAAAAATGGGCCCAACGGGCCTACTGGAAGTTTGGAAACGAACTTTGGGTAGGCTTGTTGGGCCATTTTTCACCCTCCCCAGGCTTCAGGAAAGCTCAGGGATTGAGCGTGCATGCAAAGGGGGAGGGCACTGCATTATAGGTGTGGGCACACACGTGCTATGAAGTGTGTGCATGCCCTTTTGGCACCCGAGCAAAAAAAGGTTTGCCATCACTGCCACAGTCTAATATTGTGTTGCCTAACTGCATTATTGTGCTGCCTACCTCCAATAAAAACACACCTTTAACATGAATGAAGACATTGCACAAGTTGAAGAGGTTTTAATCCTTATCCTCTCCTTCTGATAACCCCTCCCTACCACAATACAGAAGTTATTAAAAATGAAAAATGGTTTTCTTTATGCTAGTATGTGAATTTGAAGTATCCTGTCATGGTTAAAATACTACATAGTTCTGTTATTGCTTATTTTAACATTCCTAAAAAGAATATGGGAACTAAATGATTTAACATTTTAGTTAAGATCCTTATAGTTTACAGTCCTTGACTTATGAGCACAATTGAGAACGAATCTTCTTGCCATATTTATTAAGTGAATCACCACAGTTGTTAAATTAATAATTCAGTTTGTTAAGTGAATCTGATGTCCCCATTGATTCTGCTTGTCAGAAGGTTGCAAAAGAGGATCACATGACCCCGGGACATGGCATCCGTCATAAATATGAACCATTTGTCAAGCATCCGAATGTAAATCACATGATAATGGGGATGAACTTTTGTAAGTCGAAGACTATCTGTATTAACTTATTTCAGATGGTATGACTCAGGGGTGAAATCCAGCAGGTTCTGGAGAACCGGTAGCGGAAATTTTGAGTAGTTCGGAGAACTCTGGTTGGCCCTAGAGTAGGGTGGGAATGGAGATTTTGCAGTATCCTTCCCTGCCATGTCCACCAAGCTGCATCACACCCACCAAGCCACGCCCACAGAACGGGTAGTAAAAAAAATTGAATTTCACCACTGGTAGAACGTTTATGTGTGCAACACTAGCAAAAAGTGAACTTGGCTCATTTAGCAAAGTGATGTTTGGCAAATTTAGCAAAACTGTTCTGGTTTGGTCTAATCATTGTTAAAATCCATACTCTTATTTTGATACTGACTGCTGTAAGTCCTGCTGGTCCATTAAAAAAAAATCAGTATGGGCATTTCTAGATTAATGTTAGCCCTTCCAAGAAAACACGACCATATGCGTTAATTCCATTTTATTGTAAGTCTACATTAGCAGAATTTTGCAAGTCTGAAGCTACAAATTTTCTCACCAATTTTTAACTGTCTGATCAATTAGGACAGGTCATTCCAAAGTTTCTTTTTCTGACCTTTACGCAACTTCAGGCTCCTCCCTCTTGTGTCTGATCATTCCCTAGGCAGCATATCTTCCATCTCCACATCCCTCAGGATCATTTCCACATACCATTATACCTAGTACTTATACTTGCAACAAAATAATAGAAAACCAGTCTGATAGAGAAGGCTAAGAAAAAAAAATCTGTTAACATAACTAAGAGATATGAATGATATAAAATTGGGAAAGATTTCAAAGCATTTATGATAAGGATCTGCAACAAATAGGAAGAAACAGAAACAAAATGAAAGAATGAGCAGATTTTATGAAATATGTTGATACATTTTTTCTAATCTGCCTCTTAGTATTGACCCAAGAATTTGAAAATTATAAATCATGTCATATTTTATGTGCTGATGGTTCCCTATTGACATGAAGAGTATCTGAGCCATGCTGAACCAGACCCAATACCTAGTGAAGTCAACTAATTATCCCTACAAGGCCAATCAGAAGGCTCGAAGAATAGAACATGAGCCTATTAGCATTTTCTGCTTATATTTTTCAGCAACAAGTACTGAGAAGAATAAAGTTTTATCAATTATTCTTATCATTCAATTGTAGAAAAGCAAGTACAGGTAGTCCTCAACTTATGACCACAATTGAACACAAAATTTATGTTATGAGACATTTGTTAAGTGATTTTGTCCCATTTTGACCTTTCTTCCCACAGTTGTTAAGCAAATCACTGCAATTGTTAACTTAGTGACTAAGTCTTAGTCACACAATTATTAAGTGAATATGAATTCCCAATTGACTTTATTTGTCAGAAGATTGTAGAAGAGGATTACATGACACCAGGACCATCATAAAGACGAACAAGTTGCCAAGCAACTGAATTTTGATTATGTGACCATGGGGATACTGCAATGGTCGTGTAAAAAACGGTTATAAGTCACTTGTTTCAATGCCATTGTAACTTTGAACGGTCATTAAATAAACTGATGTTAAGTCAAGGACTACTTGTATAGACTTTCCATTTGGTATGATTTGGTATGAAGCTGTCATATATATTTCATTGTAAATATCTGAATAGAATGCAAGTACAATGCTTAAAATAGGTAAAATAATGTAGAATAACATAATTATTTAATTAATCATGAAGGCAATCTATATCTGTAATCCTGGCCTCTTGGGTAAACAGGCAGGATAAAAAAGATGTATACAAGAGATAAATCCAAAGCATCTTATAATCAATTGTAGCATTCACATGTATAAATCATTTTCAATTGAAGAAGGGGAAAAAAATAGAAAAGGGCAGCACAGCATTGATAGACATTATTTAAAAGATCAAAGTATGGGATGCTCAAAGCAATATAAAATGAATGTCTGAATTCAGAATAGTTGCAGTAGAAAAATACTGATTTTTTTTTGCTTCACAAAATTTTCATTACTGTGGCATGAAAAGCGACAACGTGAGCTAATCTGTCTGCATTTTTTTTACACGATAAAACTATTATCAAGGACGATTTGACAGAAAACACGAGAAAGTTTTAAATTATAGCTATTTCTGCCATACAGCATGTTGTTATGTTTAGGGATCACACTGCGGCATCTAGAAAGCCAAGATGTTTTAATGCCAATTATATTAGTTTTATTTCAACCTAAAATAATTTAAAATTAGATCAGTATTTGATATAAATTTATTACAGTAAATTATATTTTATGTTTTTTGAAATTCTGATGTTAATTTTTACTGCATGTTTATATTGCCCACAAGTTAATACTGTAGTGATACAATTCATATTCTTATTTATAGATTATTTTTACCCTTCTGCTTTAACATACACTTCATGAATATTTATGTACACTGAAATAAAATCATTTTAAAAAACAAATTACTCAGCATTAAAAGAAAAACAAAAAATGGTCAAACAACATACTGTGGATGTTTCATTATTGCTGTTGATGTGATTTTGTAATTGGAATATGTTATTTACTTCAGGCGTTCTAGGCTATTGTGGTAATTATTGGCTTTAGTCTTTCTACATTGCCCACAGTTTCTAAGTTGGGTGGTTGTAATAATTATTTAAATCAATAGATGATATAATTTAATGCAGAACATATATCCTACCTAAAAAAAATACATCTTTTCTGTAAGATGCAATTCAATTCAAACCATTTTCATACCAATGTAGGATCTTTTTTTTCATCTCCTCTAGTTGCTATATCGCTCTTAGATTTTATTTTTTTAATTATTTAGTTTCGGACAATATTAAAGCAAAACATTAGGCTACATGTGCATGTATGTGTGTAAGTTTTCCGATTTATACTAACTTGAAGTACACATATTTATTCCAAGAATTTTCTTTATGTAATTTACATAAAATTAATAAAGGCTATTTTTCAAATTAATTGGCCTGAAATATAACTGACAATGGTTATCACTTGGTTCCATCTTCATGTTACTACATATCATACATGGTTTGAGCCCCGTAAAAGTAAAATTAAACCTAAAACGTACAGGATATAAAGACAATGTGTCCAAAACTTGCACATCTTCATTTAAAATAAAAGGGAAAAATAATGGAAAATAAGGTTAATTGCATTTCATTAAGGTTCTTTAAAAGAAGATATTTAGGGGAGAGAAATTAAAAGGGAAAACTTTTTTTTTACAATTCAGAATAAAGATAAATTATTTTTCTGTTTTTGAATTATTTCTATTTTTAAATAAAGGGTTAAGTAATGTCCTTAATTCATATATTTTGAAATGTATTCTCTGTATATTATTATAGTATATATTAATTATATTGACACAATAATCCTCAGTATGTATTCACAATATTAAAACTAAGTATGCTGGTTTGAAAAAAAATGTCAAGCTATTCATTCTCAGTCTGACTATTCCAACAGCAAGAAAACTGAGAGTAACCTTTATTTTTTTTAAGTGGCTGTTGTTCTTTCCTTTCACTCTCCAAAGTCCTAGAAGAAAAAATAGAAGAGTCCTAGAAGAAAAAATCTCATTTATTTCCATAACCTCTGATTTATAAACAAAGGTTGCCCATTATTTATTACTGGATGATATCTCTGAAATTTAATGAGTACTAACTACAAATATGATAGATGTAATACTGCACAGTCAGAGTTTCCTTGTGCTGTAATTGCAAGCTTTGTATTCAGTTGCTGGCAGCAAAGTTATTACCACAGTATTTTATGATATTTCAGAAAACATGAAAACCTTCCAGCTTAATTTTATGCCAAAGAATTTTTAAGCAGCTTTTTCTATCCAGTTTCACATTAGAATGTTTAAAGAATCAAGCTACGTGATTAGATAGTTTTACAGAGCTTAAACATGGAAAGTTTCACGTTTTCTGAGAATGTCTGTACATGTGTATAAACTAAGAGAGAGTTGGTAAGTGGTTCCGATAAAGAGACATATGGCCAGGTAGCCAAGTCATTCTCTAGTGTAAAGAAGCCCTTTCCCCATTCTATTTCCCACATATAACCTTACTTATTTAGGCTCAAGCCAAGGTTGAGTGAGCCCCAGTTGGAAGCTGGACCACAGACCCTAAAGCTGGAAAATATACAATTATAAGCATACCCATGAAATCTTCTTTTTCAAAGCTTAGATATAATTGCATCATGTACCATTCTGGCTTTCTTAGGCATTTTGCACTCCGAAATAAACATTTTACTCCAATTCATATTTTCTAGCTTTAGTATTAGTTCTTTGTTTGGGATATCCAAATAGTACAAAAATAACAAATCAATATTTTACTGACATGGTAATTACTGGAAGATTTTAAAAATGGAATGCCAATTTTTATTTTATGATAATTTTTTTTAACAGCAAAAAAAAGTTTCCTCGATTCTTATTTTTTTCTTCTCCACCACTTGCTTGTTACTAGAGTGGTATAAAGAAGACACACTGAATTTATTATCTGGCCACAGTGACAATAACTTGTGCATAGCTAAGGCTGATGACACCCACAATTTTTCACCTTCTTACTCCTCCTCTTTTCCCTAATTTGCCAATGCAGCCCACTGTTGGGTTGGACAAGGAACAGAGAACTTGTTCCTCTCCGCTGTGGGGAAGGCTACCGTGGAACTTACACATAGGGCAGTTAGCTTTATTTATTACATTTATATACCACTCATCTCCCTGTTAATTGACTCTGGGTGGCTTACAATAATATCAGCTTTAGTTACCCTTGTGGTAGTAGCCTTTGAATTTTGAATTTTGTTGGGGAAGGACAGTTCTTGGCTTTGGATAAAATTACTTCAACAACTTCCTTATGCCAGGACAGCCAACATAAGATAAAGAGAGTATTTAGCAGGGACTTAAAATCTTTCCCACTGTAGATTGACATTTATGTTATCAATTTTTTTGTCCATTCATTCTTTTGCAAATCAATTGGTCAATTTTTCTAAAATAGAAGGTATTGCTGACAAAATATTGTATCTATTACCAAAGACAAACAGATGTATTAAAATTTGATGCTGTAGGTGACACTGAAGAATCCAGAAATATTGTTACAAAAGTAATTATTGGAAAACAGAATAGGTTTTTGTGTTTGTTTCAGAATGTCTTTATATATTTGTGTAAATGTTTTGCTATTTTTCAGCAAATCTTTTATGCGGGCTACATGTTTATAAGCAATTTTGGGCCTGTAAAACTGCAGCAGTGAAAATTAATTATAAGTAATATTGGTGATACATTTTTATCTGTGGGTGAAAAATCTTTTATTATTTTCTTGTCTTTGTCTATTTTATATTCCTAGTTATCAGTTTGGATTTTTTTGATCAATCTAATTTAAAACATATTTTAAATCACTTGTAAATGATAATTAAATTAAAAAGACAGTCAAAAAATTTATTCACTGGAATTTTAAATCTCATTTAAAGATTCACTTTTCTGTTACCCTGCACCAGTTCCTTTCACCCAGTATGTTAGATTTGCAAGAATACACATACACATATGTGCATAGACACACATGTGCACGCATAAACACATTTTTAACAAGATTATCATTTTGAAATTGATAGCTTATCTGTAGAACCTGCTTACAAAACAAAGCATCCTCAAAAAATATTTTAAATATATTTTAAAAATGGAAGCAAGATAAAATACTAAACATGCCTTACACAGAACAGCAATTTATTTCATCCAAATAAAGGAATAATTTAATGCAGTACAATTGAACTAGAATATATTTATACATCTTCTACAACGTTTGCTGCAAAGCCTATTTTGTTATTGGAAAAAAATTGCAAGTAATAAGAGATTGCTTCTATGACTCATGCATTTTGAGGCAAAATGAAGCCAAATTTTATTCAGAATTTAGTTTGTTTCATATAATAATGGCTACAAAAACTGGCTGAGATGCAAGGGAAAAGCTGAAATCATTTCCAGCAATGATGCATAAACTCTACAAAAACTTCACATTTTTATTGTTGAGGCAATTCACTTCTAGCAGGGTTTTTCATGCAATAATTTTTATATCTGAATAAATATACAGCTGTTATTCTGCTGATAGGGATTAGATATTGGATAATAAATGTTTATGTGTCCAGAGCAATTGGTAATACATAGTAACTTTATCTGATCACAAAAAAGGCTAGTTTTCTTCAGACTGTATGCTAAATAGAAATAAAAACAGACCAAAACCCAGAAAAATCTGATAATTCAAATTATGTTTGAATTATTTCCAAGGAAATAATTGTAATAACTTCGTATAATCACCATGAGCAGGGATAGGTTTCAAAAAAAATTACTACCTATTTTGTGCCTGTGGCTTGGTGGTCATGTGGCCGGGTGGGCATGGCCAACTTGTAAAATGTGATGAAGCTCACTTAACAACGCTCTTGCTTAGCAACCAAAAATTTGGGCTCAATTGTAGTCATAAGTCAAGAACTATCTCTGCCTTCCTCTGGATGGCAGCCTTGTCCCAGTAAACTCCTTCTCCTTTCTGGCAATTTTCCTTTCTGTTAGAGGCACCAAAATAATCCAGACAATGTAAGGTTTCCTGCTGCAGCAGAGGCTTGGACTACATGAACTCCAAGTAGACTTCCAGCCCTAAATTGTGTTAGTTAGTTTGTTTGTTTGTTTGTTTCTCTCTCTCTCTCTTTCTCCCTTCCCTCTGTGGGAAACAACCTCCCCACCCCAATAAAATATTACTGATAAGAAAAGGCTCCAAGAAAAGGAAAAATCAAGCTGCTAACAAAGAAACCTGCCTGAGGATCATTCCACATTCCTGCCAGATAAAGATAATGAGATAATGAGCCTATAGAAAGTTTGACTCCATTCACACAAGCAGGGAATCATCCAAACACAAAGTCCATATTGCACAAACCCAAAACTTTGTCCAGTCCACCAGATTTTCACTACCTCTTCTGGTGTACTGTACCGTACCGGGAGGAACCCACCTCTGACTATGAGTCAGTTTCAACTCAAGGAAGAGTACCTTTTTAAAGTTGATCTATGAGATGTTCCTAATAATGTTCTGTTAATTGAGAAAAATCAGTTATGGGAAAAATCAAGTTGTCCCAAATTAAGTGTGTGCTCCCCATTGAAAGCATTCCATTTATCTAAATTTATATATGGTAACATTGTTAGAAGAATGCACATTTCAACTATGGTGACTCTGAAAAAAATGTGCAACTAAATAAAAAATTTATAGCCAAAATCACAGAAAGATAATGAAATTGTGTGCAATATGCATGAACTCCAAAATTTAACTTGGATCTTAGATGGCAATATGAAAACAGCCAAATTCAGTTCAAACAAATATGGAGACTATCAGATATAATTTGACCGAGTTAATTTCAAATAAGAAGGTGGAAGGGTATTCATGTTAGGCACATTAAATCAATTTTCTTTTTAAAATCTAGAGTTCAACAATAAAGCATATTTGCCCTTTCCGAAAGGGACTTGCCAAAGTACATAAACAGACTTAAGAATTTTGTATAACTGTAGCTTTTAGGAGTAAATTTAGCAACAAAAACATTTTCTTTAGTAAATATATAATTATTTCAAGATACATGCAGATACCAGAGACTACAACCATGATTTTCATCAAAACAAAATTTATACTTTTATTATTATACTTAATTAACTGTATCATAATTAATCTTAACTCACTGTTCATAAGAAGTTTCTTTTATACTTACAATTGGACTTGCGTTGATGTAGTCTGAATTGTCATGACTATTTTCAGCTTTCAAACATATCCTGCAATGATCATCTTGCCCCCACCCCCCAAAAACATAGTTATTTATGCCTTGTTTATATGAAGAGAATAAAATATGCATGTTAAAATTGCTATTTCAAAGATTGAACTCAAATAGAAAAATATTTTTAGCTTGAAGGGAGAAATAGCGTATACTTGAGCTGCAGCACACTTGCTTTTAAACATAGAGTTCTCTGTGATTATTTTAGATAAAACCCGAAACAAAACATTCCTGTTACTGTTAAAACAAAAACAGAAATAAAAACACCATATTGGAGTATGATATCAACCCATCTGCTTTATAGAGCTGACTTATTTCCTTCCTTCTCTTATTTGTTAAACTGAGATCCCACTTTTTCTCTAGGGCAGAGGTAAGTGAGGATTCCCTTCATTTTATTCCTGCAACAATGTTGCATGACATTATGAGATATGTTGGGCAGAAAGAAAACAGGCCCCAAATCAACTGACTTAAAACCAGGTCTCCTCCATCCTAATTCAATGCTTTAAAAACTAAACCATTAATATATTGTAATGAAATCTATAAATGACCTTGAGGAACAAGGGAAAGAGATGCTACCTAGAAAATAATTAGAGAATAGAGGCAGGAGCCTTCAGTTGTTTAAAGTCAAAGAAAGAAACTTAAGAAAGGATCCACCCCAGTGGCAGATGGAAGTTTATAGCTGCAGACTTACAAGTTTGATAATGTAACCTTATAAGAAAGTGGAATAAATTCATGTAGTTCTGTTTCCTGTCTGGTTTACCTGGGAGGACTGACATCAATCTTGTAAGTCTAAAAGTACAAATGTGATCCATTAGTGTGAATCCTTCCTAGGTTTCTTTCTCTGCCTATTTAACCACTGGGGCCTCCTGCATCTCTTATCTGATTACTTCCCAGGCAGCAACCCTTTCCCTTGTTCACCAAGTCATCGACCCATTTCATTATAGATATTTTATATTCCCATGGTATCTCAAGCTCACTGAACAACTAGTTAGAGAAAAATAAGAACAGTATGATGTTGTTGATCTGTATGTTAGTACTGCTCGTTGGATGGAGCTATCGGATAGCATGACTATAATGCAAAAGCAAGAAACAGACCATTTTAGTAAATGTTTCATATAAACTTATGCTAAAAATGTAAGATCTCTTTCCCCAAGCATTCACATCACATATCTGACTCTTATGTTGCTAGCTAATTGCCAAAAATATTTTTCATTAGTTATGCTATACATCATAAACATATAGGGAGCCAAATCCTAATGTAATTATTATTTATGTATAATAAAACATCTCTTTTCATCAAAAGGGTATCAAATTCACTAAAAACCAAGTTTTAGTGATCAAAGTTTCAAATTCAAAATATATTAATTGATTGAAGAGGCATTTATTTATTCTAAATAAGTAAGTGAAGCAGTTTGTAATTGCAAACTGAATTAGATTGTTTATCCTGATAAGATGAAAGTCTGTTGAAAAGCTGATGAATTATCAACACAACCTCTATTGTATTCAACCAATAGAATGAATGCCAAAACTGTGCAAAATATTACTTGCAAAACAAAAATGTAAAAGAAAAATGTATTGTGCAAGTTACACCAGTGTAAAAGATGTGATGCCCAGGGCAATGTACTAATACATTTCTTTACCTGTCCCACAAAGATGACAAAAACATTCAATATTAGATAAAGAATGAAGCAGTACCATAAATAAATCACTTAGTTTAAGCTATACATACATGCTACTATAACTTGAGAGCGGTTTTTCTGGATATTTTCTTCCTTATGGGCATTGGTAGATGCATTAGGCTCGGCTTGATATGCACAAAGTGCTTCCCATTCTTTTTCTAGACGATTCTTGTTTTTCAAATGGTCCTCCATGTAGGTCTGAAATTAAGAAGTCTAATCAGAAGTAGCAGGCTTAACGTATTCAACACTTGCTATTTCAGTCAAAATATTAATGAACTGTAAAGTACAATGCCAAATTGGTCTAGTGGTTATGGTGCTGGTCTGGAAACCAGGAGACTATAAGCTCTAGTTCTGCCTTATGCATAAAAACTCGCTATGTGACTGGGCTAGTCACTCTCTCTCTGCCAACAATTAAAGCTCGGGAGACAAGTCAATCAGTCAGTTTTTGTTGAAGCCGACGGATAAACGTAGCTGATCTGAAAAAAAAATCCTGCCCTTGTTGGGAAATGCTAGGAAGAAAAAAAAGTGAATGAACTGAAAAATATTAAGGCACTTTGACTTGAATGCAGAGAGGTACTAGACCAGTTGCAACTGCTGTTTGCTGAATTGAGCAAGATAGAATCATGATGAATGAATGAATGAATGTTTTTCACTGATCAGATACTTAACAGACTTGAGTTTCTTGAAATGCAGCCTATATGGCAAAGTGACCTGCAGAGGAGTGTCAAAATGAACTTGTGATATTGTGCTAGAAGGCACTTTTAAATTGTGTTTTGTTTTGTTTCTCCTTGGGTTTTTTCATAGAATATTGAATCAGTTTCTTTATGCAGTGAGATCATAATTCCAGGATTTATGTGGGATCGAATTCATAATGTTCAACCTTAGATGCCATAATAAAAGGAAAGAAAAGAGATAGGTCTGAATTTTTCTTTCTAAACTTTTGTGTGATTCAAAGTTAGATGGCTACATAGATGGCAGGAATTTAATAGTGTTGGGCAAAGCAAAAATATTCCAGGTATTTGCTTACAGCAACTATAATTTCTCTGACAGAGTTCAAAGCAAAAAAAGGATATTTCTATGAATGGTAAGATCATCATAAGAAATTCATTTTCTAAGTTAGGATCAGTCAAATCTAAATAATTATTGCTAAAACATTAGTGTGAGTATTTCAATTTCATTTAGATACTGTATATTGTATAAAGAAAGATTAAGATGAAACTAAGATATTTCAAATTAGCAATAAATATGGTCATTTTGGACATAATGAGATATATCACTGCACCTGTCATAGCACATAAATGCACCAGTGAACTTCAGAGACAAACAATTTATCCAACAAGTAAGGTGTATGAAGGGAAAAGGGAAGATAATCTTGCAGAAGGAAGGAAGGAAAGAAGGAAGGAAGGGAGGAAAAATGAGGAATAAAAATAAAAAAGCAGAAGCACTAATCAAAACATTGATAAAAGAGCAAAGAAAAATGAAGAAGAAAAGGGAAAACAGAGAGGAAAATAACAGAAATCAAAGGAAAGAGCTAGAATGATTACATAAATTCATTAATAAATTAAGAAATAAAGAGGTGCAGAACTTAGGGAGGGAACTGTTTCTTTTTCAATCTCTCCATTGCTCCAACTCCCAATTTACTCACTAGTTGTTCCTACTGTTTTTTCTATATCCTACAACCCCTCTTCTTCATAATTCAAACTTCTTCCTGGTACTTCTTTTCTTATTGTTTCAGCTTACCTATTATTCTGTCTATAGTTATTCTGTTTCAGTTTATCTATTATCATCTCTCATTTGCTCTATTTCCTTCCAGCTCTATGATCATCACCACCATCATGCTGCCATTATACTCAGAGGGTATTCAAGGTAATTATCAATCCTAAAGTCTGTGCGTGAGTCCTGCCTGTGTTTGTACAGTTAGAAGGAAAGGCTCTAAGTGAAAGACTCACCAGAATAGCAGATAAGGAATTTATTGGTTTAATTTATACAGCTGCCCATCTCAAACAAATGACTCAATTTAGCTTGGACTTCTTGGTCACTACAGTCACATTGCATAATATTCTCATGTTATCTTGGCCTATTGGTTCTGTCCCCAACTCAGAGCGAAGGCCCGCTGCCATTGGGGTGAAGGCCTCAGGTACAAGTCTGGCAGTCTCACAGGACTGCTCACTGATCCTTGCAAAGATATGCAGATCTGACATTAAGCCCCAAAGCTCTGCATACCTTGCAGGCAAAAGGGAGCTCTGAGGAGAAATCTGCTTTGCAATTCCCTCTGGAGACAGGCCCTCCAAATACAGCCTATTGGAATGGATTGGCTTGCGTCACACATCTGACAGTTGGATCTTATTACTGTCAGCTCAAGCGCACCATTTTACCAGGGCCTTTTGCCCCCCGCACTCATATTTTTTGGTTGCTTCCAGCCTTCACTATATTCATAGAGCTGTGCTTTGCCCCTGCCTCTGGGAAGAAATTTCTGTCAGAGGCTGCAGGAGTAACCTGCAATTCCAATGCCTCTTTTACCACTGAGGGAAGCCCATTGACTCTATCGTTGAATGGGAGCCAGGTAACACTCACAGAAAAGCTAGAAAAACTTTTCCTATTCAAAGAGATCTAAAAATGTAGGAAATTTTATCATGTCTGTCATCCCTGAGGGACTGAGTCAAAAGCTGGGGAGACCTATAAATAGAGGCATGTCCTCACAGCTCTGACAGACTCAGTCCAATCAGCTAAGCAGACAAGGTCAGTCCATTCCTGGATACTATCTCCACCACAATGGAGAATAAATAAACCCAATGTGTTTCTTTAAAGTGCAATAAAAAGCAGAATCATGGAGTGGTAACCCCTGCCCCCTGCCCCCCTGCCCCCCTGCCCCCACAATTCGGAGAACCTACACTACTTACAATAAATGGCTGTCCAATCTCTTCTTGAAAACATTCATGTTGGAACACCCACAACTTACAAAGGCAAGTCATTATTAACAATTAACTTTGTTCTTATTGTCAGGAAATTTCTCCTTTGTTCTAGGTTGCATCTCACTTTGATTAATTTCCATCCGTTGTTTTCCCTTCTTGTGCTTTGGAAAATAGGTTGACCCTCTCTTTTTTTGTGGCAGTCCCTCAAATATTAGAACACTGCCATCATGTCACCATTAGTCCTTCTTTTCATTAAACTAGACATACCCAATTCCTGCAACCATTCTTCATATATTTTAGCCTCCAGCCCCCTAATAATCTTTGTTGCTCTTCTCTGCACTCTTTCTAGGGTCTCAACATCTTATATTGTGACGACCAAAACTGTATGCAGTACTTCAAGTGTGGTCTTACTAGGGCATTATAAAATGGTATTAATACTTAAAATGATTTTGATTCTATCCCTAAATTAATGCAGCCTAGGATTGCATTGGCTTTTTTGAGATTGAAGCCTACTGCTGGCTCATATTTAAATGACTGTCCACTGGGATCCCTCTCACAGTGAGTGCTATTGAGTCAAGTTTTACCTATTATATACCTGTACATTTGGTTTTTCTTGTCTAAGTGTAAAACCTTACTTTTCTCACCGCTGAATTTCATTTTGTTACATAAGGCCCAGTGTTCAAGTCTGTTGAGATCCTTCTGGACCTTGAACCTGATTTACTGCAAACCTCCAGAAGCAAGCAAAGTTACAACCAGAACCCTACATGGGTTTGTTGTTAGGAAACCCATGTAGGCTCCTGGTTGTAACTTTGCTTGCTTCGGGGTGTTTGTACTGAAATATAATGCATTTCTTAAAAATTATATTTTATTTGTTGACAGTTAGAACAATTAATCAGTGGAACAACCTGCCTCCAGAAGTTGTGAATGCTCCAACACTGGAAATTTTAAAGAAGAGATTAGATAACTATTTGTCTGAAGTGGTGTAGGGTTTCCTGCCTAAGCAGGGGATTGGACTAAGAGACTTCCATGGTCCCTTCCAACTCTGTTATTCTGTTAAAAATGTACCAAAATGGATCTAAACAGTATAAAAATATTTCTTTTTTGTAATAAATATTAAATAAATAAATACAATAACTTATTTATTCTTGAGTATTGAGTTGCCCAATTAGCTTTCATGTTTGAACTAAACATGAATCTTCCTTCTACCCTGCAACATCATGCGCACAATAGTGTGCTGGCTCTTATTAATTTTACTCCAAATGTATTTCCACGGGGACAAAATACTATCAGATCCCTGTACTGTATGGTTTTGAGCTCATTTATGGACAAGCAAGATAAAAACTGAGGCATTTGATGAAAAAGAGAATATAATAGAAATGCAGAATCAATGCTAACAAGGTATTTTGGATTATAAGATTTGTTTCAATGAAAAGAGGAAAAATGCTGGTTCTGGAATACCATAATAATAGATATATCTTTGGTGTTTCTAAGATATGAAGCATAGGATTATTTTGATGTAAAAGGATTATACCATTAGAATAAATGACATTTGGCTCACATAAGAGCAAAGATACTTATAAGAAAGCTTTTGGAGATTATGTAACAATACACTGTGAAAACAAAAAATTACACAAGATAGGCAGCATTTAAAGTACATCTGGTTCTCACTGGTCCAGTAAGCCTCCTACATTGATACAGAATCCAATTTCATTACAAATGAAGACTTCTGAGAACACCTGGATATGCCTTTGAAATTCTACATTTGTTTATGTAGCAAAGGAGTTTACTTGACAGGCTTAATATATCTCTTGATCTGTGTTTTCAATAGCCAAAATAACAAAACCTGGTAATGCATCTTAGTATTATCCTGATAGTAGAACCCTCACCTGCTGAAAAAAAGTTGTTTTGGTGCCAAACACAATATTTAAGGCCCATTCACACAGCCAAATCAGCTATCTTCAGAATGATGAACAAAGTTCATACCTATGGCCTTCCTAATTCAGTTTGTCAGTTCATATATTCAGTTCCCTAGTTCAGTACTATCAAAAAGATTATATAAAATCTCTGTATGAACTATGCCCATCTACAAGCTTCAACACCCAAATGTTATGATTGCACAAAGGAACTTCTTGAAAACATCCCTACATGGTTTCTCCAAACTGCCAATAAGTTATGCCTGGAGTTTACATAAGAGTAACATTAGGATACAGGATCCTCAATGGATTAATTCATTGGGCTCATAATCCATTCTGTCTGCCACAGAAAATTATTCTGAAGGTTCAAATATTTCCCTTCTATGGTAATACAGAAATTTGTATTCTAAGACTTCAAATTCTAGAAAAAAGGTGGAACAAATTTCTCTTATCCACAATAATGGAGTTGAATATGCATTGATGTCTAACATTCTTTACCTGGCTCATGAACTACCCAGAAAAGACAAGTAATACAAAATCAGCTTGTATAGCAACAATCCTAGCTCTGTAGAAAACAGCAGTGTATTGTTTGTCTGAGATACAACTGCTTTTAAGCCAAGAAAGTTGGTAATATTGAAATGTTTCCCCCACAAAGTTAGATGTATTAGCTAGGTATTCGATGATTATTTTCTCCTGTTAGTCCCTCAAATAAAAAATAATAATTAAAAAAACAAGAACCTATTTTTTTTCTATAACCTTCACCCTCAGCGCCCAATGTCACAGCTTAGAAACTTAAGCCTCCTTTTACACCCCATCTCTGCTATTTTAAACACCCGTCCAGGGCAGTCAAAAGGGGCTTTGCTGGCTGCAAACCTCCGATGCTGCTGCCAATTTGAAAAGGGGCGGGAGTAATCAATGCGAAAACAGCAAAGGCTGTCACTTCCCTGAGATTGGTTCTAAATAGTCCAAGTGCAGCTGCATTGCAATCCAAAAGACCCGGCACTAGGTTATTAAGGTGCTCGATCTTTCCTGAGCAGTTAGAAGTCAGCCTCAACCTCCATTAATCATCCATGAGGCAAAAGTTCAGAGCACCAAGGGGCGCAAAAGTGGCAAGCGCTAATAATTTGGGCTAATGGAGTCCCACAATGGCGCTATGGCGCTAACTTACAGCGTGATGACAGTTCTTCCTCTGTAGTCCAAAAAATCAGTTTATAGCACAAATCAAAAAATCTTTCAAAGCCTGAGCTGAGAGCTCAAGAGAAACAGTCCTGCGAGCTGAGACTGAATTGAAAGACTGAGGACGGTTACCAAGGAGGTGTGTCTTCAGATTTTAAATTCAGTCCACAAGCTAGCAGGATAGAATAATCTATTCTGGACTCTCCCGTCGATACCATGGAGAAAGAAATAGAGTTTGCATCCAGAAAATACAATATGGACTTTTTGAATAAGCTAAGAAGTATCTGTAATACATTCTTTGAATTATTCCAATACAGTCATAGAAGTAATATTTTAAACTGTCTTTATTAACAGTAAGTAGTATTTCTCAGTTAAAAATCTATATAATGAAACTGTTGCCTGCAGTTTGTAAATCATTTCTCTCTCTCTTTTTGTGGGTTTGACTGGCTGTGAGTCAGTCTTGGTTCTCATCCATTGCCTAGAAAAATCTTTGAAATTTTGGCAAGATTTTTGGAAATGATTTGTCATTGATTTCTTCCTAAAGTTTTGTGCCTAAGGCAGAACTAAAATTTATGTTCTCCCAGTTTCCAGGCTGATCTTTAACCATTGCAATACGCTAGCTCTCTTTTCAAATCATAATGTCTTTGTTTTCCTACTACTGCAACTTCTGCAGACTTTAAAAGACCATGATATTATGATTTCCTAGATATTCTTTACTCCTTCATGAAAGAAGGTACTGTCAAATATTATTTTAAGTAATAATGATTGCTAAGATCATAGTAAACTATAATTACAGAGGCTGAAGCAGAGGCAGAACACACATACACACAGACACTCACTATTATTTTAAGTGCTATACTCTTTCAAAGATGAAAAATTTCCCATCTCCTGTAGTATTAAATAATATTCCAGTTGTCATATTTGGGGGAGGGGGTGACAAAGTTTGCCTGTTTTGATGCATTTCTGCATAAAAGCTTCTTTTTTAAACAAGAGAATTAAAATAGAGTCATTAACTTATCTCGAGCATCTTCCAGATAAACCAATCCACCAGGGGCAAATTAGCACTTTTGCATAAAGTGTCAGTAGCCGTTCGGCATCTAATGTATGCATTCATACAAAGAAGACACTCCCTTTCCTCACAATTTCTGCCTTCCCTGTGAGATATTTTGCCCTTTTTACAGAATGCATTAAAATCTGTTTCCAAGGAGGTAATCAAGGAAAACGTTATACATGATAGCACATTGTTTTAATTATCTGTTCTCTAAAAGCACCACAGGCACTGGCTGCCAGTTTTTACTTTGCTGCCGAGAAAAATGACTAAACCACATTTTTCAGTGCATTGCATCTGACAATATTTATGCCACAAACTATGCTTGTCCACCCAATGTATTCTTACCGTAGTATGTGCTGATCACTCTATCAGGAGCTTTTATAGAGAAATTCATAATAGCAATCAATGAATTCTATCTTGGAAACCTATTGATTTTATGAAATCAATATCTGAACAATGCAAACTAAGAACTATTTATTTAATTGTACCTGCATTTCTTTGAGGAGTTCTATGCATCTACATGTGTGGACTATACATGTATGCATCTAACCTCATTCAGATTTCTAGAAATTAATGAATTGCTTCACCATCCTGTGTTTATGTGTACTACATCAATAGTAAAGCTTCTGTTTGCTTGTTTGTTTACAAAGCATTTGTTTAGTGACCATTCAAAGTTATAACAGCCTTGAAAAAGTGAGTTATGAGTAGTCCTTATACTTATAACCATCAAAGCATCTGCATAATTATCTGATCAAAATTTGGGCGCTTGGCAAACCTGTATTTATTTACTAAGGCTGCAGCGGTCATGTGATCGCCATTTGCAAATTTCTCAAGCACAAAGTCAATGGAGGATGTTGTATTGTTTAACCACCATATGGTTCACTAAACAACCGCAGTGATTTACTTAACCACCATGAAAAAAAGTAATGAAATAGTGCATGTTTCACTAAACAACTGCCTTGCTTAACAATGAAAATTCTGGTCCTGTGATTGTAAATTGAGGACTACTTACATATTTCTTTTTTTTGGGGGGGGGGGATTTCATTTCTAAAGACTTCAAACAATTTACAATGATGCATTCGTAACAAACCACCATTAATTAAAAACTACCATACATTCTTCAGTTCCTATAGTTGCATAGAAAATCCAAAGGAACAGTGAGATTATCTGGGATCCAGCAGGATAGGCTGTGTGAATTCACAGACAATTACTGTAAGATAAGCAACAAGTTCTAAAGTAATGTTTTCAACATTGCCTCTAGGTATGGACTAAAATAAAACAACTATCTATTGCAGAGTTGGGGGAAAAATGGTTACCAATAAAACGACTTGATTCAAATGGAAAGCATTATTAATTTGAGATAGAATGCAATATTTGGGTCAAGCTCTATCTCTCTGTCTCTATGAAAATAAAGACGGTATTTTTTATAAGCCACAGAGTTCTCCAGAATAGATGTAATGGTTACTGAACTGATATTATGGTTATCTTCCATAAGAGGACCTGAACTGGGATTGTAGCCTTGGGTTCAAAGAGGACTATGAATAAATTAGAAAAAAGGCAGCATAAAACTTCAAGTGTGAAATATTAGGGATCAGAGGAAAGAAATGCAAGGCCTTTCATAAAACACTTCATTGATATAATGAAATAGAAGCTTCTCATTGGTGAGATAGAGCAGAAGGTAGCTTGCAAAAGTCATCAAGGTGTGATGAGAATACAGTTAGTCAAATATCAATTTATATTTTTCAGAAGGGGAATGGATATAGACTGCAAGGTTCAAGAAGAAGTAACCGACACACTAATATTTAATCTGTAATATAACATGCAAAGAAGAGTTTATTGTGTATGTATTACATATCTCTCCAATACAAACTGGACAGTCTTGTTATGGTGGCATCCTTGGAAGGCCCAAAGTGGCTTCCAATTATGAGGGGCCTGTTCATTAGTATGCCATGATGGTTTGGGTCTTTTTGTGTCTGGATGGGGTACTTCAAATGAAGAGGATTTGGAGATGAGTTCCCCACTGAGACCTGGAAGCATCATTAATGAAATACATGAAAAAGCATGAAAGGAAACAGTGAAACCATCTGAAATGATCCTCCAATGGGGGGATTTCCTGATGCAAAGCAAAACAAGAACTATTTTATGTCCTGAAGAAACAAAAGAAGGACACCATGTGTGTTAGCAAATATCTGAAATGGTAGCTAATATGTGGTGAAGAATGACACAGACTTTGGTTCTTCCTAGGGAGGAAATCTTGTACACAAGCTCTAGAAAAGAAGAAAGTTGCAGAAATCATAGAGGTTTAGAGGTATATCAGTGTTATATTTAGTGGGTTCCGGCAGTCACTACTGCTGGTTCGCTTGTGGGCACGGTGCACGCACATGCACACTATAATAAAAATTGTTCTGTGCATGCACAGAAGCAAAAAGACAAGATGGTGGCACCTATAGTGCAGCCTGGAGAACCGGTTCAAGGGCTTGGCAGGCCTGGGTTTCCGCCAGTTCCAGCAACCCAGGCCAACAAACCACTATTGGTTCGGCCAAAGCAGTCCAAACTGGTAGAAACGCACCATGATTTAGTGGTAATTTATTGTGTTGCTATTAAGTTTACATTTTTTTAATCAACCCCCCACTCCCAATTTTAATGTTATAAACCCCCCAGAGTAGCCCCATGGCAAGATGGGCAGCAAGTAAATAGTAAATATCTATCATGAACTGGATAAGCTGTTAGGAAAGATTTATGATCAACTTGGAAAGTTCTTATAATAGCAGGAAAATTGAAATTATGTGGTGAGATCCTTTGGCATGGATATATACCAGTAATGGCGAACCTATGGCACGCGTGCCACAGGTGGCACGCAGAGCCATTTGTCAGGGCATGCGAGGCGCTGCCCTGTCAGCTGGCCAGCGCGCATGTGCGCGCTGGCAAGCTGAGTTCACTGTTTTTAAAAGCCATTTTTCACCCTCCCCAGGCTCCAGAGGCTTTATAGGAGCCTGGGGAAGGTGAAAAGAGCCTCCCCTGCCCCCCCAGAGGCCCTCCAGAGGCTTCAGGCACCGTCCGGAGGCTTCCCTGAAGCCTTCGGAACGCTTAAAACGACCCTCCGAGCAATTCGGAAATTCCGGTTTGCTCGGAGGGTCATTTTAAGTGTTCTGAAGGCTTCAGGGAAGCCTCCGGACAATCCCTGAAGCCTCCGGAGGGCCTCCGGCGGGGGAGGCTCTTTTCACCTTACCCAGGCTCCTATAAAGCCCCTGGAGCCTGGGGAGGGCGAAAAAAGCATGTAAAAATGGGGGGGTTGCGCCTGTTGTGCATGCATGAACACTGGGGGGGTCGTGCATTGTATTATGGGTGCGGCACGCCTGCACTCGACCCCCCTGCACTCCCCCACTTGTGGCATGCGAGCCAAAAAAGGTTCGCCATCGCTGATATATACATTAGAATCAGTGGTTTCAAATACATACATACATACATACATACATACATACATACATACATACATACATACATTACAATATCAGTCCAAAGCATGATTACATATCATATTGCAACTCAAGAGGATATGGAGTAGAAGAACAATGTACATTAACATTTTGAGCGGTTTTAGAAGTCTATGTCCATTGACTGGAACTGAAATCTTGTTAATGAAAGGAACAACAATTTATCCTAGAACAGCATGACAGCCCAGAATCAAATGAAATAAGAGAAAAATGGCCTCTGGAAGTCAATTGGGCATGAAGTATCCAAGCACAAATCTGGTGACCTTGCAACTAAGAGGAAATATTGATTTTGATTATACCAAAGCATAATAGGGTTTTAAAAAGTGAAGAACTCAAAGGGAATCTGTCCTGAATTGTCCCTTTGAGGATTAACTCATGTTCTTAAAGGGAAATTCATAACAACTTAAAAGAACAAATTGAGGATTCTATTAATGACTGGCAATAACAAAGTTTGGAGAAACCTACTATAGAAAGGATCTCAAAGTTGTTGAGTTGGGAACAATGTGTGTGTGTTTTTTAATCTGAATAAGTGGTTTCCTCAGTACTGATCATAGTGTACTAGAGGCCTGGAGAGTGAATTTGGTTAAGAGACAACGGCATCACCTGGCAAATTTGGAGACATGGCAAGGAGCTTAGAGAAAGAGGGGACTGCAACAATTTCAGAGTCAGCCATAGCTCTGATCTCACAACATGGCTTAGAAAAGAGAACAATTGCTACAAACCTCTTTAGTAAATGCCTGATAATGCTTTTAAGTATGTACAGCATACTCTTCATCGACAGAAAAAGCATAATTTATGCCCTTCTGAGGATTGCATTTTTTCTCATAATAATGACACATTTAAAACGGAGCCCTTAGAAACATAAGATGGAAGGCCAGAAACTTGCAAGCATAAGATGTCTCATGAACTGCTCTAGGGATTTTTGAAGATAATATTAAGGAAAATAAGAAACAAGGTTAAAGAATTCTGATAAAGCAAAATGATTATCAGTCTAAGGACGAATATGATGAAACAATCTGAAGGAATTCAGTGAGAGCTTCATCTAGTTGTGTAGTAAATATGAGGACTAGGCCAAATAATTATGTAAATTGTTATGATCACAGTTCTAGACAAATACACAATGAGCATTTGTGAATCACAGAAATCACAATGCATAAGAACAGCTTAATCAAACAACTTCAAACACAGCACCCCAAAAATAGAATCAAATGTTCTCACTACTTCCTCCTTTTACTTTTTAAAGCACAGTATTTCATGAGATAAATGGCTGTTTTTTCCTGCTGTCAAAACAAACAAAAAATCATCACTAACAAAATCTACCAGATCAGAATATTTAGAATGCACATTTTTTATTTAGACTTTTGCTATAAAAGCAGAACCAGCAGCTCTATATTGAGAGAAATTTAAAACATCTCCCAGAAAGTGACACAATGAAATATTTACCTATGTGGAAACATGCATTCAATTTACTTCAATTAATATACTTGTGATGCAATGGCTATTGATGGTGCAGATTTTTATAAAGTTTTGGTAATGGAGTTTTACAACATATAAAAGGATTATTACAATCCAATCAGCATGCACTGGGATCAGTATGTTTCAAACAAACATTTGTAATCTCCTTTCTTACAGTTCCCAGCTGCTGGAGATACTCAGTAAAATCCAAATGAAATAGCTGGATACAATCTGGTATGGAATAACACAGGGCTTTATTTGACTTTTTCTGTGCTCTTGTAAAACACCTGAAAATTACATCTTGCTGAAACCATTGTTAGCAGTTCAAAAGAACAGTGTCATGTAAGACCTTTTCTCTCAGCGGAACAAGAAAGAGGAGGTAAAAAATATTTTTAAAAAACCTATAAATATGCCATGTGTTTATAATTGAGTTCAAAAGCAAGTTATAAACTGATTTAAAAATAAATAAACATAATTGGTGAATAAAATCCACCAAAGACTTGGGTTTGATAAGTGTCCCACATTTTAACCCTTAAAATATTCCAAATAAAGCAATGAAATGTTACCCCTGTGATTTCTTTATCTTAAACAATGTTTCAGCCAAAGGTAATATAACTATTCTTATTTCTTTGTATCTTTTTTATTTTCACAATTAGAAATCCCCCCCCCCCCCGCACAAACACTTAAGAAAAAAAATTAATCTGGAACAAAGGCAGATATGTTTTATTGTTTGCTTTGTTATTACTAAAATAAAAATGTCAAAATAAATGTACTGAATAGAGTTCTTGAATAATCAGTGGTCATCTATGGCTATGAATTCATTAAAACAAGGCAGCAGGTGAAGAACTTTCATTTAAACAATTCTCATATGCAATGTAGAGAGACAATCATACTCTACATACACATGTAGAATATCTATCTAAACCGGGTTTAGGCAAAGATTGGAGTTAGATTAATATCATTTTTAAGTTGCATATAAATAGATATTTCAACTCACACCGCTGCTATACTCAGATCAGGTGTCCACTTTATATTATTTTCAAAAAGCTTTACTTGTTTAGTTACTATAATACAATTTAGATGTTCTTGGTAAGTAACTACATAAATACCACAGCTTTTTAACATTCTGTTTATTACACACATGCTCTCTGAGCTTGGTTGCTTTTTTGTGTTTGCACTGCTGCAGCTGCCGAGTTTTGGTAATGAAATGTCTGCAAGGAAATAACCAACTCAAAGAGCACTAAAGACCCTTCATTTCAACCTTGAGTTACAAATATTCTCCTTTATAGATATAATAATTGTTAGATTGGGTAATGGATAGGAACACACAGGCTAACAGTAACAGCAACTCTTTATTAAATCAGAAGAATTATGTACAATCCAGCGAAGGTTGAGTCTGACCGCAGCCCTTTTATAGGGAGCTGTCAGACCCTTCGAACAATGAGATTAAATCTCTGTTCCCGCTGGAACAGAGCACCTTGGTGGAAACCACTGTAACTGAAGCTAGTATCTAACACCCCTCCCCTCTTAGATGGAGTAATCCTACTGGTTACATAGTTACGCAGGTAGGCGGGCTTTTTGGTAGCTCTGCCTGACCTACGCAGTTCAGTTGGAGGGTGTTCTTCAGACAGATCGGATGGACCTGTTTGCTCTGCAGCTCCACTTGGTGGAAGCTCCTGGGATCTTTCATAGGCTGTGGCTGGAATTCCAGAGCCGGTTCGCTCAGAGCTCGCTGTGGGCCTGCAACACAACCAGATAAGTTCCCCGGTATCCCCAGGCTTGAGATGGCTGTGGAAGGAGTGACATGTTGTTCCTTTTGGGTAGGGCTTTGGCTAACTCGTGCAGCAGTTACCTCTGGCTGCCTAAGAGTGGAGTTGGTCAATGTGCCTTCTCCAATTCCGACCGCCCTCGAGCTCTATGAGACAAGAGCTAGGCCTGGTGATGCTATCACTGTGGCAGGAATCCACAGAGTTCCCCCAGCATGGTTGTGGGCGTATACTGAATCCCCGATGCTAAAGTTCCGAATCTTGCTTGTGGAGTCAGGCGGCGATGTGGGTGTAGCCGGTCTAAGTGGGACCTTAGCCGGCGACCCATGAGAAGCTCGGAGGGGCTTCTCCTTGTAGTGGCACTGGGTGTGATGTGCTGGATTAGTAGATAATGGTCAACCGTGTTTGCCAATCTCCCGGGCCCATCCTAGAAAGGACCTCTTTTGCAGATCTCACCATTCTCTCCACCTGACCATTGGAGGCCGAATGGAATGGCGCGACCAGAGCATGTCTGATTCCCTGTGCTGCTAAGGTCTCAAATTGCATGGCCGTGAATTGGGGCCTGTTGTCAGAGACCAGGACGTCGGGCAGGCCGTGTGTGGAGAAAAGTCTCAGTAGTACCTCGATGACCGCTTCTGCCATAGTGGAGGTCATTAGGACTACCTTTAGCTATTTCAGGTAGGCATCCACAACTATGAGGAATGTCTGGCCATGAACTGGCCCAGCAAAATCAATGTGCACCCTAGACCATGGTGCTTGAGATCACTCCCACTCCTTGGCGGGCGCCTCTGCGAGAGCTGGTCTGGACTCCTGGCATGGTGTGCAGGTAGCCACCCATTCTTCGATCTCCCTGTCCATGTTAGGCCACCACACGTAACTCCTAGCCAAAGACTTCATCCTGACAATTCCAGGATGACCTACGTGTAAAGCCTCTAATACTGCAATGCACAATTTGGGTGGAACAACGACCCGGTCCCCCCCACAGCAAACAGCCATTAACAACAGACAATTCATCATGCTTACAATGGTACATTTTGAATTCAGCCGCAAGGGTGTGAATTGGGCCACCCCCTCCACACCCAGTTCAAAATTTGTTTGATGGTGGACTCTTTTGCAGAGTGGCAGGCAACGTCACTAGACGAGGCAGGACCAGTCTCTAAACAGTCAATAAGCAGGACTGGTGTCTTGGGGGTAGGGTCTGCAAGAGGTTCTGGCAGCGGGCAGCGACTCAAAACGTCGGCATGCCCCAAAGTGGAGCCAGGCCGGTGGATGGGGCGGTAAGTGTAAGCAGCTAGAAAGATGGTTCATCTGGTCATCCGTGGTGATAATGACACAGGAGTAGGTCGGTCCCCAGCCAGCAAGCCTAGTAGCGGTTTGTGGTCCATAATTAGTTCAAAATCACAGCCGTATAGCTATTCATGGATCCTTTTTACTCCGGCCACTGCAGCCAACACTCGGCAGCGGACAAGGTCCTAGAGTAAAAGGCTATGGGAGCCTCGGTTCTATTGGGCATGCGGTGGCTGAGGATGGCTCTGACGCCAAATGGGGAACTGTCGTAGGTCAGCAACAGCGGCGGAGTCTGGCTGTACTGCACCAGAAACATGTCCGCGGACAGAAGTCTTTTCACCATGGCAAATGCGGCAGCCTCGGCTGTGCCCCAGGACAGCATTCTTTGCCAGGAGATGATGTAAGGGCTCAGCAACGGTGGCTTTCTGTTTAAGAAAGATGCTGTAGAAATTAAGGAGCCTGAGGAACACCTGCAGCTTGGTTTGATTGCAATGTGTATGGGCGTCCTGGATTGCTTGAATTTTTTTCGTGGTCGGGTGAATCCCAGAGCCATCGATTAGGTACCCTAAGAATTCAACCCTTGGCACATTAATTTGGCATTTTTCTTTTTTGAGATGGAGGCCTTTGTCCCGAATTCTGGTCAAAACAGTTCGCAAACATTTGAAAAGTTGCGCCTCATTTGCAGCCGATACCAAGATGTTGTCAAAATAGAGGACGACTCCTGGAATCCCCTGCAAAAGCAGTTCCATAATGCTTTGGAACAGTCTAGGAGCAATACTAATTCCAAATTGCAGGTGGTGACATTTGAATGCAACCCTGTGCATCACAATGGTTTGGTCCTCCACTGTAGCGCCATCTACAGGCAATTGTTAGTATGCCTGTGCCATGTCGAATTTAGCGAATACTTTGTCAGGGCCTAAAGAATGTAATAAATGCTGTACAATGGGTACAGGGTAAGTGCTTTGTGGGTAACGCTTTATTGATTGTGAATTTGTAGTCCATGCAGATGCGGACAGACCCATCAGATTTGACAGGTGTCACTATAGGGGTCTCCCAGTGTGTGTGATCAACCAGCTCTAGGATTTCCTGGCCTACGAGCTTGTCAATTTCCAGATCTATTTTGGGGTGGAGAGTGAAAGGTACTCTCCTGGGCTTTAGCCTTATGGGGGCTATGTTAGGATCCAAATTAAAAGAGATTGGAGTCCCCACATACTTACCCAGACCGGTGCTGAAGACGCCCTCGAACTTCTTAAAAATTGCTTCAGCGCTCTCGTCTTTCAAGGTGTTGATACCGGTCACTTCTAGGCCCCGGGCTTCGAACCAGTCAAGCCTCAGGAGGCTCTGCAGGTCACCGCTGACCACCTTCACTAGGAGCTGGCCGCTGTATTTCTTGAATTGCACCCGGAAGGTGCCCTGGCCCACGATGGGGACTCGGTTGCCCTGGTAATTGCGAAGATGGATGTCAGGGGCGCAGAGATGCTGCTTCTTCAGGCTAGGGATAGCCCCCTTGAGCGTGGACCACGGCATGATGGTCAGTGATGACCCCGTGTTGATCTCGCATGGAAAGTCCTTGATGAGGATTGTGACCTTCAGCTTTTTTGGCCACCTAGTGCGGACTTGGCCGATTGAATTATAGTAGGTGACTGGTGTCGCCCTCTGAGTGCCATGGTGGCTTCTGCCATGCCCCTTGGTTGGGCCTCTGCTGGTGGTTAGCTCGGCTTCTTGGCTGTCAGGTCATCATAGGGTGCTCGCTTCTGCATATTTTGGCGATGTGCCCCTTTCGCTCACAGCACTGGCAGATAGTGTCACGGAAACGGCAAGCTGATTAGACATGGTTTCCTCCGTAGCTAGCGCAAGGTGGGAATCATGGTTCGAATTTGCGCGCTGGCTTGGCGTGGCTACTGCGAATGCAGCAGCTGTCATCTTCTTCACCTTCAGAGCTCTCAGCCTCGGCAGCCTTGCGATATAAGCGTATGTTCTTCCACATGTCTTGCAGAGTGCTTTGAAGCTGCAGGGTCTCTATGGACTTGACGGCCAATTCTGACGCCCTTGCTTTATCCAAGGCAATTTGTAGAATGAGGTTAGACTTGGCAAGTAACCTCCTCTGTAAATTAATGTCCTGCACATCACAGATTATGTGGTCAAGAATAAGTTTGTCTAGGACTCGGAACTCGCAGTATGCTGCGGCGTTTCGTAGCATCACAATATACTTGTTGATTGATTTGCCTTCCCTCTGATTGCGAATATTAAATTTGTGCTGGCGGATGTGCCTAGATGGCTTGGGAGAGTAGTGAGTCCTCAGCATCTGCTGGAGCACTGACCAAGCGACTGATTGTAGCGGCGTTGGTTCTGACAGGTCTTTGGAAGTTTCGAACACTTCCCGTCCACAGTAACCGAGGAACATGTTCTTCTTGCGGCCTTCAGAAAGGCCCATGAGGTCATTGGCTTTGAGGAAGCAGTTGAACCTTAGCATATACGAATCCCAATGCTTGGAGACTGGGTCATACCGAGTCGGTGGGGTGTGCATCGCCATTTTGTGTTCTGAGGGCGTTTTGAGTTTGCCACTCAAAAATGGCTGCTCGAAGCTGTGCTGAGCTCCAGGCTTAATTTACTTGCTGGATTGCTATGCTCTTTTTGGTTCGCCTAGTTGCCTTCCAATCCCACCCTCGTCACCAGTGTTGTATCAGGTAATGGAAAGGCACACACAGGCTAACGGTAACAACAGCTCTTTATTAACTCAGTAGCAACTATGTACAATCCAGCGAAGGTTGAGTCTGACAGCAGCTCTTTTATAGGGAGCTGTCAGACACTTCGACCAATGAGATTAAACCTCTGTTCCTGCCGGAACAGAGGACCTTGGTGGAAACCACTGTAACTGAAGCTAGTATCTAACAATAATATTCCCCAACCAGAGCACTTATGACTGCTCTAACATCCAAACTGTAGCAAATGTTGCTGAAACAAATTATTTGTTTACATTATTAACAAAGTCATCCCAAAATTTAATGGTGGCAAGTACTAGATTACTTATATGTAATAATATAACCATAGATCATATAATTAGAAGCCTAATATATCTTAGCTAAGAAATTAAGTTTAGTTCTCTTTTTCATTTATTTGTACAATGCAAACATAAAAATATTGAGTTTATAGTTGGAGTTTTCATTGATCATTAATCCATCATATGAGGGAAAAATAAAAATACACAGTATGTATGCACAGATTACTATATTTATTTTCAGTTTGAAGAACAACTTTGCAGTCTGATGCATAGCAAAGCAAATAACTTTTCAGTAGCCTGTGTACTGAAAACATTTTGTTTGTTTTTCTTTATTACTGCCCTTCCAACATAGAATTCTGGATTATACTCTGCTTTTCAGTATCTTTCTAATATACCAACAGCGTTTCCTATGGTTTTTATTAGAATAACACATTCAGTGGTCCAGTCCACACATCATATAAAGCCATGTCAATAAGCCATAATAGCCTGCAAGTGCAATTAGATTGGATAAACAAGCAAACATCCAGACTGAACAACATTTCATGGAAAAGTTACTATATTTGCACACATTTTAACTGCTTAGAAAAAGACAAAGAATTTAGGTTCTCCCATTCATGCCAGGGTCCAGTGGCAGCTATGCCCATGATCAAGCATTGTATTAATTTGCTTTCCATTAAAACTTTCCAGGTTTAGAAAGTTTCCAAATAAGACTCCAAAAAAAGGTAGCATATATTGGACAAAGTTTATGGGTAAACATAATTTACAAACTATGCAAACTGTAATGATTAGACTATACATATTTAACGAAACCAAATAAGCTGCCTGATTGGATAAGGCAATCAATGCAATCATACAAAGTAGTTTAGTACTCTACAGTTTCTATTGTAGTAAAAACGTGAATATCCAATACTAATTGTTAAGTTATAGGGAAACTGTTTATATTATTTCTAATGTATATTCAAGGTCTTCTTTAACCAACTAGGTTTACATAACTCTAGCTTATCACATGTCTCTTCATATTTCAGAATCAACATCAGTGAGATTATAAGAAATGAGATAGCATCACTAGTATTCTGAAAATATCCAATTTAACCACACAGCTTTGTTATTTTACTGTAAGAAAGCATGTGGAACCTTTGAATCTTCGGAACATTTGTTTAGGTAAGGCTGAACTTTGAAATTTAACGGAATTTTGCAGTTCTGGATGAAGTAATATATAACCTTTTTTGATTGAGGATATGTATCTTCTAAATAATGAACTATGTAACTAACAAAAGTTCCATTAAGATGGTAACTAGCAGATTTTATCACTTAGCTTGCTAATGGTATTCTATTCATCTAGAAAAGATGAATTTGTCTCAGTTGTCCCCATCATTCAGCAATCTAAATAACTACACTGATCCAGAGTTTTCAAATGATGTAAAACCTGGCTACTAGAGTAATGGCAGAACAAGTAAAAGAACATAACATTTCTATTCTAAAAAAAATCAATTGGAAATGATAGATGGAAAGTCTTTAAAGATCTGGATTTGGGCTAGATTTAAGGCTGGGTTTTGAAGGCTGTGTGTTTAGCATCCATTATATTATTTTTTGGTCCATGGTTAGCAAAGAACTAATAGTGTCATATTGTTTATCTGTGGATCTGTATAAGTAAGAAAGTAGTTAGATAAAATATTATTTGACTGCACTGCTTGGAAATATAATTTTAGTAGTCCCAGTTGTTCTTGTTGGGTGAAGATCACACCGTTATTAGGACCTCATGCTTTTCCTCTCCTGCATGAACTGCTGGCTCTATCTTATTGCCTCTTTCCTAGCTGGGCCCCTTTAGCAGCCAAGACTCAGCTTCAAGTCCCCACACCCACAAATTTCCCAGGTTTGTGCTCTTTTGGTACTCTACACACCACTGTTGCCTACCCCCGCAACCCCCTCACTCTCCAGATGACCTTCATCACATTCTACCTGTTGTTGCTTGTCTGAAATCCAGATGCTAGATGAAGGCACAGCCCTGTAATACACACTGGACAGTAACTCCATCTGTTGAAGGGAGCTCGCCAAATGCAGCCAGGAAGGGGGCAGGAAAATGGAGCTGGCAGAGGCTCCCTGGGCCAAGGTGGCAGCTATTAGCCCTTGTCCAATGCCTGGAGGAGATAGGTAGGTGGGAGAAGCTGAAACACATTCTATGATTGTAAATGTGGGACAGCTGCCCCACATTTTGATCAAGTGAGTATGGGGGCAGTGCAATGTTACAACTTATTATTTTTGAGATGCAGGAGGCGCGAGTGTGGTCACCGCATGGCTGCTGCTGTGTTGCAATATTTTTGGGAAGGGCTCAAAAGCCTGATTGGGCTTATTATCTGGGGAGTCTTATTTTCAGGGATACAGGATAATAAGAACAGGCATTTTGCTTATTTTCAAAGATGTAAAAAGAGGATACCATTTTTTCCTGAATATTTATTTTATTATCTCTCCCCCCATCTCTCTCACACACAAACACACACCCTTCCAGTTAGAATTCCCAAAATATATTACCATTTATGGTAATTATCTATTCTGAATCCTAACAACTTAATGCAAAATACATTGATCTGATAAGCTAAAAAACAAGGTTCACTGAACCGAACTGATACCATCTTAATGTTAAATTCATCAGAAAAATGTAAAAATATGTAAAATTTCCATTTCCACCTTAGTTGTATGATCATATATCAACTTTGTAAAGTCTCATATTTATATATGCATTTTTGGCAAAATTTCTACCAAAGATTGTGAGCAGGTAAGCTCCCCATTCTCTCTCTCTCAGCCCCACCTACCTCAGAGGATTGGGGGGGGGGAGAATAGAAGGAGGAAAAAATATATGTTTGCTTCTTTGAGTTATTTATAAAATAACAACGATGGGATAAAAATCAAATAAATAAATATTAAAAATTACAGAAGATTGAAAAAATATCTCTGTCATTCCACAAAGCAGATGTACCTGACAGAACTGTTCTCTCTTCCTTTCCCCCTGTGCATCTATGACAATTTGCCATGGCCAACTCGCCACAGCCAATCCGCCACAGCCATCTTGACACGGCCATCTTGCCACAGGACAACTTGCTGCAGGACAAGAGTTACACTAATATCAAAGAAATGGTGGAATAGAATCATTAAAGAAAGGATGTAAAAGGAGGGACAGAGTGAAATGTGAAGAGCAAAAATTAAAATAATTTTTATTTATTTTAAATAATTAAATAGAATTGTTAAATTGTCCTGCAGTGAGTTGCCTTGCGACGAGTTGGCCATTGCGAGTGTGTGAAACATTTTCACAATCATTTTGCCAAGTTTTTGACAGTGTTCCCTTAAATTGACACAAAAACAGCAGCAAAATATTTATTGTCTACAATTCAAATCACTACTGTATAGGTTGAAGACTGAACTTGTAAAATGTCCAATTCAGACCAACCCAATCTTTCATTCTACTAAACAAGTGTCTTAGTTGAGCTGTCCCTTCCAGATTCTCAGAAAACTCCCCAAGACACCTCTGAAAACCAACTGTATCTGTCACATTTGGAATGGACTGCAGAGAGAGACTTACACTGCAGAATTTCATAGCAATCAGAGAGTGGTCTGTCCATAATCAGGAGCAAATTTCAGTATCTCCCAATTTCAAATCAGTTGCTTCTTCCCTGAGACAAAAGACAAATGCAGCATCCATGTATCAAGTCCTCAATGGATCTCAACCATGACCATGGTTGATATAACAGTCATAAACAACTGACATCTTAAAACCCCTTGTTTGAGGAAGATATGTTGAAATTGTGAAAAAATATTATTAAGTTCAGAAAACTTTTCCACCACCTCAGCAATCAGGTTAAGCAGCCCAGGAAAATGCATAGTTTTTGTAAAGAGCAGCCAACAAATACAAAAAGGGTATCCATACCACATCTGAAGTGTCTTTGCCTGTTTTGAATACTGCATACACCTTAAACAAAAATTGGGTTATTTAACAAGTTATTTAATAAGAAAAGATGAAACCTGGTTTGGCTTCTTTTAAATCAAATTCATAATTTTTAAAAAAATGACCAAAGTAGGTTTGGATAAATAAAGCAGTTGCTTATGAAAAAGAGATAACTAATTTCTTGTAATGCAAGAGGATCTGAGTTTCTTTGGATTCTTTATCAGAGTTTCCATTGGCATGATTCCTTCATAATTCCAGAGAATTTCGGGCATAATATTATAGTATTTATTCAATTACATAAATAGGTATGTTTGTGCTATCGATGTGACTTAAACCTGGAACCCTTTTATATTTCACAATATTACTTTTTGTACAAATCATATTTCATCCATTGAGTTTATTCCCTAAGAACATTAACTTTTCTGAGGGATTACCTGAAATGGATTCATTGCAATATTTTATTATACATATATTTTTCAAATGAATTTTTTCCAACCCTGCTTCAAAATATGTACAGAAGATTTTTTAAAATAGTAACTTATCCCTACATATCCATGATTGGAATTAGACATCATTGTTCCATGAGAAAGGGCAGATCTCTATTTAAAGATATACCATAGGCTACAGCTGCCTGGTTTTATTATGAACAAATTTAATAAAATAAAAACAAAAACTTGTCAATAAGGAAATGTGAAAGTTAAAATGATGGAAGCAATAATATAAACATTGCAGGAGTTTAAACCTTAAAGTTAAAATTCATTTATTAAGGTTTAGATACTATAATAAGAACTAGATTTTATTACAGTTTATAGATCACACAACAACCACGATAGAAATTACATTAATATTGCATTAAACACCAACTCTATAACAAGAAGTGAAACCAGAATAAATATGCCAAAGTAGTATTTTTAATGAGCTGATGATGTTGCTTTAAAAATCTAGATTTACTTTACTTTATATAGTGCTGTGCTTTCTATAGTTCAGATAAATTCAAAAAAGGTTAAAATGCTGCTTCAATGCCTTACCAATATTATGTGACCAGTCGAGATATCCATATTAGACTGGACTGGTTCTTCGCACCAGGATGAAGTGCTGCTTCGAGTAGAAGGACTTGGAATAGGTCCATCACTAAACTGTGAAGATATGCTATTAATACGAGAAGCACGTAGAGGTTCTGAACAATCTGATGTTTTCACTGCCATACGCTGACGGCATAATTCCTAAGAAACAGAAAGTAACAGAGGATTAAAATTTAGCACTGAAGGAATAAACTTTGAAAACATAGACTGAATTTTCGATCTAAACTAAATACATACAGAATTCTGAAGTGGGAATATACAACTCTGCGCCATAGTTGATAAAAATGAACATTTCCATTATATACATAAGCAGAACTGCAATCAGTATCATAGCCATCTTTCCATAGTTAAGACTCAACAATTTTTTAAAAAAATGTAGGATTTAAAAAATATACAAATCGAAGGCTAAAATACGATTACTGCGATAGAAAAACTCTGAAATAAATGGTTACAGAGACAATGATCACTGTATTGCTCAGAATAAACTTAATACATTATCTGCTTCTTTTCAATTAAACATTATGCACATTATGAGTTGGGAAAGTCAAATAATGTATTTATTGCTATTGTGAATCATAACAAGTATATTACAGAATGCATATTTTGCGCATACCAAGAATTAGGAAAGGTATCTGATTTTACCAATAACTTATACTAATAATAAACTGCATTTAATAAGGTTAAAATTAGCCAGAATCTATATGGAATCTCAAATACAGATTCTGATTAACTTTGACTTATGAAAATAATTAGATTACATTACATTTTAAAATTTACTTAAACAAATGGTGTTTAGAACTAATAAACGAGATATATCTAGCATAAGGAAATTGTTACAAGAAACAAAATTTAAAAAATACATTATCATTTCTAGAATGAAATTTCTACTAAGTAAATAATATTTGAAAGAATTTAATCAGTGCTTCAACAGATGACCCTAAATTATCTAAACACAAATGAAGTGGGAAAATATATTATTGTCTCTGTTTTAAATTTTCCCATCTTGACTTTTCAATATGTGATGAAATTCAAATTTCTTGGATTTTTATGAATACAAATGAGAAATGAAAGAGCATTTTATAATATTTAAAATCAATAGTTTATGTTTGTATGTCTATTTATATATAGAGTCATTTATTTTATATCTCACCACAAATAGGTATGACTTTCAATCATCTTTTATACACCTTTGTCTCATTTCTCTTCCCATTTATTTCCCATAAAAATACAAAAAATATTTTGTATTTTGACTAGACAGAAATTTAACACATGCCTTTGTCAAGGATATTTGGATTACAAAATTTACAGTTCTTTGTAAGAGTAACATTATATCTTTCTCTTTCTATAAAACACGGTATATTGTATGTGTGTAATGTATATTGTACATTGTATGATTTATTAGGATAAAAATGGTTATATTGGTAGATTTCTAGCTAGCATTTAATCAGCTCATTTTTCTATCTCACTGATTAGAAACAATTTTATTTTTTATGCATAACGTGTTAGTTTCACACAAAAGAGAGCTTAATATCAAATTTACTGTCAGTACTTTGAAAAATAAAACCATTAGTGTGTTAGATTATGAGTTCAAATCTTCATAGTCATACAACCCATTAGATAACTTTATACCAAAATCACCTTCCCTTACCTAATTCGCAAGGATATTTCTAGAAGAACTAAATGAGGAAAGTAGAGTACCCATGAGAGAAATGTCCATTCCCCCCCCCCTCACACACACAAACATTGCATTATATTCCTTAGGTGAAAGATAGAATGTAGAAGCAATACATACCAATAGCAAAGACATTGCAAAGATAGGCAAGATGTACTAGTGAGAGAATACAGAAAAATTATGAACAACTCTTACCAGTCCATGCCGACCTTCCTCATTTATCAGCTGAAAGATTCAAATCCAGGAAGCCCCCACTGGCACTTGCACAACATCTGCCCAATAACTTTAATATCAATTCCCAATGAAAAGTCAAATGGGTTTCTGAACGCAGAGATATAGGTATATATATAAAAAGGTGCCACAATAAAGGTGCCAGGCTTTGAACTACCATGTCAGCAGTGGAAAAACCTGAATACGATTCACATGGCGTTTGCCGGGACTCTCTGTATAAATGGAGCATAGTCTCCTCCCCTCAGTGTAACTGACTGTAGATCACATCGTAACCAGCTGTAAACTGAGGGCACATACTGGTCCAGTATCTGTTTATTTTTTAATCTAAACAATGCTGCACTTCAATGGTTAAATGGCCAAGACATTGGTATTTGAACATAGATCTTTATAACATTTATATTTCATTGGAGTTTACTAATCTAGGTGAAATGTTAATATATAATATGCCATACATTAAATTAACAGTAAGCAAAGACGGTCTGCCTTTTTACTACAAAGAGCATCATCTAAAAACAAACACTTGTCTCTGATGGAGTGATGTTTTTCCTGAGATTTAGATGGTCCCCAGATTGCTGGCATTTTGGAGGGTGTTGAAGACCTGCTCTTTGCCTAGGTCTTTGATAAGAGTACTATAACTACTGGGTAGTGTAGATTTATTTCTTGTTGTTGCCCAGAGTTCTTTTGTTCCTTGCATTTATTATTGCATTGTTTTATTTTTCTGGTTTTATTTACTTGTGAATTTTACTGTAGCTGAGAGTCAAGTTGTGCTTCTTCAATCAATCTTTCTTGGAGAATCTTACATTTAATAGAAGTACAAAAAGATTTAGGGCAAAAACCTGAAACAGTTAAACAATGAAAATCAAAGAGTTACCATAGTAATTAAAAAAACTCTTTTGAACATATTTTATAACATGAATAGACTTATACTGAGAGATAACTGTCTACCTTTAAAATATATTTATTTATTACCATAATTAAACTTGTATGATACTCATCTCGTTGAAGGTGACTCTAAGCGTCTTACAGACATATGATTAAAATAATAAATAGGGATCTTACAATTTAAATTCAGTTAAAATTAAATTGACCTAGATGGAGAAGGAGAGCACAAAGTGCACATAGGGAGGGGGTGAGCTGTTATCTACTCCATTAATGCCTTCCTAAATGCCACACCCCTTTTGGGGAACCAGACTAATTGCATAACCAAGTCTTCAAGGCCTTTCAGAAGGCCAAAAGGGTTGGTACAGATCTCACCTTGGAAGGCATGAGGTTTCAGATCACAGAGCCATTACAAAAAAAGTTCTTCTGGACCTGGACAATTAAAATTCCGTGGCTGACAGGTTCTACAGCATGCCCATTCTGCCAGCGTGGGTGGGGTGGGCTAATCCCATCTGGGTGAACTGGTTCTTCAGATAACCTGACCCAGGCCATGAAAGGCTTTAAATGTACTAACCAACAGCTTTGAATTGGATCAGAAGCAAACTGGCAGCTAATGCAGTTTGACAAGACATAGGCCACTCTAGGAACTCCAAGAAGGACCCACGCAGATGCTTTTTGCATCAGCTAAAGCTTCTGGATACTGTTCAAGGGTAGTGCCAAGTAGAGCACACTGAAGTAGTCTAAGCATGAGATAGCCAGTGCTTTAGTAACTGAGTGCAGGGATTCCTGATCTAGGAAAGGAACAACTGATGCACAATTTCCTAGCCATGACAGCCATTCTACTCATTGAGTAGGAGTCCTGAGTCCAGGAGAATCCACAGATTGTGTACTGGGTCTGTCTGGGGTAGAGCAACCTGATCCAAAAGTAAAGAAGTCCTGGAGCTAGCAGTTCCACACAACCTAGGCCACCCAGTCTTACCAGAATTCAGCTGAACTCTGTTGTCCTCCATCCACACCTTCCCAATATCTAGGCACCATGAGAGTGTAATGACAGCATCACTTGGATCACCTGGGATAGATATGTAAACTTGAACATTAAGTTACTGATGGTACCTCACCTCTTGGTGGCAGATGATTTCATCCAGCAGCTTTATATAGATATTAAAAAGGAGTGTAGAGAATACCAAATACTGCGACAAAGGGGCGGCTATGGACTGAACAGCGCATCCCTGTCAACATCACCACAAAGGACCAGTCTTGAAAAAAGGAAACAAACCAGTGCAAATCTGCACTGCACAGCCCAGCCCAAATTCTGTAGCCACCCTAAAAGGATATCATGGTCAATGGTATCAAAAGCCACTGAAAGGTCAAGGAGAATAATGATGGGTGCATTACCTCCATCCTGTTCTTCCCAGAGATTATCAACCAATGCAACCAATCCTGCTTCTGTCTCATAATCGTGCCTGAAACCTGACTGAAAAGGATGTACATAACCTCTTTCATCCAGGACCTTCTGAAGCTGCTAAGCAACTACTTTCTCTAAAAAGGTAAGAGATTGTACAGAAATTGTCCAGACAGGTAGAATCAAGAGATGGTTTTTAAAGGAGGCGGCAAACCCGTGCCTCCTTAAAAGAAACATTCTCACCTACAGCGAGAAATTGATCTCTGCCTGAACCCACCTGGTTGTCCTCATCTTGGACCTTTTCATCAGCCAAGAGGGACAAGGACCTAATTGACAGGTGGCTGCATTGACGGCATTGAGGACCTTGTCCATTTTATCAGGCGCAATAGAATGTGTTGCCAAATAACTAAGTAAGACTTTTCAGTTATCTCAAATGGACCTGCATCATTCATGAGGGTCCAACTCAAAATGAATCTAAGTGACTTTGTCAGGTGTTCAACAAATTCCTCTGCAGGCTCTGAATATGATCCCACAAACCCTGCCCCAGGAGGGAATAGGTAATCCTGAACAGGGCTGCCAGGTGACAGTCCAGATGCAATAAGGGTGGAGAAATAATGGTATTTCACTGCTCTTACCACCACAAGGTAGGTCTTAATAGCAGCTTTAAAGTTTTGTCCTATTGGTTTTATCCCTCATTTTTCTCTAAGGCAAGATCCTGCCTAAAGCTTCAGACATCTTTGATTCCAGGGCATGACCAGAGCTTTGGCAGGACCATATAGAAAACCCCCCAGGATACTCCCAGTTCCCTCCAGAATCCATATTTTATTTATTATGCTTAAAACACTGTTAATGTTAAAACCACCATGAGGGTCATAAATGTAACAGTGAAAATGCTAAGATCTTCTCTGTCACTAAATAAAGTGCTAGAGTAAGCAAATATTTTGTACTTTACATGAAGCTTGTTTAATGATGGTTTGCTGAATAATCAAGCACAGGCTGAATTGTGAAACTACAAACCACAAGATATAAACAAGGATGTTTGGAGGGAATCAACAACATCACATAGTAGGCTGTCCAAGCAATCTAATCCCCCATCCCTTTTTTAACATTGTCATATATATTACATAGGGCTTGCACATAAAATGAGGACACTATTATCACATATGTTGGCTAGACGCTGTTGTTACCTAAATAAAACTGAAAAAAATCATGAATAAATCCAGTCATACCTGCCTCTTGCTTTGTGATCTAAACATAATTTGTGTCAGCTAAAGCACATAAATACTTACACTGTGGTATGTATGTACATGCAAAAGAGGGCAATTAACTATTTCATCCATTTTAAAAATTATGTTGAAACTAATACATTTTAAACTTAGGGCAGAGGCTGCTTTCAACTGCCAATTAAAAGAATATATTAATATGATTTGACAGTATTAATTGCTGTCCTAGAAATCAGTGCAGTATTTCCATGTAGTCCTCATTCTGAAACAAATGAGTAAAACTGTAATGTGCTTTTTGTAAGATGGAGAAACAATTGAAATATATTTTAGATTGTTAGATTTAGACTGAAATATAAGTTGAATTTTTATAGGACATAGGATGTCTTATAACATCACTGCAAATGGGAATTTTTCACATGACTCACTAATGGAGAAGAGTTATGACTTTACAATAACTAAACTGAGTATACTAACTGTTCAATTAGCAAGCATTTATTCAGAAAATAATAATTGCTGAATTAGTAATAAAATTGTTCTTATAGTTCATACCTGCCATACTTCTAATTTACATTTTATTACTACTGAATTTATATCCCAGCTTTCTGTTTATCCAAACACCAAAAGCAGTTCCGAACAATAAAAACTAATTCAACTTTACTTATAGCCAAAAGGCCCAGAAGCAAGTTACGAATATAAGCTAAACTTGACATTACACAAAACAGTTTAAAAAGTAAAATAGTTAACACATAACGACTTAAAGCTTCAAATCATAGATTTGTTTACTAGGAGCCTTGTTTTTATACTCATCGTTAAAAATCTGGCTGTTGTCATTATAATCTTAGGATTTTGATCTGTAAGTAAAATTTGTTTATCTACTCAGAAGTATCTCTTCCTGGTTTAGATTTAAAGTCAGGCCAAATAACTTCCTGCTGAAGACAGCTTATAAAAATTGTAATACCTATGACCCACCATTTCAGAATCAGTACTGTTACAGAAACAAAATCTTTGAACTATGGGAATGTTTTGAAATTTACTGTATTATACAGCATATTTGCTGGCAACAATTTAACTTGACTTTTGAAAAGGCTATTCTATACTTATTTAAATGTAACCCTAATCAAATATTTAGGATTTTTTTTTAAAAAAGGGAACCTATCAAACTTAAAACAACTAGAGCAATGGGTTCAAGAAGAGTGGGAGAAAATGACAGTTGAGAAATGTAGAAGTCTTGTTTAAAGAAAGGACTTGATGGTAATTATTGCTTTAAAAGGTATACTATGAAATATCAGGTTAAGGGAAATATGAAATGAAATAAAATGAAATCAATGAGATAAAAATGAAATAATTATCTCCATACTAATTTCTTTTATTTACAGGAACACAAACATATAAACCAGCGCATGCACAAAGTAGCTGCTCTATGAATTATGCAGAAAGAATGGCATGTACCACGTACTTTTGATAGTTTCAACATTTCAAAAAGCGATTTATGACTGCTCCTTGAAACTTACAACTGTTTGTATTATACCTTTTATGATAAAACAAAATAAATATACTTAAAAAGAACAACTGTGGCAGTATGTCCACAGTAACCTGATTAAAATTGAGCATTTTGGCAGCCAGCAAGTATTTACAAAGATTGTTGCATCCTGGGATTACCATCTGCAAACTTCCTAGCCAGTGTACGGCAAGCAAGGTCAATTTCGGAAGCTGGATTAAGAAATTTTTGTCTCAATTATCTCAAAGGCTGCTTGTATCACAAATAAAAATCAGCTAAAATAGGCCCAGAAATTTATTCCGCTGAACTGTAAAGCCACACATTATCCACATTTTTTAGATCTTCAAAATAGCAATAGCACCTAGACTTATATACCACTTCATAGTACTTCACACCCTCTCTATGTGGTTTACAGAATCAGCATATTGGTCTCAACAATCTGGGTCCTCTTTTTACCCACCTTGGAAAGATGGAAGGCTAAGTCAACCAAAATGAAAAGAATCCATTATGAACCTGGAAGATTTTTCTCAAAGCTACCATCCTGTAACGTATACCAATACCAACCCCGCAGTGCTTCAACCTGCTTCCTATGTCTCCTGAAAGCAGCCACAATTTTCAGCACTCTGACAATTCCTTGCAGAAAATGTTCCTAAGTTCCCAAAACCTTTTCCTTGCTTTAACCCTCTCACCCCCAGGAAGCCACATCTCTGAAAAGTAGAAAAGAAAAAAGGAAGAACAAAAACAAAAAGAAAAGCTGGAAGGTATAGATTCATGCTTTTCCCCCCTCCCCACTTTACTTGCTAAACCTAAATTCCTCACTTCTGCCATTTTAAAAAAACTTACCTTGACTCCAAGCTGAAGAGTAGAAAGGAAGCAAGCAATAAAGGAAAATCTTTCTGTTGCTTTTTCAGCTACATTGGCTATAGCACATGTGCAATAAAATGGGAAAAACAGGTTCTTATGAAGCTGTTTTACTTTTTCTGTGACTGTCTAAATGACCCAGGTAGGACTCACCTTTTTTTATGTTGTCAAACGCAACATGAAATAATATATATTCAAAAGAGAGACAAGTCTTCCTTTATAAAATGCCATGTTCCCCAATAAAGTCAACATCAAATCACATTTCAGCAATTTGTTTAAATTGTATTTCTTCCCATAAAAAGGGGGGGCAAATTTACTTAAACATGTATTCTGGCTTTATTCTTGAACAATAAGTTTGATACTGGATTCATATATCACTCACCAAGAATCTGGTTTGGTTATCTGACCTAACCAAAATCAGATGATGGCAGCCTTGTTTACCAATGATTATTTCAAAGTAATTATAAAAATCATGTATCACACAATAATTTACTGAAACTCTAAATATTAGAATACTTTATTATAGAATACTTTATTTGGTCAAGTGTGATTAGACACACAAAGAATTTGTTTCTGGCGCAGTTTAAAAGAAACTGCAAACTAGAACTATCAAGTCTTATTAATTAATTCTCCTTCTTCTTACATTTATATGGCTACCCATCTCATGTGATTCTGGTGCAGTATCTCTAGGTGACATACAAAACAACTATAAAAACTATTTTTAAAACATTCAAAACTACAAAAAAATTGTCATAAAAAGCTTAAAAGAGAACTTCAGATAAAGAATGAAGCCATCTAATCAAATTACCATTCCTTAGTAAACCTCAGGCACAACTAGCTTTTAAGGGATTAAAAAGAAGATTATGGAGAAATGGAACCAATCTCACTTCAGGGTGAATGGTGTTCCCCCAGGGCAAGTCCCATGGCAGAATAGGCTCTTCATCTCCTGGGTCCTGATGCTGGGCCTGCAACATTACCTCTTCTGTTTAATTTTACTGAATGTATTATGTCACATCTTAAATTTGCATTCCATGTTTCATATTTCTCACTGCTCTCCTCTAATACTCAGTTTATAGCAGATCTTGAACTTCAAATGGCAGGATAACTGAGACTTTTGGAAAGCCCAGTAGAACTTCACCACAGTACAATATATACAGATTATTTTGCTGTGACAAATGCTGTTTCTCGTTTTCTGAATACAGCTGAGCAGTTGGGCAATTATGTACTGTATTTTCGATTGCAGTTCTTCATGCTCAAGTCTGAGAAAGTCAAAATACCTAATGCTTATGTTATCTACATGCAAATCTATGTCCCTAAATTAATTCTTAATTCTTAATAAATCATCCAAACTTGTAAACTGCTAGATATGTCTTCACTTGTTTTCTTATTAGAAAGATAATGACAAATAACATGAGATTTACTTCCAGAATTGAAATATAGTACCAATTCAAGATTACATAAGATTATTTCCCCTGTAATCAGTGCTGAATAGAATTCACTTCATATAAATGAATGAGTAAGCAATGAGTAAGCAAGATCAAAAGCTTATTATTCCATTGTAATTAATTATAACTAAAATAAAATTATTATTTGATAAATTAAGCTACCATACAATGGAAAATTGGATGAAAATATTTATTTTGAGATAATTTGAATGTTTTGGTATTATTTGCTTCTTAGAAAATACATTTCTTCATTTTTGTTACATGGGTTCATATTTACTTTTCAGTATGTATAAAATCATGCGTCACATAAAAGGCAAAATAGTGTGTGTCAAAACCACTGCAATAAAGTAAATATTTAAGAACAACTTAAATAAACTTAATGCAGTGCTTTGTTTTTATTGTTATAATATAAAATAAAAAGTGATAATTGCAAGCAAATCATAATGTATTTTTAGAAAAATACAAGTAGAAAAAAGCTAGTTAAGAAAAGCTTGTTGGTTGTTTTTTTTTAAGTGAGCTTTGAAGAATTTCCATTTTTCAACAAGCTAATGGCTTGGTAAGCAGACTGGGTGCTGAAATGAATTTTTGAAGAAGAATTAGTCACTCTGTGTATTTGTCATGCAACAATAACGTGTTTAGTTTTTTTAAAAAAAATAATACCCCAATCTGTTTAAATCTGAAAAACAGCTAATTCTCCAATCTTTTGCAGTTACAGTTAAGCATGGCAAAGATTAAGAGTTACTTCTAGATTATAATAAAAAATAATAATCAGAACATTGTTCGCAAGATACAATGCCAGAAAAGATTTAATAGGTTTAGGCAAAAATCATTTAATCATTCTTCTAAAAATATTTCTACACACAACACTGACCCATCACTTGCAATGTTCTGCACGGCTTGGTACTCACTCCTCTCCTTATAACCTCTATATGAAGCCATTGGGTGAGATCATCTGTCACCATGGGTTGAGATATCTTCAACACGTTGATGATATTCAGTTCTTCATCTCTATCCTGAGTGATGCTGTCTCTGCCATCTCATGGTGCCTGAAGACTATAAGGACCTAGATGGGGAGCTTCAGTTGAACCCTGGCAAGATTGACTGGCTTTGAGTGCATGGAGCCTCATTCTTAGTTCTGGACATGGTTGTCTTACCTTGTTCAGACCCACTTTGCAACTTATGGATTTTACTGGACTCACATCTCCTGTTCAAAGAGCAGGTAGTAGTATGATTAGGAGAGCTTTTGCCTAGCTCTGGTTTGTGCACCAGCTGCAATCTTTCCTGAATCATGACTCCCTGAACTCAGTTACTAAACCCTAGTAATCTTGTCGGGAGTACTGCAAAGTACTCTAAATGGGCCGACTCTTAAAACCCATTCAGAAGCTTCAGCTGGTGCAAACTGCAGCAGCAAGACCTAGTCTTTGGAGGCCTCTAGGATGGCCCATATTACACCTCTGCTCCATGAATTTCACTGGCTACCAGTCTGCTTCTGAGTGCAATTCAAGATATTAGTTATGGCTTTTAAAGTACTTAATGTCATAAATCCAGGCTACCTGATAAGCTATCATGTTCTGCTAAGACAAGCCCATCTATTTGTGCCGGCAGAGAGGGATTCCATAAATCAAAGAACTCAAACTATCGGGATCTAGAAGAAGAATCTTCTCTGCTGCAGCACCTGCCTTTTGGAACATCTTATCCTCTAAAGTTAGATCTTCCCTTCCCCTCCTAGCCTTTTGCAAGAGTCTGAATGCTTGGTTCTGCCGGTTGGCCTACGGACTCAGTGGGGAGTTCCATGCTGGAAGTGGCTGTTGGACTGATGGCAGACTCTACCTCCCCGCCTCCCACCCCCTATCCCTATTGCTCTCTGTTTTCCATCTGGCCATCATGGCCATCATTTTCTTAACGTATTGGTGTATTCTCATTTTCTTTTTCATTGTTCATTTCATTGTTTTTATTATTTTACTTCTGTTTTGTTTACACTCTTCATTTCTTCCTTTCAACTGTTGTAAGCTGCCTAGAAGAGCCCCACAGCGAGATTGGCAGCAAATAAATAAATAAATAAAATAAAATAAACAGAGCTTTATTTTCCTTTAAACCTCTAAGAAAAAAAATGATTAGTCAAATACTTTTGAATTGTGAAATCCAGAACAAGAACACAATGTGTATACTGCTTGCCAACTATTATCTAGAAGTATCCACAGGATTCTATGCTTTCAGTAAAATGCTTTTGTACAACAAGGCTTAGAGCCTGAGTTGCAATTCTGCTTTATCATTGTCTTTCCCTGTGGAAAGTGTTTTTATTAACAATCTAACAATTCCATATTTATGAAATAAAGGATTTGTCATATCCTTTACGCAGGAGGTCCACATAGGTGCCACCCTAGAAAGCAATTCATGTTTGGGCAACAAAGGAAAACCAGGTCCATGTGCTCTTAAGGCAAATCAATAATGCACATATTAAATAATTAGCATCTAGACGTACATAGCAGAAAGTAAGATTCTATAGGATGATTATCTCATGAAATGGAAACTGAAATATGAAACTGATCACAAGTTATTCAATGTACAATTCTTGTTTGCAATACACTGGTGAAATCTTTAGTTATTATTTTTCAAAGAAAAGGACAACCTACTTGAAGCCCTCCCTATTCAAGAGAATCTCAGTTAATAGTTCTACTTGTGGCATATTCCATTTCTTTCAATTCTGCCTGAAAAGCACATGTTCCTGGCCATCATGTAAATCTTCCACTTTTCTACTCTACTAAGTTAATAGTTTTTTCATCCCCTCCTTTCTCCAATCATAGATCGCTTTTATATCAAGATAATCTTAAGAATTAGGTTAGATTTACAAAGATACTATAAAGTAACAATGAGTTTCATGAATAAGTGAAAGTGAATATGTGAAAGTTTTAACCACAATTGTTCCATTCATATTACAGTAGCAACTGTGGCTCTAATATAAAATACATTGATATGACCCATACAATGTCAGACATTTTTTAGAAAAATTCTTTAAAAAACACTCCATGGTGCTTTACAGCACTCTCTGAGCTGTTTACAATGTTAGCATAGTGAGCCCAGCAATCTGGATTTTACCAACTTTGAAAGGATGGATGTCTGGGTCAACCTTGAGCCGCATAAGGATCGAACTCAAGTGAGAGGAGAGTTTGCCAGCAATACTGCATTCTAACTACTGTGCCACCAGGCAAATAAAAAAACGAAGAAAAATATAGACAAGTCTATTGTTCCTATATCATATCATCACTTATTGATATAAAAATAATGCATCAGTGGTCAATATAAACCCTAGCATGTACACACAAATAAGGAAAGATTAAGAGCTTATGTGGGTTTATAAGACACCAGAGAAAAATGTATTTGCATGAATGAGTATGTGCATTATTAACTACTGTGAGAAGTACAACTTCTACACATTTTTTTAGTTAGAGAATCATCAGATTGAAGAGAGAAATCTTGAATACTATGGGCTGAAATTAGACTGAATAGCCAACTAAATCAATGACCTTTAATCATTATTAACTAATGTTCCACTTATTTCAGGGGGCTAACCTAAGCATAAATCTGGATTCAATACACAGTATTATCAATACCCTTCTTGATACTTGAAGACCGACATCTGTAAATTTGTATGTAAACTACTTTTTAACTCTTTAATTAAAAAAACCAAATATCATAATTCCATTTATAGATGAAACTTAAAATATGGGATGGCACAAAAGTAAACTCTCCAGCATTTTGAGAAATCATACAGAATGATATATCTTGGATGAAGAGATTTCAGATTCCCTATTATATACTGTACATACATAGAAACCTGAGATAAAATATGAAAAAAAACAGTTTATTACTTAAATATTATTTCTTCAAATGAAAAAAACTAATGTTAACTCTGAAAAACTAAAGTCAACACAGAAGGTAGTATCTCATATCCGAAAAATTCATCTTGATATGTTTGTGTTGTTTTAGAAAGGTTCAATCTTGCTCCAGAACTTCCCTTTCTATTTTCTGAATATGTTCACTTAATTCCATTACTTATTTGCTTATGATACACAAGTGATATAGTGGTATAGTTACATTTTTTCAATCAACAAAATGATTTTTTATTTTCAGAATAATTATAGCACAACCTCTATGAGCTGAAGGACAAAAACTCATTAAATATCTTCAGCAGGGGGCAGCATGACAACATTTCAAATACCTTGCCTGTAATTTTTCTCTTCAGATATAAGTTTAAAAAATTAAAGCACTGCATTTAATTCAGAATTTTTCAAGGTTTGCAATGTTGTTATTCAATTATGCTTTAGTCCTATCTTATTATCTCACATGTGCCTAAATTATTGAAAAAATATTCAGCCGCATTTTTAAAAACAATTTCTTGTAAATGTTTTGTTCCTCTGGTGTTTTTATATGTATAATTTTATGAAATGTCAGCTATTTAAAATCAATCTTCTGATAAGCAGCCACCTACAACCAATCTAGTAACTAAATAAAAAGGAAATACACAGACAGAATCTGGGGGAGAAAAGGCAAGATAGCCTATTTTTAAGTCTCTCAACTTTCTTTAATATTAATCAAAAATAGATTCCTAGAACAGTAAGAACAAAGAATTGCTGCATGTCAGTGTAAAACTCTATTTTTCTTTATTGACATGTTTATAGTTTATATAAAAATTAAATAATACAATTTTAAATATTTATAATTTATCTATAATTTTAGCTTGTTGCTTTTAACCATTAGACCAAACTACAACACATTACTACAAAAAAGTACAGAAAAAAAGCCTAAACAGTGAGTGATGTATATTAAAAGCCATCATTTATCATTCTTATCTGTATATAGAAGGAGGAAAGTGCATTGTTTATGTTAGTCACCTTGAGTTACAGATAGTTTTAGACTTACAAATATTCAGTAAGTGACTATCCAAACATTACAAAGTACTGAAAAAAGTGATATGGCAGTTGTTCACACTTATGACTGTTGCAGCATACTCTACTGGTCACATGATCAAAATTTGGAATGCATGGCACCTGGCATGTATTTATGATGGATGTAGCGTCCCAGGGTGATATGATCACTTTTTGTAACCTTCTGACAAGCTAAGTCAATGGAGAAGCCAGATTCACTTAATATATTCATGTTTTTTTTTCTTTCGTCCTTATTTTTTCATGTATTTTCTTTGTTATAGTAACGTTTGGAATATTTGAAATAAATGTTGTATACATTCAGAAGCCTCTTCCAATTCAAGACGATTTGCATGGACTGAACATTGACTACAGTACGATTTTATCAGATAAACAAGCACCTTTTTCCCTAATGTCTTTACTAAAACAGCTTTGCAGGCTTTTGTAATGCTTCAAATAATGTAATGTGGGGGGAAAAGCAACAATGATGTCACCTAAAAATATCTTTTTTTAAAAAAAAAACTATGCATTGCATCTGCAATTCAACACGACAATATGAGCCTGGGAAATAAAAGTTCTAAAAAAAGGGTGTCATTTTTTTTAGGCAAGAGCTAAAACTGTTATTAGACCACAAAAAGAACCAACACTATACTGAAACTCTCAGCATGAAATTTGCTGTCAATAGTATATGTTGGACTGGGAATTGTAACAAAAACATTCAGTACTTTATGGAATGATACTGAATGAAAAATGTTCCCTTATGTCAGAGGTCCCAACCCCTGCTCCGCGTGTGCGAAAGTGTGAAGCTCCATTTGCAGGAGCAGGGAGCACCAGCATAAAAACTCTTCCTCCTCCCACCGCCGCTGCAGCTACCACTGCTGGTCTGCAGAGAAAACGTTGGGGACTGCTGCATTGTATGTACAAAAGGAGCCAACTGCATAGAATTACTGAAAATCTGTATTTTAGCCTTGCCACCTACACAATAGGCAGGATGAAAAGTAATTATGAACAAAAACCATAGTGTTCTTGTAAGAACTGGAGTAAAATAAGTTTTGATCATATTAGATTGATGCTCTAAGCTATAACTTTCCTCATTTCTGATAAATATATGAAGTCAATGAAGTAGACAGAAGCTTAAAAGCAACCTCCCACATTGTAACTGAATGGCAACTTATGTTCTCTGTAATTAGGAACATAAGAAATTACTTAAAATAGCCATAAAATGATCTTTAGTCAAAGGTCTCATTCGAGCTCAGAAATATTTCTTTATATATCCTTTTGCTTTTAATTTCAATTCATATACGGAGACTTTGCATCAGACTATGTTTTCCTTCAAGTAATCAATGTGAAAATATATTTTATTTATTTTGTTGGGTGCGTATCCCATTTTCCTCCAATGGCTTTCAGAAGAATTATCCTTCATTTTATCTCAATTTTGTTTTCTTTTTATGACTGTAATCCCTTTTATTGGGCTGGAATTGGGACAATTGAGTGGAGCTGGTCATTTATTGGCTTGGCTGGATGCCTTCCTGATGCCTACATGGAGTTCACAGCAGGAATTTTATCATTGCACTCTGATAAATATCTGTCACTGCCTAAGATTGGACTCTCAACCTTCTGAGTGGGAAGCGAGCATCTTCACCTCTAGGCCACTCTGGCGCACCTTCATTTTACCTCAATGCTGAGTTACAAGAAACACTCAGCAGAATTCCAAGACTAAGGATGGATTTAATAGGACCCAATTTGTCCTAGTTCAATATCTTAATCACTATCACACAATGGCTCTCACTTATGGTGAACAAAAATGCAAGAAATCTCACAAAATACCTTACCCAAAACAAAGCCTCACAATTCCATTACCATTCCAGTACCATTCAGACATTATATCCCATGGGTGAAGCAGATCTCTTGTCATGAAGTTGAATTAAACCAATAATCACTTTTGGAACTCCGAGCTGCCTTCCCTCTAGAATTTTTTTTCTATCTTGCCAATCTATAATAATAATAATAATTATTATTATTTCTTTAGATTTCTAAACCGCCCCCTCTCCCAAAAAGGGACTCGGGGCGGTGTACAGTCAGATAAAATGCAGATAAAATACATGAATAACAATATAAATAATATAAAACAATTGAATACTAAACATTTAGGTGGAGGAGATGAGACTGTACAAGAAATAAATATGCTATGGAAACCCTAAAAAACATCCCCAATTAAAATACCCAAACCCAGTTAAAATATATCCCCGGGAGGCAAAACTAAGAGAGTGCCAGGCCAGCTAATTGAAACAGGTGAGTCTTTAATTTTTGACGGAAGGAGCGGAGGTCGGTGGTGGTTCTGATGTCGGGGGGGAGGTCATTCCAGAGGGTTGGGCCCATCACAGAGAAGGACCTACTCCTAGGTGTCGCCCGCTGGCATTGCCTAGCGGACGGCACCAGGAGGAGTCCCTCCCTGTGTGAGCGGATTGGTCGTAGGGACGTGTGGGGTAGGATGCGATCTCGCAGGTAACTAGGTCCTGTGCCATGGAGCGCTTTAAAGATGGTAATCAATACCTTGAAACGCACCCGAAAGGCCACAGGCAGCCAGTGCAGCTCGCGCAGGAGGGGTGTTACGTGGGAGTATCGTGTACTCCCCATGATGACCCGCGCGGCTGCGTTCTGGACTAGCTGCAGTCTCCGGATGCGTCCCAAGGGAAGCCCCATGTAGAGGGCATTGCAGTAGTCCAGGCGAGACGTCACCAGCGCATGAGTGACCGTGCGCAGGGCACTCCGGTCCAGTAGGGGGCGCAATTGGCGCACCAGGTGGACCTGGTGGAACGCCCCCCTTGCCACGGCTGCCACATGGTCCTCCATTGACAGCCGGGCATCAAGGAGGACGCCCAAATTGCGCGCCCGTTCCACAGGGGACAGTTGTTCGCCCCCTATGGCCAGCGATGGTGTCAGCTGGCTTAACCGAGGTGCCGGTAGCCACAGCCACTCGGTCTTGGAGGGGTTGAGTTTGAGTCTGTTGTCCCCCATCCAGACCCCGACGGCTTCCAAACACCGGGACATCACTTCGACAGCCTCGTTGGGGTGGTTTGGGGTTGAAATGTACAGCTGAGTATCATCAGCGTACAGGTGGTACTCAACCCCAAAACCACGGATGATCTCACCCAGCGGCTTCACATATGCGTTGAACAGGAGAGGCGAGAGGACCGACCCCTGTGGCACCCCACAAGTGAGTGGCCTCTGGGTCGACCTCTGCCCCCCTGTCAACACACATTGCTTCCGGTCGGAGAGGTAGGAGCCGAACCACCGCAAAACGGTGCCTCCGACTCCCATCCCCTCCAACCGGCGCAATAGGATACCATGGTCGATGGTGTCAAAAGCCGCCGAGAGGTCTAATAGGACCAGGATAGAGGAACAACCCCTATCTCTGGCCCTCCAGAGATCATCAACCAACGCGACCAAGGCTGTCTCTGTGCTGTGCCCGGGTCGGAAGCCGGACTGGCGTGGGTCTAGATAATCGGATTCGTCCAGGTGTCATGGAAACTGCTGCGCCACCACATTCTCAACAACCTTCGCCAAAAAGGGGAGGTTGGAGACTGGACGGTAATTAGCTAGCTCCATTGGGTCGAGCGAAGGCCTCTTGAGCAAGGGTCTCACCACCGCCTCTTTCAAGGCGGTTGGTAAGTATCCCTCACCCAATGAGGCGTTCACCAGGCCCAGAAGCCAGCCTCGTGACACCTCCCAGGCTGCCAGTACCAGCCAGGAGGGACACGGGTCCATTGAACATGTAGTGGGCCGCAGCCGTCCACGCAACCTGTCCAAATCCTTGGGGGCAACAGAGTCAAACTCCTCCCAGAATGGTCTCTCAAGACTCGCTGTTGACGGCTCGTCTGGTCCACTGACGGAGGTCCATCCGCTCCGGATCTGAGCAATTAATTGTTAACAATTAAAGGCCTCCAGTTTATCTCTTGTTCAGTTTTTATTTCACATTTGCAACTTTTTCCTACATCTGCTGTTTACTGTAAGAATTTAGAAAGCCAACTAGACAACTAGTACATAATTATTACAAACACATACTGATTTTGTAGAACTCACTTTCACCTTTCGTATAGGCCTAAAAATGATACCCAATTTTTATAGTACTGAACAGAGCCAAGCTACATCTGGTAAGAATATTTTCAAGTGTTGAGAGATTCAAAATAATGTCCTCCTACTAAAATCAATGAGTTGATTTTTTTTTGTTTAAATAAATAAGTAGCATATTACTAAATAAACATTTTCCTGCTAAATAGTACCATTCATCTTACCATTAATGATGCTGAAAAGAGAAGCAGCAGGATTTGGCATTGTACATGACCAGCAGAAATACAAGTTTGATTCAGAGATGGTATTCAGCAGGTTCTGACCAGTTCTGAAGAACTGGTAGTGGAAATTTTGAGTAATTCGGAGAACCGGTAAATAAATGTAAATCTATGTATTGTGATGTAGAGGATAGAGGGAATGGCCTTGAGGGACAAGAAGAAGAGCAAAATCAATGTCAAACAAAAGAGAACTGAGTCTAAGGCAGAAATAGAATCTCAGTAAATTTCTCATACTAGCTTCTTTCTAATTTTCACAAAAGTAAAGAGAGGGAGAAGCATATTTGGATTTGCAAGATTTTATTTCTATACTTTGCAATAGAAGATTGTACAATATAACAGGTTCCTGGTCTGCTCTACCTTGAAGCCTCACATCTAGTGATTGGGATATCATTTTAAAAACTCAATTATTTGGAATCCTGTACTTCAGAGACAATAATCAATCAATATCAGAAAGTGTTATGGTCATTCCTTAATTCTCACATGCAGAACGAGTAAATGTTCCTAGAATTTGAGAGAAACAGATTCTTGCCAAACTGGATAGAAATGCCAAGTAATAAAAATATATAGAGAAATTATTATTCAACAGAGCAATTCTAGGGTAAGTATTAAACCTATTAAGTCTTCACAGCAATACTGAAACTTGGTAGAAATCTGAGCCTCAGGTTACTTATAGTAGTATTAATTACCAGTGATACAGAGGGAAAATGTAGACTAAATATTGAACAAAATGACAATATAAATATTCTATCAATAGCAAAAAAGGCTATATAATTTGAAAAATGAGGTTGAAAGCTAGCTCAAAATTTCCCAATGTAGCATCTGCCTATTTAGATTTTTGTCTGCTTTTCATTTGGAGTTCAGTGTGCCACCATCAATTCTAAAAGATTAGTTAGGCTGAGAGAATATGAGTGGTTACCCAGTTAGATTCTATGCTCAGGATTACAACCTGGGCTTTCCCACACTTTGTTTAACCATGGTATCAATGCTGTACCCCTAGTATGAAGGGTACCAAATTCAAGAAGTCTGGTCTAAGTCTGAAAATGTTTCCATAAAACAAAGTTGGAATTTTATTTGATTAGAGTCAGGATGGATTTGATTTAAATCAAGTTGATTTAAATCACGATTTCAAATCATGATTTAAATCACTAGTAAAAAGGCTTGTTTTAAATCAACTTGATTTAAATCATAATTTTTAAAGAGCAACTGTCATCTCTGTCCTGCAGCAGCTCCTCCTCTAATCCACTGTTGATTTATCAATAGTCCCAATATTGCAGAATATACAGCTTCATGCTACATAACTAAGCTCCATTTCATGCTGAATAAACTAAATTATTAATGTAGCTTAAATAGAAAACTATCTTTAAATAGATTTTCACTCCAAAAGCATTTTATTAAAATAAATGTGATAAACAAATCTGATTTAAATTTTTTTAAATCATTTTTTTATTTTTTTAAAAAATCATTGATTTTTATCCGTGATTAGAGTAATAATTTCTAATTCTAAGTAATAATCAAGTAGTTATACTAAATAGCAAATTATATTGCTTACCTTTAATCTTTGTCATTTGAAAATGCTAAATTTATATATTTCTGAAAATTTTACATTAAATATGTACTGTTCCTGCCACATCCTTTGGTCATCATACAATCCTTGCCTGTCATTACTGATTATATACCATTATCAGCTATTTGAGGTAGTTGGGTAAAGAAACAGATGCCACAAGGACTTTGCTTTATCACTAAGAAACTTGGAAGCCTGACAGAAATTTTCTATCCTCACTCCCTTATACCAAAAAGAAATAAGGATGGTGCAATCTTGAGTTTTTTTCTCATCCCTTTCTCTCTTTTAGGATTAAACAGGCATTCAGCTAACAGTTATTAATATCTTTTTCAAGGCATCTCCTTTCTCCATTACATCCAGGAGTATTTTCATCTTTCTCTAATATGAGTTAGAATGGCTGGCAAAAATAGTATGAGTTGAAAATTCAACTGTTTTATCAGCTGGATTGTGTAATTTATGACCAAATAAAAAAAATCTGCATAAAGAATGCTCTTTATGGTAGTATGTTTTTAAAGAACTCAATTCTAAAAATATTCACTCCTCCTTTCAAACTACTGTTCTGGAGCTTCACCGAAGCTATTATACTTGTGTCTAAATAATGATCATTGAAAGCACACAAATATTCATCCTGTAAATTTAAAAAAGCGTTTCTTGGCCACTGGAGACTATATTACACCTACTGTACACAAGATGTAAAATAAAATCTGCACTTGCATGGCTAAGAATGAATGAACATTCACATTACCTTGCCTGCTTCAAACATGTTTTTCCAGAGACAAGAACTATTTACAACTGGGGATCTTCTTCTTTGATTTGTTATATCTCTAAAATGCAGTTTAGTTAGTTATGTAGTTAGATGACTACAGTTTGTTCCTTCCAGTAGCTAGGTAGCTACTTCAGTTTCAGGAAATAAGAGGTAGCATTTAATCAAACATTTCCTTCTCAATAGCATCCAAGTAGTATTTTGAAAAGTTTATAAGGCATTAAGGCATTAAGACAACACTCCCTTCCCAAGCATTTGAATGGAAAGGTAACTTGCTTCTAAGGATGAAGCCTCCAGGAAACTGAATACATAGGTCGACTGAAGAGCAAAGTCATTAAAACAATGAAATAATATCTCGCTTTCCCATCCACTTGTTAGTTTCAGTAAAAGGAAATCTATATAAGCAATGCAAAATATTTTCCTTTCATGCTGAGCTCAATCCCTGTGACTTCATGGATACCCCCAGGTCTTATTTTTGGCAATAATATAGAAACAGATTGATATTCTATTCTCTTGAGGATTTTTTTTCTTTCTAGTCTGGCCTACATCACTGGAATTTCCTGGTGACTTCCTATCAGAAGGACAAATGATAAGTAACATTGTTTTTTTTTTATATCAGTCAAAATCAGCAATATGCTGTCCCCTGCCTAGGCAATATACTTATTGGTACAAGTTGAAAAGCTTGGAAACATCAAAAGGACTGCCAGGAAAATAAAGAAAATGCCATACAAACTACTATGGTAAAGTTATTCCAAAGGTAGGCATCACCATTGAAAAGAATCTTTCCTAGAATGCATCAAAATACCTCATATAGTCAGGGAATGTGAGGAATATCTCTAATAAAACATTCAAAAGAACAGAAAATCACACAATAGAGACAAGGAGTCCTTACAGATTGACTTTAAAGAAAAACTAGGATACTGAACTGGTTAGAATCCAGTACATCTAGCGGAATATTGGCATAAGATCACTTCTCATGATTATTCATGCCATGTTTACTCACTCCCCACCAGTGGATTAGTACAGTGCACTCTATATGGGGCTGCCCTTGAAGAACATCTGGAGACTGCAGATTTAGATTGGCACTCTGAAATCTTATATGCCATCCTTACTAGCAGAAATGATTTGATTAAAAATAGTCATGTGATGGGAATTCTGGTGCAAGAGATCATGCAATATTAAGAGGCCTTGATTTTACCAAAAAGCTCAGTAACAAAATAGACATAAACTATAGATTTTAGAAATTTTAATAACTTCAAATTTCAATTTTAATAACTGCAAAATGGAAGGTACAGTGGAAATAAAACTTTAAAGACAAGGTTGCCATAGCCACTAAGAAACAACTAAGGAAGTCAGTGTAGGCAACTTACAAAGAAGTGAAACTAAATAAGGATGCTTATTGGAAATGGAAGAAAAGCTAATGACCAAGTAAGTCTAGAAAGCTTGAGATTAAAACATGTTGGAATAGGTCAGGAGGATAAACTAAGGCAGGAAATAAGCTAAGACTAGAAAGAGAAAAAATCCAGCAACAAAAGTTTATTCAAATATTTCAGTGACAAGTGGAAGACAAGGGAGATGGTAAGTATCCTGCTTACTCCCTAAATACAGAAATCTTTATAGAACCAAGAGCAAGGAGGAGAACATAAGTCCTTACATCCAGAAGAAATTGCGATTTTAGAAGCAAAGTCTGGCAACAACATAACAGGGATGGATCCAGGTCAGTAAGAATATGGTAAAAGATCTTCTACTTGAAATTGAATGCCACCAAGTACATAGGCCCTGAAGAAATATACTTCAAAATACTGAAAACACTGGTTAAAGAATTGTTGGGACCCCTTTCAGCTATCTGTCAGGAATTCTGGAGAACTGGGGAGGTGTCAGAAAATCCAAGAAGAACAAATATGACATCTTTCCATCCCTGTCTTCAAGAAATAAAAAATACCCCATCATTATTTATCTGTGATTCTAACATGAATACATGAAAAGGTGCTAGAATAGATAACAAAGATGCCAGATAACTTTTTTTTGCAGATATGCTGTTTGCTAAGTCAGTATGGCATTGACAAACATAGGACTTATTAGACAACTCATGTCTCCTTCCTTGTCAAGATAACTACTTGATGGACAAGAAGAATGAATATAATCAACTTTAATTTCAACAAAGCCTTTGAGAAGATTTCATATGGCACTCTTACTGGCAAGCTGTTTAGATGTATGGTTTAGATGACATTACACTTTAGTGGATCTACAATTATAAGTAGCCAATGGAATTTCTTGGGGATTTTTCAGGCCCAGTATTATTCATTGACTTTATTAATGATTTTGACAATGGGAACTGGTGGGAGAATTATAAAATTTCTCAATGACACAAAATTCTAGTGAACATGCAGGATGAAAAATAAAACTAAATCTAATCTGGGTAATTGAAGATGAGACAATGGTGTCATCCAGCTTCTACAAAGCATACTACAGTTTTGGAATGTGTTAAAAGTAACATCATAAGCCTTGCTGCCTGGGAGAATCTATTTGGAATACCATGTGTGATTCAGGCTTTTGGTAAGACTCAGTGAAGGACAACAAAAATATTAGAGAGGTATAAGGACATGTTGTATGGGGAAACTCTGGATTTTGCTCATTTTGAGAGAGAAAAAAAGACTTGAGCAGAGTCATGGAATCAGTGTTCAAATGCATGAAAGTATACCATAGATGGCAAATAATTATTTTCCACTAAAAATAGAAATAATTAGAAATAATGTGCATAAGTAGAAGCTAAACAGATTTTGACTTCATGTAATTTATACAAAAGTGGAATAGTCTATTTATGAAGTTTGTGGGTTCTCCATACTTACAGGTTGTTTTTTTTTAAAGAGGCTGGATAGCCAATCTCTAAGATGTTTTTCTGCAAAATACAAAGGATTGGACTAGATGTTCGTTTGTGCTAGATACTCCAACTCTACAGTTCTATGAGGAATTCTATGACTCTATGTCTTTCCTCCTCCTCCCTAAATGATTCATGATGGAGGTTATTTAATAATTAAACCAACAACAATTCATTGTATTTGAGATAACGAATTCCATAAGTCTGTGTGTGAAATGGCAGTCTCCATGAATTATAGCCAATTATTTCTAGGAAACCATTCTAATATTCAAAGAGAGTCCAAAAATGTCTAATCCCTTCTGTGAAGGATGTCAACTAAAACAAACCTGTTAATTTTCAGATTCTTACTGAATCATAACAGAGGTACAAGTATGCACATTTCTGCAAATATTCTAAAAAATAATCTTTTTTTTATTTTAAAAGAGGCCTTGTCTTTGCACATAATCCTAGATCTTTAAAAAAATATTCAGTACAAGTAGGGAGTGGGATGATTGCTGAATGGCAATTTCTTCTTTCCAACTTTTAAGGTGTAAAAGAAAAAGGCTGAGTTGAGTACCAAGGTGCACATAGGTGCATTTCCTGGTTCCAATATTCATACTGAGTTCAGAAGGTAAACAAATCATGCTGGGTTATAGTGAAAATCAGAAAAATAAGAACTATTTTAACAACTGATGATAGATTATGAGTTTCTACATGCCAAAATATATATTATTCCAATTTAATTTCCCCAATTTATTGAAAGATATAGAAAGCTTTTTTTAAAAAAAATTAGCCCAGGAGCAAAATTTTATTGAAGTAATACTGAAGCTGAAATTAATAAAAAAGGAAAAGAAAAATACATGTTTCAGACTAAAACTGGTGCTGAAGTAATCAAAGGAGTCAGCTTCAAAAGATTTTTTTTCTATAATGAGGAATATCAGGGTTCTTTAAAAAAATGACAGCTATTTTCATGACACAATAAGCAAGAAATAACAGGTGCCAACATTCTGTGTTCTTCACCATGTTTACCCTTTCTCTTAATATTCTTGATACAATAAACTGAGCTCCAATTAAAATATTTCACACATAGGTAGGATTAATTATCTCCTCTAGAATTTTAAAAGCTATATAGGACTATGTTGTTTTGAAGTGATGTGGGCAGCATATTAAACAAACATGTCCTAGACATTGTGCAGCCTTGAATCACATTGCTACAACTACATTTGGTACTAATTTCTTTGAGCCAAGCCAACCAAGTAATCACCATTACTGTCTATTTCTCCTGTTATGTTTACTGTCTATGATCTAGTCTTAATGCAAAAATGCAGCCACCAGAAATATAGCAAGTTGGAGAGTTGCTTAACTTTATCTATATATTCTAGAAGCAATGAAGAAACAATTTTCAAATTTCAGGGAAAGGGCAGATATTTCAATTCTTTTGTGTGTATGTGTGTATATATGTGTATACACACACACACAAGTGATACACAGAATTTGACTTTAGTTCAAATGAAAAAAAAGTTAAGGCAATGCCTTCCGTATACACCTTTTATTTTGATCCATTTTTGTGTGTGTGTGTGTATGTATGTATGTATGTATGTATGTATGTATGTATGTATGTATGTATGTATTTGTGGTACAACCCCTGGTATGCCCAAATATGGGAGGGTATGCCCAAATATGACCATCCAGGCAGAAAACCATAAAAATATGTTTTTCTGCCTGGATGGTCTCCTGCAGTGAGCCGATAGACAGAAAGGGGGAGTAGTGAGTTCCCTCCCATATTTGGGCATACCAGGGGTTGTAACACAAATACATACCTATTTCCATGGCTCAGCTGATAAGGAGGAGAGCCTGTGGCTTAGTGGCTAATACATCTGCCTAATATGTAATACAGCCCAGGTTCGAATCCCAGTAAGGGTATGGCTAGCTGATGAGAGCTAAATAGCTTGAAATAGATCTATACTAGTCTCCCTTTATTTATTTATCAGCACAAATACAACACACGCACACACAGACACACACATCTTCATAATTTACATACACAATGAAAGCAAATAACTAGAAAAACTGGTTTTTGTCTGGCTTTAATAAAGACAAAATTGGCTAGGGTCCCTGATCTAGTTTACTTGCCTTTCTTCCCATTATCTTTTTAGATTCTATGAGGAAACTTGATTTCCGAAGAAGCACAAAACACCAAGTTAGTATTTAACCACGAGCAGATACAAACAGACATATATAAGCCTGACCTGACAGAAAAAGATGACTTGCACAGATAAAACTTCGAAGGAATAATATAAAAGAACACTTTATACACAAGGAACATGGATAGATGAAGGAAAGGAATGATTTGAAATGAAACACAGGAATCCTAAATTACAAAAGTGAACACTCCTGAAGTGGGAAAGATGATGACAACAACTGGCCTCACAGAGCAAATCAGCCTCATTTGTTCCTTCTTTCCTCAGCACCCCTTCCTTCTCATCTGATCCTTCGTCTGAGAGATCAATAAGTTCCAACAAATAATGAGAACATCAACAGGCAGAAAAGTGCCAAAATGTTTATCACCAGATGCTTTCCCCTCCTGTCATTAAAAGTAGGCCAAACACAAACGTCTAAATAAGAAAAGTTTATTTCATGAATATAAATATTCCTGCAAAGTCCAAGGGTGTTTTTAAGAGCAAATCTTGAAACATCACGAATACTAACCTTAATTTAAGTCTTTTTTTAGTTTCTATTCCTATTCATTTTCCTCACTACACTAGTATGTTTTAATTTATTAGCCACATAAAATATGATATTGAATGGACTTCTCAAGCATTCGTTGATTTAATACATATATAAAGCAAAGAAGATAGTTTGAGGTTAATTACTATAATACATACGCTACATAGTATATATAATACTATATACTTCCCAGATATCTGATTCAATTTACTTTGTTGCTTCTTTCGCTTTGTATATTTCAGTTTTCCACAAAGGGATGTTGTTTTACAACCTACTCTTTTTCATTTTTTTATTATAACATACTTGTTATTTGGAACTACACAAAGAAATTCTGTTCTGGTCACCACGATGTAAAAAAGTTGTGGAAGTGCAGAGAAGAGCAACAAAGATGATTAGGGGACTGGAGACTAAAACATATGAAGAACGGTTGCAGGAACTGGGTATGTTTAGCTTAAGAGAAAGAAGGACTAGGGGAGACATGATAGCAGTGCTCCAATATCTCAGAGGTTGCCACAAAGAAGAGGGAGTCAAACTATTCTCCAAAGCACCTGAGGGTAGAACAAGAAGCAATGGGTGGAAACTAATCAAGGAGAGAAGCAACTTAGAACTGAGGAGAAATTTCCTGACAGTGAGAACAATTAATCAGTGGAACAGCTTGCCTCCAGAAGTTGTGAATGCCCCAACACTGGAAGTCTTTAAGAAGATGTTGGATAGCTATTTGTCTGAAACGGTATAGGGTTTCCTGCCTAGGCAGGGGGTTGGACTAGAAGACCTCCAAGGTCCCTTCCAACTCTACTATTGTATTGTATTGTAAATCCCTGACATGGGAACCAGTAAAGACATAATTGTAATTCTCTTCCTGTTACTAATATTTTAAATTAGGAGTAATTAATACTAAAAACACTTTGGAAAATGTGAGAATTTTGTGAGAATGGCAAAAAGAATTCTATTAAGGATATAATTTTTCTGCATGTCTTATATCTTAGAATTTCATATCTCAAATAATGATATTACTCACCATGGCAGAAGCTTTTGATAAATACCATGAAAAATGAAGCATAAAAAATAAAGCATTTTTGCATCAAGAATATCACACTTTACAACACAATATAAATGAATGAAATACAATCCACTGTATTTTAATATTTTAGCTATATTGGTCTGATCAATTTGATACCAACCGATTTTACTTAAAGTTCAAGTTCAAATATAGTTAATAAGTATGCCCAACTATTTAACGTAAATGTTTCTTTTTGATTCAGGCAATTAGTTTAATTTTAGTTAAGTTAGTGTAGTTAAAACAACATGCACAGTAAGTAATCATTCATGTCCATCCCACAGAATATGATGACTCCAATCTGGATTATAATTGCATGTCATACACTCATACTTTTTTAATTCAGTGGGATTGCAAAATAAATATACTAATCAGACTAGTTCCATTCTGTAATTTGGACTAAGAGATATTTTCATGACAGAATAAAATTAAGTCATTACACTAGTTCAGTAATAAATAAATAAAAAATCCAAGAGGTAGTAGTACCATTTTTTTATTAATGCTCAGTTTTCCTCTTCTTACTTTACTCAGTACACCTCCATAAATCTACAAGTACATTCATAATGGAGAATTCAATACGTCTCTCAAGCTAGAGCAATTCTCCAAGTGTTCAGCATTTTGAATATACCAACTTGTCAGGTACTATTTGAACTTGCCTGGTTATTGATGCAATTGCAAAATATTAATTTTTTTCCTAGCTTTATACAACTGATTAGATTCCAATTGCCTATAAGGTTTCTGTTCTATTTTAGAGCAAGCAGATATGTATGTATAATATGTATTACAATGCACATATGCGTGCACATACGAACACTTGAGGTTTTAAAACATATTTATAAGATGCCTACAGGAACATGGAATTATTTAACATAAGAACTATTATTCATAAACTTAAACAAATAAGGCAAAAGGAATAAACACAAACCTTGGGATTCACCATTCTCTTATTGAATCATCCTAAATATTATTTGTGTTACTAAGTTCAAATAAGTAAAAAAAAGTTCTAAAGCAACTAGTGTATTTCAGCTTAAAGGAAATATGAGTTCAGCATAATGTTATTTAGTAACAAGATCAATCCCCCTCAGAGGAAGAATATTTTATTGACAATTCCTAATGTCCAAAAAGTTTGTGTTCATTAATGAATGTTTCTAAAATGTATATATGTATGTATAGATCTACCTTTCTACCTACTTACCTATGTATCTACCTATTTAGCAAATAAATGAATTGGCTATCATCTTTGCCCGCTATAGTATTTTAGCAGGCAGGAGTCAAAAGAAATAGTGCAGTTAGAATCATATAAACAACTGTTGGAACAATAGATCATCCCTAAAGAGCAGCAATCATCAATGCACACTTCCATTAATAAATTACTCACTGATGATGACATCAATGACAATGAAAATATGCAATCACTATTAATGTTTACACATTGTTCCCCTTGCACTCCATGCTTGAATGCTTTACCCCAACACTGACATACCATCATATGGCTTCTATATACATGGAGGTTCAAGTCTGTAAAATATCAAGTATCCCTTAAAGACATTTTATTGAAATGGTTTCATCACCAACCTCTCAAAAATAAAAAAGGAAAATAGAATTCCAAGGATAGTAGACTGGCTCTACTTATAGAAACTGAAAGGAAGCCATAACAGCAGCAGCAATCAGAGTAAACAAACAAGTAAAGCAAAACAAAGGGAGCAATAAGAATCTGTTTTAATGCCAGTTTAAACATATTGCTATTTGTGCAGCTTATATGACTATATAAAATGGACAGAAAAGTAGATGCAGTTTGTCTATATGTATACTGAACATACAATAATTAACATATCCTTTATTTCATATGGGTTATGGAAAGAAACACTTGAGAAATCAAGTTATGTATTTTTTTTCAAAGAACTATTATGAGCCCTGTTCAGAAATAAAAATAATCAAGTCAAACAAAATTCGTAACTGTATGACTAGATCTAACAAACCTCTAGTCCCTAAATACAATCTCAAATGTTCAAAACAATTTCTAATTCATCTTACCTCGTATTTTAATATATATACGCTGAAAAGTTGTTCCACGGCTGACAGATTTGATTTGTTTAATTTATTAACAACATACTAATGCTTTGGATCCTGTTGCCAAAGCATACCATATATGTATAAATATTTATGTTGGGAAGAAAATAACTACTGATTCGTGCAACATAGACTTATGTTTCATTATATGTATTGTGTTTCTCTATAACTAGGGTCAATGTGAGCTCCACTGTTATTTCAAAGAGCTTTCAGGAGCTTATACGCACATTAACTTCAATTGATGTTTCACCGTTGATTTTACCCTAAAATAAAATCTTGAATAATGTGTCATGCAAATATTCTCGTCAAAATAATTTACAATATTTTTTCCTCTCTTTTCTGCTGCTTGTAGCACAATAATTTAAGTAGGATCATATTTTCTAACTATTGCCAAGGGATCATTTCTAACTAAACTCCTATCTTTGAATTATAAAGACTAAAGATTGTGAAGGCTTAATTTTTTAAAAAGAAAATAGGCTGTGGTTTCTTTAACTCAACATCTGAATGGGAGTCACTACAACCATTCTTGCAAGTTAAATATAACCAATTTATCTTCTACTTGATTTTCATCATATAGAAAAAATTATTTAGATATTTAACAGAATTTTAATTAAATCAGTAAATTACTGGGAAAGATCAAAAGAAAAAGCTGTGTGAAATATTTATTGTACACAGAATAGTTCTAAGCATTATTTTTCAGAGATAAATGTTCCTTAGATCAATAGGCATATTCTTTATAAACTTAGGATCAGCCAATAAGAACTTGCTAGTAAGAAATGAGTTTATTTTTAAAGGATTGTTTCTATGGTATTTACTATTCCAAGGCTAACAAGCTTTTTCCTCTTCAACACCCCCAGGCAAAATTAGAAAATGAGTACCCATACCAGTACTTTCTTTATATGATAGAAACTCTATTATGCAAGCACCAGTTTTCTATGTTCTTTGTAACACTGTTAAGTCACTTTTATAGCCCCAGGTCAACTCTGCCACACTAAACAGCACACCCATTAATCCAAACTTCCAATTATGAAAATCTTTTGAATGATCTCCCTGTGGCTATTTGAACACATGAAGTTGTCCTGTACTTGTTTTGATGAGGTGAGAGAAGGGGTGATTTCTATTCTCTCAATATTTTCATTTTAATGTGAAAGTGAGCAAAACAATCACATTAATGTATATGAAAGGATTATTGTTCATTAGAATCCACAGTATGGAACTTAGACACTTATTATACCTGGGAGCAAAAGAACAGATGAGTTATTAAATTACTATGTGGTAAAGACAACATAGACATTAATATTTTATAACACTTTTTGGTTAGAATCTTATATATGATGAATTTAAAAACAGGAGTTAGGTTGCTTCCCAAAGATGAGAATAACACCATCTTCCAAATACATTTTTAAATTCCAACTGTCAAATCAATTCCCTTATCACAATTGTGCTAACAATTAATGGGTACGGGACTCCACTGGTGATATTAGGGAAAACTCAAGATCATAATTAAAATTTATTAGATCTGGGTTGCACTTCCTATCTCATTTACCTCTAATTAAACCCTGTTGAATCTAGTGAGACTTACCTTTGAGCTGACACAATTAGGACCATAGTGTTAAAACGCTTTTCTTTTTAAAATGGAATTATATCTTGGTTTAGCAATTTTAAAAAAGATAATAAATAACAATACAAGAATTGAAGCTTACATTTCATTTAGCATCTGGAGTATAGATTCCTAGTAAACAATACAAAACTCATTATAAAATCAATATCAACTTAACCAGTGTGCCCAAGAAAAATAGCAAAAAGGTCATTCCCAGAAACTCAAACAATTTTCCTCCTGGAAGAGAAAGATTTTAATTACAGATATTACTAACCAGAACTGTCACTAAGAGGTTATTCTGTTATTCTTTTGTTTATCACAAATAAGTATTATTACTTTCAAATTATAATTTTATCAGCATTATTAGAATAAGGTATATTTAAATATATTTAAAAATAGCTAAAAAGTTTTCATCAAATGAATTGAACTAGTTTAATTGTTCATTGTTATTTATATGTAGTTTCGCTATTAGTTTACGTTCAGATAGCTTCATTTCGCTATAAATTATTTTTCTTGTCTTCTCCCCTCATAAGATTTTATCTGAAGATTACATTATTTCATTGTTTCTTCCTACACTTAGAATTAAAGTTAAGGGTTCTTCCTCTGAAACAGTAATAATAGGCATTTATTTGGACATATTACTATTTTTGAAAATGTCATTTTTCAGGCAACAAAATCTCATTTTTCAGACAACACAATGTAAAAAAATACATGTAATGACAAAAAAAGTTTTAAAAATATTTCATTATCTGAATGCACAATTCCGTTTAAAGATGTGTTTTAGCATGTATACATTAAAGAAGTTTCATAGTCATTGCTATAGTAACAATATGGTTTGTTCAATTATATAGCAATGCAGACAACAAAAGATGTGGACTACCTATTATAAATAGATTTCAGTTCTCAGAAAGTTTCTGAAACATTTTAAGTTTTATCCTAAATTGTTTATAATTTATTGTGAAGATTTATCTATTTTTATGCCTTCAATCTATTAAGTGCCACTTTCCCAGAATAAAACAGGCTTGTTGTGTTCTGGCTTCTACAAATGTATCAACATTATATTCCAATTTATCTGAATAATGGAGAAACCAACATCTCTACAGGTCAAAGTTTATTTTCTTATCAGACTTTCAAGAATTTAATAATTCAAAAAGAAAAAAGAGATACTGTTCAAATAACTGCATTACCCATGCCTAATAAATAATAGATGGTTTTAATATTTACTATGTAATGACAAACACTACATATTAATCGTATTTTTCCAGAGGTATTTCAATTAGTAATTGCATCTTTTAATGTTTCTAAAGACATAGTTACAGCAAACTACAAAAATAGACATGATTAATAACCAGCAATAAAAATTTGTTACAGTCTATTGGGGAATATTAATGGAAGAACACCCAATAAGAAAAATATTTACGTCAGCTGTAAGTAAATAAAAGCAGCACTCCCTCACATGTGGGATAATAAATAATGTTTAAGTATCCAACAAAAACAAAGAACTGATGGAGTGGAGAAAGTCACTCTTACCTGATAAGTGGTAGTAGCATCCGAGCTGGGATCAGAGCCTAGGCTTGTCAACTTCTCCTTTAGTTTGTGATGAGAGCCATGGCGGAGGCAGTAGATCACTCCTGAAGTCATAAGGACTCCCAAAATGCAAGCAGTGGAGAGGAGTGTCAATATGATAAATTTGGTGGTATCTTTCTCTTCCTGAGCATGGTGAAGCAAAAGTTCCAGCTTGTTTTTCTATATCAGGATAAAAAAAGGAAGGGTTTATATGCTTTATAATTTATTTATTTATTGTCCAAATGAACATTTTTAATCCTGTTAGAGAGAATTCTTAATTGAATATAGCTGTTATTTTTATTAAAAGGATAAAGTTGCAGTGTTTGCAATTATTTTTATGAAACAGATCTCAGTTCTTTGGAACTGATTTTGATAAGATCCTTCCATGAATTCCAAACATATTTACATACATACATACATACACACAAACACATGCATACATACAAGTGAGTTGAGTAAGTTTTGTTTTCTACTTATATATTTTGAAAAACACTAAATGGAGGCATTCTAAAAGAAGAATCATTAAGTTTGGAGACTGCAAATCCTACTTGTCTATAGCCTTAAATAGTACAAAAGCAAAATTTTAAAATGCCGCAAAATGAAACAGTCAAATTAATTGTCCAAAATAATAATCTTTTCTGCCCTTTAAATTAAAAAGATAACACAATTTTGATAACACCCACTGCATTAATGCTTTAAAAAATAATTCAACTGTTTGTTGGATTGTGCAAAATTAGTTTTTTAGAAAGGAAATATTCCAACAATAAGCTTAACTATCTTATAGTCAGCTTTCCTCATGATACTTTTTATACAAGTGGGAAGTGGTTTTTTTCTGTTTGATTTATCATCTGGAATATCTGTTCAAATAATTTCTCCAAATATATATATAATGTTATTTTTATTTATGGAGAAGAATTTTCACGTGGAAAAGCAAAATCCATCTTTCTTTTCCATCTTTTTGTTCACAGAATCAAATAAAGTTTAGCCCTTTTCTTTTCTAAGGACAAGGAGAAAGGGAAACGTTTCAAACTTAATTCAATGTTGCCTTTTAAATTATGCGCGACTGTATGTCTATGTCCGCGCGTAGCAACAAAAAAGAAGAAAATACAAAGTGAAGCATTTTGTGCTCCACTCGCACAAAAGTTGTCCAATAATTTCCCCTCATTAACTTCATTATAAGCTATATTAGCAACAATTAAAATCGCAACCTGACTATGAAAAAGCCAGACACGGAAGATTGCAGGCGCGCTCATTTGGCCAGCGCTTCACATTTACCAGGGAAATGAATGGAAAAGCCCTCCCCTGCTTCAGCTCCGGCTGCTTCAAGATGCGAACAATTAGCCAAGTCCTCTTCACCGCCTCATTTCGTGGACTAACCACACGGATCTTTCCCCCCTCACTGCCAGGTCCGACCTATTCATTATCACGCCTATCTTCAATAATTTTCTACTCTGCATTCAGCTAGTCTCCATTTAATTTCCTCCCGGAGAGCCACGTCCACAAGCGGCACTTATATTAAGCCCCGATCGGGATTTTTTTTCTCCTTTGCTTGCTTTCTCTTTCTCCCTTTTATTTCCTTCTTTTTTTGTCCTGCCTCTATCTTAGGGAAGCCGCCAAAGTAATTACAGTCACGTCTTGGCGGGCTTGCCATTAATTAGCCTTCTTGCTTAGCCGTAGTTCTACGGCCTCGCGAGTGACCCCGGCTTAAAAGAAAGGAAGGGAGAGACAGGTCCGGCAGACTCTTCCGCGCCTTGTTTCGAAGAGCGAAACTCGCAGGCGAGGAGGCAGCGCTAGAGGCCAGAGGCGCGCACCCTAGCTGGCTTTTCAGGGAGGGGCGGCCGTGGCTAGCTGCTCGCGCCACTTTCTCTGTCAAGCTGAATGAAGCCGAAGGTAACTCCTCTCCTGCCGCCGCTCCAAAGCGCTGGGGCAACCGGGAAGGACGTGCGTGCGCTCCCTCCTCCTCCCGCCCCCTCGCCAACGGGAGGAGTGTCTTTCCAAACCCCCACCTGTCTCGTCCCTTTCTCCCGGCGCTGAGAGGAGTGGGATAGGGACCCAAGAGCCGCCTCTCAAGAATAGGCGCTCGGCCGAGTCTCCTTAGGATCACTTTGATCCCGACACCGAACTCCTTTTCGGTCGCGATTACCGAGAAGGGAGCGGCTCAAGGGAAATTGCGGGGGTGCTGGAAAAGGGGAGGGTGTGGATACCTAGCCTCCGTTTGGCAAAGAAGGAAGTTAAGTTCCATCAGCACTTCCCATAATTTACGCGTCTCACTGAAATAGGCTTACTTCGAAGTCTCTCTCGACCGTGGCGGGCTCTGCCTCCGATGAAGGCAGAAAACGACCTGTCTCAAGATCCCAGGGATAACTTTGGTTCAGGCAGTCGAATTCCACGTTCGTTCCCTCTCTCCGCAAAGCGAAGGAATTGCAGAGGCGCTGCCGAGCCGAGAATAGGGCTTCAGCGGACGCAATTCCTAATAAACGCATTATGTGCAGAAAAATGCATGCCACAACCAGCGAATCGCGTTTTCCAAGGAACCGACGAAACCCCGGCCGGCTGCTTAGCCGGTTGCCGAAGGAAAAGAGCAAGGTATACGGCTGCCCAAAAGGTCCTTCCTTTTGTGCAGCAAGGCGGCAGGGTCAGTGTCCGTAGCAGTAAGAAGGAGGAAAGCCAAGCAGTGGAGCAGCAGCCATGGTCCCGCTTTGAAAGCAGGCTGCAAAGAAGCACTCTGGCTAAGCCTCCGGTGCGGGCGCGTTTTCTGATAACACTTGCAGTCTGCGCGGACTGCCATCCCGCTGCGGGGCAACTTCTCTTTCCCAACTGAAGCCAAGGAGGCTTCCGAGGCCGCTCTCCTCGATCTGGGTAGGGCGAGTACCGGAGAGAGGTGCGCTCTCTGGCTGCCCATTTTCCAGTGCCACCCAACGCCCTCGCGGAAAAGGATGTTTTCTTCAACTTCTCAAAGCTCTTTAAGCCAGATTTTCCCACTCGCCCGACGTTTGCTTTTCTCCGAAAGAGAGGTCCGCTGTTGTTGATCGGCCTCCTCCCCCAGTAGCATTAGCTCTCTGGAGACAAGCAAGTCCCCTGGGACTGCAGCCTAAAGACCTGACCTTAGCTTTAACAGCATTTCGCTGAATGGCCCCCAACCTCCTGGAAGTGGCCATTTCCGTTTAAATAGAAGCGTCCAAGAATTGGCCAGATTCGCCCCATCTCTATCCTTCAGGCGGGGCGGGGCTGCGCAAAGGATCCTTCCACTTTCTGGAGCGGCCGGACCAACCGCTTCGAAAGCATCCCAACACTTCTCCGGCAGCTGTGCTGTGCACCCACAGCAAAGCGAAGGGAGAAGCTTTCCTATTCTTCTCCAGAATTTGATGCGTCGCTGGGTCTATGATAGATTTAGCCCTCATCAGCACCTAGTGCACCGCAATTCGATATGTGAACCCCAGCTTTGAGGCGAAGCCATCCTTGATATTCTACCGAGCCCGCCTCCCCTTAAGTGCTGTTCAACAGTTGGTATCTTAGATTGGGAGGAACTACGCGCGCCCCTCCTATTTTGTCTACACACTACTCTTTCTTTTTCTGTGGCGTGCGCACCAACACACCAATGGCGGTTGCTAAGGGAACTTTGCGTTTGCATCTGATCCTCTCGTGAGGGTCTCTTAAGATCAGGATCCTAAACCCACACTTCTTGGGAAGGTGGACTCTCACTGGCTCTGCAAGACAGGCTTCTAAGCAGCAGGGTGTAAGATTACCTTATAATTAGGTTTCCTTACTATTGACCTTTTTAAGATTTTACTACCAAGCACACAATAGTTATGGGAAACCCACCAAGCACCACAAGCCTTTGTAGCTAAGATGGCCTGCATCTGTAAATCAAATAATTTCTAAGCGGGTGTTACTCAGAAATAAGTTATCTGCACAGAATCAGATAAAACACCTTGCCCAAGAAAGCTCAGGAAAATGCTTTTTTAAAATTCCCAGGCATGTGTATTTAGAATTGCAAGTTAAATAGAATCAGACTGAGATTGATGCATTCAGGAGATGCTAGTTTACCTCATAGGTAATAATCCATAAAATGTTGAAAAGGAATCTATTTGTGTGGGTAAATAGGATTATTTGAAATACTATGTCTTCAATGGAAATATTCAAATAAATGCTATATCCGCAAGGAAGAACTGATTTAGTTTTAAATTTCATACATGATGGTCTCTCCCAGCTTCAATTTCCTATCAATAAAATGGGACCAGAATCTGTATTTCACGAGGTGTTACAGGTGATGGGAATGCAGATTCTCCATACTTGTGCACAAACAAATGTCTAAAAAAATGCTAAGTATCCTTAAATTTGGAGCTCCTTTTCCTGAACTGGATGGGATCTGCATTCACCTGAATGCAGGATACATTTTGGCTTGGAGAACAGTATCACCTCTATGAGAAATTTTTTGGCTTAGAGATTCTAATTAGGAATATCTTCATACTGACAGCAAGTTATTATGCAGGTACTGTGAAGAAACACCTTTTTTCATCTTCAGCAGCACTATTTAAAACATACATATTCAAGTTTACTATAGATTTAAGTTTATTTTGTGGTGGTTATTTGCATAACAAAATTCCCCCCCTTCAAATCCTTTGACCTGAATGGGTTTTCAGACTGCTTTACAAATTGGTGGTTCTTGTTGAAAATGAAGATACTGGGTGCTATTTTAAGCAGACCTAGAGTGTTAAGTTCATCTCCCATGCCAAACCCAGTATATTACTTCAAAAAGAGAATGGTGGAAGTGTCCTGCATCACTTTTGCCTTTCAAATAAAAGCATTTTCCCTTCAACTTAATCAGCCCTTTGAAGCAGCATCAGTGATGAAGTAACTGGGCTGGGGACAACTACTTAAGTTGCACATAAAGAAAAGAAACTATCCTATTTTTCTATTTGAAGATGGCAGAAATCTACTCAGGACTGAAATGTGGATGCAGATCAAATGCACATCTTTGCCAGAAAGGCCACGACAATTTAAAAAAGGAAATATATATAGTGTGTGCAAAACGATTTTCTGTCATACTATCACCTACTTGTTCTATTTTTCTTGTGCATTTATGTTTTTTCAGCGGTTTAATTATTCTGAGATAAAATGATAAAAAGGCAAACTATAAAAGAAAGTTTATAAAGCTAGTATGGTCTAGTGGTTAAAGCATAAGATTAGAAACCAGGAGATTAGTTCTAATCCCTCTTTAGGTACAAAGCCAGTGAGCGACTTTGGGTTTAGTCACTCTCTCTCAGCCTAGCCCACCTCAAAGAGTTGTTGTTGGGAAACAGGAGGAGGATGACATATTAGATATGTTTACTGTCTTGAATTATTTCTAAGAATAATAAAGCAGGATTAAAAAATTGAAAAGAAAATGAATACACAACATGAACAGAATCCTGTGGCTTCTGCATGTAGATTCAAGATTATTTGCAAATTAAGTTGAAATGAGTGCACATTAGTTTTATAGTCTGTCAGAAATTTAAAGCCAGCACGCCTGCATTGCCTGCAATGTATAGTCTTTATTTAAAAAGCTTAAATGACTTTCAGATTCCACCTTAATTTCCTCTATACATTATTAGCCCAACCTTAAACAAAAAATTAACATAAAGAGAGTTCACAAAAAGCTTATAAATATTTGCTAAACCACTCTCTCCTTTGTCCTTGGTGAGCACTTGCTCTCTCAAAGTTTCTGTCTTCCATTCAATTACATTCTATTCCCTTCCCCCACAAACTTAATGCCGTTTTAGGTGAAAGATTCTAAACTATTCTTATACTGCTTCTGTTTAGTTTTTCTTGAATTAAAACATAGATTTATCATTGCGGCAGGTGCTAGTTTTGACTTCAATAAGCCTAAGAGTAATTATCTGGCAAGCAGAGTAATGTCATGTCACACAATAAGCCAGTTCAGTTATTAGGCAAGCTTTTGATGTCTATGGAATCTTTTTTCTTCCTAGTGCAGATTGGAAATGAATCATCTCTCAGACTACTTAATGGTGAAGTTCCTTTCCAATCTATTAGCAGAAAAAGTTCTTTTGGATGAATGTATGAGGTTCCTTCTCTGAAAACTGGAATGGAAAGTATTGTAGGAAAAGTTGATCAACTGTGACCTTCTCATTGCACTGAATCCTTGAGACAAATTGAGACAGCTCCAGAATGCCAGTCCTGGGACATTTATACAACTTGCCATCTTCCCAACTAAGAAGCTCAATTATTGAAGGACATTTACTGATGCATCTTTAAAATTTCCAGGAAATTCTATCAGCACCCAGAAAGGCACTGGGACAAGCCTCAAACAGTATTAAAGAATTGTCGGAAAGATCATCATCAACATTAAGGCAATGTCTGAACAGTGTCTGTCTTTCATTCAATAGCTAAGCCATAGTTTGTTTAATAAATATATTTTGGTAAATTACAAACCATGACTCATGAGCCACAATATCTGGATTCACTCAAGCTAAATCCAAGCAAACTATGCTAAAGGTGATTTATAAAGATTTCAGAGCATGAATACTTCAAGAATCATTCTCAAAAGTATGCAATGTATATTAGACAATGAATCACACAATCATTTTACTAAAATTAGGTTTGTGGCAATATGAATTTAGGACTACATAAAGGATGGATTATGTTCCAATAGAAAGAGTAGCACAAAAGCAAGTAAGCTTGTAAAAAAAGTTTTTTTTAAAAAAAAACTTAGAAAATGGGTGGGACTTGAACCAAAATTCATTCTATAAAATCCTTTACCCTCACATTATCAGATCAAGATGCAAACAGATGAATTAAAATCAAAGGTCATTGTCAAAAGAGATTCAAAGCAGGGTTTGTCTTGGGATAAGGAATCCAAGAAAATTCAAAAGCAAACAAGTTGACATTTGGAGGCAGTTTTAACTATGAGGGTGAAGGTTCTTTCTCGAAGCTTCTGGATTGGTTTCCAAACGTTTAGTTACCAGGCTGGGTAACATCTTCAGCGGAGTTTAGGGGATATCAGTGTCAGTGTTCTTCTGAATGTGTCAAGTGAGGGTCTTGTGATGGTCGGGTTTGAGTTTTGTGATAGGAAGGTTACATCAAGTCAGGGTCATTGGGAGGTGAACTGATGGTGGTGGTGGTGGGAGTTGCGTGGGTTGGTTGAGGTTCAGTCCTGTCTCTGGTTGGCTGTGCAGCTGATTTGGATTGTGAGCTAGTTGTAGGTCAATATGTCCATTGATGGAATTGCTTATGGAGTGCCAGGCTTCGATGAACTCATGAGTGTGGTGGGTGATAGCATAGCCAATGATTTTTGTGTTGCTCCATTTGAACTGGTGCTGTTTAGTGTCAGTGTGGGTAGAGATTAAAGATGTGGGATTGTGGCAGTCAGTCAGCTGGTGTTCGTGGATCCTGGTTTTTAATCAACATGATGTTTGGCCTATGTAGAATTGGTTGCAATGGTTACAGTTATTTTGGAGATTACATTGTTTCTTTCATCCTTCTGTGCTTCTCTTTGGTTCTGAATAATTCTTGGTGGAGTGTGGCTGTGGTTTGTGGGCTATTGCTATTCTTACAGGCTAGAGGATTTTGGCTGTCATTTCTGATACTCTTTTTGTGTATGGTATGGTTACTTTTTGCATGGTGATTGGCTGTGTGATGTGTTGTGGCGTGGGTGCTGTGTGTTGGAATATGAAGTTTTTTGGATAGCCGTTATGACAGTGGGTTTCAACCTTCCTAATGCCGTGACCCTTTAATACAGTTCCTCATGTTGAGGTGACCCCCAACCATAAGATTATTTTATGTTTTCCATATTTTTTCAAAAATATGTGTTTTTCAATGGTCTTAGGCGACCCCTGTGAAAGGGTTGTTCGACCCCAAAAGGGGTCCCGACCCACAGGTTGAGAACAACTGCGTTACGGAGAAAGATATCAAACATCTGTTTCTTTTCCGTGTTTCTTAGTGTTGTGGTGCTGCAGTGTGTCGTGGCCCTTCTGAAGAGGGTCTGGATACAGCTTCTTTTGTGTGTGGTGGGGTGTTTGCTTGCGAAGCTGAGAATCTAGTCAGTGTGCATGGGTTTGCGGTAGATGCAGGTTTCCAGCTCTCCATTGTCTAATCTCCTTATGTCGATGTCAAGGAATTAGAGTCTGTTATCTATTTCCTCTTCATATGTGAATTTGATCCCAAGGAATATATTATTGAGTAGATGGTGTGTTTTTTCAATTTGGGAGCATCTGGTGATGATCAAGGTGTCATCAATGTATCATGTCCAGAATTTTGGTTTTAATAATTTTAACTGTTCTAGAAATTATCCTCTCCAAATGACACAATTTAGAATACAATTCTTTGTTCCCCCCATTCTACTGCCAGAAAAAAATACTTATAAGATACATTACTATGAGTCCCATACTTATGACCCTCCTATATGCTTTTAAATAGCAACAAAAAGAAGAGTGAGAGGAAAGCTGGTTTTTGAAAGCCTGGCCTCCAAAGTGAGATCAGGATTCATCTCAAAGTCTCCTGTCTTAACATAAGAGAAGTGCGTTCTTTCAAAATCCAGGCAATGTTGAACTTTAAGAATTAAAGCAACCACGATTCCTTAATGACCTTTCGCACAATATAAGTTTGCAAAGCCTGCAACCACTTGATGCAGGCAGTGGGACCTCCAACAAATGCTGGTTGAAAAGCCTTGACATTCCAATAAAAAAGTAAATGTATTATAAATACCTGACCACTGTGCGACATAACTACAAAACCTTATGCCCAACGTCATTGCCTTGCTAATCAGAAAATTATTGCATATTGCATCAGAAAGCAATTTTGCAATACAGCACAACATCTAGGTTGAGTTCCATAAAACAAATCAAAGGCAAGGCAAAGCTAATATGACCAAATGCAGTAGTATATAGTGATTCTTAGATGCTTTCTCAAAGAGTTCTTCTTCAAAAATATAGGATAGGGTGGGTTGGGGTGAGGTAGGCTTGAGTAGGATAGAATAGAATAGAACAGGACAGAACAATTCTTTATTGGCCAAGTTTAAGAACTTTTAGTTCTTAAAAGTAAGAATTTAAGGGGAATTTTCTTTGAAAAGGACTACTTGAGTGACAATCCAGGAGACATTCCAAATCATTCCTTATCTGAAAGCTATGGAGACATACTCCCATGTGGAAAAATTAGAGAACCTGTGATTAACACAACTCTGGATCAATGTAGATGCTATCCTAGGAAAGTAGTACTATATAACATAGATACTATCTTACATTGTCATGATAATCTTAAAAGGATTTTTCATTTTGTCCTTATAAATGTCCTTATAAATATAAGCCTGCAAACTTTAAAAGCTATTGCTGACTGAAGTAAGGACCCCCTTGGCTAGTAGGTATTGCAGGCAGATTCTATATTTGTGAAAACAATATGTTCCTTCTTTTTCTGTTCAATAACAAGTTAGCAGTAGTATTTAGTTGTATATACTACGTTGAAGCTTTTTTCATATTTTTAAAGTTTTCATTAATCATACATTACAACAGGTTTAAACATAAACAACACAAACCTGAGATTTCAGTATGCAGAAGTATACAACTTTAAGATTTTGATTTTAAAATATGAATTTTAAAATCATACAAACAATACTATTCTTAATTGAGAATACACTCTAGAACCTAATAAATGGGAGAAGTCAGGCAGAAATAATCATGTATTAATTCTCTACATTACAAAATCTTTTCAGAAGCTATTATCAGAGCAAGAGGCATTGTGGTTGAGATTCAGGGTGGGAGAAATCCTTTGTGCTACTGAAAGCTATTGTTCCTCTGTACTGATGAAATTGTACTTGCAAATCTGCCATTCAAGGAGGCCAAAAAAAAAGGAGAGGGGGAAGAGTCCAAAGCAGAAGAAAAAGAGTGACGATAAAATAATTATTCTAACTATAAACTTGAATTAATATACATATGGCCTCAGGCTTTTCTTTCCAACATATTGCAAACTAACATTTAAGTCCAAAAGAAATTATCTATAATACTAACCTGAAAAGTGCAAGACTGGCTATATTTTTCAGGATGCTTCCACTGAAATCCATAGACCCTGCTTTGAGGTAATTAATTTTTGGGGAGCACATTCTTGATTAAACTAAACTAAAATACACACCTGAAGTTTAAATTAACAATGATCTTTAAGTAGACTAGAGAAGAGAAAAATTTGTCCTTAGAATAAAAAGAAGTGCATATTAATTTGTATCTCATTAGGAAGGGCATATACTGAAGTCTTCTTTACACTAAATTAGGATTTTCATTGCTTTGGACTTTATTCTTTACAATGACACTCATTAGCATTTCAGTGTTTAATAATTTTTTATGGAATAAAGTGAGCTTAGTAAGATTTCTAAGGCGCCTATCCCAAAAAGTTTGTTAAAGTTCTCATCAAATTAATTGAACTAGCATCCAGTGAATGTGTGATGCAATATGGTTGAACATAGGGACAAGGCCTGATGGTAACAGTATTTAGATGTAACAATGTTTTTTTTTTATTGTCTACCAGATTCCTCACTAGAATAAGATCTTTCTCCTTAGTGTTTGAGTCTCATAAGAGATTCTTTAAAATTGGAAGGTTTGGATGCAAGGAGGAAAAGAACACCCTCATAGTTCTCTGTCCTTCAACATCATTTTGGATGTTGATCCAAAATAGTTTTTGGCAGATGTCAGTTCATCATCCAAAACAAGGTCAAATGAATGTTTTCATGAAGACTGAAAATGGAGACAGCTGCAGTAAAAGAAGAAGGTACTTTTCCTTCTACTATGAGACTCTATGAAGAGGTTGGAAAGATTAGACAAAATTGACATATACAAAAAGCAGATGGGTTTCTGGGAACTCCAGTTTATTCAAATCACTGAGAAAGGTCATGCCATGACCACAGATCTATTCATCTAAAGCTGCACAATGATCCTTCCTCAACCTTCACCCCACAAACTGAGGAAGAAGGTACTTTATACATATAGGAAGGATTAATATTTATCAACAAAGAGAGAACCTATTAGATTCAGCAAATTTTCAAATATGCCATCATGAAAACTTTTAATAAAAAGTAGTATGTTGCTTTAAAAAGAAAAGTCAAAGTAAAACAGAATGCAGCTACAGTTCTTTATTACCCTCAATTCTCAGGGTACTGAATTTTGTTACATTAGGACATGCTAAAATGTTAATAGCATCCAAAGGTTACAAGAAAGTTGGGGCAGGCTGTATGTTTATGTATAAAATTAGGGGCTCTTATATATTTTTCTAGCCATCTCTTATATCAAGCAGAAGAAGAAGAAATGTTTGGTATGTGAAAAACATGAGGTTTTTTTAAAGACCTGAATTTCATTTGATACTTAATAAATTTCAACAGGATCAGATCTGTTGAAGTATTAGCATTTTCTTCTTGATTGTTTAGTCTACTCACTACTACTTAATTTTTCTTAAAAAAACATTTTTGTGGATAGATTGTGTGCTGTGTATGTTAATATATACACTTTACACATTCATACTAATCTGAATACTAGCATATTTTCATTGTTTTTTATCATCTTTTTAGTATCCTAATGCTTCACAATATCTATTTCATGCGCACTATTTCTATTAATAAAATTCCATTAAAAGAAACATACGTGTTTTACATTATGAGATAGAGATGACAGAAATCCTGAATTTAATTCCACACCAACCCCTTGCCAATAACCAAAGCAACATAAAGGAAAATTAAGGGAACAGACTGTGATATGGAATCAGACATACAAACAAGAACAATGCACTTGCTCGTCAGCAGAAAAGAACCTCTGGAAGAACTGTGTGCGAAAATGGTTATGCCAAACTTGTTTTCTACCTTGCATTTCCATCACAAGCTCAATAATGATGGAAGGAAACAATACTTTGCATGTCTTCTCAAATTTCTGTGTGTTGCTATGCAAGGATCACAAGCAAAGTACAGTTATGCCTTATGGGGAAAAAAACATTCTGGAACCAAAGGATGGGGCCAAGGCAGTCAAGGATAGAGGCGAACTGGAAATCCTGACCAGAGATTTGTAAAAGGCTACCGAGGCCAGCAAAGGCTTCTTTCAGTAATCTTTGGAAAGGGCCACTTTGGGATGCCAAGGGCACCTTTGGGTGAAGGGAACAGAACCGCCCACCTCTTAAAGATGAACCCCTCCTCGCCCCAACTCCAGCTGCCGACCATCTTGGGGGATTATTATCCCCACCCCACCCCAAAAGGGACATCTCTTTCCCAATCACCCGCCTCACACTCCGAGGAACAGGGGGAAACTCGAAGGACTGGGAAACCCTTGCCTGGCGCTGAAGATGAGGCGATGGCGGCGGAAAATGGGCGCGCGTTTTGGGCGGAGAGGGGACTTTCATCAGAGCTCGCCAAAGCCGGGAGTGAGGGAAGAGAGAGAAAGCATCAAACTGCCAGTCGGTCCAGGCCGAGCCAAGCAGCTTCCTCCGCGGCCCCGGGTCCCAATTGGCTGGCGTGACCAGAACTCTGAGCATGTGCAGAAGACTTTTTACTTCAGGGCGCTCCGCTGGAGGGACAGGGCTACCGGAGCCCGGAGGCAGGTCCCTTACCTGCCGCCATGACTCGCCTCTCCGAGGGGTTCCCCATCCCTAGAAGCGGCCGCTCCAAAAGGAGAAGCCTCCGTCCTCCGCCACGCCGGTCCCCCCGTTCCTTTTCGCCAGGCTACACAAAGGCGAGAGGCGGCGCTGACAGGCTTCCCCAAGTCCCACGCGGGTCCTCCGAGGCGGAGGGGTGTGTGTGTCGGCAACCGCCTTTCTCGTCTCAGGGATCCCCCGGCGGCGGCCGCCTCAGCGGAGCAAGCTGTCCATCATCGCGAGGCGCGAAAACTGAGGGAGGGAGGGAGGGGGGGGGCACAACGACAGACGCCCACCCGTCCCAATCGCCCGCGCCGCGCTCTGCCCCGCCTTTATATTCGCCCGCGCTCAACCCCTGCTGTCGGGAGCGAAAGCACATGGCCGGTCCAACCGGTTGCCATAGCGATGCCTCCTCGCCACAGGTTGCTGATAACGATTGGCTGACGCTGCCTGGGGCTCCTCCGCCTCTGCGCGACACTCTGAATGGGCGCCGCCTTTGTCACTCATTTGTAAAAAGCGGCTGGGGGTGGGCGGTTCTCGGGCTTCCTCTGCGCGGCTCCTGAGCGCCCGCACACACAAGTGCCGTTTTGGTGTGGGCCTGTGTGTGTGTGTCCGCTCTTGCCAATTAGAAGCTGAAGGGAGAACAATGAGGGGAGCCTCTTTCTTTCCTCTTCCCCCAAGTTCCAAGCATAAATGACAATCTTTAAACGTGCACCACATACACCATTTGCATGGAAATCCGGGGAACGTCCCGTTCTTTAGTTTTCCTTGGCAGGAAAACTCTCTTCCTCTAGAGGAGCGGGGGGGGGGGGGGGAGACCTTCAAGCCAACAGTTAGCGTCATGCCACTAACTTGTTGGTTTTTTTTTTTTTTAACAGCGGCGACAACATTTTAAAATGCAGCTTTAGACATGCCAGAAATAGGATTGGTGCCACTATAATAAAGTGTCCGCGCTTGTCTGTCAAGCACTGTATTTGCTGAACTGTGCTATTGTTGAGAGGAAAACTTCACCTAATTTTACTAGTGTCTTGGGAAATGTTAAGTGATTGTAAAGTGCGAGACTAATTTCATTAGTGTTTGGAGAGCAATTAAATCACCAGCTAATACTACTACGTAATTGATGTGGCAAAGTTTCTAAACTAAGAATCATATTCCACCTCGCAATAGATCTTGGCTACAAATCATGTAAAACAAGTGAGGACGCTTCTTGCTGAATCAAACCATTGATTACTTCTGACACTTTATTTCACAGACCAATATTCTGCACTTGGAAGAAGGGGCTACGGGAACTGTACATCTATGCATCTGGAAGTCCTATACAACTAGAGGTACCAAGCTGGAAAAGGCTGGTTTGCTAGGCAGCAGAATTCCAAGGGTTCAGCAACTGCCCTGCAATCAGATTTTGGAAGCTTAAGAGTTTCAATGTTTGACCACTCAAGAAAGAATGTAAGAATGAATTTAATATAATCACCCTTGGTCACTCTCACATTTACATTTTTTATGTAGCCCCTTTTATCAGTATTTGTTTTAGGTGTCCACTTTCCAGGTGTTGTCCAAACTATAAATCCAGGTCCCTGACCTTTGACTATGCATATACACTCAACATACATACATACATACATACACATGTTTTGTGTGTGTGTGTGTGTGTGTGTGTGTGTCCCACATATATATTGGGGCCGCAACTAGAGAGGTTTGAGAGAGAGGTTTGAAACCTGAACAAGACTGAGGAGAATCCTAGTATCTTTTAGAGAAGCTAAATAACTCAATGTCACACATCACCTCTAGTGAGCAAAATTGTGAGTGTGTATGTGTGTGCGCGCATATGTACACAAACACACCTATATGTATATGTACACACAGAGACAGATACAGACACACACACACACACACACATATAAACATTTTGCTCACTAGATGCGGGATGTGACATTTAGTGAATTATTTAGTTTCTCTAAAAGAAAACTGCTGGGGTCCTCCTCAATCTTACCCAGGCTTCAAACATCACTCTCAAACATCTCTAGTTGTGGCCTCAGTCTGAACCTAATTTTTAAACCTATTCCACACTATCCTTGAATATTCCCACCAAGAATCCCTGTCCTTGTGAATTGCCTTGCAACTGTGTCTAATGCCTCCTGCAGAGCTTTGTAATACTCTCCAGTCTAACAATGTAGGGAACTTTGTTCAGCTGCTGTTCCCTCTCCACTTCTTAAAACTGGAGACTGGCAAAAGACCCCATTTCTCCATAACAAAATATTCTGCAAAATGGTGAAAAGTTTGATGTCCCTCATTGTGCTTTTCCTTTCAAAGTGTTTTGTGTCTCTCTTCATTTAAAAAACGTGTCTGTTCTTTAGAGGACTATGAGTCAAACAGAGGAGAATAATAACATAATTGTGAAGTATTATTACACAAAATCTCCCAACTCCAAATCTCAGTTATTGCAAACGCTGATTACTTATGCCGCTAGAGATGTCTTATTTATCTTTTATTATTTCAATGTAGTATTCATTGCCTTCCCCACTCATCCCTGGCCCCAAACGTTATTGAATATTATACTTTTGAAGAATTTCATTTCTTACAGACATGAAATGGCTGGTTAAAATTGAATTGGTGTTAAAATGTTGACATGGAACTGCAACTGTTGATTTTCCCAAAGTCCAACCACTAAAATGACATTTAGGTGCCCATCTTTCTTCAAGTATAAATTTTTTAAATCCGCTGATGCAGGGGCAAAGGAGGGAAGGGACAGGTCTACAGGTTAAGCCAAACATCTGTTTGCACAGTGTCTTTGAAAATCCCACAGCTGCAGCAAACAGGAGAAGAAAGGAAGAAAAGAAATGAATGAGGATGGAGGGGGGGAGAGAAGGCGCTCTTGTCAGATGCAGATGACAAGTCTTATGGAGGGCTCTTTAGTCTCTGGCACTCTTCAAGCCACCACATTCCCCTCCCGCCTCCCCTGCTATTGTTTTCTCTCTTTGCTTCGACAGCTGGAGATGGCAGACTCAAGCACAGCAAAGTAAGCTTTTTCCTAACAAGCCCTTTTCTCTCCTTCTCCAGGCCCCCAGCTGCTTTTTTAGCTAGCTGCCATACCTCCTCGCCATGATTGTGGCTCACCCTTTATGGAAACTGCCTGTTGAATTGTTTCTCCCCTCCCCAATGGGAATTCGACTCCAGCATCCTCTAATCTCTCCCCCACATGGCTCTGCCTATGTCACCAATGATGAAGAAGGATGATTGGCAGGCGGACAAAGAGAGTGTGTGCCAATCTGATCCAACTAACCTCACCGTTATTTCTATAAAACTAGAATTTTATGCTCTTATGACTGGATAAGGCACGAGTCCTATTTTATAGAGGAGCAACTGGAGATGTAATATGGTTATTGATCCCCATCACATACATTGTGCTAAATAGAAGGAAAGCCGTGTGAATCTATTATAGCCAAAAATCGGAAGGACCCAGGTAGCATCGCAACAATCACATTTTAGTAAAAGCCTTTTTACTTTTCTTTTTTTCGCTTTTGTGAGTTCACTTCATTGGATGCACACAGTACCTAAACTGAAATATTATTTGTGCTAAATCAAATATACATTATCCAAGATTCTACTGTTTCCAATGTTATCTTGGGCATTTCAAAGTAATAATTATTTAGTGTAGAGAGAGCTGAAGCAGACTCCATATGCCAAAGACCTTGAACTTTGATATCAACATACAGGGCAGATGGAAAACCTATGTACAGCTGCTACAGAGAGGTCGTATAGTGAGAAAGTTTGTTGTTGTTCTATATGTAAGGACAGCAGGGAATGAATTTCCAAGATTTGCTTTTATATTTCCTCCATTTTAAAAAATAGTCAAATTTAATAACCTTTGTTTAAATTCTGGATCAATTATCCCAATATTTTAACTACTGCAACTGTTTTCCATGTTTACTGTTTATATACAAATATGACCCTAACATGACATACTACCATTTGATATTCTTTACTTTCCTGATGGTAAATATTACTCATCAAGACAATTATCTTACCAGGGAGAAGTAACTAACCATCATGAAGCAATTTCATATTATATGTGGATTTTAATGTGGTATGCATGCATGCATATATGTGTATGCTTACAAATATTTACACCCACAAACACATGTGATGGGAGTATGACCCTTTAATTTGAACAACCAAACTAAATTAATCCAGTCAGCACTGCTGCAGCTATAATCCCAGTTACTGCTGGCCCCACACTTCTTTCTAAAATAACGGTGAGAAATCTCATTCACTTTGAGGCTGTCCTTGTATGATGGATAAGAGAGAAAACACTATTTTTAACCTCAGTATAGCTAATGATGACATAAGCCTGTTTCACTAGTGCTTTATTATAAACGGTAGGGCTGGGGTGTGTTTATGGGAAGGTGCAAATGAGGAAATGTCTTCAGAAATAGACATGCAAGCTCACTGCCAATATGCAATTCAAGCTCAACTATTTACTTAGTAATGTTTCTAGTACATAAAGATATTAACTTATTCTTTTTAATTCATGATTGTGGTCATGAACTTATTTATGGAAAATATTTTAAAAGATATATCTCAATGATTATTTGTACACATTATGTATGTGTGTGTATTCACACATATCATGTTTTGAAACATATACATTAATATTTTCCTTTGACTTGAAAGAAAGAAAAGGTTAAAATTTCAGTGTAAAAATGAATACCATAGGTGGAAATAAATACAGCAGCCTTGCCTAGGAGACAACCCAAATTAAATTCCTTATTTTTAAACACCCATGTAAATCTAAAACTGAGAAATAATTCACTTAACCACACCTGACAACTCAGCGAGTGCCTACAGTCTCACTGGAGGAAAAACAGAAGGTCGGAATTAATAAGTTCTGGGACATGCGCAAACATGTACATATATTCAAACAGACTCCATCTGCCTCAGAGATGAAATTAAAGTCCATCTGAGTAAATGGGCAGGAGCAGAAAACTGTCACCAGTAGCTGGTGATGTTAATTTTCTTCCCCCATTTTTTTCCTTGCCTGTTATTCTGCTGTGCATGAAGAACTGGGAAGGAAGGAACTGCTTCAATAAACACTGATAGCTTTTTGCTATCCTCTACCTACAGTGATAAGATTTTATGCAACTTAAAACTCCTTTGTTCTTGACACGCCTTCGGGAATATTTTAAAAGCAAAAAATAACTATACCGTACAATCACATTCGACTCTTGTATACATTGTTATCCTGAGTCACAATTTTAGTTGTTTCTTCCATTCTTTGTAAGTTTTTGGAAAGGATTTCGTGATATTGTAATCTCCTTGCTCCATGTGAAAATGCCTGTTTTTATTCAAATTTCTACTAGAATTGTTAACATTTAAGTCTAGCAGTTAAAGTTTGCCCTTTCCTTTAAAGTATCCGCATCCTATTTTCCACTTTGAAAAACTTGAACAGAAGATAATAGAAATTAGGGAGAAGAATTCAAGATTTACAAAGTGAAAGTTAGTTTAGCACATGTCCTCTGTGATTGTGAATGCTACTTTTCTCTTGCTTCATGGGTACTCCATCACTGGAGGTTTTTAAGAAGGGACTGGACAGCCATTTGTCCACAATGGCATAGAGTCTTCTGATTGAGCAGAAGGTTGAACTAGAAGTCCTCAAAGGTCCCTTTCAACTCTGTTATACTGTTACTTTCACTGTATGTTACAGGCAAGGGCATTATTTGATATGCAGGATTACACTGGATCCCACCCAATCATACCAACATGACAATACAGATCAACATTTGGGGGGCAACAAATAACATATTTCCAACACTAGCTGGAAGGCATTTAAAGCATGGAAAATCATAGTGTCTATGGTAAAGATAAGCTTTCTTAGTGATAACAATTTAAGATGCATATTTAACAGTACCTTTGGGCATACTGTACTATGTTGAGAAGACAGGGAGAGCTCTAGGGAAGCAGCTAAGAGATTGGGGGTGGGGGTGGAGAGATTAAAATCCTGCATATAAATAAATGAACAGCAATAAGAGGCTTTGGTGGTGGATAGAGGGGTGGATAGAGATTATTCAAGATGATATCTACATATGAGTTAACAGAAGTATGTAATATTGTTTTTCTACCACAGGGAATATCTGTTGAATGACATTAAATGAAACTATCCAAATATTCTTCCCTTCCTCCACCCCTGAATTTCTTGCTATGAAGCAGCATCTCTTTTTTTGGTCAGAAGTAATAGCCTGGTACTGAAAGGAGACACTGAAATCTAGATTTTAAAAAATCAGTGCAAACAGTGCACAAATTAAGGCGATGCATTTTCTTGGATTTTTTCCTATAAAGCAGCACTTTGTTGATTATTGCTAATGAGAGCAAGCACTTTAAATTAGCAGCCTGAATGTGTTTATAGAGAATATTTAAGTGACTCTTATGCTAGTTGCCATATGTATATATGTTGTTAGTACTGTATAATTATGATATAAGGAGATAATGTCTCTACACTTTTTGACTTATGTACATAGAGCTGATACTGATTTTGGAAAGTCAGAACATTATATTTATGGCTGAACCAGGGTGTGGGAGGAGGAATATTAACACAGCTCCACAGATGAACTTGCCTTCATGAACTATGTCTTTTGGGGCTTTTCACTTAGAACATCTAAGCCTTAGGAACAGTTGATGAGGAAGAATAGATTATGATGAACAGTCATGTGATTGTAGCACAAAGGAAGAAAGAAGACACTACAAGGTCTAAGTATCTGGTTATACAGGCACAAAACGTAAACAGAATTGAAATATGGCCTTAAACCACAATTGGTTCTGGCATGGCAAGTAACTATTGTTATTTGCATTCCTTGATTTAGGGCTTAATATGATATGTTAAGCTATTTGAATATGGCTTATTTAAAAATATAATTAAAGAAACCATATGCCAGCCCTTGTGCTGACATTTGTGGGGGAGCGGCTTTTCCATGGGGCCGCTACCTCCCAACCTCGGTGAGGACTTCCCCACACCACCATCACTGCCACCACCAATGGTTGACCATGCTTACACACCACGAACGCCGATGCTGCCACTAACGTCACTCGGGCCGTAGCCTTTCCCTCATCGGAGCCTGTCCTCCATGCGGGCAGCACGGCTCCTGGGCTGTCTCCTCCAGGGCAGACTCTTCGGGGCCATGTGCCAATACAGAGCGGCTCCACATGGCTTGCTTCACAACTTTGCAGGCACGCCACCCGTGTCATTGGCGGCGCACCTCCTGGACAACAACTGCACTTCAGAGCCTACTCTGAGGTAACTCTTCTACTCAGGTATAGCTGCCTACTCTGAAGTAACCCTTCTACCATATATACCGTATATATACAGTGATGGGTTTAACTTTGTTAGAACTGACTTGAATTTGCTTACATTTGTGTCCTAGTCATTTAGTGCTGGTTATCACGTAGTTTCTTAGATAGAGATGACATTTTTCACCAAACACTGACTTTCTGTTTATTTTCAATGTGAACACCGGAACATGACACCAGGGACGTGCGGTCAGGGGAGGCAGAGCCTCACCTCTCATCATGAAATAATAATATATAATAATAATATCCACAAGGGAGTTTCATATATATAAGAGGAAGAGGAGGGAGGAGGAGGAGCGCGCGTGGGGCGGTGCCAGCTGGGCAACCGGCGGAGGCAGGAGGGTTCTCAGAAGCGCCAATAACCTTCCTGCCTCTGCTGTACTTTGCGCGCTCCTCACAACTGCAATAGGCGTCCAGAAGTGGCAGGGGCTTGATGACGTTGCCGCAGCTGCCATGCACGGATGGACGGAAGTAGCCAGAGTGGCACCGAGGCAGTCCGGCAGATGAGCGACTGAGGATCAGGCTGCCTGATCCTCCATCGCTCGCTCGCTCGCTCGCTCGCTCGCTCTTTCGTGTGCCCAGACCCCTCGGCGCCACTCTGGTTACTTCCGTCTGGCTGCGCCCAGCAGCGATGTTGGCGACGTCATCAAGACGAAATGGCTTGGAGGCGAAGTGCTTTTCAGTGCTTTTCTGTGCGTCTGGCATTTAGGTAGATAGCCGGATGTCCTAAATGCCAGACGCACAGAAAAGCAGCTGCTATTGGGGATCGCGGAGCGCGAGCCAGCGGAGTGCGCTCAGGAAGGTGGGGAATGGGATCGCGCTCCACTGGCTCGCACTCTGCGATCTTTTTCTGGTCCCATTCCCCGCCTTCCTGATGACGTCACCAGCCTCACCAGCCATAAACCTCACTGCACGTCACTGCATGACACCATGGCTTAGGATGTATAGATTTATTATAATAAAAAAGGGAATGTTCGCATTTCCCTAAATTTTTGCAGAATGACATTTTTAAATAAAGCATAATAGTACCATAATACTAAAAATGTTGATTTAATAGTGTAATTCTACTTAATGGAAAGACATGGAATTCTGTGTTATCTTTCTCCACTACATTTGCTGACATAAAACCAAAAAGGTATATCATATCCATATGGGAAGGGAGAGGAAGTTGGGTAAAGGAAGCAAGAGGGATCATACATATTATGACTCAAATGATGCAAATGACACTATAATGCAAATAGCCAAATTATATCATTTATGCCATTTATGCAATAATATTATGTTACACTGTGTCACCCTTGTGGTTTTTGTCAGACACCTATGATTATAGCTAAAAATCTCCCTTATGAACAAGAAATGTTCTCAGGAGGCAGTTTAACTGGAGAATTGGCTAGGAAGAAATCCCGACCTTCCTACTGGGATAGTCAGTTTGCTAAGGTTACTTTGGAAAACTATTGGGTAAGATGTTGCCTTATTTTTCTGAAGCAGAATCATTCAGAAAAATGAAATGAAGGACTGCTGAATAATGTATTCTGTACTGCACAACTTTAGAGTTTAGTTTACCACTATTTTTAGATAACAGGAAAAAATGTACACTATTAATTTGAAGACTATCATGGTCATTGAAAGAAATGTAGTGTCAAACCTGAATGTAAGTTGACATGTTATTCAGTGTTAATAATATTGGCAGTCATAAATGTCTACAAGAAACGTTTCTCAGCAGTCGGTGTCTATTTTATTTAAAGATTCCAAATTATTCAATCAATTTCACCAGCAAGATCTAATCTGAAAATCTAAAAGATGCAGATTATATCTATATAGTTTAATTGTACAAAAACTTCCCATTGATCTTGAGATTTGAATTAAAAAGTTTTCCATTTTCTATAGCAATGCGAAGTAGACCAAGCTATCCTTTTATTAAAAGAGTTTTGTACAAACAATTTTCCCCCTTTTCACCCCCCCCGCCATACAATATAAATCTCATACAAATGCTATACCCCCCCAACCCCCCCACAAAAATTCACTTTCAAATATTATACCAAATACTTTGCCCCCTCCTCTCCCCCCATCTTAAAATAGATTACTCGTAACCCCTCTCCTCCCAACAAACACAATATAAATTTCTCTTAGATTAATAATAACACATTGATCCCATTTTCTAAGCTGATTTAACATCTATAACTCTTAATATAAATTTCTCCTAGCATAACAATGTTTCATTAATCCCATCTTCTAATTTATTCATACATATATATTACCCCACCCTCCACCCTAACCCTCCCCCACCTCCCACACAAACCCACCCCCCTGACTTCCGCTGTATACCACTCTAACAATTCCAAACATCCCATATACTATTTACTCTGATCATCTATCGGTCTAAACATTCTTACCTAAAGGCTACATAATAACTCCTAGTCTGGTATTTATTCTGTATATAATCAATCCATTTTGCCCATTCCTGTGTGTAATCCTCCTGTTTCTGAGCTTTTAAGAAAGCTGAAATTTTTGCCATTTCAGCGAACCCCGCCACCTTCTGAATCCATTGATCAATTGTCGGTAAAAAATCTTTTTTCCAATGTTGCGCAATCAACAACCTAGCTGCTGTGACCATATACAAGGCCAATTTTGTTTCCCCTTTGGTAAAATCCTTAGCTATACCCAATAAAAACATTTGCGGAGTGAATTGTATTCTTTTCTTAAATACATTCTGCATAACCCACCATATTTTTATCCAAAAAGCTTTCACCTTGTTACAAGTCCACCATACATGAAAAAAGGTAGCATCTAGACACCCGCATCTCCAACATTTTGGTTGAACATTTGGGTACATGCATGATAATTTTTTAGGATCTAAATACCATCTGTAAAACATTTTATAAAAATTCTCCCTTAAATTCTGTGACTGTGTAAATTTAACATTCTGAACCCATATTTTTTCCCACGTTTCCAACATAACCACTTCACCAAAATTCTGAGCCCATTTAATCATACAATCCTTAACCAATTCACTTTCTGAGTCTCTTTCTAACAGTACATTATATATTCTTTTAACTTGTTTTGGACCAGTCTCTTTTATCTGCTTAATCAGTTCCACTTCTTTATCCATAAAACCGACCCTGCGATCTTCTTCCCATCTCTTCTGTAACTGTATGTAATGTAACCAATTTAAAGTAATTCCTTCTTCCAACAGCTGTTCCAAAGTTTTTAACTTCCATTCGCCCCCATCAGCAATAAGCACATCTTTATATAAACAACCCCCGAGTGACTTAATATTCATAATCCCCATGGTGTCTGCAAGATCCAACCAAAGCGGTATTTTATAATCCCAATTGGGCCGGTGCTTCTTCCATATTCTCATCAAGGCACTTCGGAGAACATGGTTGTTAAACACTTTATCTACCCTGTCTTCATAAAAAAGATATGCATGCCATCCCAGAACAAGATCATGGCCTTCTATATTCAGCAATTCCATTTTTGTTTTCCCAAACCAATCTGCTACATGCGTTAATACCGCAGCTTCATAATATAATCGAAGGTTTGGGAGTCTGAGGCCGCCTCTTTCACGTGTATCTTGCATAATCTTCATCTTTACTCTTGGTTTTTTCTCCTTCCAAACAAATTTATTTAATGTTGTTTGCCAATTTAACAAGGTTTTATCTGACTTAAGCACCGGAATCATCTGGAATAGAAAGATAAATCTAGGTAGAATGTTCATTTTAATTGCTGAGATCCTTCCAAGCAAAGACAATTGTAACTTTTTCCACGCTTCAAGATCTTTCTGTATCTTTTGCCACAACACTTCATAGTTATTTGAGAAAAGTTTTGTATTTGATTCTGAAATTTGTATTCCTAAATATTTAACTTTAGAAACTATTTCAAAACCAGCTAAACTTACAAGTCTCTTTCTTTGAGTCTCTGTCATGTTTTTAACCATCATTTTCGTTTTGTTTTGATTTAGTCTAAACCCAGACACCATGCCAAATTCTATTATGATATTTTTCATCTGGATTATTGATTTCAAAGGATGTGAAAGGGTAACAACCAGATCATCGGCGAATGCTCTAGTTCTGTATTCCTTTTGCCTGATAGCTATGCCATCTAAGGATTTTGAGTCCCGAATTGCGTTCAACAAGACTTCCAAAGTTAAAATAAATAACAATGGGGATAATGGGCAACCTTGTCTTGTGCCTTTTTGTATCTCGAAAGTTGTTGACAAATTTCCATTAATAATAAGTTGTGCATTTTGTTGCTGATAAATTGCTCCAATCGCCTGCCACAAACATGGTCCCATATCCATCTTTTCCAAAGTCTTGGTTAGAAAGTTCCAATTCACTCGATCGAAGGCCTTCTCTGCATCCAAGAAAACCAGCACTGCAGAGATCTGCTTATTCTTATCAAGATAGTCAATTAAATCTATGAGTTGCCTTACATTCTCCTTCATATGTCTGCCTTCAATAAATCCTGCTTGATCATGATGAATAATCTCTTGAATAACCGGCATCAATCTGTTGGCTAGTACCTTAGCAAATATTTTATAATCTGTGTTCAGAAGAGATATCGGCCTGTAATCCTCTGGTTTCTTAGGGCCCTCTTTATCTTTAGGTATCAATGAGATAAAAGCCGCTTTCCATGAGGGAGGTATTTTACCTCCTTGTTGTATATTACAAAATAGTTGTGTAAGATATTCAATCATTTCCAGTTGTAAAGTTTTATAATACATTGCAGTCAAACCATCAGTCCCTGGAGCCTTAGCTAATTTAAGTTTATTTATAACTAAAGTGATCTCATCAGCGGTTATAAGACGTTCCAAATTTGCCTTTTGAAGCACAGAAATTTTGGCAACCCTTTTTCCTTCCAAAAAATCATCTATTAACTTGTTCTGTATATTATCCTGTACAGGATAATATACCAAGCTATCCTTCTTATACCAGAATTGCTAAATGCTAAATCCTTCTTAGGTCTTCTTAGTTACACTAGAAGATAAGAAGAGATTGCCTATCAAATCAAATATCCAAGGAGTATCTAAGTATCTCCACAGAGTCTCAACAAAGATGCTGAGACTCTAGAAAGAGTGCAGAGAAGAGCAACAAAGATGATTAGGGGACTGGAGGCTAAAACATAAAGAACAATTGCTGGAACTGGGTATGTCTAATTTAATGAAAAGAAGGACTAGGGGGGACATGATAGCAGTGTTCCAATATCTCAGGGGCTGCCACAAAGAAGAGGGAGTCAAACTATTCTCCAAGGCACCTGAGGGTATAAAAAGACGCAATGGGTGGAAACTAATCAAAGGAGAGAAGCAACTTAGAACAGAGGAGAAATTTCCTGACAGTTAGAACAATTAATCAGTGGAACAACTTGCCTCCAGAAGTTGTGAATGCAGTGGAAGTTTTTAAGAAGCTGTTTGATAACCATTTGTCTGAAGTGTATAGGATCTCCTGCCTAAGCAGGGGGTTGAACTAGGTTTAGGTTTAGGTTTATTGGACTTATATGCTTGACCTTGAAGTTCTTCTTATATAGAACTTCAAGGTCCCTTCCAACTCTGCTATTCTAAATCAGGTAAAATCAATGACTCAAAGCAAAATTCTGAGTAAGTCACTTTGACTGACCCACTCTCCTCGTTATGTTGACTGACCAGCCAAAGACAGTGGAACATCACTGGTTTTGCTCTCTTTCAATAAAGGTTCAGCTAAAAGCCCCAAAATAGTTGTAGCAGACTTCCAGCAAACATCTGAGTCCATGATTGTGTCCTTTAGGGATTGAACCCAATTTTTTTTTAAAAAATCTGGATTTGAAATTAAGACCATTACTTTAATAACTAACCTTTGGTTTGATCTCTGCAAGAATAACTTCATGAGATAGGTTGAGCTGATACAGAATGACTGGTCCAAAGTCTCCCAATGAACTTCTGAGTCTGATGGTGGACTTGAGCCTGGTTACCCAGTCTTAGTCCAACAACTTAACCACTGCACCGTCTCATCTCCCAATAGAATTTCAAAGATATTCTTTTGTTATTTTATTTCATCATTTAGCCCAACTTCTACTTTCCCTTCTCTGTTAATTGAGCCAATGACTCTGTGAATACAAGTCACATTAGCTAGGCTTCCACTTCACACTAAACTATGATATTTGCCTGATTTAGCATATTCTATAGGCTTAGCCCTTATAGTTTATAAACCATGGCTTATGGCTTAGTCTATTATGCATCCAGCCAACTGAGATTAATTCAATAACTCCCAACTGAATGAATCATTACTTATTAAAATGAGCAAACTTGCCACTTTCCAATATTTGGCTCGGATACTTTGCAAAAAACAGAATCAATGAGTTCACCTGCAGGAACAGGAAACAAATAACAGTCTGATAACCTTTCAAGAGTTATGTAAAGGTTAGATGAAATTGCCTGCTTGCTCCATGTCAAAAGGTATCTTCCAATTTTAAGCAATTTTCAACCATCATTGGTAATTGGTTCATGCTACTTTGATGCATTTTTTTCTCATTATCATCTTTGCCCCACACTCATTCACTCTCAGCCTTACTTCATCCAGCTGGCTTTGAAGAACCATGTTGAGGGGTTGTTGGGTTGTTTGTTTGTTTTTTGCAGATGATATCACAGTGTATCAATGCAACAGCCACATGATCATTCACAAACAAGACCACACAGATAACCACAGCAACCCGCATTATAGAACATACATCAAAGGGATGGAGAAAATGGTGTTGAGAAACAGCAGCCAAAGAATGAAGAAAATGTCAGAATAATTTAAAACAATGTATATGAACTGAAAATTTTTACTCCTCTCCTCTAGTGTATATTTAAAGAAAAGAGTATTTATGGTAGCCTCAAGCTTCAGCAATTTGGAAGATACCAACATAAGACTTAAGTCTGGAAAAATACTTCCCTGAACTCAGTCTTTTGAGCATAAGCTTTATTTTCATGCTTTTGTTTCCTTCCATTTGTGGAAATGAATCTTTTATGGAGAATTATGAGCAGTCCTAAGTTAAGAAGTATTCTGAAAAGTAATAAATGTGTTTATTCATGAGTAAAAAAAAAACAAATCTATAACTCGACAAAATCTTCATTAAAATGAATTGAGTTCAATTTTTGGTAAATTCATGGACGTGTCTTGTCAAATGTCTGCAACTGTTTTGTAAAACTAGTTTATAACTCTGAAATTTCCTAATGATACTAACCAGGATTGCGCCTACTTAATTTATCAGAATTAGCCAAATAACTTCTAAATTCAAATCCTCAAGCTCTCTTAAGGTAAATTTTATGGATGTTTCCACAGTTTTTATACCTATGGGCAATTGATTATGTCCAAACTTCCATTCTTACTTTCCATAGAAATAGCAATTTTTGACTGAAACTCTAAACCATATATATTGCAAGCACACCCTTATTTTTTTAAAAAAAAATTTCTACAAGCTTTCTACAATCTTAACAATACTGAATATTCCTCAAATATAAATCCATTTCAATCTCCTGACACCTATCTTTCAAAAGTGAGATATATGATGTGGACATTTATCTATTCTCTTGCTGAGGCAGCAGCAGATGGGGGAATGACGTGGGGACTTTTATTTTATGGTAATCACTCCTATCATTAATCTAGTTACACATTACCAAATCTTTTCTTCTTGTTTAAACCTAAAATCCATGGAACAGTTCCTGAGAGGGCAGACATTTCACCTTCTTCTTTAACAAAGGATTTGTCATTCTAAAAACATAAGACAAAGATGCTATTTTTTTTTTACTAAGCAAAAATTTGCCTAATTTTCTTTCCCCAGCCTTTCTGATCTGAAATCATCACAAAAGCAGAAATCCTTTTCTCTAACAACATATGGAACACATTCAGTCACTAACCTTATGAAAAGAGAAAGGAGCTACAGGTGTGGGTTGGTTCTAATCTTTGTAACAAAGTTGGCACAGGAGGAAGGAATGAGAATGTCTATTGATAATTGATTGATTTTTATGCCACCCATCTCTGATTAAGATGATTCTTTGAGACAGAAAAAACCAAAGGGAATTAAATGAGTAGATATATGTAGGTGTGTGTGTGTGTGTGTGTGTGTGTGTGTGTGTGTGTGTGTGTGTGTGTGATATGCATGTTAAAGATAAAAGATCTGGAGAACTAGAATTTGGAGGAAAATATTCATAGACAACCAAACACAAAAGAATCACTATGGATTTGTGTGTGTTATGAAGATGAATCTAATATTGCATAGAAGTCATTTTAGAAGGCTAGCTTAAATTAAAAAAAAACATAATTTCAGAATGACAAGGAAGGAAGGAAGGAAGAAGGAAGGGAGGAGGGAGAGAGGAAGAAAGGAAGGAAGGAAAAGCAGATATTGGCTAGATTAGTAGGGTAATGTACAGAATTATTATTCAAGTAATCCAAATAAGCCAAACTTTATTTGCCCACTGGAACAGAAAGTGGACAATCTTTTGATGATCACTGAACGTTGGAGACAGGTTGGGAGAGAGCCTGAGAATCATAAAATCCACATTGTTGGTGTGAATAGGCCTAAGGGATTCTCTTTTCATGTATTTCTCACCATAAAATGAAAGGAAACCTAGCTGTTTTTGATAGTTATGAACTACAAAAAGGAGACTTAAAATGGTCTACAGGCGTGTGCTACCTATGGCCAGTGGTGTATTAACCATTAAGCAGACTAAGCACATGCTTAGGGCACCATGCCCAAGGGGGCACCACAAAGTTGAGAAAGAAAAAAAAAACAATGAAGATTTGTACAGTATGTACAAAGGAGCGGGGCACCAAGATTTGTCAGGGCAGCAATGAGCCTTAATCCGCCATTGCCTATGGCTACCATATTTGATCAACATAAGTCTGTCAAGGAAGACAGACTTTTTGTATCTATTTGCTATTATCAAAATAATTGCTCAGAGTTTTGCTGTCCAGATATTGTAGTTCCAAATCATCAATGATCCCATGCAAAGATTTGCTATGGATAAGCTTATCATTGAACAGAACTATCAAAGGCACAACTGAGTTTCAATTTGAGCTTAAAACTCTGAAACCTAATCAGATTACATAAATCAGACAATGTTCTAAAAATTTTAGAAATAAAATTAAAATAAATAATAATAAATTAAAAAAATATCAGATATTATCAAGAGATATCCAAATATAGGTAGATTTTGTTTTCCCTTTGATAATTTGGCCCACTGAATGGCAAATTGAAGCAGGACAAGATTCTCCTAGTGGTGAGAAGATGAGATGGTAATAAATGGAAGCAGACATTCAATCATCTGCCTTGGGACAAACAGGAAGGTATTGGAACAGGAAGAGGGTAGAGTAACAAAGAGGATACATCAGGATTGAGCAGTTTATCATTCTGTAAAGGCTGACCTTGGGGCAAGTGGGAAGAAACTGAAAAAGTGACAGGCAGTGGGGAATGGTGGAGTGGGAAGACTTGGAGATTCTGCAAGAGAACTTGGATGCTGTCAGGCAATACTCAAAGGCTGGGGAAAAGTTGAAGGCAATAGCAGAAATATTGGGGGGGGGAGAACCATTGGCGCAGTGGTTAGAGTTAGGGCTGTAAAGCATTGTGAAGCGGTATATAAGTCTAAGTGCAATTTCTAATGCTAAATATTACAGGAGAAAGGGCCAGCTATAAAATGATAAGTCTACAAATGGACTAAAGGTCCAAATAAATTTGAAATAAGATTTTGAAATTAACGATAAAGAATCCTTTCTGTGGGACAATACTTTAAAAAAAATACTATTAGATTTTAAAAATTGGACACTAATAAAATCTAGAGAGAACTAAAGATTAAATTAAATATGAAGAATATTTACTATTATAGAATGAAGCAAAATATTTTAATAGTAGACATAGTGAATGATATTTTGGACTTAGAAGTTAATTTTAATGTTATCTGTTACAATATTATAAATACTATACTGTATTCAAAAGAAACCAATTTATGTTAAAGTTTTGAAGAATGTTTTGAGAAGGGTCAAAGAAAAACCAAAGAATTCAAGTTTTATGACATTTTGAAGGAACTAAAGATTATTAAAAGTAAAAGCAAGGAATATAAATGTGGTGTATAGAATAAAAATTAAAATAGATATCTTGTTTTCTCTTGTAACATTTAATGGACGTTTGGAGATAACACTGAAATGATGAGGCTTTAAAGATTTATTTAAAGAGAAGAAGCGATATAGAAAGAAAGAAACATTTGTTGTATTTTAAGAGAAGATGACAAGTTAGTAAAATTATTTATATTTAGTGTGATGAAGGTGATATCTCTTTATATATCTCTTTTCTTATATTTTCTATTTTTCTTTTTCTATTTCTTTTAGGCACTTTCTACAATTTGTTTTTATCCTATTTCTCCAGTTTGCATTATTTTTACTGCTATAATTATAATATTTAATAATCTGGTATCTTGTCTATGACTGTAATAAACTGGATTGATTGATTGTATGTTAATAATGGATTACAAAATAAAAAATATTATAAAAAACAAAAGGAAGAGTTGGAGATGTTCCTGAACTTTAATTTTAATGTTCAGGCTGGGGCAGCAGATGGAACTTCTGGCCAGAGAGCATTTGCTAAAGTTGACTGGTATATCAGTTGCAACTGTTCACCCCTTGGTAGTTAAACTAATTTGCTCTATAGCAGACTCCCTGTGGGAAACTTCCAGAAAGTACAACTAGTGCAAAATGTGGTGGACCTCCTCTTTGTAGGACAACTCCGTACTCTTGCATTCCACTAATTCTATAAGAAGTGCATCAGTTGCTGATTTATTCAAGAGCAAATGCTGGTTATAAGCTTTACAAATTTATATGCCTTAGCCCTTGATGATTTGCAAGGCAGCTTACACTAAATAAAGTCTTTATGTCCAACATGTGCATAGGGAGAGTGGACTTTTTTGATTTTTTGATATTTCTGAGGAACTGCCAAAACATAATAAAATACACTTTTACAAGCTTCATCTGGATGCTGTCAGAAGATATGTAATGGTTCAATAATCCAACATGGGAAAATTAAAGATCTACTTAATTATACAATGTATTTATTATTGATTATATTGATCCACTAGGACAGAAAGAAGTAGGTCTGAATCTTTTTTGAGAAATCAAAGAATAATAGGCAGGACAATTGAGCTGTAAGTCTGAACTCTCCTAAAGTATCAGATAACCCTCTTTCTCAATTCTTAAAAGTGGAGCCTGGTGTATTTTCTAGAAAAGTCAATTCAAAACAATCAGAACGCATGGATTTGACAAATGCAAAATGTCAGAAACTCCATAACAGGCACATAGAGGCACAAGTATGCATCTATGTCATTTTTCTGTAGCTAACAATGGGTTTCTACTTGCTACTAAATGCATTGATCCACAGCTCAGGCAGAGAAAAAGTGAATGGATAGGAAAGTGGTTATATTTCCTCTCTTTTCCATCTCCCTCTGGCCTCAGTTCTTCTACTCTTCTGCCTATGGATATGCAGCATCGGATTAACTTCTTAGAGAGCTAGAATGTACTGTTGAACTAAAATATGGTACCCCACTTCATTAGAAAGACTATCTTTAAATTGTTCGATTAAGCCAATTAATTTCATGTGATATCTCTAGTGTAAAGTTGGAATTCAGTTATGTATACTCTGACTTTGTTTTTGTCTTGGTGCAATCTGGAAATTTCACAGTTAATTGCTGCTCTTCTGGCAGATAATAGAAGGCAGACCTCAGTTAAAGAATAAAATTAGCATAATTTTCCAGAACAGGGTCATAGTTATCTATAATTGGAATACTTTTCTTGGCAGGTCAGTTTATCAAGTCCAAGTATAAATAGCATCCAAGTATAATCTATGAGATATTAAATCTGTCTCACATACACATACATACTGAAGTAGCATGGTCAAAGGAAGTTGTGGGACTAAGTAGTTTGTGCTACTAGGAGTTTAGCAAGTGGTAGGTCTGTACCACCATCTATGTGTAATGTAGCAGATTTCTTGAATCAGTTGATCAATTTGGGCATCTAACTAGTTTTGATGCATATCTACCATTATACCGAATAAAGGTTTTTAGAGCTCTGTTCAGTATCAGTAATAAGAGGATTAGTTGTCATCTAGGCTTCAAAACCTAAAGCATATTTGCCTTCCTAAAAGAGGAATAATATCAGTTATTTAAATAATAACTTCAACTTGACATGGTTAATGTCAAAGTACAAGTCCTCCAGACTCTGTTCAATAAGGTTTATTATTCTGTTACTGTATCACAATTCTGGTCAAATTCTGATTAAAGAAATCATATTATTCCCAACAATCTGGGTCCTCATCAAGGATGCTACCAACAAATCTGAAAGAAATATTGGTGATGGGTCCCCTCGTGAAAAAATCCTTCCTTGGATTTAATATTCTATATATTTTTCGTACCTGTCCCTAATCTCTTAAGAAGGTTAGGAAAATGTTGCTGTGAGAGAGAATATTGGTCATAACAGTTGCCATTAAAACTGGCCATTGGAATGGAGGGGTGTTACTGTTAAAATATTTATAAGAAGTTTATGAATTATTCTACTTATGCTGTACTTATTTTATCTGCTTGGATTGATTATATAATGTGTGGTATAGAAATAATTATAATAATAAGAAAGATATAAAATATAAAATAAGTAGATAAATATGAGAAATTAAAATTATCATAGTTTGGAAGAATTGCGTTGATAAAAATAAAATTTTTATCAAAAGTTATTTTTGGGTTTTGGATGAAACTCAATTAAATTCTCAGATCAAGAATTAAAGTAAATACAGAGGCTGTTGGAGGTGTATTGTAATGGAGGTAAGAGAGCATGAAGAAATAAAGCATTATGGTATGAACCATTAAAAAAGGATGGGTTAGGTCGTCCAAATATTAGAAATTATTGGGTAGCTAATCAATTAAAGCTGGTCCCAGATATTATAGTAGTAACTAGCGATTTAATATGGAGGGATATAGAGTTGAAAGAGTTAAGGGAAATAGGTGATCCTATAGAAACATACTAGTTTAAAAAGAATATTTAAAAATTGTTAGGAGGATACAAAATCCCTTTTTAAAAACTTAATGGAATTATGGAATAAATGAAGAGACTGGCTAATTTCCACCAGTGGTGGAAATTGAGAAATTCCCTGATTGAATTGAAAGAATGAATTAGTAAACTAAAAGAAAATCAGATATATAAATGGGAAGATTGGAAAAACAAGATAAAGAATATAACACAACTAAAAATGTTTTAGCAGGTATTAAATTAAATTGGTTGAATTTAATACAGTTAGAGAAATGGATAAAAGTGGAAGAAAGATTCAAGGAGAAAGATAGATAGTTAACAAAATTTGAAATGATTATAAAACAATGTGAGATGAATAAAGATATATAGGGAAAAGAAGAATAGGGAAATATATAGAATATTAATTGAATTGGCAGGCAAAAGTTTTAAAATTAATTTGGGAATCAGATTTGGGAGAAATAAATGATAATGATTGGAAAAATATTTGGAATAGAAGAACATATAATAATATCTTAGCTAGAGTTAAGGAAAATGGATATAAAGTGATATGGAGGTGGTACCTAACACCATATAAATTAAATCAAATAGATGGTTAATATACAAATATTTGTTGGAGGTGCAAGAAAGAGGTTGGAATATATAAACATATGTGGTGGGATTGTGATAGTGCACAAAAAATATGGGACATGGTGTTTAGAGAAATTAGAACACTGTTGAATGTAAATCTAGATATGTCACCAAGGATTGCATTATTGTTGCTGGTGGAAAAACGGGATATAAATGAAACAAAAAAGGAATTGATTGTAAATTTGATAATGGCAACTAGATTAGTAATGGGTAAATATTGGGGACAAAATTGGGATATCAAAGAAATGAGTGGTATAATGAAATTTGGATTATGGCAACAAATGATAATAACAGAAATTAAACTTTAAAAAGGGATGATTAAAGTAAATAATTATAATGAAATATGGGGGAATTTTATAAAATCATTGTTAGTGGAAGGCAAAGGGAATAAACCTACTCAAGAACGTATGTTGTTTTGGAGGGGGTAAGGGCATAATTGGAATATATTGTATATCTAAGAAATATAAGGGGGTGGGAGATCTCCAGGGGGTGGGAGTGCACTGTAATATGTGGGTTCTTTTTCCTTTTTCTTTTTCCTTTCTTTTTTTTTATATTCAGTTCTATATGTACTGTTTATATTATTTGTGTTTAAAAATTTAATTTTTAAAAAAAGAAATAATTGTAATAATTACATCTATTAGTCTAAAAGTATCATCTTTTGCACGACAATGTCTCTTTTTTTTTAAACAAAATTTTATTGGTTTTTTAAAAAAAATATTCAAGGAAAAGGGTAAGGGATGAAGTACAAATTTTGACAGTTACATTATGCAGGAAATGGCCCTCCCCCCCATTCTCATAACTTTCATTTACTAATACATTAGTTTGTTATTACTTAATACTATTTTGTCAGCATATAGACTTTTATCTTAAACTAGTTTCAATCGTTTTGTATCACACAGATTTTCAAGTTCATTTTTGTGATCTGAGTTTTCTCAATGTTGCCTCTCCCCCCCCCCCCCTGGCAGAGCTCCGGCACCTCCCGTGTCCTGTATGTCCGGTGTAGTGTCATCAGGTTTATCTAGGAGGACTTAATTTTTTTCCATGAAGGTCTCAGCCTCAGTGGTTGTATTAATTCTAACTCTCGTGTCCTCCCAGAATATTAGCATACTTTCTGGCAACAGCCATCTAAACCACACCCCTTTCTGGTATAATTTATTCGCTAAGAGCGAATATTTTTTTCTTTTATCTCTAACTTTCTTTGGGATCTGTTTCAGAATGGCTATTTCTCTATCCTTGTATTTTAATGTTTGCCCCCTTAGTGCACTCAGAATCTCGTCTCTTGTGGTCTTTCTAAGAAATTTGATGTGTACCTCCCTTGGAACATTGTGTGTTCTAGCATATGTTGAGTTTACTCTATAAACCAGGTCCATGTCCCACCCCATCTGTTGTCTGTCTTTTTTTAATAAATTCAGCCAATAAATTTGCCATAATGTCCCTCAAATTTTCATCAGCAGCCTCAATTACATTTTGAAACCTAAGGAAAAAAGACATTCGTTCAAATTCCGTTTTTATCTGGTGGTTCTCAAGTTCTTGGTTTCTTTTCTGGACCCCCTTCACCTCTCTCCTCATCTCAGCCGTCCCCTCCCCCAGAAGTTCCAGTCTCTGTGAGTTTTGGATCACATGGTCTTTATTCTCTCTGAGCTGCTCATTCATTTCTTTCAATTGATTTTTTAATTCCTCCTGTCCCTTTAAGAGTTGTTCAAACATCTGTTGAAAGTCCACCTCAGAGGGCTTAGGCTGGAACAAAGAAGTTGGTGTCTGTTGTCCGCTGGGGCTGGACATTGAGGATGTTGGGGCGGAGCCCGCAAATCCCGGCTTCCCTGGTGTTGGTCTTTTGGGTGGCATTGTGGTAATCAAAGCTCAGAGATGAAGATGTCAGTACAGAGAAGAAGCAATTGGGGAGGTGGGTAGCCGAGAGAGATCGTGAGGTAGGGAGCCCAAACAAATAGGGACCTAGGCAATAAAGCAGTAAAGTCCTTTGTTCCAAGTCCAGGATAGAATGTAACACGAGACTTCTCTGAGTGCCACGGAGACAAAAACAAGATGCCAGAAACTTCTGTGGGTGGAGTCAAATTTCAAAGTACATAAAGACAACGGAAGTGTGCCATCTTGCCCTGCCAGCTCCGGGATCCAAAGGCAAAAGTTTTCAAAGTTTTCAAAATAAAACAGATCATCACCTCATTTCACAATTGTAGTAAAGGAAATCTGCTATTTGCTACGAGGATGATTCCATTCTAAGGCTCCCCCTTCTCCTCCTCTTCTGGGGGCAGGGAGCAAAACAGTTTCAAGCCGCTTGTCCAAGGGGGGGGGAAATCCCCCTCCCTCCAATCACACTTCCCAGCCACAAGTTGAAAACCTTTCCAAAGAGCTGACAATCTTTTTCTTTTCATTTAGTCATCAAAGGGAACGGGGGGGGGGGAAAATCTCCATCTCACCACACAGCAACTGCGTCCTTCGAATCTTGGGTTTCATCTGGCTGCCTCAACGCGAAGACGCTGCGGCGCCTCCTCTCTTGCCTCCTGGTGCCTACGGCGATACGGGGGCCCCCCGGCCACCGCCAACACAGGGGATCCCCCGCTACGCCGCTCCCTCAGCAGGAGCCCCTCCAGGGTGTCCTGTGCCCCCCCCGATCAAAGGGGAGCCCACCAGGAGTGCGCGGGGCGAGCAAAGCTTGCCCGGCGCGTACCGCAACCGGAACCGGAAGCTGACAATGTCTTTCTTATTTCAGTACATAGACCTTGCTTTCATTCAGATCAATTCTGATATTTCATGAGCTTGTTTTCATTCAGATAATTTTTAATATCTTATTCTTTATCATCTAAAGTTGATGTCCCAGTAAAACCTCAATCATATGGAAAATAATTCACATATTTTTTTAAAATGGTTTTTCCATTAAAGATTTTTAATTAGTAATAATGTCTCATGTATCTGCCATTAGTTTAAGATACTAAAGTATAAGTTCAAGATTATACTGTAGTATAAACTTTATATACTTTAGTATAACTTCCTATAAAAAGAAACAACAACCTTATATGGGCATTATAAATACATTAAGCTAGCAAACATTACATTTTCCTCCTATATTACAGATTTTTCATTCTAGCTACATTTTCATAACATAATTTTTCAGCATATGAAATTAAACTGAAGTGATTTTCTCGAACAAATCTGAATTCTGGATCAAACTGGATCATAAATTGTAATCAAACTGATAGCTCAAATCAGATTTGATCCAATTAATTCCTCCCTTACCCATTTCTTCAAATGCATTTGAGAACTATTGAATATGTCCCTTTGGCAATGGTGCCTATCTAGATTTCATTTATATAAATTTAATAGGTTAGAATGCTTGAAAGTAGTGGCTCTTAAATAACCTATCCATTTTTTCTTCTTCTTCCAGGAAGTGTCCCGTCTACGGTGCTTCAGGCTTCAAGGTGAAGCCATTGTGGAGTTTGGCATGTGTAGTGCATGCAATGACTCAGACAGGACAGAATATTTCTTATAGTCCCAGGGGACAAATAAGAAAGCCTAAGACAGGAAATTTCCCATCTTTATCTAAGGCTTTATCTTAAATGTAGGAAATTTATCTTCAAATGAAGAATTGTGAACACCATCTAAGTGTCAAAGGAATCCCAACAACTGGAAGGAAAAATCCAGTCTTGATTTACGGCAAGGAGTCACTGCTAGCTTGTGTTTAGCTTCCATGGGAGAGGAAGCAAAGGTGGCAGATGATAACATAGGGATTAAAATGTCATTACCTAAATGTCAAGATTTATGTCTGATTCATGACATGGCTTTATTATACCAATTTAACAATGGTTCTCTGCTGAACATCATTTTGATATCATTGTGGTTTATTATGAATGCTGTTGGATATATGCTGTCTTGTTAGCACTTGCAATGTCTCTTGGACAGAAAAGTTTAATTTATTCAAATTATGTCTATGTGTATATACAATCAAATCTTGTATTGGTGGACCATTTGGTTGTGCATGCTAAATAAAAGTTTACATCAATTGCTTCAATTTATATCATTTGTGTAATTGTGTAACTGATGTAAAGAACATCATTGCCATAAAATTTTGACTTAATGGACAAAATTTCAAATTAAAGGTTGTTAGTCTATTAAATGGAGTAGTTCCAAACATAATTTTGTCTCATACATTTGACCTCGTAAACCAAAGTCTCTTAAATTAAGTGATAACTCTCTCTGTGTGTTTTTCTTTTTCATATATATTAATGTATTAGATATTATCTCATTTTTTGTTATTATCGCATTGTAACAGTGGTCAAAAACAGTATATTAATCAAAAACTTAGTATTCTTTTGTTTTGTGAATTTATCAAAGATTAAAAAGAATATTTAAAATGATGACTGATACACAGCACGAACCTATATGTTTTCAATCAGTGCATCTTAGTCTTAAATAAGTATTCACAGAATTTTATGATTAAACCGCTATGCCCCTGTTTTTCTGGAAGCTGGAGAGCAACATAAATAGTACCTGGGGTCAAAAATATTGTGAACCATGAACCTTAAAATTACTCCAACCTAGATTTCAAAATGTGTTATGATCACTGGACTGTATTTGGCATAAAGTATGTCAATCTATATACTTTAAAAAAATTGGGCTAAATTTGATCAAGGATCATCTTTGATGATATGAAATTGTGGTTTTAGCAGATACTGTAAAACCACTACAGAAAGTATTGATATAAATCCAATAACTTGTCAAAGAGCTTTTGCATTAAATCTTGACTTACCCTTTGGAAGACTGAATTCAAATCCCAAAAGCTGTAATGAAGCAATTTTGGAGATGCTCCTTTATTACTTTTTCCCTCTCTGCACCTTTTGTGTACAATGTGATCATGAGTCTTGGCTTTTTGTTTTCATTCTCTGCACAAACATCAGACTCTTGACCAAAACATTAACACTGTGGACTAGGAGTCTAACTTTTAATTTGTTAGACCTGTAACATTTTTCATGTTTCATGTAACATAATTTGTTGCTGATGTTGCTGTTGTTATTGATGTGTGGGTTTCAGATGCAAGTCCATTCCACTTCTTCAAATCTATCAATCACAAGTCAGATGTGTGATGCAGAGATTTGCCTTTTCCTTCCATAAAGCAGCAGATTGAATAACACAGACACTTTTATTTTATGGTAATCACTCCTATCATTAATCTAGTTATACACTACAACATCTTCTTTTTCTTTTTAACCTAAGGTCCATGGAACAGTTCCTGAGAGGGCAGACATGTCATTCTCCTTTTTGAAGAAAGAATTTGTCATCCTAAAAATGGCACACAAAGATGCTGATTTCAGAAATGCCATGGAGAGATTGACTTTAAAATTAGATGTCACCATCTTCTCAAAGCTAAATTACTTTTCCTATTCATGCTGGGGTGATATTAGAATCTAACATCTCTTCTGTGTATTTTCCCCCTACCTCAAACTTGTAGTAACTGGAAGTAGAATGCAGAATAAGTAGATAAAGGAAGGAGCAGAAGAATCATTAGCATAATAAGCTTGGATACAGTAAATAACTATTTTTTATCTTTTACTGACTTCCACAACATGAGGAACTGTCATTTTAAAGATATTTTGATCATTTCATATTTCATACAGAACAAGACTTCAAGAATGGAAAAGAGTTTGTAACAATGTTTATAGCACTGGAAAGATATTCATTGCTTCATTTCTGTTAGTATGGAGTCTAGACAAAATATGATATGATGTATATTATATTATATTGTATTTTATATAGTATATTATGTATATTGTATAACATTATAATAATATAACTAGCAAGAATAGGTAAGACCATGAAATAGGGAAAATCACAGAAAATGAAGATGCTAAAGTGCTGAGTGACTTTAGAATTCAAACAGACAGATACCAGCCACACAACACCCCACGTTTAACAATTGTCAATAAGAAAGACAAAAAACTCTGGATAGTGGATGTGACAGAATAGAAGAGAAAGAACTGGAGAAGATAACAAAATACAAAAGTCTGCAATTACAAATAGAACAACTATGGCAAAAAAAACCCCATAACAATAGTAAATAGGATCCTTGGGTGCAATCCCAAAACAATTGGAGCACCACTTGAACACCATTGGAATTGACAAATTCACAATCAGTCAATTGCAAAAGGTGGCTTTACTCAGAACAGATTACATTCTGTGATGATATCTGTAACACTATCAAACATCCACTTCTGCCTATCTCAAGTCCTAGGAAAGGACTCGATAGGCAGACAAAAATGCCGTATTTCAGTCTAAACATCTGGTTGACTATATGACAAACAACAACAACAACAATAATAATGCTGTTCGGAAATCATAACATTTTAGAACTTTTATTTGCCATTTTGACAGAGGGATGAGATTAATTATTATATACAATAAGTAATTATAACATTTTTTTAAAAATTGAGTTATTATGTTTAGTTGTTGTTAGTGAATCATCAATCACCAATGAAGTCTTCATCTTCAATATATTATCACCTTTTCTCTTTTCTTTTAGGACTAATTCCTAGAAGTCTTGGTTATTGAAGGCACAAATTTGTGCCTCAGTTGTTTGATAAAGATTGATTTTCCCTCATCTCTCTCAGTTCGAAATTTCAAGGAATATGGTGTTCAGTCAGAGGAAAATATAATTACATCATTTGGAGCAGAAGCATTACATCATATCAAAACTGGCTGTGCAGACAGGCGTCCTGCAGGGAGGATGCAGTTACCTAGCAACTTTAGAGATGCGATTAACACTTTTTGACTCCCTTCTCTCCCTCCTCATGTCTAAACTAGACATGCCATGCACTTACATGCATCCTTCTCCCGAGTTTTTATTTTTCTTTTAAAACAAGAGGTAACCTCTTGAGATTGCATGTCTGAGTGATGAAAAGTGGGGGCAGGGGCTGGTTGCTTGTCTTCTCACTTCCGTCTGCCCATTTTTTCCCCCTTTCCAGTGACAGAATTATTGGTGGATGCAATTCTTAAGAAAATAAAAGCCAGGAGGGAGATATAAGCTCCTTGTTGTTCCTTTCTTTCATGTGCTGGCTTGGGCAATGGTAATGATAGGATGTTAAAGAAAAATGTGTATTGTGTTTGCTGGGAAATCCTACAAGAAAACCTTGTAAAAGCTATTTTTAGTTGTATGGTGGAAAACATACTGAGTGTCAGAGAATTATACATTTATGCAATCTTTTATAGTCTACCTTTTCTACTGAAAAGCCATTAAAAGTGACTAACAAATTATCTATCTATCTATCTATCTATCATCTATCTACCTACCTACCTACCTACCTACCTATCTATCATCTATCTATCTATCATCTATCCATCCATCCATCCACCCACACCCACCCACCCACCTAGGTAAAGATAAAGATTTCCCCTGTCCAGTTATTTTCTACATGAGGTGGTGCTCATCTCTGTTTCTTAGCCAAGGGAGCCAGCATTGTTTGCACTCCTATGGTGATGTGACCAATATGACTATATGACAAGGCACACGGAATGCTGTTGCCTTCCCACCAAAATGGTACCTATTTATTTACTCACATTTCTATGCTTTCAAAGTGCTAGATTGGCTCACCCTATCATGCAGCACTAAGGTTTCAAACCCAGAATGTAACTTTCCAATTGATAAGCTCAGAGTCTTTAACCACTGAGCCATTGTGCTCCTTTATCTGTCTGTCTTTCTGTCCATCCATCCATCTGTCCATTCATCTATCCACCCATCATCCATCCATCCACCCATCATCCATCCATCCATCCATCCATCCATCCATCCACTTATTAAATTTATACGCCTACAGGCAACTCTAGGCAGCTGACAATAATAAAAGCAAGATAAAACATTGAAGCATTAAAATAATAGATATTAACATTAAAACTGATTTTAAAAAGGGAAGGAAGGAAGCAAGATGTCCCTGTCAAGGAGATGTGGTCTTATCTTAGTTTATTAGCCACCTCTGGAATAACATGCCGCCATTGGGCCATAAGCCAGTTGACAGAATTAGGCCTTCCAATCTCACCTTGAAGACATGATGTTCCAGAAGGCAGGAGCCATGGAGAAAAGGCTGTTCTCCTGGACCATGCCAGCTGGAATTCCTTGACTGGCAGCATCTCAGCATGCTCTTTTGGCCAACATGAATGGGGAAAATCAATCCCATTGAGATGAGAAGATTCCTTCCTCAGATAACCTGCACCCATGCCAAGAAAGGTTTTAAAGATAAGAACCAACACATTAAATTGTACCTGGCGACACTTGCAGAACAGTGATGCAATATGGGCCACTCTAGGGGCCTCAAGAACTTTCTGTGCAGCTGCATTTTGTTCCAGCGGTAGCTCCCCAAAATATGTTGCATGACAAGCCCTAATATGGCACAGCGACATAACATGCGATACAAGATATAACATAAAAAGTTGCAATACTTCAAAAGAAGAATCAATACTTCAAAAGAAGAATAAATGAAAACCTAGTTATCTTCATTATTATTCCTATTGTCTGAAATATTGTAGTTTCTGCTTCCCAGCTGCTTCTAGCTGAAAAAAAAAGATACATAACTAAGATTCTATCTGTATACCTCAAATCCAAACCTCTGACATATGGAAATAAGACAAACAGTAGCTCCCATTTTTGTCTGGTGAAAAAACAGCTAAAATGCACATAATAAAATCAAAGAGACCTATATCTATTTATTGTTATTTTTTGTTCAGATTGATCACTCAAGGTAACTTGAAATATATTGGGAATATCTGAACAAATTAACAATGCCTAAGATGGCATTACCTTACAGGTAATCGGGTTCCAACCTATGAGTCTATAGTTGTGGAATGATTCTATATTGTGCAGCAACCAGACTTCTAGCAGAAGAAAGAATACTTGGATGGATCAAGGTTTGATATGGCAGAGATTATCAAGGTTTTTTCCAGAGACTATAACTTGGTTCATCAGAAATAAAACCTCCCAGAAAGTCTCCATAAGGAACTCTCTAAGTCCATGACGGCAAACCTATGGCACACGTGCCGCAGGTGGCACATGGAGCTATTTCTGAGGGCACACAAGGCGTTGCCCCGTCAGTTCCAGCCTGCATGCACGCACAGGCCAGCTGATTTTAGCCATGATTTTTGGCTGTTTTTTGCCCTCTGGAGGCTTCAGGGAAGCTGCCCAACGCACAAACCGGAAGTTTGGGAATGGACTTCCGGTTTCTGTGTTAGGCTGTTTTTTGCCCTCCAGAAACTTCAGGGAAGCCTCTGGAGGGGGAAAAATGGCCCAACGGGCAACCTGGAAGCCCCTTCCCGAACTCCAGAGAGAGAAAAACAGCCCAATGGGCAACCCGGAAGTCCGTTCCTGTGCACGAAGGGGTAATTTTTACTTTTATGAAGATTTTTTTTAAATATTTGTAAAAGACCTAAAAGTAGGGATGGCAATAGAACAATACTGAGATTCAGAAAGAATTTGGCAAGGTGGAGCAATCAAAAACAAAAAGATGAATTTCAGGAGGGCCCAGTGCAGAACCTTACATTTGGGAAGCAAGTTGAATGTGGGAAGAAATGTAAGCAAAGCAATCCAGAAAAGCCAACCAGTGTCCACAATAGCTCCTTTCTTATTGCAGTGTCCTGGCTGGTAGATATTCCCACCTTGATTGGTAATGTGCTAACAAAGGATAAAGCAGAGTAGGAAACCAATTCCGTTGTCTATAATGAATGTGGCATGCCCATAAATCAAATCATACTATTTGACAATAACTAAGAATGTATGCAATAAAAACAGGTAAGGATAACAGTAGACGTATCTCATTTTATGCCAACATTATTTCGTGCTTCCTCAAGAATGGGTAGAGAGCACTTTCTCCATCATGGACAAGGCCCTCCAGATTCTAAGCCAGAGACCAACCCTTTAAGATTCTCTAAAATCATCCATAAATCAAATCATCCAAGCTTCTGCCCTGGCTAAAGTCAGTATTCATGACTCCATCAATAGAAAAGTCCCAGATGAAAATGGGATTCGCGAAAAAGTAGCAAGATTGGACAAAAATCACCTGGATGATCTTCCAGATATTATACAAATATTTTGTGGCTACATGAGTCCAAAGTAGAACTTTCTAGGGTACCTAAATATTATTAGATCGAGCAGAAAGCAAAAACTCTATCCCACAATCAGAATCCCACACTCTTTGCTGCTTCAGTATCTGGATTTGCTATCACTGCAAGAAGCACTGTGTATCAGAAATTCTACAGGAGAATATCTGGCTGTTTATTCAACTGAAATCAAAGTGCAAGTGGGTCATGCCGTGAGAAAATTATCTCAAACACACAAGCAAGTCTACAAGATGAAGATGAACAAATTCAGTTTCTTCTAATATCTAAGAAAATCTAGGTCCCAAAGCTTCACATAAATATTGTCCATTTCATGCAAGAGCAAGCATGTGAAAAACTCTTAAATGTCATTGAGTTGAAACAGTCTGATATGGAGGAATGGAACCAAGCCCCTACAGGGGGATATGAGAGAATGATAACCAATTATGAGAAATATGTTGGACCTCAGGGCAGTGGTGGACCCAGAAACCCTTGGGTGTTGCCTTTTCCTCAAGTTATTACTAAATTGCAAAGTATAAAAGCAGAGACATCACCCTTACAATAAAAGTGTGTATAGTCAAAGCTATGGTTTCCCCAGTTGCAATGTATGGCTGTGAAAGTTGGATCGTAAGACGGGCTGAGCGCCAAAGAATGGAGTACTTTGAACTATGGTGCTGGAGAAGACTCCTGAGAGTCCCTTGGACTGCAATGTGATCAAATTGGTCAGTCCTAAAGGAGAAGAACCCTGACTGCTCTTTAGAAGGCAAGATTCTGAAGATGAAATTCAAATACTTTGGCCACCTAATGAGAAGGAAGGACTCACTGGAGAAGAGCCTAATGCTGGGAAAGACTGAGGGCAAAAGAAAAAAGGGATAACAGAGAATGAGGTGGCTGGATGGAGTCACCAAAGCAGTTGTGTGAGCTTAAATGGACTCCAGAGGATGGTAGAGGACAGGAAGGCCTGGAGGAACATTGTCCATGGGGTTGCGACGGATCGGGCACAACTTTGCAACTATCAAAGACAAAAGTATAATATGACAGCAAAAGAGCAAGTGTAGAGAAGTGGTTAAGATGCTACCCTTGGAAGATTCCAGGTTCTCCCCTAGGCAACAGTCAGTTGAGTGGCCTTGGGCCACTCTCTCCTTCTCAGTTCCAACCAGTGGCAAGGTCTGTGACATGCCAGCAGAAAAAGACAGCTTATTACCTCACATATTCATAACTCAGACACTGTGGTTTGTACATTATGCTTTATGGTTAAAGCATATGAGCCCAACCAATGGCTTATTCAATAAACCATCACTCAACAAACCTTAATATAATACAATGCAGGAACCAAGTCTTTTCTGCCTGGTGATTTATTTCAAACACAACAGTGGTAATTGTCAGCTGTGCATTCAGATGGATGAAAAAGCCTGATCCACGGGTCAGAGGTGTGTGCACTTTTAAATCTATTACATGGATCTCATTCTATTCCACTGCCCTGGAGTGAATTTATTCTTCTGTGATGAATTCTATTTATACACAGAGTGTTCCATTTGTCTTCCAGCCAGGAACACAAGCTAACTAGCAGTAGCCATATTAAACTGCAAAGAGGTCTACTTGTTGCTGACCTTTGCAGGTATCACAGCACTTGTTCCCCTCAGGGTGTTGTTGGATAAAGAGCCATATAGTGGCTGGACTGGAAAGCAAGTTTATGATTATTTTCTCCTTTATTTATACAGCTCAGGAGAAAAACAGAAAAGTCAAGCAATATATTCCAAGCAGTCAAAGGGAAACCTTCTTTTGTAGGATGAAGATTTTCCATGCTACAGTATCTGCCATAGACGCAAAAAGGGGTAATGTAGCCCTGACATCACAGTTCCAGGTTTTGGCACAAACTGGAGTGAATAACTAGGTGATTTGATGATTTGCGCCATATAAGCTACCCAAGGAAGTTAGAGAAAATAAAAATTTGGCTTATTAAGGGGAAAGTAATAACGATAAAGGGACGTGGTGGCTCAGTGGTTAAGATGCTGAGCTTGTCGATTGAAAGATCGGCAGATCGGTGGTTCAAATCCCTAGTGCCGCGTAATGGAGTGAGCTCCCATTACTTGTCCCAGCTTCTGCCAACCTAGCAGTTCGAAATGCAAGAAGAAAAATAGGAACCACTTTGGTAGAAAGGCAACAGTTTTCCGTGCGACTTCTGCATTTAGTCATGCCGGCCACATGATCACGGAGACGTCTTCAGACAGTGCTGGCTCTTCGCCTTGGAAACGGAGATGAGCACCACCCCCTAGAGTTGGGAACAACTAGCACATATATGCGAGGGGAAACTTTACTTTACCTTTAATAAAGATAAAAGATTGGAAATCTTGTCTTACATGGATGGATTTCCCTCCTAAGGAACAAAGGTATGACTTGTTATCCTTAAGGTCAAGTGACCACTTTGGAAGAAGATTATGCTTCTCTGCCTCACACAGTACTAAAAAGTACTGTGGGCATGTATGTATATATGTGTGTGTGCTTGTGGGATATGTTTTTGCGTCAGTGTTGATTCCTGGTCATTGCTGGACTGTTTCCAACAGTTTTCTTGGCATGATTTTGGAAGTTATTTGCTGTAGTCTTCATCCCAGGGCTGAAAGAGTATGATTGGTTCAAGGTCATGCAGTTGGCTTGATATCTGAGACTTGAATTTTTATTGATTTCTATGCCAAACTGGTTCTCAAAGAAAAGCACAAAAGCAATGTGGAAACAAGAAATCCCTAAAGGAATGTGTACTTTGAGAATCATATACTGGGAATCACATTCTTAAATTGTTCAACTGGAAGAAAGCTAATTATTATTGGAAAGTGCACAATTGTATCAAGCACTATCACGTTCTGGATTCAGGCCTAATAATGATACTATTTGGTCGCCAGTGGCATCAGAAAGAAGTAAATAAAACATTTACAGTTTTAGATCTCAATTTCCTATTTGATTGAAAATATTGCAAGAGAAAGCAAGAGCTGGTAGGGAGATCTGTAAAAAGTAATAAGTTTATCAATAGAATTATGGTAGCTTTCTGTTATAGACTTCTCCATGATGCCACCTTTCCTGAAAATCAAAATAGTTATGAGTCCTCGGGATTGAACTAGGGTGGATTTGAACCGCTGTCTTTTTTAAAAAAACAATCATCACAAATATCTAATGGACATCAGATAGCTTCTGGAATTTATCATGTCTGTCTTTCTGTCTGCCTGTCTTTCCATCCATCCAGTCATCTAGCTATAATGCTATTCAGGACTAAACAACTAATGCAATATCCCCTAAAGTTTCATTCCCCTTTAACTTTAAAATTGGTCAACCAACATGGCTTCAGTTGTTTTATCAAGGAAGAAATCAATGGAGGTTAAAAATGCTCACATGGAGGTTTGGTGTTGATCCATTCTTCTTTTAATTTAAACCATTTGGGAAAGCTTAAAAAGCAAACTAATTATTTTCTGTTTACAATTCTTGTGTAAAGCTAATACACAGAGTAGCAGCTAGTCTATAAGGAAATGTAAACCTATCGGTTGACTGCTAAGTCACTCAGCTTACACAGCAGCTGCAATTAGAAAGTTATTAAGTAGAGTCCCTTAGCCAGTGCTAGTTCTGGATGGCCATGTTAATACAATCCATTAGTCTGCTCCCATTTATAGCTAAGCTGGAGCACTATCAATTTTTAATCGTATTAGTCTGAACAATGTCAGAACCAGCTGTCTAGACAATTAATGCAGCATAACTTTGACTAAGTAAACATATACGCTCTACTTGTTTTGTTTCAGTGTCGCTGGCTAAAAGTACTAAAAGTACAATAAATGTTATATTATTGTAATAATAGGCATTATTACACACACACACGCACACTCATGCAGGGGCGGGGAAATGATGTCTGAGAAAGACTAATCTCATATACTTCAATCTAGTATTTTCCCAAATGTTTGAGATATATTGGGGCCATGTTCACATATTGCTCTACAGTGTAATTTATTTTACCCATGGTTAATTGGATAAATCATCCTGGCCAGGGTGGCACACAAGGCTATGCCACAAACAATGGTTTACAAACTATAGTAGCTGGATTCATACACCGAAGTGTGTGTGTGTGTGTGTGTGTGTGTGTGTGTGTGTGTGTGTGTATAAACATGGTCCATTGGAGAAGGAAATGGCAACCGAAGTAATGCCAGGAAAAAAAAATTAAGCGGCTAGGCCAAAGCTGAAAGGACGCTCAACTGTCAATGTGTCTGGTGATGAAAGAAAAGTGGATGCTGTAAAGTCCAATGCATAGGAATGTGGAATGTAAGATCTATGAATCACGGTAAGCTGAATGTGGTCAAACATGAGAGGGAAAGATTGCATATCAACATCTTGGGAATCAGTGAACTAAAGTGGATGAGAATGGGCAAATTTAATTCAGACGACCATTATATCTACTACTGTAGGCAAGAATCCCTTGGAAGACATGGACTAGCCCTCATAGTCAATAAAAGAGTGGGGAAAACAGTATCGGCTACAATCTCAAAAACTAAGATCATGGCATCTAGTTCTATCACATCTTGACAAATAAAAGGAGAAGAAATGGAAGCAGTGAGAAATTTTATTTTCTTGGGATCCAAAGATCACTGCAGACAGCAACTGTAGCCATGAAAGTAAAAGAGGCTTGCTCCTTGGGAGGAAAGCTATGGCAAATCTAGACAGCTTATTAAAAATAGAGGTAGAGATTTTGGTACTGGAGAAGACTCTTGAGAATTCCTTGGACTGCAAGATCAAATCAGTCAATCCTAAAGGAAATCAACCCTGATTGTTCATTGGAAGGACAGATACTAAAGCAGTCAAATACTTTTGACCCCAAATGATAAGAGAGGATTCATTAAAAAAGACCCTGATGTTGCAAAAGATTGAAGGCAAAAGGAGAAGGGGACAGCAGAGGATGAGATGGTTAGATAGTGTCATTGATGCAATGAACAAAAATGTGGGCAAATTCAAAATTTGGGGCCTGGTGTACTATGGTCCACAGAATTGTGAAGAGTCAAACCCACCTTGTGACTAAACAACAGCAACAACAAAGGCTAGAATAGAAATGGCAGACGGGGAAAAAAAATCATGTTTGTCACATAAATAAAAAGAAAACATATTTCTAGTTTAAGTTTAAAGGCATGTTTCTAATAAGAATTTAGGATCAGAAATGAAAAATAAATGGACCAAAGGGAACTGTTTTAGAATCATACATAGAGGAATTAGCTGAGGGCTGTCTAAATTGAGTATAAAATGAGCAGCTATATAAATGTTTTAAATAAATTAAAATAATAAGTAAACATATGTTGTTATCTATCTTTATATTTTCTAGGACTTTGTTTCCCCTCCCCTGAATTTCTTTTCATTTTAAAAATCATTATTATATCTTTGTGGTTTCTAAACAAGGAAAGAAACAGGTTGAAAAGCAAATTAAATGGAGAAAAAAATAGTATCAAAGCTCAAGCCCACATTTAAAATCTATTTCAGCATTGCATTTTTCACATATGATCAATAACTGTCAAACACAGCAGAGTAGTCTTTAATTATAAGAATTTATGAAGAACAGTATTTATTTAATCCCAAATATTTCCCTGCTCTTCTAATAAATAGTATTTTTTTCATGTTACATAATCCATTGAGAGGGAAGGCATTTTCAAACATTTCAGCCATATTTTAATTATTGGTTAATCAGAATCATTTAATACATTAAACAATTTTCTTTTCAGGGAAATTTTTGCTTTGGTGCCAGAATATGGATACAAATGTAATTTGAGATTAACAGGGGAAACTTCGCTAAGCCCTCGTTTATTGTTTTAAATGAACAACACACAGCCATTTGGAGACTTCAAAACATCTTTTTGTAAATTATTTTGAACATAATCCCATTAACGATCATTTGCATTGATTCAAGGGATGGCTAATGACTAGACATTTTGATAAACATTTAAACAAAGTGAATTGCCACAAATCCATCAGACACATCTCACAAGAAATCATGCTGTCAGGCCTGCAGCCATCTTTTCTTTTGGATCTTTGGCCTGCCACACTTTCTATTATTCTGCTATGCATTTTCTATTGTGGGAAAATGGGAGGGGGGATTGTAAGGAGTCACATACCAAGTAATCACAACATTCTTTCTAGAAAGCCAAGGTCATCCTTTGTCTCTGCACCTCTGCATTGGACCGGAATTGGATGGGTGGAATTGCTAGCATGGCAGTGGGAGATTGGACCATGTGATGGATTTATGGATGTGGGGGCAAGATCTTGAACTTTCAACTAGATGGGGAAACCCGAGAAGCTTTCAGATTCAGGTTTTCCCAGATGTGCCAACATAGCTCTCTTAATAAATTGGAACTTTGAGCAATACTTTGCCTTGGACTCTGATTTACTTTGGGATGCTATTTGGAATGCTGACATATGCATTCTATCTGGAAGAACACCAGACTCCATAGAGGTTATGCCATAGGCACTTCTTTCTCTTCCAAGGGTAGTGGGAGCTGAAGGAAATACTCTGCCCAAGTCCAGAGAAAGTACATTTCATAATCACAAATTTCTCTTGAATATGGCAGCACCGACACGCAAATCTGTGCAATGTACACTAAACCGCACCATTGTTACCAGAAAGATTGAGTGAGAAAGAGAAGATTAATTGGGAAGCATCTTGGTAAAGAAAGGTTAAGTGAAGACAGAGAAGATTACGGTAGTTGGGAAGCATCTTGGTAAAGACAGCTACTTCTGCCATAGAAAACATCAGCTAAATTAGATAGAATTGTAAGGTCAGGCAAGGCATTTTGTCACAAATGCATCTTTATCAAGACCTTCCTGCTCTCTGCATTGAAATCATACTGGCTCATCCAGAATTGTTTAATCCAGGACCACTTCTGGATTTTGCTCTTTCTTGTCCTTCAGATCTTGATATTGTAAATTTTAGTTTCAATTTCCAGATTACAACATTATAGGAAAATATTGTCTTTTGTGACTCCTGCTTGTATGACTTAAGCAGTGTCATATGCAGGTATCCCAGTATTAGTCTACAAGCACCGCCCTGTTTGTATATGTGTCTAATGTCATAGCATATGTAAAAAGGGAGAGGGTCTTGCATTCCAATTCTGTAACTCTGCTCCTGTCATTCATGTCTTATTATTGACCTTGAGACTGTCAGACATAAAACACTCTCTCAATTAAGAGTGTTAATAAAGGGCGTGCATAAGCGCACCATCGTGCCTACCGTCTCTGTCCTATTGTCCCCATTTTTTCATACCCATTTCATTCATACGCATGTTTATTCTTATACCTATTATCTTGTAAACGATTGACAAATCAAATAAATAAAATAATTGCATCAAAACTCTGTTCCTTTGAATGAAATTTCAAAAACAAATTTTCTTTCACAAAGCTGAAGTAGAATGGATAGAACAAAGGTTGGAAAATCTTTATGCATGGCATTATATGTTCATATAACTAGGAAAGTTGGCATGCTATGAAAATAGGATGGTGTCAGTGGGAAAACTGATAATAGAGATAATTGAATGTGGTCTGAAAAAAAACTATAGTCATCTTTTAGTTTATATTACTAATGTGATCTGAAAATGCAAAAAAATCGCTGATAGCATATTTCTGTTACATTTGTAATTTTAAAAAAATGAGTTAGCTGTTGTCATAACATGAATTATATTAGTTCATCCTGACTTTGCTTTCATTTCCTTATGCTGATTTTTAAGGAAGAAAAAGGAGTTTCAGAAGTCAAGATGTTCCTTCCCTTGCTCTTTTTCCTTACATATGCAATTTTAAAGATGAGAACATATATCTTTTTAAAGTTATTTGAAAAGTTAAAGCATTTTTATTTTAAAACAATTTTTGCAGCCATAATTTCTTGATATTGGAATATTTTCCAACCTTAAAATATGTAAGCTCATTCTACACAAGCAGACTGCATTTCAGGAGTGAAAATGAGTGATCTTTTTATAGCTCGTTATTGGGTGGGTAGCAATTAACCACTCAGGAGGGCTGCCAGTTCCTCCGCAAACTCAGTGAGGCACTTCATGCTTTAAAGTTAAATTATATTTGACATTTAATTTAAACTCATACTGCCTTCATTCAAAATAAACCTCACTGCATTAATGAGAGGAAAGGAGGAAAAAAAAAGATTATTGTCTGTCTCCTGTTCCTATTGAATGTCATGTATCCTCATTTCCTTAGAATTTTTTCAGTTAAATTTAGGTATGACTGATTAATCATTGCCAAACTATTATTTGAGTACTAAGTCAAAAGGCAGAAAATGTTTCTTGGGATTTTTAGTTATCATTTTCAAATAATATACTGTTTGTTTCTGTTTCTGTTTATTTGGATTTATATGCCGCCCTTCTCCAAAAGGACTCAGGGCGGCGTACAACATTAAAAAAACACACATCCCAAAGTTTAAAAAAATTATATACATATCCCCCCAAAAAACCAACCAAATGAAAAAGACAATATATTTAAAATAAGTTAAAATTAACAGGCCAGGCCGGCTTGCTGGAAAAGCCAACTTTTTAGGGCGCGTCGGAAGGACCGGAGGTCAGGGATTATGCGAAGCTCCGGAGGCAGCTCATTCCAGAGGGAAGGAGCTCCCACAGAGAAGGCTCTCCCCCTGGGGGTCACCAGCCAACACTGTCTGGCCAACGGCACCCTGATGAGGCCAACTCTGTGGGATCGTACTGGACGGTGGGAGGCTACTGGTGGCAGTAGGTGGTCTCACAGGTACCCTGGGCCTAAGCCATGGAGCGCTTTAAAGGTCATAATTAATACCTTGAATCGCACCCGGAAAACAACCAGCAACCAGTGCATGCCGCCTAAAAGGGGTGTAACATGGGAGCACCTAGGTACCCCCATGACAACCCGCGTGACCAGGCGAGAAAGGACGAGGGCATGAGTGACTGTGCACAGAGCATCCCGATCCAGGAAGAGGCCAACTGACGTACTAGGCGAACCTGGTAAAAGGCCCCCCTGGTCACGGCCGTCAGGTGTTCTTCTAAACTAAGCTGCATATCCAGGAGGACTCCCAGATAGTGAGCCTTCTCTGAGGGGGCTAAAATTTCTCCCCCTATCGTCAAAGATGGGACAAGATGTACAAATCGGGATGACGGAAACCACAGCCACTCAGTCTTGGAGGGATTGAGCCTGAGCCTGTTCCTCCCCATCCAGATCCGCACAGCCTCCAGGCATTGGGACATCACGTCGAGGGCATCGTTTGGGGGGTTTGGGGTAGAGATGAAAAGTTGGGTATCATCAGCATATTGATGATACCGTACCCCAAAACCACGGATGATCTCACCCAGCGGTTTCATGTATATGTTGAACAGGAGGGGTGAGAGAACCGACCCCTGGGGCACCCCACAAGTGACACACCTGGGGGTCGTTCTCTGCCCTCCAGTCAACACAAACTGCGACCGATCCGACAGGTAGGAGGAGAACCACCATAAAACGGTGCCCCCCACTCCCAACCCCCCGAGTCGTCGCAGTAGGATACCATGGTCGATGGTATCGAAAGCCACCAAGAGGTCTAATAGGACCAGGACAGAGGAGCACCCCTGTCCTGGGCCCGCCAGAGATCATCGACCAACACGACCAATGCTGTCTCCGTGCTGTACCCAGGCCTGAAACCCGACTGGAACGGATCCAGGTAGACAGCTTCATCCAGGTACTGGGGAAGCTGACGTCCTACCACACTCTCGACAACCTTTGCTACAAAGCGAAGGTTGGAGACCGGACGATAGTTGGCTAAAAAAGCTGGGTCCAGAGAAGGCTTCTTAAGGAGGGGTCTCACCACCGCCTCCTTCAAGGCAGTGGGAAAGAACCCCACTCTCAATGAAGCGTCGGTAATCGCCTGGAGCCAGCCTCGTGTCACCTCCCGGGAAGCCGAAAGTAACCAAGAGGGACACGGGTCCAGCACACAAGTGGCAGCACTGAGTCTCCCCATAATCCTGTCCATGCCTTCGGGAGTCACAGGATCAAACCCATCCCAGATTGTCTCCTCAAGATTCATCCCCGTCGGCTTGCCCGAATCTACCCAGTCAGAGTCCAAGCTTGTCCAGATCTGAGCGATTTTATCCTGCAGATACCGAACAAATTCTTCAGCCCTACCCTGCAAGGGGTCTTCCCCAGTTCCTTGGTTAAGTAAGGAGCGGGTCACCCTAAACAGGGCGGCTGGGCAGTTATCTGCGGATGCGATAAGAGCGGAAAAATATTGCCGTTTTGCTGCTTCTATTGCCACTAAGTAGGATTTAATATAAATTCTTACTAGTGTTCGATCAGATTCGGACCGGCTGGCCCTCCAACCACTCTCTAGGCGTCTTTTCCAGCGTTTCATCTCCTGGAGCTCCTCGGTAAACCAGGGAGCCATCTGGGATTGACACTGGGTCAGAGGCCGCAAAGGCACAATGCGATCCAAGGCCCCAGCGGCAGCCCTATCCCAGGCTTCCACTAGGGCTTTGGTCGAGTTGTGAGCAAGGGATTCAGGAAAAGCCCAAGCTCCATCAGGAACCTTTCAGGATCCATCAGGCACCTGGCACGGAACCATCTGGTCGGTTCTGCCTCCCTGCAGGGAGGGGTAGCAATATGGAAGTCAAGCCTGATGAGGAAATGATCAGACCATGACAAGGGTTGAATAGAAATATCCCCTAAATCTAGATCATTCATCCACTGCCCAGAGACAAAAATCAGGTCGAGTGTGTGTCCCCCATTATGGGTGGGGTCTTGAATTAACTGAATTAGGTCCATAGCTGTCATGGAAGCCATGAACTCCCGAGCTGACTCGGATGTCTCGCCAATGGAAGGCAGATTGAAATCGCCCAGGACCATGAGCCTGGGGAAATCAACCGCCAATCCAGCTAATACATCCAGCAGTTCCAGCAGGGCCGATGAAACATAGCAGGGAGACAGGTACGTAACAAAAAGGCCCACCGGAGCTCCAAGGCCCCACTTCACAAAGAGGGACTCACACCCGCCTATCTGAGGCACAGTGACCTCCTGAGGTCTGAGACTTTCCCTAATAACCACCGCCACCCCCCTGCCCCTGCCCTGGGCTCTCGGCTGGTGAAACGCCCGAAAGCCTGGTGGGCATAGTTTGCTAAGGGGAACACCTCCCTCATGGCCCAACCAGGTTTCCGCAATGCACGTCAGGTCCGCTCTACCCTCTTGTATGAGGTCATAAATGAGGGGAGCCTTATACACGGACCTGGCGTTAAACGACACCAGCTGGAGACCAGCCGGAGACTGTGTATATTAGTAACTTCACACTATTTATCTATTTATGTATTCATTCATTCCTATAATAGCCCCATTTTTCTGCCATCTTGCTTGTTGTGGGATATATTGCTTTTACTGTTCCAGTATGTTTTCCAAAATCTATTTTTTGTTTCATCTATTACACAGTGATTTCCTCAAAGCTGCCCAATGAGTTGTATAGAACATTTTAACTTTTCCCTATGAATATCTAAATATTATTAATCAAGTTACTAATATACACAGAAACTTATATATCAATAATGTACTGATATTGTATTGTGTAAATGTTCCTCATTAAATATCTATCTGCTTTTTAGTAGTCTTCTCTCAATTATAATTTTATCCTTTGTCTTTTTATCCATCCTTGATTTCTCATGTTCAGAGAATTTCCTTTCCATACTTTCTCAGCCTGTTTTAAGCACATATTTTGATACATATTGGTTGACTTATGTACATTTCTTTATGAAATAGGTGGAATTAAAGATAAAATGGATTAGAGATCAATATAAATACATTCTTTTATTCAGTGCAGTATTGAAATCTGCACTGAGAAGGTACTGGAAAAGATCAAACACAGAGCTATGAACATTTAGAAACACATAAAGTTATAACTAAAAGCCAGTGCGGGTTTATTAAAAACAGATTATGCCAAACCAATTTTATTTCATTCTTTGTCAAAGTGATTAAATTAGTAGACCAGCAAAATGATATGGACATACTATACTTAGACTTCAACAAGACATTTGATAAAGTAGACCACAACCTACTTCTTGATAAGGTAGAAAAAAGTGAGATAGACAATATTACCACCAAATGGATTTGTAACTGGATGACAAATCATACTCAATGAGTAATGCTAAATTGTACTATATCTACATGGAGGGAAATAAGCAGTGTGGTATCACAAGGTTTTGCCTTAGGCCCAGTACTCTTCAATATCTTCATAAGATGACTTAGATGAGGGAATACAAGAGGAACTTATCAAAGTTGGCAGCAATAGCCAACATCCCAACATCCCAGAAGACAAGCTGAGGATCCAAAAAGATCTTGACAGACTTGAATAATTGATGCTATCCAACAAAATGAAATTTAATGTGCAGAAAAGCAATGGCGCTGGCTGAGGGAGGCCAGGCGCCTGCAGATCCGCACTGTCAAGGCAAGGATGAATGGTCTGACAATGACCAAAACAATCCCTGCAGCCGCTTGGGAGATCCGAAGCGGAAGGAGCCTGCCTGGAAGCCCGGAGCAAGGACCAAATTTAAAGATCTCCTCCGCGGCGATCTGCGGTGAGAGCAGGCTGCGCGGCAAAGGCAAAATCCCGGGAGGAAAGCGCGCCAATTTTGAAAGCAAAATGGCGGCCGCGTGCGCGTTTGTGCCTGGAGTGACACCAGGGGTAGCCTGAGTAGCCAAATGCTCTGCGGTGGGGACCCTAACTGCCTACCTGTCCCCCAAAAGTTCATCGGTGATCGCCAAGCGAACCCCCCGCGGTGCGGCTGCAATCGCTACAGCGAGAGCAAGCTACACTCCAGGCAGCCTGCCTCGCGCATTCAAACCAACAGAAATCAACAGAGAAAGGAAGGAAATTAACAAACTACCAAGGAGCTAGCTAAAACTACACAAACTCAATTTAAGGGAGCTACACTACACTGTCTAGATGGTCCAGCCTGCTGCACAAGGACTGGATCTCCCCAAAAAGTGTCCTGTAGGGTGACTGAGTTTTTTAAAACTGAGCCTCTGAGGGGAGCAAGTGGCAGAGCTACAAGAATCTTGAACTCAGTTCTTGGGCAGCAAGCTGAAGTTAACCCGTGCTTGGACACTACAAGCAGCGCCTAGGAGAAGCAAGGTTTCACACAGGCAAGAAAAACCAAAGATACAAGCACTGATTAGGTGAAACCTAGCTCAAAAACAATAACTGTAAGTGGTATCTTAGAGTCCCCGTGGATGATCAATTAAATATGAGCCACAAAGAGGAGGGGGTCAACTTATTTTCCAAAGTACAAGAGAGTAGGGTAAGAAACAACGGATGGAAGCTAATCAAGGATAGAAGCAATCTGGAATTAAGGAGAAACTTTCTAACAATGAGAACAATTAACCAGTGGAGAAGCTTGCCTTCAGATTTTGTCAGTGCTTCATAACTGGAGAGACTGGACAGTCACATGTCTCAATCTGTATAGCATGGGTGTCAAATTTGCCATGTCACGCTGCTGTCAAGTGACATTTTTCCCATTTGCAGAACTGGGGTGGGCCTGGCCTCCACATGCCACATCCATCCGATGGATGCCAGTTTGATACTCCTGCTATATAGGGTGTCCTGCTTGAGCAGGGGGCTGGACTAGAAAACTCCCAAGGCCCCTTCCAGCTCTATTGTGACGGATAATTAAACTCTTTTTCTCAGTGCAGTATTGATATTTGGATTGAGGCTTCAGCTAATTTGATGCACTTTAGAAACAGAAAAGAACTATCAGAGGACTAAGTAAAGGAGAAATGATATGCATGGATGTACAAGAAAGAGCGAAAAGCTTCTGTCAATTAAATCAATTCAATTATTTTTCTTCTTGATACCAGATTTGTTGTTATTGTTGCTGTTGTTGCTGCTGTTCTCCTTCTCCTCCTCCTTTTCCTTTCATCTTCCTCCTTTCCCTTTCCCTTTTCCCAACCCTTCTCCTCCTCCTCTGCTGGTGGTTGAGAACAGAGGTGGTATTCAGCAGGTTCTGGAGAATTGGTAGTGGAAATTTTGAGAAGTTCAGAGAACCAGTAAATACCACCTCTGACTGGCTCCGCCCCCATCTATTCTTTGCCTCCTGGGTCCCAGCGGATTGAGAGGAAATGGGGATTTTGCAGTATTCTTCCCCTGTCATGCCCACCAAGCCACGCCCACAGAACTGGTAGTAAAAAAAATTGAATCCTACCACTGGTTTAGAATCAATTCAAACTTTATCCAAAAGCTTAAAATTGTTCAGATATGACTATCATATCTATTGTATGTAGTTTCACATAAAACTGTTTCTTGTAAGCTTAATGTTGTGAAGTCAAAAATTTCTATTTCCCCCCGTTATTTTTAACAGTTCTGTTATGGCTCCTAATGCTCCAATGTGTATGGAGAATCCACTCCACCTGCTTATTTTGATTGGATTTCGTAATTTTGATCCTTCCCTATGATTTAGGATAGTTATAGATATGATAATGCATGTGCTGTTCTAAGTAATCCAACTTTGTTCGATTGACCTAAGTTTTTATTGATTCCATTGTTGCTTCTAAATCATTATATATCAACCTTGATTCTAGACATAGCAATAAATCTCCAGACATTTAAACTTATGTTGAAGAATGTTCCTATAACATATGTTTCACAAACATGACACAATTTAATAGACTACTTTATTGCAGATAATACAGAATTGTAACCATATTTACACAGAAGACTATCTTGGTACAGGCAGGTTAAAAATTTAGATCTCTTCTGTCTACCATTTCAAATCAGTGAAACATATGCTGCTTGTGCCCGAGCTTTGAAAATGGAAAAAACTCTATTTAGTGATAACATAATGGGTAGCATGGAAACTGACCCCCCCCCATTTGCCTATTTTAAAACAATGTCTTCTCCAGGTGGTGTTGCTGTGATAGGAAAACTCTACTGCCACAATAAAATTTCCCATAAGATTTTATGCTAGACTAAATAAATGTCCAAAATAACATCATATACAAGAACAGATTCATTCACGCAATAGGTATGAGTATGATGCCAAAAGTTTACCCTCCACAATTTTTCTCAATTTGATAGGTAAGAAATAATTACAGATTTTTCTTTAAAGAAGTCAAATCTTCATCCATTGATTCATATATTTTCAGATAATAATCCCTTCAATAGTATTAATGATGGTCAGTCTTTATTATAGACTCTTTCCTTAAAAATATAAATAAGTCCTATTTTAAATACTGAAGCTCATTCTGAAGTAAGACTGAATGGCTTTGGAGACACTATCTTAATGGTTTGACTCAAGAGTTAAAATTGCTTATTGCTGAAAAAAACATTCTTTTTCACCCCATCAGCAAGACAGGGAAGTATTGTAAAGTTTGTTACTTTGCCCTTTTTTGATCAGCAGGATTGATGGAATATTGGATCTGATAGTTTTTATTCTCTAGTCAGTCCACCACAAGATAGTTTATAAATGCTGCTGAAAGCCTACAGGGAATCTATACAGTTTCTCCTGTGGAGTGTTAGACAATGGATTTCAGCAGCATTGATGAAAAACATGTTTTCCTTTTACACATCTTTATACAAATTGCTTCTTCCTTTTTCCAATAGACTCATACTCTTGGGAGCAGGAGGGTCTTAGGTAAATACACCCTACTACAGGCTAATGGGCTGTGTATCCTTCTTTGGCTTTTACACACTGCTGGACATAAGCAATAAAAGAAGAATTGCAGTCATGAATCACAAATATCAATGTCTTAATGTTCTCTTTCAAGTGCAGAACAGACAAATACTGCTAAGAAAAGATGAGTCCCTTGGTTATCAGATATATCAAAATAAGCATTCTCTCCCCATAATGAAATAGCTCTGGAACAACAATTGTTGTTTAGTTCATCCATTTCCAACATGATGCCTTCCAGAAATGCTGGTTTTCATTGTTGTCACTAGGGTTCTAGGCCCAGCAGATCTGAAGGATTTTACATTACAAAAGATCCTTAGTGGATGTTATTCCTTTGAAAACATTGTTGATGGTTTTGTGTGTGTGTTCTCTAATTGATCTTTTTTTATAATGACAAAGGTGTCAACTATGAATCAGGTCTATATTTTGAATTGTATGTAAGGAAGTGCTATTAGTTCCACATGTAGCATTGCAGTCTCTGCTACTAGTCCTGGAAATGGTAATCCCATGGGTGCTCCTTTGATTTGTTGATACATTTGTCTGTCAAACTGAAAGTACGTGGGTACGCAAAAGTTGATCTATGATTCTAGTATTTCAATCTTGGTGTATTTGATTAAGATCAGTGTGCTGTGCAATAGTGCTGTCATAGATTCTTTGTCTAATTCTGGATCTATGCATGTAAAAAGTGCTGTGACATCAATGAGACCACGATTTCATCTTCAGCTGTTGTCAGGTATTTGATTCTTTGGAGGCAGTATAGTGAGAAGTTCACTATTTGCTTCCCCTACATGATGTCCAAGATTTTTTATCAATTCTTTAGCAATTTTGTAGGTTGAGTTCCTGGTAGCACTTCCATACCTATGAAGTATGGTTCTTGTACATAATAAAAAAGGACCATTAGAGAATACATACATAATGATCAACATCTTTAATAGCAATAACATAGCATTTAGATTTATATACCACGTTACAGTGCTTTACAGTTCTATCTAAGCAGTTTATTATCAGCATATTGCTTCCAACAATCTGTGTCCTCATTTTATCAACCTTGGAAGAATGGAAGGTTGAGTCAACCTTGAGCTATTGAGAATTGAACTGCTGAGCTGCTGGCAGTCGACAGCAGCAGAATTAACCTGCAGTACTGCATTCTAACCACTGTGCCAACATGGCTCTCAAAAGAATAAAATTTACCAAAGAAATCAAAAACATCTCGGAAATCACAGACTATTACAACTGCATGGTTTTAGTACAAAACACAAACCAACTAAACTTCTCCAAAACATACTAAATAAACCAAAAGACTCAACAGCCCTGGAAGAAAAAGCAGAACTAATTTATAACAGACAATATAAGGATTGCAACAACCACTATATAGGACACATGGGCAAAAGACTAGCAGAGAGTATCCATTTACAGCAACTATCAAAAGACATGATGAAAACTCCTTCATTTTACAGCTAATGGACAGACTTAATAATAGTTTCATCAGGGAAACTGTGAGCATCCTAGACCCAGCCAAGTCCAAAAATTCTAGAGAATTCCTGGAAACCTGAAACTCTGATAAATCAGCCAAAAAAGCCCCCCAGCCTTTTACAACAGGTAGCCAACCACACCTGTACTTGGGAGGACATCACCATGGACTTCATTGTGGACCTCCCAGAAAGCCAGGGTAACACTGTCATCTGGACGGTAATCTATTTGTTTTCAAAACGGGCCCACTTCGTTGCTTGTCCAGGCCTCCCGTCATTTAGAAAGTTGGCAAAATTATTCATAATGCACATATACCTTCTGCACAGTGTGGCAAGGTGGATAGTCTCCGATCGTGGGTTACAGTTTACTGCCCGGTTTTGGTGAAGTTTCCTAAGGATGGTGAGGTCCACCCAAGGACTAAGTTCTGTGTTTCACCCGGCAACCAATGGAGGGGCCTCTGAAAGGACAAATGCCGCGGTGGAACAGTACCTCTGTTGTTATGTGCAATATCAGCAAACAGAATTACTGCCATTTGCTGAGGTTGCACATAACAATCTGGTACATAGCAGTACAGGTATACTCCGTTTTGGGTGGTGAGTGAGGTGGACTTTGTGGCTATCCATGAGTGCCCACAGGAGCCTCCTACCGATGTGGATATGAAGGATTGGCTGGACACCATGCAGAGGGTATGGGAACATGTCTGAACCACTTTACGAGCAGCAGCTAAGGCTTACAAGAAGCAAGTGGATAGAAAACAGAGCCCACAATCCTTGTTGTAGGTAGGGGACAAGGTGTACCTTTCTACAAAGTACCTCCACCTTAGGGTGCTGAGTCAGAACTTAGGCCCTAAATTCATAGGTCCATTCCTGATTGTGCGTGTGATTAATCTGGTTACTGTGGAACTCAAGCTTTCCCCTATGTTGGGGAAAACCCATCCAGTATTCCAGTATTCAACCAGCGCATATGACACCCTTACATGGTGATCCCTGCTAGTTACCATTGCTGGTTCAGGTTAGTGGGGAGCAGCATTATGAAGTTGCCCAAATCCTTGAGGCCAAATACAGTATTTGGTGCTATGGAACAGGTACCCTCTCTTGAAGGCCTCATGGGTGAGGTCATCAGATGTGTGTGCACCACGCCTGATCACCCGGTTCCATCGCCGATATCTGGGTAAACCAAGGAGGGATACCACTAATAGCATACTTTGTCTTCCAGATTTCTCCCCAGTGGTAGGGGGGCAGAATGTCAGCCCTTGGGCTGCCATTCGTGGGTCAAGCAGTTCCAGCAGCGATGCCACAACTAGTCATAAGGTTACCTTGGCATCCCAACATCCTGCTATCGTCCAGCTCTCTCCCCTGGCTGCTTCGCAAGGACCCTGGTTGCTCAGCGAGGTGCAGTGGACACTGGCGCACCATTGTTTGGTCTTCCTCCTCCTCTGTTGGTCGGCACTCCTCACATCATCGGTGGTGGGCTGCATTGGGACTGTAGCCATTGCTGGGAGTGGTCACATTTCTCTGCCTGGCAGTGTGAACCTGGATAGGAATCACTCCTGTGCCTTCCCTGGCTAGGGCGGATGATCCCTACTTGAATATTCTTTGGCTGGGCTATCTGTGGGACGTGGGTGGGGTCATGGCCAGCCAGTGCAATAAAAATTGCTCTGCGCATGTGCAGAAGCAAAACCCAAGATGGCGGCACCCAAGGTACCAGTTCGCGGGCGTGGCAGGCATGGGTCACTGCCGGTTCCAGTAACCCAGGCCGCCAAACCACTACCTCTTTGGCCAAACCGGTCCGAACTGGTAGGAACCCACCTCTGATACAAACTTCTAAATCTGTATGGATAGCTGCTATTGTTCACTAATTCTGTGGCAAAATATACTTTGTAGAATAGTATACTATACTAATAAAGGATAATATTTGTATCTCAAGTTTGACATAAGAGTTATTTGGTGCTCTCTGAGCTTGCTTGTTTTTTAGCTGATGTTTCATTACCCAAACTAGGTAACATCATCAGTGCTATGCTGCTGTTACCTTACTTTGGGTAATGAAACATCTGCAAGAAAACAAGCAATTTCAGAGAGCACCAAAGACCCCTCAGTATAATGTACTAATCCTTCAGATATGTTGGGCTACAACTCCTAGTACCTAGTAACAACGATGAAGGCCAGCATTTTTGTTAGGTATCAAGTAGGGAAAAGTACATTGCGTATATATTACATTATATAGTATCTTGTGTTTTTTTCCACTATAATATGAAATTAGGCACTGTGTTTTGTAAATAATAGTTTATGGCTTACTGTGTAATGTAAGGTAAACCCAGACAACTACAGTTTATCCAATAAACTGCACAGAAGACTGTACTCTGATTAAATAGCCCATAATTGTCTGGTTTCATAAATATGACACACCACAAACCATGGTTATAAAACTGTAACAATCAGTCACACAAAATGGTAAGCCAAAGTAAAACAAAGCAAATTCTAAATCATGTGTCGTACACCGTTTTGAAAATAGTGACGTTCTAAACATATTTAATTGTGGCACAAAATTCTTTACAACTGCGTTCCAAGAAAGTACACATTGAAAACTAAGGTGCCATATGAGGATGGGTGAAAATGTTTGAAGGGATGCAGAAGATTACAAGGCAGAAGAAAAATCACTACACTTTTTATTCTCTTTATTTTTTCCCCCCAGTAAATAAAACATTGTTGACTCTTTTCAGCCATTCATTTGCATCAAAATATTCATTTGCATTTGTTTATCTAATTCAGAAAGAACCCTATATAATACAGCAGATTTTCTTTTCAATGAAGCTGTTATTTGGAGGGAAGCTGCCTTCTGAGAACTAATGCACTCAAGTTGGATACTGGATATGCTTCATAGACAAAATATTTAATTGTCAATATTGTATTTATTGTATTTGTTGCTTGGAAGTGCATAATAATTACATCAGTAAGAAATTAAATTGAATCAAAGGAGTGGAGATTGGAACTTGGGTATTCCAATTATTTCTGTGGCAGCCATCCGTTTCCTGAGAACTTCTGAGATTCTGGACTTTGGTGGATTCCTTAGTTTGATAACAATTTATAAACTAAGGACGCTTTCCAAAATTAGTGTGGTTCACATATTTGAAAATATGAGATTAGAGAGATTGATCCTGTCAACAATTTCCACCAATTCAAAAGTTGAAGCACCTATGCACATCAGTGATGTGCGGTGAGGTTTATGGCTGGTGAGGCTGGTGACGTCATCAGAAAGGTGGGGAATGGGACCACGTGTGCAGGAGGCTGAGGCTGCCTCCCATTCCCCGCCTTCCTGAGTCAACATGAAGGGGACCGCGGAGCGCGAGTCGCGCGTATGCAGGAGGCTGTGGCTGCCTCAGCCTCCTGCACACATGGTCCCATTCCCCACCTTCTTGAGTCAACATGAAGGGGATCGCAGGGCGCAAGCCGGCGGAGCGCACTCCGCGGTCCCCTTCAGGAAGGCAGGGGATCGGACCATGTGTGCCTTTTCCCCTTTCCCTTTTTTTTTCTCTTCATGATGAGAGCGGTGAGGCTCTGCCTCTCCTGCCTCCCCTGACCGCACATCCCTGATGCACATGCATAAATGATACAATTAAGCACTTTCTGAACTATACAATTGGAGGATACATTTTCCAAATGTAAATTATTGGCTGACCCTAAACCAAATAATCTTAAAATATTGTAATCCCTATTCGGATCCCTTGAAGAAAAAAATCAAAATTCTCCTCTCCCAAGGAGATCTTCCTGGATGATTAGTAAAACCTATAAGGAAATGGCAACCTATAAGGAAATGGTGACGTCTCGGCTGGACTACTGCAACGCCCTCTACATGGGGCTTCATGACGCGCCCGAAGACTGCAGCTAGTCCAGAACGCAGCCGCGCGGGCCATTATGGGGAGTACTAGGTACTCCCACGTAACACTGCTCCTGCGCGAGCTGCACTGGCTGCCTGTGGTCTTTCGGGTGCGTTTCAAGGTGTTAATTACCATCTTTAAAGCGCTCCATGGCACAGGACCTAGCTACTTGCGGGATCGCATCCTACCACATACTTCCCTGCGACCAATTCGCTCTCACAGGGAGGGACTCCTCCTGGTGCCGTCCACTAAGCAATGCCAACGGGCGGCGCCTAGGAGTAGAGCCTTCTCTGTGATGGGCCCAACCCTCTGGAATGACCTCCCCCCCGATATTAGAACCACCACCGACTTCCGCTCCTTCCGACAAAAACTGAAGACTCACCTGTTCCGTTTAGCCGGCCTGGCCCATTTATAGTCCTTCTTACCTCCTGGCAGATATTTTTAATTGGGTATTTTTAGGGGTTATTTTTAAAAACTTTTTTAATTACTTTACTTTAGGTACAGTTTTTTATAACCTCCTCTTTTAAGTAACTAGTATTTAACTATGTTTGTATTTTCCTATGTATTTATGTTTTTAGCCTGACTGTACACCGCCCCGAGTCCCTTCTGGGAGAGGGGGCGGTATAAAAGCTTGAAATAAAGTAAAGTAAATTAAGCACTTTCTGAACTATACAATTGGAGGATACATTTTCCAAATGTAAATTATTGGCTGACCCTAAACCAAATAATCTTAAAATATTGTAATCCCTATTCAGATCCCTTGAAGAAAAAAACAAAAATTCTCCTCTCCCAAGGAGATCTTCCTGGATTATTAGTAAAACCTATAAGGAAATGACATTTCACTTTTCAAGAGCTTTAAAAGCCCTCCCAAATCACCATCCAGATGACCTGACATTGGAACAACTTTGGTTTTTTATAGGACTCTGCTAAACTACAGTTTTGGCTTCTGGAACTGTTCCTGAGTACCATCTGCTCCATAGGTTCATAGAGGAATTAACTATTTGCATGAATGGAATTCTATATGGTAAACCCTTATATACGTTATGTGGAACTAAATGGCTTCAGCTGCCACTCTGAAATCACCAACACTAAGGTTGATCTACTCTGCAACAGAATACTGTGCCCCTGTATGGCTTAACAGCTGCCACACTAGTAAGTTAGACGCCAGACTCAACAACACCCTGAGGATTATAAGTGGATGTATGAAACTATTCCAATTTTCTGCCTTTCTGTTCTGAGATACATAGCACCGCCCAGCTTTACAAAATCAGGATGAAATAGTGAGAGAATACAGAAAAATTATGAACAACTCACTCCTACCAGTGCATGCCAACCTTCCTCATTTATCAGCCGGAAGAGGCAAATCCAGGCCCCAGCGGCACTTGTACAACATCTGCCCAATAACTTTATCATCAATTTCCAATGGAAAGCCAAATGGGTTACTGAATACAGACATATAAATGATCCCACAAAAAGGCGCCAAACTTTGAATGATCATGTCAACAATGGGCAATCTTGAATAGGATTCACACCTCACACAGCATTTGTTGGGAATCTCTGTATAAATGGGGCATAAGATCTTCCCCTCGGTGTATCTGTCAGATCTCATATCAAACTGTAGATCACATCATGACTGGTTGTAAGCTAAGGGCAAATACCGGTCCAGTATTATTATTTTTTAATATAAACAATGCTGTGCTTCAATGGTTAGATGGTCTAGACATCGATATTTGAACATAAATCTTTTTAACATTTATATTTTATTGGGGTTTATTACATCTATGTGAAATGTTAAATATATATTGATAGCCCATGTATGATATGCCATACACTAAATAAATAACCCAACTGTGTCATGGGGAAGTAGAATCATTGTACTTATCAGAGCTATTATTTGCAATTTTTATGAAAAAAAATATACGATCCTCAAAGACATTTTCAAACACTTAAAAAAGGTTGACAAAAATGCTATTGATGTTCTGTCTTTGAGGAATAAAGTCTATATTCCTTGGCAAAGATTATTTTATTGAGCATTGTAGGCTCAGAAAGGTTATATCCTTAAAACAGAAAGGAAAAATATGCTGACCATGAAAGAAACTAAACTTTTTAAAGGTTAAGAAATCATAGGAAAGATGTTGTCAGAAGGAAAGATAAGACAATCTTAACAAGGGATAGTACAGAGGCTTTATGTATATCTGCTTATACAGGAATTTCATGCTGTACAAATATATCATGAAAGAGGCAGTGCATTGACAAAAAAATTTAATAGATCATGAAAACTTCTGATCCTTTGGGGAAAAAAGCTGTTTGTTATTGGTACTAAGTGCTTAATTGCTTCTTTAAATTTACAAAAATATCCTGAGAAATACATGTGTGTATAATATACACAGAGTTGGCAATTTAAAAATCTAGTTTCAGCTATCTTAACTGATTCTGAGTACTTCTATGCTAAAGTTAAATGCAAGGTTTCTGTGTTCTGAAGGCATCTAGCCTTTGCATAACATTTCCACTGTTTCAGGGAATATAATAGTAAATGATAATATTCTTCAAGAAATCATCCAGCCCAGCTTCTTTCACATAAAATTGAACTGCAGTCTGCAAATTCTGAATCAGATTGAGGATTACAATTCCAAGTTGGGGACTGCTATAAGAAATCAACAAATTTTCATGTGCTGAGTGGATTGTGGCATCAAGGAACAATTTGTGAAACTAAAATTCAGGAACTACAAGCTTTAAGTAACTGTTTAGATCTCCAAAGTTCTACTCCAGTTCAGGATGTAGAAAAATATAGTTGCTTTTAATATTACTGACACTATGGATTAGATTTGTTCTACTACCAAAGGAGAAGGGAGAAAAGGACAGAGGAAGTTTTTTAGAGGAATTATTAGACTTCCATTGAAAACAATATAAAGTGATTAGAAGGGTTATTTTGTTTTGGAGTACAATGGTCAAACCCACCTGATCAGAGTTCAAAGAACAAAGCAAACGTTTTTTGAGAGAAAGTATAACAACAACCTAAACAAGCGTATCTTGGAGGAAAGCAATTCTCTGCATTTTTGTTCCATTTATCAGTGCACAATTACTGTCACCACTGTATGGTGTCATTAGGCATAAGGTTACAAGTGCCAGTTGGAACAAAACAAAATACAGTTATGTTGGCATAATTTTTCATTATCATCTTCATTAACCAGAGCTAGTGGGAGTAAGAGTTTATTCTTGCTCTTGTCATTGTCATGACAACACAACCAAAGCTTGTCTGCCAAGAGTCTCCCCATTGCAAAAAACCTTCCTCAACAGCCTTATTATTCCGCCCATCACACACTCACCATGCCAAGGGTGATAGGCGCCATAGAGGACACGGATTTATCCTCTGTGATTTCTTGTGACAGCCTAGTATGGTCTCTCAGCTTAAGGCAATTGCTCTGATTTCACAGTTTAATTACTGCTAATCTGAGGGAGCGTGGCCAATGCTAATGAGCCAGGAGCAATCAAAATCATAATGGCTAAACTTGCTTTCATTCATCCTATCTCAACCCCCACTCCCCGCTCCCCACCTCCCTGAAACAAGGAAGATGGACCTGCAACTTGCAATGTGCTGAGGTGAAAAGTCTGGTGTATAATTGGTTATGAAATTGTTTCAAAGGGGAAATTCAGTTTGCAAAATGCCATGGGTTTGCTGTGCCCAGTTTTGTTGAATGACTGGCATGGAAATATCTCCATTTTCTGGCACAGATCTGCTACACAGGTCCCAAAATGTGTAGACGGGCTATTCAAGGAAGATCAGGAATATCCAAAGATGCATCAGTTTGTAAGATTAGGGAAGTCTGGTGCAGGCCTTCTAGCATAGACAGACAGTTTGTTCAACATCTGTGTCTACTGAAAATGTGAACGGAAACCATCAATAAGCAGAAATTTACAAAACCTCTTGAGAATCTCCACACACACACACACACACACACACACCCAAGTAACAAACACATTCCTTCTCACCCCTTTGCCTTTTCAAAACGATTGTTCTTGCTACAAGGCCAAATTCAAGACTCTCCACTGGGTTGTAGAAGAGACACATTGATCCATAGTGGCTTGTAGCAATTTTGACTTTTACATTTATTACCCTCTACTTCTACATATATTCCTTATGGTGAAACTCACAATCATTCCCTTCATTTCATCTTTTCATTGAACAGAATCAACTAACAGCCTTACAAGAAAGGAAACGGCCAGCATCTCATTTAATATTCCTGCTTGGATCCTGTCTGTTGGAACTGCAATTAAATGAACCAAGCCTATTTTCCATATGAATATCTGCCTCCTGTTGTCTCACTGGGACACCATAAGCAGTGGCTGCAATGAAGGTCCTCCACCACCAGGATGCTACAGAAATACTGTCAGTGTTTTCCCCATGTAACTATAATAAGACATTTGCAAAGGCAATCTACACAGCATCTCACAGAGTTCTATATGCATATGTTGGGTGCCAAAGCTGCTTCTTTGAAAGACAGAAGCAAGCAAAAGGATTTCAACTGCAACATTATTGGGGAACGCTTTATGTGACTAGGTTCATTTTGATACAGTCCTCTGGCCACAAGGTCTCTCAACAAGTTTACTCATTTGAAAACTGAAAATCAATCCACCAACAATCCTGTTAAACATTTATTTACACACACACACACACACACACACACAAACACACATACCTGTGTCTGTCTGCCCCCCTGCTATCTATCATCTACTTATCTCATTCTGTTTCAGTGTATTTGTATGTATATCCTACCTACCAAATTCTATATTTCCAAATGCATTTTCTTCCAAGATGACATATAGCACATTCTGCAGAGTCAGAATAAATATTATTATTGGGTGAGGAGAAAGAAAATGGATGCAACAGGAGTAGAGTAACATCATACACATAGGTAGACTTAAAATTTCCAGGATCTGAGGGGACGGAAGTGAAGATTTTATTCTTTTAAATATTTAATGAACATTTTACTTCACAGTGAGGGAAACCATACAGAAGAGTTTTTTTAATGGAAGAAGCTCCAAGAAAACTTTCAGATGTACCTTTATTCCTGACATTCGAATCCATGTGTATAAAGAGGGATAGCTATGCAAAATGAAACTGCACAAAGGAACACTATTTTATTATGCTTTTGACCAGTGACGTGCAGTCAGGGGAGGCAGGGGAAGCGGAGCCTCACCACTCTCGTCATGAAAATAAAAAAGAATTACTCCAGGAAGCCATGAAAGTGGCTGGGAGAGGTGCGCGGCTTGGTTTAGCCTCCCTGGACATCTCAGCAGCAGCCCCAAGTGCGCCGATCTCGCCATTTTTTATATCGGGCGAGCCCAGGATCCTTGCAAGGGGAATGGGACGTGTGCAGGAGGCTCCTCAGCTCCAGCCTCAATCAGCGCAGCCGCGGTCCCCTTCATCTTGCCTCAGGAAGGAGGGGAATGGGACCACGTGTGCAGGGGAAGGGGATCGCGGCTCTGCTAATCTGAGGCTGTGTGCTGAGGAGCCTCCTGCACACGTGGTCCCATTTCCCTTGCAAGGATCACAGGCTCGCCCAATGCAAAAAATGCCTAGGTACCATGTTTCCCCGAAAATACAACCTGTCCTGCGCTCACTGACCTAGCGTTATCCCGAAAGCACCAAGTTACAGGAGCCGGGGGTGGGGGGAGCGCTCACGTTGCTTGCCGCCTTCAATATACCGCTAGGTTGGGGAGTGGTGTTCTGTCCGGCCAGAGGGGAGAGTTGCCGGGCGGCTGCTCTCTTGTGAACTGGCTCCCGAAGAGCCGGGCACAGCCTCAAGGGCGAAGCAGCCATGAGGTAACTATGCTCACGAGCAGCCGCCCGGAAAATCCCCTCTCTAGCCGGGAAAAGCGCCATTCACTGACCTGAGCAGCCGCCCAGCAAATCCCCTCTCCAGCTGGGAAAAGCGCCATTCACCAAGCCTTTGCGCAGCTCTCCCAGGCGACCGCCGCTGGCTGCTGCTGCCCGCCGCCGCCCGCCGCCCCGCTGCTCCGCTCCGTGCATAACTTCCAAACTCCAAAACTTCCAGCATCGGCCGCTCTAGGAGTGCTCTCTATGGTGGGCCGGCTGCTGGAAGACTGTCCGGAAAACTCTCTGTCCAGCAGCCGGCCCACCATAGAGAGCACTCCTAGAGCGGCCGATGCTGGAAGTTTTGGAGTTTGGAAGTTATGCACGGAGCGGAGCGGGGCGGCGGCGGGCAGCAGCAGCCAGCAGCGGTCGCCTGGGAGAGCTGCGCAAGGGCTTGGTGAATGGCGCTTTGCCCGGCTGGAGAGGGGATTTGCGGGGCGGCTGCTGAGGTCAGTGAATGGCGCTTTTCCCGGCTGGAGAGGGGATTTGTGGGGCGGCTGCTCAGGTCAGTGAATGGCGCTTTTCCCGGCTGGAGAGGGGATTTGCGGGGCGGCTGCTGAGGTCAGTGAATGGCGCTTTTCCCGGCTGGAGAGGGGATTTGCGGGGCGGCTGCTCAGGTCAATGAATGGCGCTTTTCCCGGCTGGAGAGGGGATTTGCGGGGTGGCTGCTGAGGTCAGTGAATGGCGCTTTTCCCGGCTGGAGAGTTTCCTGGCAACTCTCCCCTCTGGCCGGACAGAACGCCACTCCCCAACCTAGCGGTATACCGAAGGCGGCAAGCAACGTGAGCGCTCCCCCCACCCCCGGCTCCTGTAACTTGGTGCTTTCGGGATAACGCTAGGTCAGTGAGCGCAGGACAGGTTGTATTTTCGGGGAAACACGGTACCCAGGCATTTTTTGCATTGGGCGAGCCCGGGATCCTTGCAAGGGGAAGGGGACCACATGTGCAGGCGGCTCCTCAGCGTACAGCCTCAGATTAGCAGAGCCGCAATCCCCTTCCCCTGCACACGTGGTCCCATTCCCCTCCTTCCTGAGGCAAGATGAAGGGGACCGCGGCTGCGCTGATTGAGGCTGGAGCTGAAGAAATTTCTCCGTTTGGGCTGCGCCCCTGCGATCGGAGCAACCACGTGGTTTGATGACGTCACCAGCCTCACCAGTCATAAACGTCACCGCACGTCACTGCTTTTGACTAATAGCAAAATGGAAAAAATGAAGCTCTCCATACTAATATATAATGTTTGTAAGCTAAATACCAAGAATATTTTTTTTGCTTGTTGTCTTCGGTTTTGATAACCACCTTGCAAGCAACCTTACAAAAATAATTATTTACCCCTCAATGTCTGTTTATGGTACACAATTCCTCCCATAGAGACAGTTTACATACCCACAATTGCTTAAACTAAGCTCTGTCAGTTATTGTTTTTGCAATTCTTATCTACATCCCTAGTCTCTTAATAACTATAACATGCAACTCTGCTGATCCAGGTTTTTTTTTAATGTTTTATTTGGATTTCTCTCGATATTCATCAAATTCAAAATTACACGATTAGGTCACAGCAGAATTCTGGCTGATAAGAAAAATAAAATTAATTCTCTTCTTCCAAAACAGAGTTTATTAAACAAATTTAATTAAATATTAACTGGAATAATAATCATTTCTGCATAATGCACAAGAGACTGAGATAACCAATTACACTGCAGCTTGGTAGAAAATGCTAATTAAAATACCTTAACAGAAGTAGTCTTATGACAGAGAATATTTCCTGCAATAAATGCTTGTTTTATCTTAGCTACTCACTCCCCCTCCTGCCTTTTTGTGGAATTAATTTGCAAACTTCTCTGTCTTCAAAACAGGGGGGTGGGTGCACAATAAAATCATTTTTAAAAAAAACTGACACTTTTTTTGGCCTTCTGGCATAAATAAGTATAATACATTCTCTTCTCTACCTAAGGAACATCTGGCATTTTTTCACATCTGCATGACTATTCCTGGACCTTGTGGTTTAATCCTGTCTATAAGCAGTTCTTGTTATATTCAGTGGAAGGAGCTCCATAGGGGCAGAGTTGCTCATATGAAACATCTTATTACAACCAATGAAATTTAGGTCTTCCAACAAAACAAAGATATAGTAGTTGAGCAAATAAGATATGATGCAAATTACAAAAGGGCCATAGCTTTGATTAGATTGTCATACCAAATATCTTGAGGTTTTTTTTAAATCATATAACATCCTTGGAATGTGTTTAAATCTGTACAAATATTATACACAACCTGAACACAGCATATAATAATGAATAACACAAGGCAATAATAAACTATTGTTTTTATGTGAGGTTACAGAAAATCAACATAGAATTCAGTTATTTGTATCATTATTCCTTACTACCTATATCACCTGTTCAATCCTGGTGTCAGAAAAAAGTCCATAAACAGTGTCCAGAAAGAGTTTTTTTTAAAAAAACTTAATCAAATAAAGTAACTTTATATTCGTTCCTTTTATTTCTAACAGTCTCCTGCTTGAACAGTGGGTTGGATTAGAAGACCTCCAAGGTCCATTCCAACCCAGCTATTCTGTTATTTCATTTCTTTTTTTATTATTTTATATCCCATCACATTTAATTTTTGTAGATCCAGTAAGAAAATATTTTAGCGATTGGCTTATTATTTATATTTTCCTTTTAATTTTTAAAACTTCAGCCAGGTTTTTTTTTCTGTATCAAATAAAATATACTTTCCCAAATTAATCTCTGTTTCTCATTTGTAATACCACTTTTGGTATTTTCTCTATTTTATCAGATAAAATGTGTTCCATATATCATTCCTTCATTAATATCTTGATATTTTAGTTGATAATATAGTTGCTAATTTCTAGTTCCATTCTTCAAAGATCTCCTTTAATGTTTCTGATTTATAATGTTTTGTATCATTTTGTAAGTCCCAATATTAACTGACAGAAAGAATAGGTTTGCATTTTTCTTCTTTCTGCTTAAAATCTGGTGTCCAATTTCTAAAATAATTTTATTTGACTTGCAAAAGCCAGACTTAAACGAAGTCTTTTCCATGAGAAACTATTTATTGTTTTATAGTTAATTACAATGTCTTATGGTAAAAGTCAATATTCCAAATTTATCTGGATCCTTAATCCATTTATATTTTTAGACCAAAACCTTATTTAGGTTTTTGCTATTTATTTTAAATTATTTTAAGTTCTTAAGTTTATAGTATTTTGTTGTTATTTAGAGTTGATGAAAAAACTCACCCTTTGACTTTTCAAATCCCCCCTGAAATCCAGTATTGAGATAAGACTGTATATTTCTGCTTCAACTTATATGCTGAATATATATTCAGGGAGGCTGGACTGGAGGAATATTAATGTCGTTTTAAAATTGGAGAAAGAAACGTGCATAAACTTCACTATGTTAATGACAACTAAAATGCAAATTATCTGTAAATTCTAATAATAAAGTCAAGGGGAGGCAGTAAAAAATGTAAAAAAGACCAAACTAATGACAAATAATGAACTTATGGTTCTACAATCAAGGGGGAAAAAGCTACAGATTAGTACTTGGCAGAATAGCATTCTGAAAATAAATGGACTTTGAAGAAGCCAGTAGAAAAAAGCACTGCTGTTTCTGAACTTTTGTATTCACACCACAATACTTTGAATACATTATAGGAGAACCTAGTTCCATGTAGAAATCTATAATGCTGGGAAAGATGGAAGAAAAATAAAGTGGCCAACCAGAACAAGAATAGATAATTGATTACAGCATTGCTGCTATACCATTGGGACACCTGAAGGACTAGGATGGGGGACAGACAGACAAATTGTCTTGCAGATGGTCTTCCATGTGATTGTGTGCTAACATTTGACAACAACTCAATGGCACATAAACAAACAAATACACCACTACTTCTACAGCAAATAAACTAGGTCTACTTTTTTGTACACTTCCATATTTTCATTGTTTAGCTTCCTAGTCAGAACTAGGTCAAACCAAGGTTGACTTTGAGAAGATCTGTGCAGAATTAACTTATTTTGATATCAGCAGCCTGAATTTTTTCTGATTAGTTTTGTAAGAAGTCATAATCTGATTTGAGGTCTTTGCATGAACAAATAAAAAACTATGTGTACATAAGATGAAACTATCTCACAAACGCATCCTTCAAAACGCAGGAAGGCATTGCTAATTAGAATATTTCAGTCTCCTATTAATATTTTTGGAGAAATCCTCTTTTCTCCAATCTGCAAATATTGTTATTCCAATTTTTGAACCACGTTATTCAGGATAGCTTTCCTGTGAGGCAGAAAAAGTTATAGAGAAAGCAGGAAACAACAAGCATAGAAGCTAAAATATGAGAATTTCTGGAAATTAGTTTAAGGATTTGGAAGAGGAAAGGGAGAGCAGCTTACACTGGAGAAGTTGCCAGGCCTGTATCCCTTCATGTGCGGTATAATTTCTTATATGGTATTCTGCTCACTGGCATGTGCTGTTGTTATTGAAGTTGTATTTCTTCAATTGTATGAACTGGTCCAATTTCTAAGCTATAATAAAGCTGCCGCCTTCTGTTATTCTAAAGGAATTCTTTGGCTGCTGTTGGTTTTTCTCCCGAAAAAGGTGAAGTGCCAGTGGCCCTGCCTCTCTTTCTCTCTTGAAATAAATCAGATAAACCAGACAAGACAAAGAAGGATGAGGTTAGTTTTAAGGCAAAACTAGTAATGGGAAATATGAAGGGGTTGGGGGATTAGGAGGGGAAAAAGAAGGCAATCGTTCCAGCAAAAAAACAAGAAAACTGTCAAGTGAAGTTTTTTTTTTTTTAAAGGAAGAAGAAAATGGAGAATTATCAGAGTCACATTTCATCTCTGCAATTCCCTTCCCTGCTACAAAAAGATCTTTAACTGTTCCAGGGAAATTTCAGATTAACTTGGGTGAAACTGTGAGAATGATTAGGAGAATTCTAATGTATTTTCATTCATTATAATAACTGAAGCCAGAAGTTTCATTTGACCTCGGCCAATACGATACAATCCTTTGAATGGGAAAGAAAAGGAGATAATCTAATATTGATACCTTCAACCAACTGACATTGCATAAAATGACAAGAGTCATTTGAGGCCTTGGCTTTCATTTCAGAGGTCAACAGGCTGCACATTCTCATCTGTTTTAATGTACCAAAATAGGTGAAGTATGGATATCAACAGAGATTTTAGAAATGTGCAACAATATGAATGGAAGAGGGAAAGAAAGAAGTTAAGGGCTTAAATTTAGATGCCTTTAAAAGAGCAAGCCTTGTGGAGTGGCAAAAATTACATATATACAGTATGCAGAATTATTAGGCAGGTTGTATTTTGGAGGATTGATTTTATTATTGAACAACTACAGTGCTTTCGCTCAATCCAAAATTTTAATAAACTTCAAACCTGAATATTTAAGAAAGTAAAAGTGAGGTTTTGGCTTTCTTAAGAGAATATCTATATGTGCACAATTATTGGGTGACTATTAATGTGCAGAATTATTATGCAACTAAATGAAAAGTGTAAGTTTGTTCATCTCACTCGTTCATTTGCATGGGTTAAAGTGAGAATAATAAACAAACAAAATAATCAAAATAATCAAATAAACATTTCTGACACTTGAAAAAAAAGTGACAAATATAGCCACCCTTCTTTTCAGTAACAGTCATAACCCTTCCATTTATGGAGTCTGTCAGTTTCTTGATCTGTTGACAATCAACCTTTTGTGCAGCCTCAACCACCGCCTTACCGGACACTGTTCAGAGAGGTGTACTATTTTACTTCACCACAAATCTCCCATTTAAGAAGGGCCCATAAGTTCTCAATAGGATTCAGGTCAGGTGAGGAAGAGGGTGATGTCATTATTCTTTCATTCCTAAGGCCTTTACTGGCTAGCCAAGCAGTGGAGTACTTTGATGCATGCGATGGAGCATTGTCCTGCATACAAATAATTGGTCTTCTTGAAAGATGCAGACTTTTTCCTACCGCTGCTTGAAGAAAGTGTCTTCTAAAAACTGGCAGTAGGTTTGGCAGTTGATTTTGAGTCCATCTTCATCCCAAAAAGGTCCAACTAGCTCATCTTTAACAATACCAGCCCATATCAGTACCTTCCCTCCACCTTGCTGGTGTCGAGATGAAGTGATGCTCTGTCCCCATTACTGATCCAGCCATGGACCCATCCATCTGGTCCGTCATCTCTCATCTCATAAATCCCTTGAAAAGATCTGCCTCAGATATTTCTTGGCCCAATCTTCCCGTTTCAACTTATGTGTCTTGTTCAATAGTGGTCAGGTTTCAACCTTCCTTACCTTGGCCATGTCTCTGAACACTGAACACCTTGTACTTCTGGGCACTCCAGGTAGGTTGCAGTTCTGGAATATGACAGCACTGGAGGATAATGGGTTCCTGGTAGCTTTATGTTTGAGTCTTTTGAGATCCTTGGCACTTAATGTGCGTCTTTTGTTTCTTGCGACCCTGTTGATTATTTGCAACAAAATGTTTGATAGTTCTGTGATTACGCCCCAATATCTGAAAGACTTTTTATGATTTTTCACTTTTCAGAATCAGTTAAATCTCTTTTTTGGCCCATTTTGCCTGAAGAGAAGAAGCTGCCCAATAATTATGCACACCTTGATGTAGGGTGTTGATCTCCTTAGGCCACACTGTCCCTCATTATTCAAATACACATCACCTGATATGCTTATATCCAATAAGCATTCAAGTTTATACAGCTTGGAGTTGCCCAATATGCATAAAAATGATGATATGGTCAAAATAATCACTTGCCTCATAATTGTACACATAGTGTAATTTGGGATAAGAATATATTAATGGGACAAACTGAGATTTCCTGCTTGCTAAATTGGCTTTCTGTCAAGGCATTGGATATATTGTCTGGATTCATATTAGATGTAACCCTATGGTTTGTTGATTAAGTCATAGTCAGTTGCAACATAAATCATATGATTTCCCAGAGTAAATACAAATAATGTAGTTGCTGTTCTTTTATCACTAGCACGATTAAAGAACAACAAATAAGATTGTAGACTTCAATATTCTAATTATATCCTGTAACTGTTCTATTACCAAATTAAGATTGATGTTCGGGCCTTTGTCAGCTGAGTAAAGAAACCAAACAAATGAATGCAAGTATGTATTTCCAAACTTCCATTTATAGGATACATCTTTTCCAAATGAAATAATTTTCCAAATAATTACAGGTAGTCCTTGATTTACAACCATGATTGAGCCCAAAATTTATGTTACTAAATGAGACGTTTGTTAAATGAGTTTTGCCCCATTTTATGAACTTTCTTGCCCAGGTTGTTAAATGAATCATTGCAGTGGTTAAGTTAGCAATCTGGTTGTTAAGTGAATCTGGTTTCCTCATTGACTTTGCTTATCAGAAGGTTGCAAAAGCTGATCACATGATTTTGGAACACCACAACTGTCATAAATATGGACCACTTGTTAAGCATCTGAATTTTGATCACGTGACCTGCTGCAATGGTCGTAAGTGTGAAAAATGGATTGGATTGGATTGGATTTATTGGATTTATATGCCGCCCTTCTCCCAAGGACTCAGGGCGGCGTATAGCATTAAAAAACACATAGTACAAAAGTTAAAAGGAAATTAGAAACAGTCCAAAAAACAAACCCAATTTATATAACACTCACATTTTAAAAAATAAATAAAATTAACAGGCCAGGCCGGCTTGCTGGAAAAGCCAACTGCTTAGGGCACGTCGGAAGGACCAGAGGTCAGGGATTATGCGAAGCTCCAGGGGCAGCTCATTCCAGAGGGAAGGCACTCCCACAGAGAAGGCTCTCCCCCTGGGGGTCACCAGCCGACACTGTCTGGCCGACGGCACCCTGAGGAGGCCAACTCTGTGGGATCGTACTGGACAGTGGGAGGCTATTGGTGGCAGTAGGTGGTCTCGCAGGTACCCTGGGCCTAAGCCATGGAGCGCTTTAAAGGTCATAATTAGTACACCCGGAAGACAACCAGTAACCAGTGCAGGCCGCCTAAAAGGGGTGTAACATGGGAGCACCTAGGTACCCCCATGATAACCCGTGCGGCCGCATTCTGGACCAGCTGAAGCCTCCGGGTGCTCTTCAAGGACAGCCCCATGTAGAGAGCGTTGCAGTAGTCCAGGCGAGAAAGGACGAGGGCATGAGTGACTGTGCACAGAGCATCCCGATCCAGGAAGGGGCGCAACTGACATACCAGGCGAACCTCGTAAAAGGCCCCCCTGGTCATGGCCGTCAGATGTTCTTCTAAACTAAGCTCTCTGGATGGGAAGCAACAGTCTCAAACTCAACCCCTCCAAGACGGAGTGGCTGTGGCTACCGGCGCCCCGGTTCAACCAGTGGGCTCCATCGCTGGCCATTGGGGGCGAGCAACTGGCCCCCGTGGAGCGGGCACACAATTTGGGCGTCCTCCTGGATGCCCGGCTGTTGATGGATGACCATGTGGCAGCCGTGGCGAGGGGGGCGTTCCACCAGGTTCGCCTGGTGCGCCAATTGCGTCCCCTATTGGACATTCGCACAGTCACTCATGCGCTGGTGACGTCCCGTCTGGACTACTGCAATGCTCTCTACATGGGGCTTCCCTTGAGATGCACCCGAAGACTGCAGCTGGTCCAGAATGCGGCCACGCGGGCAATCACGGGGAGTACTAGGTACTCCCATATAACACCCCTCCTGTGTGAGCTGCACTGGCTACCTGTGGTTTTTCGGGTGCGTTTCAAGGTGTTGATTACCATCTTTAAAGCGCTCCATGGCACAGGACCTAGTTACCTGCGAGATCGCATCCTACCCCATACATCCCTGCGACCAATTCGCTCTCACAGGGAGGGACTCCTCCGGGTGCCATCCACTAAGCAATGCCAGCGGGCGGCGCCCAGGAGTAGGGCCTTTCTGTGATGGGCCCAACCCTCTGGAATGACCTCCCCTCCAATATTAGAATCACCACTGACCTCCGCTCCTTCCGCAAGAAACTCAAGACCCACCTGTTCCAATTAGCTGGCCTGGCCCAATTATAGTTTTATTCTTCAATCCTCCTGGCCGGTATTTTAAATTTCTGGGGTAGATTTTTAACGTTGTTTTAATTTTATTATTATTGTACAGATTTTTATGTAATTCGTTTTTACGGGGTTCTGATGTTTTTCTATGTATATGGTATTTTAACTTTTGTCTATACACCCGCCCCAAGTCCCTTCGGGGAGAGGGAGCGGTTTATAAATTTAATAAATAAAATAAATAAAAATAAATAAGCCGCGTATCCAGGAGGACTCCCAGATTGCGAGCCTTCTCTGAGGGGGCTAAAATTTCTCCCCCTATCATCAAAGATGGAACAAGATGCACAAATCGGGATGACGGAAACCACAGCCACTCAGTCTTGGAGGGATTGAGCTTGAGCCTGTTCCTCCCCATCCAGATCAGCACAGCCTCCAGGCATCGGGACATCACGTCGAGGGCATCGTTTGGGTGATTTGGGGTAGAGATGAAAAGTTGGGTATCATCAGCATATTGATGATACCGTACCCCAAAACCACGGATGATCTTGCCCAGCGGTTTCATATATATGTTGAACAGTAGGGGTGAGAGAACCGACCCCTGGGGCACCCCACAAGTGACGCGCCTGGGGGTCGATCTCTGCCCTCCAATCAACACAAACTGCGACCGATCCGATAGGTAGGAGGAGAACCACCGTAAAATGGTGCCCCCCACTCCCAACCCTCCGAGTCGTCGCAGTAGGATACCATGGTCGATGGTATTGAAAGCCGCCGAGAGGTCTAATAGGACCAGGACAGAGGAGCAGCCCCTGTCCCGGGCCCGCCAGAGATCATCGACCAACGCAACCAATGCCGTCTCCATGCTGTACCCGGGCCTGAAACCCGACTGAAACGGATCCAGGTAAAAATGGTCATATGTCACTTTTTTCAGTGCTGTTGTAACTTTGAATGGTCGTTAAATGAATTGTTGTAAATGGAGGACTACCTGTACAACTGCCAAAGCATTCTTTAATATTTTTCTTCATCATCAAGCAGGGCAATATGCAACCTTTTTACAATAGCAGTACCCCAACGTGGTTTGAAAATAAGCAGATTTGGGTTGTTGGATTTTCAGGTATAAAAAAACTGGTTGGCATAACCTATATAGTGATCTTTATTCATACAAGGGATATTTTCCCAAATTGCAAATATATTTTGGGTTGACAGGATCTGATAAGGCTGTCTGATTATGGTAATCAATCAAAATTAGCTATTAGATCAAATGAGTTCCAGTTTACTTCCATCACAGATTCAGAACTTCCCAATCCTTTCCAAGATAAATAAAAGTGCCAAACTCACCCCAACCTTTTCCCTCTATGGTGATTTCTAACTGGCTCTCATAATTCTAAGGCAATATGGGGCAGAGTAATCTCTGAATATATTTACCAAATTTCAGGTTGTGGATTTTATTGATTGATCACATTTATATGACTGTCTACTTTACAAGAAGCAACCCTAGGCAATGTGCAACAATCAATAAAAATAACAATTATATAAATGCAGTCAATATAAAGACATAAAGTAATCATTAAAAATTAAAATATATTCAAAAGTAAAATATACAAACCACAAACATGGAGAGGCTGAACATATCTAATAAGATGTTATTAGTTCCCTGGGACCGCCCAAGTCTGGTGACAAAACCAGGTCTTCTGGAATGATAGCAGGATGGAGCTAATCTTACTTAGTGGGGAGAATATTCTACGGTGGCATGGCAGAAAAGTTCCACTCCTAGGACCCACAAATGTAGTCCTTGGTAGTTGCTATCTGCAACAAACCTTCTCTGTTAGATGTAATGAGTTGGTATCAGGCATGAAATCCCCTTACCTTCGCTACCGGTTCAGAACTGGAAGTGTGTGTGTGTGTGTGTGTGTGTGTGTGTGTGTGCTCGCTTCGATTGTGTACGGCGCTTCTGCACATGTGCAGATCATCTGTGATGAAGTTTGGACAGGAGGGCGGAGCCTCCCACTGCTGCCACTACTTGTTCACCTGAATGGTCTGTTGTAATTGTGGAAGGTGGCGTTTCAAATAACTTGGCCATCATGTTACCCATATTAAGAATGGACGGAAATTCCAAGATGACTGGAAAACTCCATGTTGTGGAATCCTTGGGTAGATAACTCTTTGGATGAAGGTCTGCTTGTGAACAACTTGATGTTTCAGAAAAGAACAGTTACAGCTGTCACTTTTTAAAAGAAATCTTATTAAATTAATCAGCTTTAGTTCATTAACTGATTAATCAGCTAGGCTATAATCCTTTAATCCTTGGGGGAATAAGTTCCTGAACAAAAATGCTTAGGTGGCATTGTAAATCTGCATTAATTTTGTAGGGTAAAATAATTTTGGGGGGGAAACAAAGTTTAATCGTTTCTCCCCCCCCCCACAACTGTTTCTATTTTATTTGAAAAAAGTTAAACTCCAACAAATTTTAAAAAAAGAAAAAACACAAAACAAAACATTGAACAAAAAGGTGCATTAAAGGATAAAAACAATCAACACATATACACATATCATCCCCCTTACTTGAATTCTGATTAATAATAATAATAATAATAATAATAATAATAATAATAATAATAATAATTAGACAAGCTTAAAGCTTTGAAACCCTCTGTTAAGAAACTGTTATTGTTAATCAACTTGTATAAAATTTACCACAGCATCTCATCTATCCTAAATCCTTCCAAGAAATAAGGGATCAAATATTCACATTTGTTTCTTAACACCATCTCTTACAAATTGTTGCATGATTAAATATGATAAATTCAGTCTCCACAACAGTCTATCATTCCAACAGAGCGCAGATGAAACTGGTTTCTGACTGAATGTGACATATTCATTCCCTAACGTCTTTTAGTCTTCCTAAGAAAAACCAATTTGTCACTTCTCCTTTCAGACAGGCTTCTAGTACTATAAAAGAATGCAAACTTAAACTTCAGAGAGGGATATGCAAGCATCTCAGTTCGTTCTATCCATATCTCTTTCCAGACTTCAGTCCATATCTCTTTCCAGACGTTCCAACAGTTCGTAGCTTTCCAATCGCATTCCTTTTGTGAATCTAATTTATCCAGAACTACATGCAGCTGAATATTTTCCACAGCCATTACCATTTTATCAAACTTTTAAAAAAAGTTTTCAACTAAAACATTAATGTTACCAAAAGGTCTTATTCTGGATATCAGCCACCATTTCTTGTCTGTAATGTGATACATTGTTGCTCTATGAAATTCAACCAAGAAACAAAGAACACTGAAGCAGAAAAAAAAACCCAGTAAAAATGTTTTCTGGATATTTCAATCCAAGATTAAAAGAAAAATTAAAAAAAGTAAAGTCCAAGTATTTTGCAAATTTTAAAAAATGCAAAAACCATGGGGTTAAAATCCAATATTAATGTAAATCAAATAAAGGCACTTTCACTATGCAGGTCATGCCATGTTTTCATGGGGGGAGGGGGGGACAAAAGATATTCAAAAGAACAGCATAAATCAAAGGCGGGGAGGGGGGAGAATAGACTCTAGCAGGTAGTTAAAATGAATCAGCATTCAGACCTTCTAAAGACAAAAAGCTGAGTAAAAACAGAAGATTCAAAAAGTAAAGTTAAAACCCAGGCACGCTTAAGAAAACGAACTGCTGAAAGGAGAATGTACACCTATGACTTTCTGACCACTTCCAAAGGGAACTGGAATCTTCAAGACTTCCCTTCCCAGACTGATCCATAGCCTTCCAAAAGCTGTCTTGGGTCATTCCTAAGTGCTCCCATTCAAATCCAGAAAGCAGCACTGCTTTAGCAGCAAAATCAGTAGATTGTTGGCAAGAGAGAAAAAGCCTCTTACTTCAGCAACCATCTTATGGATATCAGTTTAATTGTGTCAATATGACACACTTTAGTATTTCAGAACGCTGGTGAAGAGAATGAGGCATTGGACTAGAACTGTATTTTTTAATCTCAGCAGCTTTAACTGTGTGGACTTCAATCACATAGAGCCAATGCTTTGAAACCGATGGTCACATCTGCATTAGAATGCCCAACATTTAATTGCAATTTAAACGCAAAAGAATTGTGAAAGAATAACCTATTGTTTTCCTAAATAGAAATTATGGTAATACATAATTGCTATTTGCAAAAAAGTGAGTTCTTACCATGCTCCTGATTATTTATTTATTATTTATTAATTATGTGACTCAGATTTGTTTTTGGATTTCAGAGCAATAATTCCATATTAGAAAAGCAAGTGGTGGGGAGATGGAAACAAGCAAAGTGAAAACAGTAGATCTGGAGTATCAGGAAATCGCAGTAAATTGTTTGGTATTTACGTATTAGTATTGGCTTTTACTACTAGAAAGTGGAAAATTGGGGAATATTTTGCTTCAAATGCCAAAAATAGATTGCCTGCTCTTAAATACAAAGATGGCATAGGTGGAAACTTTTGCTGTTCCGCCTCATGTGGCAAAATTCCTGGGCAGGCTCCATCACTTCCATCTACAACCAAGGTCTTCTAAATGAATGCCAGATTCATCCCTAGGCAGGCTTCTAATTTCTTTCAAGACTTTCAAATGCATTTTGCTGAAAATATGCAGATTGTATATGAGTATGATAAATGATGGAACAAGGCTGAGCATTAAAATCGGCTTGGAAGGCCATTGCAATAAAGTCCTTTTCCAAATGGTGTGGAAGATCATTGGTTTGTAAAATTAAGATGGCATGAGAGGCTTAGTATACGGGCATGATCTCATTAGACCAGAACTTGAATAATCTTGTAATTCTTCATTTCTCCTTCTTGTTTCCAGAATTCAAGGTGATGTAAATAACCTGTTCTCTAATTTTATTCTCTCAATCTGTAGGATATAAATGTCTGAGAGGTACTTCCTGGTCCATGCAACAAATGATTTTTCACAAACAGGTCCACCCATCAAAGTAAAGTCTTATCTTAAAAGGAAAGACATATTTCTTCTAATCAAAACTGCATATAACCTGTTTTCCTGAAAATAAGACCTCCCTGAATAATAAGCCCAACTGGGCTTTTGAGCACATGCACTAAAATAAGCCCTCCCCCAAAAATAAGTCCTCCCTGAAAATATTGCAACACAGCAGCAGCCATGAGGTGACCATGCTCACTGCCTCCTGCACCTAAAAAATAATAAGACCTCCCCGAAAATAAGGCCAAGTGTTTATTTCGGGGGTCAAAAGAAAATAAGACCCTGTCTTATTTTTGGGAAAACACAGTACGTACTAGGTCAATAAATAGATTTTAAAAATGTTCAGCCTTTATCTTAAAAATGCATCCTTCAACCCTTGGAATATCCTCCTTTTCAATTAAATGATTCCCAACACAACTTAGATACATAATCCTGATCCTGCAAGAACATTGCTTCCTCCTGTCCTTGAAACTTCTCCAACTGAGGAATTCTCTGGGAGAGAAATGACTCTTTCATTGAACCTAATAGGTATTAGTTTCTAAACAGGCAAAATAATGCATGATACAAAATTAATTTAAGGAATTCGCTGCCACAGAATCTGTTGATGGTTCCTATATTTGTAGACTTTCAAGAGGGAGTAGAAAAGACAATATTGTGTAAACTAACAATAACTATTAATAATAGGGCTTCATCAAACATTTCATTTTAAAGGTATTATGTCCTTAGAAATAAGTTGCTATGGGGCAACTATGGAACCTTTCCGGAGTCATCTGGTGACTATTGAGAGAAGCAGTTGCTGGATTAGAAGGTTATATGATCTGTTTTCAAAAACACATTTGATGTATTTTACTTTAATTAAAATAACGTGATGTTTAATAAATTAATTAACGTTAATTAAAGTTAGCTCTTCAGAGTCTTTCCTAACACCTGCTACCAAGTATTTTTAAATGTCAAATACTAGGAATTAAATCTGGACTTTCTACATCCAAACACAACCCATGTTCCACCCTGGAATTTCAGTCCTTAAAGTAAGGTTGAATACATTTTCAGGTGATGGACAATCGTTTGTTCAGTATTATGGTTTCACTACAGCATTTTTTGTCTTCACTCAGGCCCTCAAATAGCTCTTTTCTAATTCTGAAGATGTTAATTCCTAAAAAACCCTCGAAGATCTTATCTTAAACGTTATCCTTGGTTGACAGGTTTTCAATACATATGTTTCCAATCTTAAGCTCACACACATTTTTTTATTTGTTAAGGATGTGATTCAGAGAAGAGTAAGAAGCATCAATAACTTGTTGGCTTCATCTCTAGTCTACTGTTAATGAATAGAATTTCATCAACAGCAATGTTGCATCCATGAATGAAAAAATTGGGAAGCCTCATTTTCATATAAGTAGGTTTCTTATAGAAGAACAATAATACTCAGTAGTAGCCTCTGGACATCAACAGTATAAATAAGCTCTTTATGTCATGAGGTGATTAAGTATCATTATAATGACTTGGCTTCTCTCCTAGACTACTAGAGCATGTCTATTGAAATGGCTAGAACTACCATTAAAAGCCACTTTATTCTTGTCTGCTGATAACATATCAAGAGGTGCTAATGGTAAATTTGATAACAAAAGAGATGTATATTAATCATTTCTAATTTATCGTATAGCATCTTTATCATTTTTCAGTTTGTATTCTAAAAGTTGTGACTCTGCAAACACCTCCCAGATCTGAGGAGAAGTCACATGAAAAGAAACATCATCAAAAGTAGAGTAGGTATGTAAGATGGTAATCCACTTCCAGAAGGCTCATAAACAGCTATAGAAGAAAATGACCAATGGGTACTTAAAGACATTATTGAATAAATGACTGAGTGAGAGAAGAGGGATTATTATCTCAGCAGCACAGTGGGTAGAACTAGGGAAACTGAAACTTATGGAGATACATAGAAAGAAGAAGAAGGAGAACCATAAAATAATCTAGATGGGGGAGCACCAGAGTGGAGGTGGTTGATTGAGAAACAACAGATCCTACCTCCCCTCATCTTACCCCGACCTCCCTCTTTGTAATTTGACCAACAAACAAACAAACACAAGCCAACCAGCCAGATTTGGAGTAGTTAGAATTCTGGTATATCTTATTTATTTCTTAGGAAATTGTGAGAGTACAAAAGCTACATTAAATATATTAGTTAGAAAGAAGTGTCTTCTTGTAAAGTGAAACAAAAAACTGAGAAAACCACCTTTCCCAATCCCATTTTCAGAGATGAGAGCTGCATATCTGTAGTCACAAAGACTACAAGATCAGGTCTACAAAACCTGAATAACTACTAGAGGGCAGCAAATATCTGTATTTTTCTACTGATAGAAGAGAATATTTGTAGCTCAGGACTGAACTGTGGAGTCCTTGGTACTCTCTGAACTTGGCTATTTTCTTGCAGACATTTCATTAGCAATTTAAATGTCTTACCAGAATATACAATGAAAACTCCTTAATTTCACCACACACAAGCAGACTTAACCATGGTCTCAACTATGAAACTGTGAACGTCCTAGACCAATCCAAGTCCTAAACTTCCACAGAATTCCTGGAAGGCTTGCACTCAGACAAATTAGCCATCAATAGGCACATAGACATAAATAACAGCTAGGTTGCCTCAAAACAGGCAATCAACAAGCCAAAAATGAAACAAAAAGACCACCAGCAATCAACACCCAATTGAGCAAGGATTTATACCAAGACTGATATTAGACTAACAACCAAGAATTTTTTGTCTAACGCATATGTATAAGACGTGGTTGCAGTATTAATATTATTATTTATCTCTTATTTTTTACTTCCCTCTTTTATTGCCTATACACTTTGGCATTGTGATTTGTCACATTATTATTATATGCTGTTGTAGATACACTGAATGCTTCTGTACTGGAGACAAATTCCTTGTATGTCTGATATTTGAACAAATAAATAAAGTGTAAGTAAACACTACCCCAATCAGGCAATCACCAGTCTAAGTGCTATTACTACTGCTATCATCACAAGATGTAAGCTGTTCCAAGTAAAGCTGCATTGAAATTGATTGATGATGATTCTGTCAATGCTGATGGTGTTCAAGTAATGCTCCAGTTGTTTTGGAACTGCATGTCAATTATTATTGGTATTGTCTTTGCTTTCCTTTGCCCCTGTCAGTTCACTTCTATTTGCAGATCTTTATATTTTGTGATTTTTCTCCAATTCTTTCTTTTCTATTGTGCTGTTTCCAGTATTGTTATGTATCTACTATATTATTGTTAATGTTACTCTCAAGGCAAAATGAAAGCATTATGTGTCACACAGTGCAGTGAAGTGCATTTCCAAATATCAAGCCACAGATTTTCTTTCTGATTGATCTTTTCTTTTTATTATATAAATCCCAAGCTTTTAGAGGCATGCATCTTGAGCTGCTGGGCTGATAGGGTGGTTAGCAAAATCCATGCCAGCTTGCTTCCATCCTTTTTCATTTATGCTACTGGTTCAGCAAGCACATTTGTGACTGATGGGGGAGAAAAATGAAAAATTGCAGCTTGGTTACCCAGACAGGAAACACGGAGCTTAGCTTAGCACCCATGACAGGGAATCTGAGGCTCAGACAGAGCAAAAAACCCTATTGCCTTTTTCTGTTTGGCTATAAAGCTTTGTGTGTGTGTGTGTGTGTGTGTGTGTGTGTGTGTGTGTGTGAGAGAGAGAGAGAGAGAGAGAGAGAGAGAGAGAGAGAGGGAGGGAGGGAGAGAGAGAGAGAGAGAGAGAGAGAGAGAGAGAGAGAGAGAGAGAGGGAAGCAATGTCATTCTATTCCACATTTAATCTAATCCAATATTTCAACCACCAAATAAACATTGACAAAATGACTGGAGTCTATATTACCATTTATGGCCGAAATATCTTATATTGGTGTAAGTACTGAGGTCACATCTACAAGATCAACACTTGTTGTAGAATTGGTGTGTCAATTTATTATTTTGATTTCCTTTCCCTTCCCTTATTCAAGGTCTCATTTAAGAGTTACATCTTCTGTTCAACTTTACTTCCTGCCCTCATATTTCCAAATCCATCAAAATGCTTTTACAGGAATTTTTCACTTTCCTAGTTATATCCCCATACTGCTGTAGGCCTAAACTCAATGCAACACATTAAAACATTTACTGAATCTCCATTTGGTGATTTCAAGCATCTGGAAATGGCTAAGTGAGATGGAGTAAGTTTAGCTCTATTATTTATCCAAAAGGCAATTATTCAGAAATTGTGCATATATTTCAAAATACTCAATAAAAACTTAGGAAAACACAAGAGAAAAGAAAGGGAAAATGCATTTGATAGTTGTTCCAACATTTCACTGATGTCTTGCTTTTGAAGGATTTCTTGAGGTTTCTTGTAGGTTCTAGGACTGGTAATAGTTTCCTTATTCCTAGTAATTGTATCAGAGAGAAATGTGATTTTGCTGAAGAAGTTGAAGAATTAAACCGAATGAGAAACACTTCCTGGTGATTACTGTGAACCCTACCTATCTGCCTACCAATCATTTGTATTGACCTATTTATATATAAATTACAGGCAGAGGTAGCAGATTCGCACAACCCAAACAAATGCAAAAAAAATGAGGCAAAATGATCAGTATTTATTTGGAAGCAAAAGCTGGTATTTTCCCAAGGTCATATCCTGAAACTTGATGCTCCAGTGTTATAACAGTGGTCCAGTACTGCACTGACCCTCCGGTGCTAAATCTGCTAGCATTGAGTTCCTTGCTTAAGATCAAGAATGACTGGTATAATTTAAGGTGTCTTTTCAAGAACTGAGTACTATTTAAATGTCCAGGGGACTCCTTGATGCTGAGCTTGATTGTTTGAAGATGTTTCATTACTCAACTAGAAAGTAACAATCAGGTACCCATGGAATCATCAGCAGTCAGGCTTGACTCTAAGATACTGTTTATCTTTTATAGATTTTCATGTAATGCTAATGGAATGGAATTTGGGAATTGTCAATTCTGTGCCTATTCACCAAAGGAGCATGTAAATTGAAGGTTCTTCCTTGATCTCCAGCTGAACAAGCAGCATGCTAGAGCAAAGTAATGATTACAAAGTGGTTGTATTTGGAGCTGCTGGCGTTGGTAAGAGTTCTTTGGTACTTTGTTTCATACAGGAGACCTTCTGGAAGACATACATCACCGTTGTTGAAGATACATATCACCAGTTGATCAGCTGTGACAAGAACATCTTTAGATCACAGATACCACTGGAAGTCACCAATTCCATCTCAAAAGAGGCCATGCATTCATGTTAGTATATTCTGTGACCGACAGGTAATCTGTAAAAGAGCTCTAACCAATCTATGAGCAGATCTGTCAGATCAAAGGAGACGTTCAGAAAATCCCAATTATACCGGTAGGAAACAAGAGCAATGATCCTCAAAGAGAAGTGGGCACCAGTGAAGGAGAAATCCTTACCACAAAATGGCTTTTTGAAGACCTCTTTAATTTGGAAAAGAGAAGAAATGTAAGTCTTCAAGTGGATGGCAAGAAATCAAAGCAGCATTGAATGAAGGATAACTGAGAAGCAAATGTTCTGTGATGTGACACCTACTGTGTGGCTAAAATAAGAGTGCAGTCTTCATCTTGCAGGACATCTATTCAGAGAAAATTCTGATTATTGAAATTTTCAGAGGCTAAGTATACCTTTTAAGATATTTGTGCTAAATGTGGGTTGGATAATTTGAATTTAAACTTAATTTAAATTTAAGAACTTAAGGGTGGTTGGATTTTGCATGTTCCCTTTTCTGCAAGCATCAACTATGCCTACTGCAAACCAGCCAATACTGTTCTATGGTCAAGTGCATTGCAGGCTTAATATTATTTTTTCCACTTTTATCAAAAATGGAAAAAGTGGAAAAAGTGGAAAAATAATATTAAGCCTGCAATGTACTGCTACATTTTTATATTTTCTTCAATTTGCAACACTTTGAAATTCTTTTACAAATACTAACGTAAATAAGCAAATCACACCAGGATTCTACTGACTAAACCAGTACGATTAGACAGTACTATAACTAATACTTGCATATACTTGGAGCCAAAAATAAATGCTTACAGATAGAACTTAACTACAGTAGTTCTCTGATTACTGTAGATTATTTGCATTATTTATGGTGGTCCTTCAAATATGTACATTTATAGGAAAGAAACTTTGTTCTCAAGTGTTCCAAGTTATATGTAAGTACTTTGTATGTGGTAATTCTGCATTGGAAATATTTTATGTGAATGATTAAAATTAAATGAGTTTTTAATGTGAAAAAAATCAGCACAAGTCAGACTGGAATTTGTCTCTTGTTTATATTTGGTAGCTTGCCCTGGAAGTGTTGGTGGGAGTATAGTTTCCTCCTTGGTAGTTCATTAATTGTTATTGTTATTAAGGTTATTGTTTTTGGACTGTTTGTCTGATGTTGATCTCTGCTTATCTGAATGGTGGTTGTTGGATGGAATGTGTTCTAGGATTTTTTGTGTGTTTTTTTCCTAGGATTCTTATCTATCTATCTATCTATCTATCTATCTATCTATCTATCTATCTATCTATCTATCTATCTATCTATCTATCTATCATCTATCTATCTATCATCTATCTATCTATCTATCTATCATCTATCTATCATCTATCTATCTATCTATCTATCTATCTATCAATCATCTATTTTCTGCTTATCTTGCTATGGGGCTGCTCTAGGCGGCTTATAACTCTAAAAAAGAAATGAAGAGTGTAAGCAAAAGACATTAGAAGACCAAAATAAACAATGAAAAAGAACCCAACAAGAATAAAACAATATATGCGTATCGATGTCTGATTGGCATTCATGCAAATCAGACATCAATACACATATATTGTTTTATATGTGGTGGATTTCTATTTAGTACTGGTTTGCTTGCGAGTATGCGCGCATGCTTGGGCATGCACATGATGCTTCTGCGCATGCACAAAAGATTCTGGGTGGGTGGGCGGAGCCTCCAGCCTCCGCTGCCACTACCGGATCGCCTGATCCAGGACGAACCAGGAGCAACCCACCTCTGATGCCAATTTTTTAGGAATTCCCTAGTGGTTTTGGATTTACCATGGTTTGGGTAGCAAATAGCTTCTGGGTTGAAACTATGGTTAAGTTTGTCGGTATGGTAATTTTTGTCCTGTCTGATAGTTGGTGCTTGGGGATGTACTCTGCTAGTTTTCTTTCTGTCTGTTCCATATAGTAGCTGTAACAGTCCTTGCACTATATGTTTTATATGACTCCTACTTTTTCTTCATGGGCTAATATTTTGGTTTGCTTAAAATGTTTTGAAGAGGTTTATGTCCTATGGTGATGCCATGTAATAGTACTGTAGTTGGTCATTTGTGGGTATATTCAATATTTTTGATGCACGGGAATGTTATCGTTTCGTGGGTTGTATTGCTTTGCTATAGTAGAGGTAGAATGCAGGCGTGTCCACAAGGTATAGTCACTGAAGTCAAGATGTTGATATGCAATTGATATGATATATTTGAAGTTCTGATTTTCTTCGTATGTGTCATGAATGTGCATGAAAAATATGTGGAACTTTAACTGACCTTTGTGGCTATCATTTGCCTTTTTTGACTATACCTTGTGGACACCAGTCACAAATGATGCCAACCGAGTGAGCAAAAGACCAATTTAAAATATGCATAGGCAAATTAATTCACTGAGGGCCTCTGGAGCTTTAAAAATATTTATTTTAGCATAAGTTTAGCTATATATTGCTTAGCAGGAACACCTTACATTTCACAGGCATGCTATTAGCATGGCTAAGATGATGCAATGAGGACATAGGAGTGGTGGTGGTGGAAAGAATGAGAAGGAACCAGATCACTGAGAAGACTTTTAGCCTGTAAATATATCCGTCCCTTCTTTTATACAGATACTAATCCCTTTCTTCTTCCTTGGCTGGAACGTTTCCAGAAGCTCAACATGAGCAAAAGGCTAATGAAATGTTCTGTTTATAGGCTCCAATAATTCATATTTAAGACTCACAAGAAGGTTACAGCTGGGTTTAGCCATGTGAGGCCAATCTCCAGCTTTTAATAACTAAAGACTGTTTTTTTTTCTAACATGGCTATGAAAAACCAATGTAAGGAAAGCAGTTACACAAAAGAAGAAGAAAAAACACACAACCCATCTCTGTTAACAAAAGTCCAAAGAACCAAGCCTCAGTATTACACAGCACAATGGAATATAGTTTAATGTATATTTTAATGAAGCAGATTTAACCTGCAACTATTTCTTTTGCAAAACACCTAAAATTATGTCTGTGTAGCTAAAGTGCCTCAACCTTTAGCCCCAATAGAATTTACTGTGGGTAGAAAAGAGTTGGGCAGAAGTCACTTTCAAGTTCATTTGAAAGTTATTCACAAAGAGAGAGAAAGAGAGAGGGAAGGAGGGAGAGAGAGAGAAGGAGGAGAGAGGGGGTGGGTGGAGGTGGGGGAGTGGAATTTCACCAATTTCTTTTGGAATTTACATTATTTCAAAGTGAAGAAGGTCTGAATTTTAAATAATTTTCTGTCAAAAGAAGGATTTGCCAATCAATTAATAATCAAACACAGCCATGCATACAAACACACACTCACACAAGCAAACATCTTGTGTAGCTCTATTTTTCATTGTCTCACCTGAGATTTCCTATTTTCAGCTAAATTTGATTGTAGGAGCCTACTAAAGTTAAGGCTTTGACTGCATGGTTGAGGCCATCGTATAAACTTTTTTTCACCTATTCTCTGCACTGCAGACATCCCTGATTGCCACAAAGGGAACAGTTTAGATTTGCGCTCTTATAATCACCATTTTGATCTTTCTATTCTCCTGTTGACCAGCTTGCCTATTTGGATGGACCAGGCTATGGGAAGAAGAAAATGTAGCACAAGATAAGAAGAGTAACTAGATATGAAAAAAAAAAACAAATAGAAAATTCCTTCTGGAGAAATTCCCAAAAAACTTAAACACAGCAGGAAAACTAAGGTGCAAATACTCCAGGTCATCCAGATGTTTTCAGTTGTTTGTATTTTTATCATTTACTAGTTTTCTGTATCACTTCTATTCTTGGGTGACACTGCCACACACATGCCCATAGGTAGTAATTATCCAAAGGGGAAAAACTTTTCAAAATTCATTTAGACAATGAATTGAAACTTCCATTTTGAAATAGGTCTGTGAACTACTGTAGTTTTTAAATCATGATTTATGGTCCAAGATGATGCATGAATGCATCCAGTTGTGGTTTGTTCATAAAATTATGGTTAAATAAGCCAAAGTTACTAAAATAAATAATATTTGCTGCCCATGTCAAATTCATGAATATGGGTAGATAATAGTAGTCAAAACAACAAACAAAGGCATAAAAAAAACAAAAAAACAAGAATACCAGTAATCTGCAGCCAAGATAAACAAAACCACCAATATCAAATCTTGTTTAGCCATAATGTGATTTGTTTCTTTATGATTTAATCTAATTTAGTCAATATAATTTAAAACACCTTCTTCATTGTATGAAACCAGTGCATTGTGGTTCATTCAATAAACACACCAAAGCATAACTTAACACGTTTTGCAAACCCAGCATAGTCAAGAACATTACTACAGTGAAAGCAAAAAACAAGAACTCATATTTTTTTTATTGCTGGAAATTGCTTATGTGTGCTGAAAAGAAGAAATACAATGCTGGACTTATTCATTTTCCTTTGTCAAGAAGGAAAATAGGATTGCTATATATCTTTAAATGACAATGTGTCTTTATACAATTCTCTACAAATATTCTGGCACCTAGAAACACATTTATTACAAAATACAAACCCTGTTATACGCAGTGATGAAAGCAACTGAATTGCACTTAAAACCTCTGTTAGACTCAATTTTAAGACAATCAGAGCTGCATTATTTCTAAATATTTTGTGTCATGCAAATATCTATGAGGAAGAATTATCAGTTTTATTTTGCTGAGTGACATGAATTGATAGTTGGTAATGAACAAGTAGAAACAGACTTGGTCATTCAGATGCTCAAGAATGCATGGTATGCTTAGAAAAAGAGTTGCTTGTTTCCAACATAGGTTTTAAGCAAACAACTTTTCACATGTATCCAAGAATTAATATACGGGTAGTCCTTGGTTTATAACCAGTTGTTAATGACCATTTGAAGTTACAACAGCATTGAAAACAATTATTTACAATGTGTCCTCACATTTACAATACATCCAATGTGACCACCTTCCTTATGGTCACAAAATGAAAATTTGGCCACCTAACAACCAGCATTTATTTATGACAGTTGCAGTGTCTTGCAGATATGAGATCTCCATTTGCGATCTTCTGAGATGGCTTCCGACAAGCAAAGTCAATGAGGGAAACTTGACTTACATAACAATTTTGTGATTCACTTAACTGGGGTGATTTGCTTAACAACTGAGACACAAAGGTTCGCAAAACTGGGCTTGACTCAACAACTGCCTCTTGTAGCAGTAGAAGTTCCTGTCCTGATTGTGGTTATAAGTCAATAACTACCGGGATGACTTCCGGCAGCTGAAGGCGACGGTCGCGTGCGTCCACCTTCTCGCTGTTTCGGTGGGCTCCCCTGAAGTCTAAGGGGAGCACAGGGTGCCTTGGAGGGGCGCCCTGCCATAGGGGCGGCTTGCTGGGACCCCCTGGAACAGCAGCGACCACGGGGGGGGGGTCTCCAGCTTTGTCCCAGGAGCCGGAAAGCATAGGGAGCGCGCGGAATGCCACCGCGCGCTTCGCCGAACGCAGCCTGGAAGGAAATGATCAATTTGAATGAAACAGCTGAAGCGCGGTGAGGTGAGGGGTCTCCCCAGGTCTTTTACTGTCTTTACTCTATTGACTGTTCTGCAGTTTTTTTGGGGGGACTCTGTTTCAACCTTTCGAGGAGTTAAGATTGGAGGGGGGGGGAAAATTCCACCCCCCTTGGAAAAGCGGCACTTGGAAAATCTCTCCCTTTTATGGGGGAGAGAGAAAGTTTAAAATCTACTTTCACTTCCCTTAAATAATGGGGAAAATTTTTCTTTTTTGACTACAACTGCGAGGGAAAGGATGGCTGAACTGATTCTTCTCTAAGCTATGCATGGGAACTTTGATCTTGTTGTTTCCTGACCACCTGTACTGGCTGAGCCAATATGGCCAACTTCCTCCTTCTTCTTTGTATATATGAATGAGACTCCTCCCTTGGAAACCTTTATGGCTTTGAACTAATTTCCACCCCAAAGACCTCCAGGAGCCTCTTCAAATACGTTTTCCCCTTAGATTTGGAATATTTTGACCCACCTATTTGCTCTAGTTTTGTATCAGATGATTTATTCTTCTTTGGACTTGCTTGCCTGGTGATCCCTACCGGCTGTGCTTTCCCACAGACACCATTTCTTTGTATAGAATAATAACTATCTCTGAGCCTCATGATGGGTCCAAAGAAGTTACTGCCTGGTAAGGCCTCATCGGCCCCGACATCTTCCACGTCCAGCCCGATTGCTCACCAGTCACAACTGGGATCTTTTTACAACCTAAAGCCCCTGAAGAGAGTGCAAAGGATTTGTCTATTCATCAGATGCTTCAATCTATCTTAAAGGGACAGGACGAAATAAAAAAAACAACTGCAGGACTTAAATGAACAGCTCAGAGAGACAAAACAACAAACCATATGGAATGAACAGAGGATAGGTGTACTGGAGGAGGGTGCGGTTGGGATGAGAGACGAGGTGAAGACAATCCAAAGGGGGAATGTAGAATTTGAAAATCATATGATAAAAATGGAATTTGAAAGGATGTCTTTTTTCCTTAGGTTCCAAAACTTGCCAGAAGTTGAGAATGAAGATCTTAAGGAGATTATGACCACAATACTAGCAGAATATATTAATAGAGATAAACAACAGCTTTGGTGGGATATTGACCTGATCTATAGGATTAATTCAGCCTATGCAAGAACACACAATGTTCCAAGGGAAGTTCATGTTAAATTTCTTAGAAAAACTACAAGAGATGAGGTTCTAGGAGCTCAAAGGGGAGGACCATTAAAATATAAGGATAAAGAAATAACCATCCTTAAGCAGATCCCAAAGAAAGTAAGAGATAAGAGAAGGAAATATTCCTTCTTAGCAAAAAAATTATACAATAATGGGGTCTGGTTTAGGTGGCTGTTACCAGAAGGCATGTTGATTTTCTGAGAGGGCAGTAGAATTAGAATCAACACAGTTGTGGAAGCAGAGGCTTTCACTAAAAAACACAGTGCTCTCTTATGTGAAATGGGGGATGTTACACAAGAAACAAAGGAGGGAGGGGCTGAGGTTCTGCCAGTGGATGGGGGGGGGGAGGATGCGACAACTAGAAGACTCAGATCACAAAAGTGATTTGAAACATTATTGCAATTGTTGTTACAATGTACCTTTATGGAAGTGATACAAAACAAGATGATTGAAACATACTGATGATTTTGTGTTAAACTCAAAACTGCTAATACCTATGTAAATGTTGATATTTTTCTATTTTTGTTTGCAAAAGTTGTGAGACCTGGGGGGGGGCTTCACCCCCCGCACGATGTAGCTGTCAAAATGTTCTATAACCTTTTAACCCTTTTTCCCTGTAAAATTTCTAAAATCAATAAAATTTGGACAAAAATAAAAAAAAAGTCAATAACTACCAGCAAACATGAATCTTTTATTGATTTATGGCTAATAATGAAAATTTGAGAGAATTAGTTTTAAAAAAGATGCTGAGAAGTTCTGAAAGTGGAACTAAAATTGAATGTGTGGATGACCTTGTAGAACAAGGGGAAGAGATGCTGTCTTGAAAACAATCAGACAAGAAAATGAGGAGCCCCCAGTGGATTAACAGTCAGAAAAATAAATTTAGGAAGGACCTGCCCTAATTTACCAGGTGATAATGGTAGTGATAAGTGGTACCTTACAAGTTGCAAGATTCTGTTAATGCAAGTAGAATTAGTGCATCTGGTCTAGTTTACCCAACAGGGCTGGCATCAATCTTGCAAATACGTTGGGTGACTTGTTTTATTGATATTTTGTTTGAGAACACATTAACTATGCCCGATGATTAGAAAATAACTTCACTGTTTCCCTACAGAAAGGTAAGGGGGGGGGGGGCGTCAAAGCTAATGTCAACACTTCAAGGGAATTAGCTTGTTATTTTGATCAACAAAGTATGAAAGGTGAAAATGAGTAAAATTTGGGAATTATACTACATTTTTATGTGTGCATACACCAGGATGTGCATAGACTAGATTTCTGCTCCTTAACAGCTCATTGTGAAATATATTGCTGGGAGAAAAAAAGTTCACTTTATTTTTTCTTTTAGAAAAGGCAAATGATAAAGAGTTTAGACTTCAATTGTAGAATGTTTTGCTTGAATATGGTCTTGCTGTTCGTTGCAGAATGCAGTAAGAGTGGAATAACATGAAAGGAAAATAATTGGCATATTTAGTGATTTGTTCAATACTGGACAGGAAATAACACATATAAGATCACTTCGTACTATGAATATATGTATAAATATGCAAGAAATGATTGGGGTAGAGGAGAAGTGATGATGACACAAAGTTGTATTTTGCACAAGATGCATAGATCTTGTAATGATATGTTATAGAAAAGAATGAATTGGATGAAAACTTCAAGTAACAAATTGCAACTAACATATAGAAGTGGTGGCAGCCTAGTTTTAGCAGTATTTCTTTACTTTTCTCTTATTTCATGCATTTAAACTATGACTCCTTTCTGAGTTTTATTACATAAAGGAGCTAATCTGATGGGTACATTACATCAGAGGTGTGTTGCTGCCAGTTCAGCCGATCCAGGCCTGGATTGGCTGAATGGGTAGTAGCTGCCGGGGAGGTTCCGCCCACCTGCCCAGAAACTTCTGCACATGCGCAGAAGCATTGGTGATAGAGAGAGAGAGAGCGCACAGGAGCGCACCCGAACCGGTAGTAAAAAAAATTAGCAACCCTTCTGCATTACATATGTATTTCTGTAAGAATAATAAAACAGCATTTCCAATGTATAATGCTATCAACAATAAATAAATAAAAATAAAGTTGTGGTGTAGTATAAAATAATTCTATTTATTTTACTTTCCTGTAAAAAAAGGAAGATTACTATGTCTGCTGGATCTCTAACAGAGAACTTTCCCCTTCATTTCCAAACCCTTTATCATTCTCTATTCATTTTGAAAATAAATATCACCTTGACTTACACTTGATTTTTGATGCCTTCACAAAGAGATTCATGCAGCTTATATATTAATATTAGTATACTAATATTAGTATAATATTATAATTAATATTTAATTATATGTTCAAGAATGAGATATATAGAAAAAAATAGTTAGGATATGATAATGAAGAAAAGGGAACAGGAAAGGACAAACATTAAATTATAACCGGGTTTGCGGGAATACCATCTCGAAAATACACCAGTTCAGAGTTGAAAAGAGATAACCACAACAACAGAAAAGGAAAGGAAGAGAGTAGGAGAGGAGAGGAGAAGAAGAGAAGAAAGGGGAGAGAAGGAAGAAAGAGGAAAGGAGAGGAAGGAGGGAAGGGATAGAAAGAGGAGAGCAGGGAAGAGGGGGAAGAGGAAGAGAGGAGTAGGGTAAGGCAAAGGAAGAAGGAAAGGGAAAGTAGAGGAAGAAAGTAGAGAAGGGATGGAGAGTGAAAAGAAAAGAAAAAATAGGGCGGTGAGTATACAAAATAGGTGTATGGGATGGTAAGCAAAGCAACCCAGAATGTTTACTTTAACCTTTTATATGGAAAAAACAAATATGTAAAAGTGATAAAGATAAATAAGAACAATAACTATGTGAATGTATACCTGTAACTATATATAAGAGAATAATAAAAAAAACTGGAGCGTCGTGGAAGCATCACAAAGCGTCGCAGGAGGTAAGGATGCATGCGCGCACTGCGTGTATGTGCATGCATGCTGCACTTGTTCATGTAGTGGACGCCGGGCCCTGTTGCACCGTACCGGTTGCAATGGGATCCAGAACCCACCACTGTGACAGATGCCTTGTACAGACCTCGACATACAACAAAGTATCTTGCCCTTCATATCCAAAGTGCTGCTGTGCTCATTTTCATCTATATTTATATTAGAACGACACATTCTCCTGTGTTATTGTTATTATACGCCGTGACGATGAACTGCCTGAGCTACCTGCCAATGGTCGTGGAAGACCCTAGCCACCCATTGTGGCGCTTTGGAGTGAGACAAATAGTGCCTCAGATTTTTGAAATGCCGCCATGCATCAGAGAGCTCGGTGGACGTCCAGTCGGTGCCAGTGGCATTCCCTCTCGTGGGAAGGCGCTGGGCAAAAGTTTTGGAGTATGATTTCCTGCACTCTATGGAAGGTAGAATTAATATTTGGGAGGAACGTTGGATCCAACCTAAGGACCATCCTATCCTGGTGAATACCCATAGGTCCCCTTTAGATAATAGTGCCCTTAGTTCTGATATGCACCTGGCGGTACTTATGGATACCAGGAATGCAACCTTCAGAGATAGAACCCTGAGGTGGGTTGTCCTTAATGGCTTGAAGGGGGAGTCTGTCAAGGCTCTAAGGACTAAGTGGACCGTGGGCAGACACAGGTTAGCCTCTCCCTGTAGGAATCTCCTGACATGAGGGACTTGCGACAGGGAGGTGGTATCTTCCCTGAAGATAGTGCCACCACCTGCCACCAAAGGGTGTTATGGGACAGGCTCTTGTCTATGCCATCTGCAAAAAACAATGACTTGGGAACAGAGGCCATAGTTAGGGAAATGTTAAAGGAGGAGCACCAGCTGGGGAATGCCGACCACGTGGAATTATATATCCTCGTGTTCGACGGGCGCCTCGACGCCTCGATGGTCATGATGACCCTGGCAGAAAGATTTGCATTCTTCAGGAGGCTCCGCTCAAGTGCCAGACAGTCAAGTGGAGCCACTGGGGGTCCGGGTGGATTAGGACACCCTGGCACAAGGAGATCTCCTCCTGAGGAATCTGCCATGGGGTGGAGAGGGACATCTGGACCAGGTCTACGAACCATGGCTGTCTGGGCCTGTGCAGTGCTGGCAGGATTATGTCTGCTCACTCTGCCTCTGCCTTTCTCAGGGTCCTCAGAATCAGAGGGAGGGGAGGAAAGGCATAGAATAGGCCTTTCGGTCATCTGCTCCTCAGGGCATCCATCCCTTCTGCGGTCTGAGTTGGAATCCTCGAGAAGAAGTGCGGGAGCTGCGCATTTGCCGGTGTAGCAAATAGGTCCACCAACAGTGTGCTGAATAGATGACAAATCTTGCAGAACAGTCTGGGGTGGATCTGCCACTCCCCGTGGTCTATTGTCGCTCAGCTTAGCCAATTGGCCTGGTGATTGGCCATGCCTGATATGTGTTCCGCCATATGTTTTCCATCAAATTGATGACACGTCTCTCAGCCCATGACCTGAGTTTCAGAGCTTCCAGCCAAAGGCTCCTGGAGTTCATGCCCCCTTGACGATTCACGTGTGCCTTTGTGGTGATGTTGTCCATCAGAAGGAGAACGTGCTGTTCAATTAGGGAGTCCTGGAATTGGTGAAGTGCCGGGCGAGCTGCCTTCAGCTCTACCCAGTTTATATTGTGGTGCAGGTCTGAGACTGTCCACCGACCCTGCACCAGCTGGGAGCCCATCAGAGCCCCCAAACTGAATAAACTTGCATCCATTGTTACTTTAATGCGCTCTGGCTCTCTGAACTTGGAGCTGCGAAAAAGCACTGGTGAGAGCCACCACTGCAGGGAAAGCCACACATCTGCTGGCAGAAGAATGGCTATTGATGAGTTGCTCATGAGTGTCCTTTGGTACGGGATGAGAGCCTATTGTAGAGCTCTGGCATGCAGGCATGCCCAGGAACTATTGTAATACATGACACCATCTTCCCTAGGAGTCGTGATAGGTCCAAGATGGAAACTGATCAACTTGCGTGCATTTGCTGGGCGAGTGCCTGTAGGCTGGAGCATCGATCTGGTGATAGGAGGACTACTCCTGTTATTGAGTCTATAATCACCCCCAGATGAAGAATCCTGGTTGCGGGAGATAGCTGGCTTTTCGGGAAGTTCACAGAGAACCCCAGGGTTTGTAGAGTCCAAACTGTGAGGTGGAGGTCGTATGTTGCCTGTGTGAGTGACTGGGCCTGTACCAGGACATCGTTGAGGTAGCATTGGAATGGAACACAGGTGAGCCGCCAATGCTGCCAGGACCTTTATAAATGTGCATGGGGCCAAGGCTAGGCCGAAGGGGAGAGCCCTGTACTGGTAGTGGGACCCCTATGTGAAAACCTGAGGTACTTGTGATGTTGTGGTAGAATCTGGATGTGTAAGTACATCTCAGTGAGGTCCACAGACACCAAGTAGTCCCCCCGCCTGATCCTTTGTAATATTGATCTGAGGAAGGTCATTTTGAAATGTCTGTAGACTAGGTAAGTGTTCAGACATTTGAGGTCCAAAATCGCCCTCCATTCCCCCAAACTCTTTGGGACAACAAAAAGGTTGGAGTAGTGCCCCAACCCTTGTTCCATCTCTGGGACCGGTTCTACCGCCTGAATTTCCAGCAGGTGCTGGATGATGAGGTCCATCAGACAGCGCCTCTGTGGATTCCTCGAAGGGGGAAAAGTCCTGAAGAAGTTTGGGGGAAGGAAGAGAAACTCCAAGCATAGGCCGTCCCTCACCATAGTCCTGACCCAGGCATCTGTTGTGACCATATCCCATTGTGCCACAAATAGTGCTAGGCGACTGCCTATAGGGAGACTTGGGTTGGAGTCATTTCCCTTTATAAAAGGAGTGCCCCCCCCCGCCATGAAAGGGCTGCCTGGCCTGACCTTGACTCTGAAAACTATTTCTGTTCTGGTAGTAAGGATGAGGGTTCTGCCTGTCCGATCTATGAGGAAAGTGTCTCTGGTGTTGATAATCCAGCTCAGGTGGCCTGTATGAGGGCCTACAGTAGTATGGACCTAGGCGCGTGTCTGTTTTCTTAGGATTGGTGGGCAGAACTTTTTTCTTCTCTTTAGTCTCAATGAAAATTGGGTCCAGAGATTCGCCCAAGAAAGAAGTGCCAGAGTAAGGGGCAGATGCCAGGTGCCAGTTGGACTTATTGCCCACCTGCCAGTTGCGCAGTCAAAGAAGGTCACAGATGAGGCTAAAGCTGGGACTCATATTTAATAGAGTCTAAGGAAGCGTCCATGGAAAATTGCATAGCAGCGATAATTTTTGTAATGTCCTTAATAGACAGTTGTCATTGGACAGAATGTGGTCTTGTAATTGGCGCAACCACAATACCGTGGTACAATTAAAATAACATGCTGCTGCAGCTGACTTTATTGCCCAAGCGGAGGCCTGGAAGTTTTTATGCAGGGTAAGTTCTGACCTCTTGTCATTGGGTTTTAATTTATCAGCTACATCACCCGACACCAACGTTGAAGAAGTGGCCAATAACGCCACAGGCGCATCAACGGTAGGGACTTGTAGAGCTTGTGAGAAAGCCTGCTCCATATTGTAGAAGCGGCTATCATTACCTCTCAGGTTGGGAAACACTGAAGGGCATGTCCACTGCTTCTTCACTACTTCTAAAAACAATGGAAGAACTGGGACTTCCTCCTTATCAGTAGAGTTGTTTGAGAACATAACTTGGTTAGGATCCCGTGGCTTAGGTGCCTCCCCCCAACTTCATGGTTCTGCAGGCCTTGTGCAGGAGGGGCTTAAACATAGAGGGAGTGAAGAGCCTGGGAAAGGCTAGAGGATCGGGAGGAAGGACTTCCTCATCCTCAGATAGTTGCATTTCGTGTTAGGCCTCCTCCCCCAAGACAGAGCCTTTGCTGACCATAGAAGGTGAGGTAGGTCTGGAGGCCTCTTGGGTCGGGCCTTTTGTCTTAGAGCACCTGACAAGGGACCCCATCCAGGGCCATTTGTCCCTTTGAGACTTGCCCCTTGTTGGCTCAAGCCTGTGACAATGCCCTTGTTGATGGCTGATGAAATAAGCCCCCAGATGCTTTCCGGTAAAAGCTCCAGGTCATCTAGGTCTTCTTCTGTGGGCCCAAGTAGATCAGGCCCTTGAGGGGGAAGAGCTGTGGGCAGGAAATCACAGGAAGTACCTTCCAGGAGGTCCCCCCTCACACCCCTGATAGCTCTGGGGGAGATGGAAGGGGAAGGAGAGATCTCTAGTCTGGACTGCCTACGAGATCTCGCTGGAGAAATGGAAGGCGAGGAAGGACTGAAGCCTCTGGTGGAGACTTAGAGAAAGTCATGCTAGGTGTAACTTGGGATCTGGACCTGTGAGGGCTGGGCCTTATGGCTTGGGCCTGCCTCTTGGCCCTGGCAATCCTCTTCTCTAATGCGCACTGCTGGTGCTGTCCGTCACGCACCACAGTTCTAGATGGGTGCTGGGCAGCCAAAGGTTTGGAAGCTGCCACTCTTGCCCGAGACCTGGGATCACTCTCCCCCGCCCCCATGGTATAGTGGGCCTCTGGAGAGGCCAGCCCGGTGTCAGGCCTGATAACCTCCATTCTGTTGCTACTCACACTTCTGACACGTTGACAAGAACCACTGCAAACGCCACTTTAACACCAGTCGGTGTGGCGGCAGTAGGGAAACAGGAAGACTGCCTCCAGTGCTGTCTGTCTATTCCCTGCTGACCTTGATCTGTGGCCACAATGCAGGGCTTCCAAAATGGCCACCACCTCGTGGGCAGCCTTGTGCAATCAAAATGGCCACTGCCTATGTAAACATGGCACAGCATTCCGCTGGCCGCGCTGACAGCTGTTGCTGTCAAGCCTCACCTCACTGATATAGCTGCGCCATTCACAAGCATTGTCTCACCAAAATAGCCTGCTAAGCCTCTTACCAGAGCAGCCGCCCCCAGAGAGCTACAAAGGATGGAGCCTGTCACCCCCGTAGGTACAGGGACCGGAAAGATCTCCATATGACTGCAGGGTAAGAGCCAGGAGTCGAACTGGTGCTCCAACACCTCCTGGAGGCAACACTTTGATGGTCCCTTTAACGCCAGCAGCTCAGTTAATTTAGAAATTTTGTTTAACAAGCCAATTAGTCGAATTGTAATTATTTCCTCAAATGGAGCCAATTGAAGAGTCTGTTTGGACCAAAGACTAAGAGGAAACTGGGGAGCCTAGGGTAAGAAGAGGTGTATTAAAGAATTCCCCTCAGTCTTTGGACCAATCAGGCTTTGACGATATCCCACACGTAGTCCCTCTGGTATCACACAATGGAAAATAATATTTATCTTGCATCCATCTATTCAGTCGTAAAGAGCCTATAAATATAATAATTTACTGTATAATTAAATATAAGATCTTTTTTCTTGGAGTGTGTGGTCTACTCAAAATTTACTTATGCTATTTTGAAAGAATCATTTCATAGCGTGTTGATTAAACAAAACAGTAGATAACATTAAATCACCAGAAAAAATAATTCCCAAGTACTCTTTGTATGTATTCCCAGATGAGCTGGATGGACTGTAAAAAAAGAGTGTATTTTAATAACTTTTAAATCCCTCTTGCTCTGAGACCAGCTTCAAAATAAACAGCAAAAGAGGCTGCAGGAAGCACTGTAACCTTTTCAATATTCTTCATTAAACTCTACCATCTATGTCCCCCTGAGTGAATGCATCATCAAATCAATGGCTGCAAAGCCAACTCTGATTTATGAAAGACCTCACAAGGCTTTCTTCATATACTGTTTATTTAAGCACCAAAATGTCTTACCTATAGATCCCTAAGTAATTACATGCTGTGAAGAGTTACACAGGGTAGCTTTTCAAACAGAGGAGGTGGATATATGCAGAACAAAAAGACTTCCTGATGGAATTCAGTTTTATTCTACCAACTGCAGGCAGATTTTGCTTTGGATTTTCATACGAGATATGCAGTGCAGCTTGTAGGATTTTTTTAAAAAAATAATCCTCTAGTATGCATAGGTAAACTTTTAAAACTGGCTTAGTTCTATCTTTTCTATGGTCTTAACTCTTTCTCCTCTCTTACAGTTGTTCCTCATTCTCTTGTCTTTCTATTTACTTTGGAAATTCAAAGGAGATAGCAATCTATAGCACCATTACAAATACTTTCTATCTAGCTATTAACATACATCATCTTTTTAGTATCTGCTGAAAATTTCCATGTATGTGCAAAATGAGAGAACCTTAGTAGAAAGAGAAGACTCCTCCTCCTCCTCCTTGCTAATAAAATGTCCCTGTTACAAACTGGGAAACTGATCATTTCAAAAACTATAACAACACTCTCTTGTAACTTCTATGTCATGGTTCAGTAACATTCCCCAATTTATTTTTATTTTTGAGACTCAGCACAAGCCTTTCCTCAAATTGTTATGTAGAAGTATGCTCAGAGTTAACCCAACTTATCTGCATGAATTTACTTGTCATTATTTTTGAACAAATCTATATTCATTCCATCACATCACGATGGAAGAAAAACGTGTATGACATAATTTGTCTTTTTAAATATTGCAGTGTGTTCTTAATGTTTGAATAATTGTTTCTATAAGCATGGACTTGAATTAATTTAACTTACTAAAATACGCATTCATCATTGTAAAAATAGTATCTTTCTCCCTCCCACATAATTAAAGAAATTGTATGCTATTTATCAACTTTTAAAATGAACTTGCCAATATATTGTATTTTCTTGGTTAATTAAATATGACAGATTCCCTGGTGTAATAGAGAAATATAGCACTCTTAATAATGGGAAATTCATGGACCTCATAATTTTTATTTATTTATTTGTAAAATGTATTGATTGCCCATCTTACCCCAGTGTAATTCTATACAGCTTACAATAAAAGAAATGCAAATGCTTTGTAAAAGGGCAGGAATCCTTCAGATGTCGTCGGCTGAAATGTGATATTGCTGCTGTTGATTGGGTAGTTTATTTCTCAATGTCTTTGTTTTCTCGGAAGAGATTTTTTTAAAAGATAAATGCACTAGGCCAATTTGGCCTTACACTCAACATATAAACAAACAAACAAGCAGTCTGTGTCACGTTTGCACTGATTAAAAAAAATAAGGAAGACATCAAATACATACTTCAGTAAGAGAACACCTGTATTTTATATGATGAATATAAATTACCATGACAGATTACATCCTAGAGTTCTGAAGGAGCTGGCAGATGTTATCTCAAAACCTTTATGCCATATCTTTCAGGAAAACTAGAGCACCAGGAACTACTAGAGGATTGGAAAAAGAACTGATGTAGTTCCTACCTTCGAAAAAAGCAACAACAGCAGACCCAAGAAACTTACAGACCTATCAGAATAACATCAATACTTGGCGAGATACTGGAAAATATAATAAAACAAAAACAAATAACAGATATGTGAGCAATTAGAAGCAAATAAAGTTATAGCCAGAAGTCAAAATGGGTTTATTAAAAACAGACCATATCAGTTGTGGCCCACCAGCTGTCAGCAGAGCTAGCAGAAGACTTGGATGATGAGGAAGTTAGGGAGGAACTTGGGCCAGTCCTTCTCACACCCCTGGGTGCTCGGGATTACAGGACCCTGGTCTCCGCCTGGTCTCGCTTAACGCCAGATCCGTGGTACATAAGGCTCCCCTCATTTACGACCTCATACAAGAGGGTAGAGCGGACCTGACGTGCATTGCGGAGACCTGGTTGGGCCATGAGGGAGGTTTTCCCCTTAGTGAACTATGCCCACCAGGCTTCCGGGCGTTTCACCAGCTGAGAGCGGGTGGTGGTGGCAGTGGTTATTAGGGAAAGTCTCGGACCTTAGGAGGTCACTGTGCCTCAGATAGGTGAGTGTGAGTCCCTTTTTGTGAAATGGGGCCTTGGAGTTCAGGTGAGCCTTTTTGTTACGTACCTCTCTCCCTGCTACGTTTCATTGGCCCTGCTAGATGTGTTAGCTGGATTGGTGGTTGATTTCCCCAGGCTTATGATCCTGGGGAATTTCAATCTGCCTTCCATTGGCGAGACATCTGAGTCAGCTCGGGAGTTCATGGCTTCCATGATGGCTATGGACCTAACTCAGTTAATTCAAGATCCCACCCATAATAGGGGACACACGCTCGACCTCATTTTTGTCAGTAGATGAATGATCTAGATTTAGGGGATATTTTTATTCAACCCTTGTCATGGTGTGATCATTTCCTCATCAGGCTTGACTTCCATATTGCTACCCCTCCCTGCAGGGAGGCAGAACCGACCAGATGGTTCTGTGCCAGGTACCTGATGGACCCTGAAAGGTTCCTGATGGAGCTTGGGCTTTTCCTGAATCCCTTGCTCACAACTCAACCAAAGCCCTAGTGGAAGTCTGGGATAGGGTGGCCACTGGGGCCTTGGATCACCTTGTGCCTTTGCGGCCTCTGACCTGGTGTCGATCCCGGGTCGCTCCCTGGTTTACCGAGGAGCTCTGGGAGATGAAATGCCGGAAAAGACATTTAGAGAGTGGCTGGAGGGCCAGTCGGTCCAAATCTGATCAAACACTAGTAAGAATTCATATTAAATCCTACTTAGTGGCAATAAAAGCAGCAAAACCACAACATTTTTCCACTCTTATGGAAGTGGAATAACCGCAGATAACCGCCCAGCCGCCCTGCTTAGGGTGACCCACTCCTTACTTAACCAAGGAACTGGGAAAGATCCCTTGCAGGGTAGGGCTGAAGAATTTGTTCAGTATCTGCAGGATAAAATCGCTCAGATCCGGACAGGCTTGGACTCTGACTGGGTAGATTCGGGCGAGTCGACGGGGATAAATCTTGTGGAGACCATCTGGGATAAGTTTGATCCTGTGACCTCTAAGGGCATAGACAGGATTATGGGAAGACTCAGTGCTGCCACTTGTGTGCTGGACCTGTGTCTCTCTTGGTTAGTTTCGGCTTCTCGGGAGGTGACACGAGGCTGGCTCCAGGCGATTACCAACACTTCATTGAGAGAAGGGTTCTTTCCCACTGCCTTGAAGGAGGTAGTGGTTAGGCCCCTCCTTAAGAAGCCTTCCCTGGACCCAACTTCTTTAGCCCTTGAAGAGCACCCGGAGACTTCAGCTGGTCCAGAATGCGGCCGCGCGGGTTATCATGGGGGTACCTAGGTGCTCCCATGTTACACCCCTTTTAGGCGGCCTGCACTGGTTACCGGTTGTCTTCCGGGTGCGATTCAAGGTACTAATTATGACCTTTAAAGCGCTCCATGGCTTAGGCCCAGGGTACCTGCGAGACCACCTACTGCCACCAATAGCCTCCCACCGTCCAGTACGATCCCACAGAGTTGGCTTCCTCAGGGTGCCGTCGGCCAGACAGTGTCGGCTGGTGACCCCCAGGGGGACAGCCTTCTCTGTAGGAGTGCCTTCCCTCTGGAATGAGCTGTCCCCGGAGCTTCGCATAATCTCTGACCTCCGGTCCTTCCGACGCGCCTTAAAAAGTTGGCTTTTCCAGCAAGCCGGCCTGGCCTGTTAATTTTATCTAATTTTTAAAATGTTATTGTTATATTAATTGGGTTTGTTTTTTTGGGATACTTATCTAATTTCTTTTTAACTTTTGTCATATGTGTTTTTTAATGTTGTACGCTGCCCTGAGTCCTTTGGGAGAAGAGCGGCATATAAACCCAATAAATCCAAATCCAGTCTTGGAGTCTGGGGAAGACTCTGATAGATGCTCTGTGTTGGAAGCAGAGATAGAGCTGGGGCCGTCTGACATTTCCCAACTGCCTTCAGAGTCAGAGATAAGTGAGAAAGAACAGCTGGGGCCTGTTCTAGATGCGCATATGCACAGAGCTGTCAGCCCCCAGGAGCACTCTACGGGCCTCCCACATCCTCTGCATCCTGTTATTGCAAAAAATGGGCCCGTTTTTCATCTCCCCAACCCCCCACATGTTGCATGTTTGCCTTTCCCAGCCCCCAGGAGCACTTTGCAGGCCTCTCAAACTCTCTGCATGTCCCCTCTTCACAAAAGAATGGGGCATGCCGAGGGTTTGGAAGGCCTGCAGAGTGCTTCTGGGGGCCAGGGAGGGCAAAAACCTTTTCAAAAATTTACCCCTTCAAAATCTTGGTGCGTCTTATACTCCAGTGCATCTTATAGTCCAAAAAATACAGTAGTTCAATAAATACACAGACATATATTCACAAAGAAAATGAGAGAAGATAGAATTCCTCAAAACAAAGTATAAATAATTCTCAACTTGCAACCAGTGGTGGGATTCAAAAATTTTTACTACCAGTTTGGTGGGAATGGCTTAATGGGCATGGCAGGGGAAGGATACTGTAATTCTCCATTCCTTCCCGGTCAGCTGTGACTCGGGAGGCAGAGAATAGATGGGGTGGGGCCATTCAGAGGTGGTATTTGCCAGTTCTCCAAACTACTCAAAATTTCTGCTACTGGTTCTCCAGAACTGGTCAGAAACTACTGAATACCACCTCTTCTTGCAACCATTAATTTAATGGTTGAAGTTACAATGGCAGTGAAAAAAGTGCCTTATAGATCGATCCTTGCCCTTATGATTGTCATAGCATCTTCACAGTCACATTATCAAAATTTGGGCATCTGGCAGGTATTTTAACAGTTGTAACATCCCAGGATCACGTAATCACCATCTGCAAATTTCCTGGCTTCTGACAAGCAAATTCAATGGGGAAGGTGGATTTGCTTAACGACTGCATGATTCACCTAACAACTTCAGTGATAACTACAGCAAAAAAACAATTGCTATAGTTAGCATAAATCAGATGTGATGTCAGACATGGAAGCCATGTTTTCTGAAGCCCAAAGGACATGTGACTCAAGTAACAACTGTCTTGCTTAGCAATTGTTTCACAATTGTAGTCATAATTTGAGGACTACCTATACTAGTTTTGGCACCAGCCATATTTACAAGAATGATGAGAGTTCCTAACAATTCTTGAAAACTAAGAGTTGGTTGGGTAATTCTTGGAGCTAAATTCCACTCATTTTAAATTTGCCAAATTGGAAAACAGGTGAGGGAGTTCAGATATTTGCTTTGAGAAGGAAGGAAGGAAAAATTACAAATAGGTTGGGGTATTGCATTACTAATTATATACTCTCCCAATCTCCTCATTTAATTATTTGATCAATGAGACTCACTAAAGGATCACCTCCATATTTGCAAAACTGGAGGCATGAACAGAGGCAAATAGTTCTTCGTTAAAATTCAATTCAATTCAATAGAAGTAATAGGATTTTTTATACACTTCAAACCAAACTTCTGCATGGTGAATGGAAATGAAATATTTTAAATGTGTCCCATGGACTATTTGTATTCTCTTCAATGCCTCTGAAAACTATGGAGGTATTGCTAACTAAATAGCAGCTTAATTGTAATCTAATACATATGGGACTGCAGTGTGCAACATCTACTTCTAAACAGCGAACAATTCCTGATGCCACAGCCCAGGAATGTTGTGCGTTTAGAAAGAACGTGTGTTGGATAATTGACAGCATTCTTATAAACTCACAGACTAGAGTGCTGAAGGAAAAAGTATAATAACTAAACTACTTTTAAATCAATACAGCTTTATAGATCTGCCACGAAGAGGATAGCAGTGGAGATGTGGATCCAATGAACAGCAGCTCTTGACTTCCTGACCACACAGTGTCAACAGAATTTAGAGAGAGGACTAAGGATAAAATCTGTTTCTCTTCTTTGCCATTATAAATTTAATGAATAAAGCCACCCAGAGTTGCCTTATGGGTGAGATGGCCAGCATATACATTTAATAAATAAAATACAACCAAGTACAGTAATTAAATTGCCAAAAGTGAACTGACTCAACCGGAATCAAATATCAAAATTTACTGATGCTGCTATATTTTTACATACATACATACATACATACATACATACATACATATATATATATGCTGGTTTTGTTGTATTCGGGTCTTTTCCCGTGTAAGGTTGAGATTGTCTTTGCAACGTTTCGGCAGGATCACACCTGCCATCTTCAAGCTGTGGACTTAAAATGTATATATATATATATATATAAATTACACATGCATTTCAGTGTAAATATATTTGCACACCCAGTCCACATAACACTGTTCACTGACAACTGAGTTCAATAGAACAGCATTGGAATATCTGAGCTTCCAGAAGAGATATTCCAAGATCTTACCATTATAGCAATAGGCCATCCCAAAGTAATATACAAGCTGCCAAATAAATTATGAACAATTACATACATTTGATCAGTATAACCTAATGTACATAATTAAGCATCCTGTATTTAAGAGATGTCTACGCTCAGTACACTGCTGTGCATTCTGTTTCTCTACCATCTGCTTATCTCTGGAGAACCAAGTTCTTCTGTTTTCAGTGTCCAAATAATTAATAATAGGAGCTTACATGAGCTCCAATCCTTTCATTCTGCTTTAATTAATTTAATAACCGCTAGCCTTTAATTCCTCATTTATAATCGCTAATGTGGTTTATAGTTACAATAGCCCAAGGAGGGTTGAAATTGTTTCTTTAACACAGAGATTTAAAAAAACACAAAAATCAAAGGCATTTTCTATTGTTTGGCTTCCCCTCTCAGTCGAGTCCAGAATTAGCCCTTCAGTAGGAACAAATTCTGCTTGGAGATGAGAATTGAATTTTGGAACTAAAGTACTAAAACCTGTCCCTGGGAAGAAGCAATTCCAAATAATTCAGCAAAAAGCCCTAATTTCTAAAATATTCTATAAAAAGCATTTCTCTTGTTTCTCTCATGAGTTTGTGTCATTTCCTCCCTTCCTTGGTTTTATAATTTTCTTCTCGTTGTGATTCATGTGTTAATTTCCCATTGATGGAAATAGTAGGAATTGGGGTATACATGGGGAAGGGTCAAAAAAGTCAAGATAGTTACCGCAACAGTTGGTGGTTTTTTTTTTTTTAAATCATAATATGCATAGTTTTATTGTTTTAATGTTGTCATTATTTTTTACTTATTTTATAACTTGTAAGCTGCCCAGGATCACCTTATGGGGGAAATGGGGAGCATGACAATTTAATAAATAAATAAACTGAAGTCTTGTGCGGATGTAAAAAAAAAAAGCAGGTGCTATCTTGATCCCACCATTAGTGCCATCTTGATCTTTTTCACACATTCTCTGCAAATGCCTTGTTATGAGTATGGGAGCAACCAAGGGTGATGCTACATCAGATGAGCAAGGATTAACTTTTTCTTGATCAACGAACTCTTTTTAACCTTTAATAACAATTTGCATTTGTTATTTGCTGTTAGGAGGAAAAAAAAACCTGCCACCCAAATCTTAATTGAGAGGAGTGTCACTGCTAGGATTCTGCACATCTTTCCATTTTCCTTCTTACAGAGAATGCCTAATGTGACTTAAAGGATTGCTATCTTCGCTGTTTTTTAATCTGATGACTTTATCCTTCTGGCTTGACAATGTCATCAGTATGTTGGGATAAAATGACATACTTTTCTTTCATGTCCATTTTCATGAGGGTCAAAAAGGGCGCTCCATTTCAACTTCTTCCCATTCCCTCCAGCATCCCCTGCAAAAGTATATTTGCCTGTTGGTGTCCTTTTTATTCTTCAGCTGCTGCTGCTTCTCAGCAACCTTAGTGTTTTCTTCTCTTCATTAAACTTGGCTTTTGTTGCTTTCCCACTCTTTAATCAGATTGTTTGGACCTCTCTGCGTAATTTGGTCAATCTTGCACAAGCCATCTTGGGAAAGGATGACATCGTCAATATCTTTGAAGCAATTGCATGGGTTGCCACAGCCAATCTGAGTAAATGACAGTCTCGGAAAAATGACAACAGGAGCTGGGATGGCTAAGAGAAACAGCTCCAAGAAAATGCAACTGCCAAGGGAACTCAAGGGCAATCCCGAATCCCAGGCAGAGGGTAGGAAGTTGAAGAGAGTAAGTATTTCAGCTTTGTCGAGTTATTATTTTTAAAAAAGGAATGTTATTCCAAATAACAAAAGAATAATATATCTATCCCTGTTGCAGGATCTGGGCCCCACCATTTTTTTTACATATTTTATTATATACCTTGTCTTATGACCATAATTGGGACCAAAGTCTCAGTTGTTGAATGAACTGATCACTAAGCAATATGTCCATAAGCTTTTCACCAGGCAGCTGCTATCCTGTCATTAAACAATTTCTGAGTTCTTAAGTTCTTAAGCAGACAGAACAAAAGAGCTACCTGCCGGCTGGGGAATTCTGGGAATTCAAGTCCAGACATCTTTAGATGATTAAAATGCGAAAGAGAAAGGACCAATTTTGAGCCAACGCATAGTGACAACTACCGTTGTCTTTGGAGCGATTCCTTCATCAAAATCTTTTTTTCTTCCAAATGTGTGACTTATATTTCACTCTTTTATGTTTTCATTATAAAATATATATCCCACTCAGAGAGGTAACATTCCTATAAAAAACACTGCCAATAATCATACAAATTTGTAAAATACAGCAGTATTTTCAATAAATATATGGCTTTATTTTAAAAAGCCTCAATTATATACAGTAAGCAGTGACTATCAGTATTTAATTGTCACTTCTCATTAGAAAATTCCACTTTAGTTTCTCTTAAACAGAGGCTCAACAGAAAATTGCTAGCTGCCTTAGGAAATTTTAATATTTTGCTGGGTGAGAGTAAATAGCTGTAGCTGTTGGTTTATTCTAATTTTGCTTGCTGTGGATATCATTAATCCACTTCAGCAAGGTATTATTCTCTAAGAGGAAGTAGTCTGTGCTATTTCAAGGCCTATCTCATTGTAAAAAAATAGAAAAATCTCTAGCTGCACACCTCTCATGTGGATAAAAATGCAAGGGAAATTAGTGTATATTAGTAATCAAGGAAAAAAGCATATAATAACGGATGAGAAAGAGAGAAAGATTGAGGGACAGAGAGATGAATGGTAGATATATATTTGCATATATATATATATATATATATATATATATATATATATATATATATATATATATATATATATATATATATATATATATATATATATATATATTCTAGCTGCATTTCTCACATAAAGATTTTATTTATGAATGTAAAGATTTCTAAACATTTGTGGATAGATTTCTAAACATTCCTTTATGTTACCATAACTATTTCTAAAATCTAAATTTTACAGTTGGACTCTTCTGAGTATCTGAAAAGTTTGCATATCCTTTTATTAATTATGTTGGAGCTAGAACAAGCTTCAAGCTGGAAGTTGATATGCATTCTTTTATTCCCCACAAGGACAGCTAGGATTACCGTTTATGTTTTTAAATACACGTTTGATCACATTTAAGGTTCTTTTACCTTAAAGAAAGTATTCGTTTCTATTTTATGCCACAATCTACAGACGCAACTGATGCTTTGCTAATTTTCTAGCTTCCCTGTTATCTCAAATAATTAAAAGTGAGTCATACCAGTTCATTAAAAGTAACAATTATATGTGTATAAATCTAATCAGCAATTCCAAAGCATTCTTAACTATTTCATAAAGTTTTCTTATAAAAAATGCAAATAACCATGTATCTACAAACCACAGATAACAAATTCATTCACTGGATATTTTTCCCCTTAAAATATATAGATATAGTTTCTGTTCCTCCATTCTATCGCCAGGGAGAAATAATGATACATTTGTACTCCATGCATTTGATATTTCTTTTAATTTTATACTTTTGTCATACTTCTGGTAGGTAGAAGTAATGTTGCAGCTTGTCAAATTAGCTTGGAGTGAAGAGACCAGTAATGTGAGAAGAAACCAAGAGCTGGAGGCTTGCATTCATTTTCACACATTTATCTTTCTGAAGTGCTGTATGCTGCAAAGTAGGGTAGATATTTTCTACCCTCCTCCTCACTATGGTTTCACTAGGAAAGAATTTTATGTATGTATGTTCAAACACATACTCACATACAGAGAGAGACAGAAAGACAGAGAGACAGAGAGAATGCAGTTCAGAATTTAAGAAACGTGAACATAATGCTTATTAAATTGTTATGGTTTTCTTCAGCACAATTTCAACATATCTTGAATTGAGATTTGAAATATTTTCTTTGTTTTAAATTAAGAAAAAAGAGGTGAGAACAGAGTAAGATTTAAAATATGCAACAGCAACAAAAAATAAATGCTCTGTGAGATCCTGAATCTATTGATTTGTTACTACTATTTGACAGGTCCAAATGTTATTTCTGCTTTCACACAGAAATATATGATTATCAACAAAAACAAACAAACAAACTCAGATCCTTACCTGCTAAACTAATAAGACCAAGAATTAGATTCATTATAATTGTGATAGCCATGCAAGGCATTTAATTTTCACCCTATCTCCTCCTCATCCTAATCATTTACATTAGCATACCAATTCCATCATGCCATTCTTAAATACTCAACTAAAAAGCAATTTATTGGGTGACACTGCCTACATAGCATTATTGTAAATATCAGGTTTAAAGTCCATATTCTGAATTTCAAAATGATGACTAATTATGCCTCTCTAAGAGTATACAAACTGCTGAATTACGTAATAGTCCATTGGTAGAACGAACAAAGGTAACTGGAATTTTATAAGCAAAAAAGATAGCTGGTCCAAATACTAGGAAAATTGATGTTGTTACTTTAGGTGTAAATGCAGAGTAGTGTGAAGGTATCCTTCCCTTATTAAAGGACAGAATTGTATGTAGCACCTTTCCTGTTCTGTAACCTCTAAATTAACAAGCTGGCTGCACGTTCAGATGGAATAGAGGGATTTCAAGAAGGCATTCAGAAACATTGAGTGTTTGTGAAAGGTTCAGGGTTGGGATTTTCATTGGAAGCATTTGTTTGTTTGGAGGGCAGCAGGAAGGATGTATTGAAGTGCTGGGAATGCTGGAAGATCTAGAAATATCCTTATCCAGACAACACCATCTGCGTTTTACTAATAATCAGCTTGTTTGCAAATAGGAGTTAGGAACAGAACTAGTTCTTAATCCAGGGACTGCCTGTACTGGCTTGATCATGCAAGCAAGATACTTGTTAAATAAGTCACACTCAATTTCACAACTTTTTTTTGTTAAGTAATTCACTGAAGTTAATAATGAATCATGCAGCCAGGCAGTCATTAAATGAACCTGGCTACCCCTCCCTCCCCTGACTTTGCTTTTTGGAAGCTGATTCAGAAGGTTGCAGTAGCAATCACATAACCCCAGAACATTTTAACTATTGTAAATACATGCTGCTTGTCAAGCACCTGAATTTTCATCATATGGCACTGAGGATACTGCAATAAATATAAATGCAAGGACTGGTTGTCACAGTTTTTAGTGCTGTTGTAACTTTGAATGGTCACTAAGAGAATGTAAGTTGAAGTCCACCTGTAATTTATTTATTTGTTTGAGAAAATTTATATGGCCACCCAACTTACTCTCAGTAACTCCAGGCAGCTTATAAAAACAATAAAAAGTAATAACCCAATCACCTGATGATAACAATTAGTCACTGAAACCACTCTAGGATACCAAGGTCCCTTTGGCAGAAGCAGATCTTAAGAGCTTTGCAAAAGAATGTCAAGTAGGTGCCAATCTGATCTCTATGGGGAAAATGTTCCACAGGGATGGAACCACAATGAGGAAGGCCTTCTTAGTCCTGCTAGTGGACTTCGTTATGAAAAGGGATCTGTAAAATTTTCTGCCTCCCCACTCTGGTGGGTCAGGTAGATCAGAGTTCCCCAACACTTTTGGCTTTGTGGTTCTGTGGGGGAGGGAGAGAGGGGAAAGTTCTTTGTGAACAGCTGACATGCACGTACATAAACATATCCATTTGGGTGAGTGGCATGCACATCCATCTGCCGCTCACGCCAATGGAGCATACCTGCATGCACTCACCCATTTCCACAGCCTGGTTGCAATCTCCTCATATTCCACTAGTGAGCCGTGGATCCTTGGGGGACCCTTGAGGTTGATATATCTAGGAAAAAATGGTCCTTCAAATAACTTGGCCCCAGGCCATATAGGGCTTTAAATTTGACAACCAGCACCTTAAATTGGACCCAAAGCAAATCAGCAGCCAATGCAGCTCCCATAGGAGAGATGACACATGTGCACATCTAGGCCTGCACAAAACCATGCAGAATGCTGCATTTTGACCATTTGAGACTTTCAGATACTTTTCAAGGACAGCTCCATGTAGAACATATTGCAATAGTCAAAAAGTGGGGATGGATTAGGATGTGAGGGACTCTAAGTAGGTTTTGTGGAGCTTTTCTTAAAATTGGAAATGTGTTTGTGTCTGCATATATACATATAGGCATGCAGAGACTTCCATATATTAAGGCAGTGGTTTTTCCCCTCATTTTTTTTAATTTAAGAAATTGCTTTTATGTTCTCCCTTATGCAATGATAGGCAGCAGAGCCACTATTTTTGTGTGAATATTTCCCATGAAACCTGGATCAAATTCATATTAATACTAAAGATTCCTCTTGCTGAAACTCATTGAGGAGTTAAATGAACGTGCTAACAAAACCACCATGGGGAGGGAGCATGAAAGCAGCAAAGGAGGCACCGTTGTTCATTTGTTGTAATAGTGATGGATGGTCCTTGGCCATAGAAAGGGCTGTTATTGCAACCCGCTTGACAGCCAGCATTGAAATTTTTGATCTATTAGCCTTTCGCTTCTTCCGTAGATTGCTCACGGTAAGAAATCCAAGTAGAGTTTTTGCCAGATATAAAATCATCTTGATTGAGGTATTTCTACCCTAATTGTCTTGAAACATTAAAAAAAATCCATATTTGCAGAAGGAAAGAACAACATATTAAACTCGGTAAAGTTCTCTTACAATATCTTGGGAATCAGGAATTTCAGAGCTATGTTTGCTGAACCAGACCATTAAGTTTTTTGAGTCCAGTATTATGTACACTTTGTTGGCAGAGGTTGTTCAAGGTTTCTGAAGCAGCTTTGTTGATATATTGACATCATGCCAAAAAGTCAAAGGCAGCCTAAGAATTTTGAGAGATGAGAAAAGAAGCCAACAATCTTTATGTAGTTCCATTCCTTTTGGATTAAGTGATTCCTTACTTTTCTCTCTTTGTAAAAACATGACAAATGGGACATATACTTCTTACATATAGTCCTTGACTTACAACTGTCATTTTATGACCATTTGGAGTAAAGATGGCCCCCCAAAAGGTGATTGGTGCATGCTGTGCGTGCATGCACAGTGCTTAAAAAAATTTCTGCACATGCACAGAAGCAAAAACCAAGATAGCAGCATCTACAGCATCCCCTGGAGAACTGGTTCAGGGGTGTGGCAGAACCGGTCCGAACTGGTAGGAACTCACCACTGGATGAGGCCCACAGCTCACCTAATCCATGGCCACACCCCTAAATAGCTCACCTTCTATATATCTCTTACCTGATCAGAAAGTTTGGGCATTCATGTTACATGTAACATAATCTCCTTTTTATGAAGGTGACAGCAGACATATATTAATGATGAAAGCAAAGCCAAGGGATGCACAAGGAATTTGTTTGCTATGTAACAAATGATTTGGATGGATTGTGGGAGGCAGAGAAAACCACAATTTGTCACCTGACCAATGTGTCACTTCTCAGCTCTAAAAAAGGTATACCTGGATCTATTAACTGTGGAACTATTTATAATAAATGGGCTTATTTTGGGTATGAAACTAGGAAAATGGTTTGACATGAACCTGACACATCCCAAAACAATTATACAAAATGAAAAAACACATTTTTGATCAAAAATGAGCTTAGGTTTGGATTCAGATGCACCTACTTTTAGACTTCTATATTTAAAGAAAGATAATCACAAACTCTTCTTCAAAAGATCCAAACCAAAAAGGATGCCACCCCCTTCTGTGCCTGTGAATTACACTCATTCCTGCCACTGAGCCAAAAAAACAGTTTCTCAGTTTCAATGGAATTGTGAATTATGAAAAAAGAACTGCCTCTTCCTCTTGAGAAATAACCATGAAAAACTCAATTCGGTTATGCGTGTGTGTGTATGTGTGCGCATGTGTATGTGTACCAGTGTGGGTTGCAGGCAGTATGCTCCGGTACAGGCGTACTAGTGCCCACCCGGAGCGCCAGGTACCATTCCGGTACAGTGCTCTGGAGGGCCCACCCGCCCACCTGAGATCCTTACCTGTATTTGAGCTCTTCAGCACTTCCGTGCACGGAGCACATGGCATCTGCGCTATGCTCTCCTGAGCAGCTGGAGCATCGCGGAGGTGTCACAAGAGGTAAGGACAGATGCACGCTGCACACATTCATGTGGTGGACACTGGGCTCAGTTGCAACCGTACCGGTTGCAACGGGATCGGAACCCACCACTGATGTGTATGTGTGTATATATATTAGTTACTTCTATAAAAATTAAAGAATCCTGTTTCCAATTGTTTTGTATGAGCAGTTCCTTTTATAAATCCTGATTTCCGCACACCCACCCACCCCAAAAGTCCCCCATTTCCTCTGAATGAATATTGCAAGTGAATTCAAATGTATTTTCTTTCCTGCAGGGGGTTATCCTTCACTGCAGGCTCAACATTCTCCAGAGATTTTGTATGTCACAAATGGCAGGTGATGTAGACTGTTCCTATAACTTTAATATTTTTAAATTTCTAGTTTATTTTCCTAAAAATCTAAAAACAAAATGGATTTTTAATAAAATGCACACCCATATATTTTATTTCGGGGATATCATTGCTGAATCCTCAAAGAAAATGGTCTCTTCTATGTTTTTGGCATCATGTTTCTGGGTGTCTATACTGAAACAATATAGACAATAATACATTTTTTTCTTTTTTTTTCCAAAATATAATATCCAACTTGAAGAATACTTGCTATTAATTGGTAAGTTTGCTTTTACTAGTGTTGTTATTTGCTTTGAGCTGTTTGGAAAAATGGCAGGATGTATACTTTAAATAACTTTTGAAATAAATTAAATTATGCATTTGGGAAGGCTTCTTAATAGGTTTTTGATATTTTTATTTCAGAGACCAACAAATAATATAAATAAATTACTTAACTTGAACTTGTATTTCAAATCTTTTTTCAATTGTGAATCATGGATTATCAGAATTAACTAGTATTCTAAATTCATATATAATAAACAAAATAGACAACACTGTTTGTGTCCTATGCTTGAAAAACTGCAGTTTTTGATGAGTGTGCGGCTACTGAAATATTTTAAAATCTGCCACGATTGATAGTGAGAAAAAGCAATAACAAAAAAATCCCAACCTTATAGTTTTTGTAAAGAGGCATCGGATCCCATTTGCTTATGGCATTAATATTACAATTACGAACACTATTTTGCTCTTTTATCTTTAATACAGAAGAAACTTTTGCACTAACAATTCAAGCATTTCATAGCAAGTATCACCAATCCTTAACATTTCACAAGAAGGAATCCAACTTTACTTAATAAGCAGATTCACCCTCTTTTCCAGAGAAAATTATGCTGCTCCTTCTGTTTTAATATGTTGTGTGGGAGTTACTCAACCTATACAAGAGCTGTACAACAGGAAAATAACGTTCCACAATTGTTCTCAAGTAGTTCAGAATTTAGCCCGAATATTTTTCTATTAAAGTGAAAAAAATATGTTGCAGTCTACATTTCTAAAGGCGTGACTAAGTTGCAGGAGCAACTTCCAACTTCCTTCCGACTTATTGATTGATTTTGGGGAGTTGAAACAGAGAATGGGAAATGACAATCATTTGTCCCTGGTTATGCAACAGCATAGTAGCAGCCCCTTTGCCAAATTTTAATCTCACAGGAGTCGTAGGTCCCAGATTTTGGATGCACTCTTTAAATTATCCCATTTAAAGTATGTTGATTCAAAAAATTGTTGCCATATGTTGTACAGTTTTACCCAATTAAAGGTTAAACAATCAAAACAACATAAGAATTTTAGAAGCAGATAAAGGGCAGTCAGTGGCTTTCCGTGTGTATGTATTTACAGATACAAAGGAATCACTCTGCTTGCCTCCATTTGGCCTATTTCCAGTCTTTTTAAAAATTCATTTTGCATTACCATCTTCCCCATCCACTATCACAATTATATGAAAAGGGTGAACAGGATTAATCCTAGCTAATCTAGCTAACTGTTTCCAATAATGGAATTTACCTAAAATTCTTAAATGGGGGGGGGGGGAGAACCCCTTCTAATATCTGGCTATCCAAAGCAAATCTGAGGTCTGAAGGCACTATGGTTTAATAGTACCCCACAGTTTTGTGTTGACCTAATTTCAGGGCTCTTCTAAAGATAGATAGAGGGATACTACCCATAATTCATGTCAGGGCCACCATTAAACAGTATTCCTCTGTGAACTTGTTTAATTTTCTCTGTAATAAATACCTATACATTGAAAACCTTTCAAAAAACTTTGTTGATATAGCTCCATGTCAATCGACATTCATTAATCTTACCTTTTCAGACTGCATAGGAGCCGAACTGGATATAGTTGGCCATACTTGTTCCTTTTCACGTTTTCAAATATTCAACATTGTTTTGCATTTACATACACATGCCATCCCTTTTTGATATAGAAAAATTGTACAAATAAAGTTGGAAGCTGACCCCCTCCCTTCTTAAGATTCACATTTTGTGGCTATTGACCAACAATGTTATTTGTTACAGGAGCTACAGAGACAGGACTTAGACCTGGTTCAGAGTTTAATAAACCCACAGGAACAAATAAAATCACTACTGGAAGAGAGTGTAGCTAGTCATTTTAACTGGGTTTTGAAAGATAATCTCCAAGTGGATAATGGCACACAAAGATCATAACCATCACATTGCCTTCCCCGGTCTGCATTTTGTTCCTGTCATGTCTAATCAGATTGTAAACATCTTGGGACAAATGTAGGGATTACTTGTTGGCTCCAACACTATCACGATAAATATAATTAAACACATCTATTGGCAGCATGGTTCAATATCTGTCTTCTGTATTTGAAGCATGTTATATTGAACTGTAAAAAATGCACCTGAAAATTACCTCTTTGCGTGTGTGTGAGGTAGGTCAGACAGTTAACTTGAAATTGAGCTGTGATTTCTGAAGATTATCCCGCTACACTACATCTACTCATTATCTATAAGGGGAATAAATGATGGCACAATATGAAAAAAGGGGCTGCCAATGTGAAAACTCTTGGATGCCCTAGCCACTTTCAGATTAGACCCACTCCTTTCAAAGTTTTGAGGAAATACTTCAATGTTATACTCTTAAATTGCCCTATGTAGATTTTATTTTCCCCAGAAAAGTGAGGGAATCTAATTTTAGAAGGCCCAAAGGGTATGTAGAGGAATTGTGATAAGCTACTGTGTATATTTATTTTTTGTACTATATACATTTTATACTGTTTTTAATCTAGTTTTATTATAAATTAATTTGAAACATATATGTGAGATATCAAGGTGATGGTGCTATTAAGCAAACAGGGAAGCAAGCAAGCAAATCAATTCTCCAGTGGCAGGACAAGGAGCAATGGATGGAAGCTTATGAAAAGAGAGATCCAACACAGGGCTGTCTTAACGCATGGGCCTGATAGGCACTTGCCCATGGGCCCCACAAGCATAGGTGCCCCATACTAATCTGTGTATATTAACCCTTCAATGCACCTTGTGTCATATAAATCAGCAACTGTATGGCTTACTGAGTATTACTGTTCAAATATTTATCATGTTATTAGTTGTTGTTGCACAGCATGTTTTTAATGTTTCAACACCTATTTTGTTGGAAGTGCCAATAAAAAATATATAAATATATACAATACAATACAATACAATAATACAATAATAGAGTTGGAAGAGACCTTGGAGGTCTTCTAGTCCAACCCCCTGCCTAGGCAGGAAACCCTATACCGTTTCAGACAAATAGCTATCCAACATCTTCTTAAAGACTTCCAGTGTTGGGGCATTCACAACTTCTGGAGGCAAGCTGTTCCACTGATTAATTGCCCTCACTGTCAGGAAATTTCTCCTCAGTTCTAAGTTGCTTCTCTCCTTGATTAGTTTCCACCCATTGCTTCTTGTTCTACCCTCAGGTGCCTTGGAGAACAGTTTGACTCCCTCTTTTTTGTGGCAACCCCTGAGATATTGGAACACTGCTATCATGTCTCCCCTAGTCCTTTCTCTTAAGCTAAACATACCCAGTTCCTGCAACCGTTCTTCATATGTTTTAACCTCCAGTCCCCTAATCATCTTTGTTGCTCTTCTCTGCACTCTTTCTAGATTCTCCACATCTTTTCTACATCGTGGCGACCAAAACTGAATGCAGTATTCCAAGTGTGGCCTTACCAAGGCATTATAAAGTGGTATTAACACTTCACGTGATCTTGATTCTATCCCTCTGTTGATGCAGCCTAGAACTGTGTTGGCTTTTTTGGCAGCGACTGCACACAGCTGGCTCATATTTAAATGGTTGTCCACTAGGACTCCAAGATCCCTCTCACAGTTACTACTATTGAGCAAGGTACCACCTATACTGTACCTGTGCATTTCGTTTTTCTTGCCTAAATGTAGAACCTTACTCTTTTCACCATTGAATTTCATTTTATTAGATAGTGCCCAATGTTCAAATATGTTTAATTTTATCGACCATTTACATTTTTATTCCTGTGAGCAGATGTCGTGGAGCCCCAACTACACTGTTTTGCCCAGTGGCCATAATGTTGTTAAGACAGCCCCGATCCAACATACAACTAAGGAGAAATTTCCTGATAGTGAGAACAATTAATCAGTGTAATTGTTTACTTCCAAAAGTTGTGAGTGCTCCAACACTGGAAGTTATAAAGAAGAGATTGGACAATTATTTGTCTGAAATAGTATATTTTCCTGCCTCATCAGAGGGTTGGACTAGAAGACCTCCAAGATCTCTTCCAACTATGTTGTTCTGTTATTGTATTAAATAAATAAATAAACTGATACAATGAAGTATGTAAAGGAAGTTACTAGTGCTTTCTGTGTTAGTATTACCAATACTTGTTGCCAAATACATGAGAAACTATATTTCCCAAGCTACATTTATCATCTTTTAAATCCTAATTAGTTACTGTTTAAATTTATTCTAAAAAGCACGATAAACCAATTTCCCATCTCTCTCTCTCTCGGGTGAAATGGAGGTTGCTATATGTACTTACATGAATACTTCGAGCCTTAACCCTAAGGCTTAAAATAAAATAATCACGAACAAGCAATAAATGGTAAGGTGGTTGTCATGTTGTTATGCAACATACCTAGTTTCATGTTTATCCTATACTTTGAGTTAGAGCTATGAACTATATTTGTCTATCCAGAAGTAAGTTATTATGCAGAACTCCAGAGTATAGAGTCTGCAGTTATTCTTTAAAACAAAAAAGGTTTTTCAATAAAATATACAAAATAAGGAAAAAATCAGAAGAAAGTAAAGAAGTGGGAACTGTGTGTAGAAATCTAGCACACAAGTATGAATTGGGAATGTGCAGCTCCCTCCTCCCCCACCAATCAGTTTCTCTGAAGCCTGAAGAATTTGCTTCCCATCTCTAGAAGATGAGTTGATCAGAAATCAACTAGGTATTAGGAAACAGCTATCATTGTGGCATTATTCTTAGTAAAGCTGGTGCAAAAAAGTTGATTAGGATTATTGGACAAGGCTTCACCTCTCCATCCCATTGAGTCTGATGTAGATTGTTTTCTTGGCAGTTTTTTGACCTTGGCTAACCTGAAAATATGTGGACTTTGACTCCCTGAATTCTAGGGATTCTAAACTTCAGTGGGAGGAGGTGGAGGACCACTTATTGGTTGAAGCAATGGAAAGACTGCACTTCCATAATCATGCTAAATGTCAGCTGATTTTAAACCATACTAAAAAAAAAAAAAGATAGGGGACGAAGTGGCGCAGTGCCTAAGATGCTGAACTTGACAATCAGAAAGGTCGGCAGTTCGGCGGTTTGAATCCCTAGCACAGTGTAACGGAGTGAGTTCCTTTTCCTAGCTTCTGCCAACCTAGCAGTTTGAAAGCATGTAAAAATGCAAGTAGAAAAATAGGAACCACCTTTGGTGGGAAGATAACAGTGTTCTGTGCGTCTTCGGCATTTAGTCATGCCGGCCACATGACCACTGAGACGTCTTCGGACAGCGCTGGCTCTTTGGCTTTGAAATGGAGATGAGCACCGCCCCCCAGAGACTGGAACGACTAGCACATATGTGTGAGGGGAACCTTTACCTTACAAAAAAGATAGACTAGCCTCTTTAAGCACGTTGTGCTCTACTTAAGAGAGCGACAATCTCCAGCTCCAAAATATGTTGCATGGAAGTAAGCACGCGATCCCCAGCAGCAGCAAATGCTTGACATAAATAGTATGAATGGTCAATCTATTCATCCAAATTCTATTGTGGATAAAACAGTCCCGTCCCCTCCAAGCTTTTGCCTAATGTCTATGCTGATGTCTACATTGCTTTATGTTTTCTTTAAAAGGCTGTTTTAATTATGACAGCTGCCCATGGTTTAATGAGATTGGCGCCATATAAATTGATTCAATAAGCAAACTCCCTGAGCTGATTTCAGGTTTGAAATTTGCATTTGCTCTGTTACAGGTATTGTGGCAGAATATATCACAAAGGACAAAGGATGGGCCAAGAGCAGGAACAAACCTTGATATTGTTTAATATTTTTAAAATAATGGTAAATATGTTGAACGAAGGCCAGGTCCTAAGTTAGTTATTTTAACATAATTCTTATCTCATCATACATTCACCTTGTATTATTAAAAATTATACATTAGTAAAAATTCCTGGATATCTCTGGAAACTGCATTTTTATGGCCTGGCCCTCGGATAGCACTTCCAATCTTTATCTTTTACATCCTTTTTTTTTTTTTTTTTACAAAATGATGGACAGATCTTTAGTGTAGCAAAGCAAGTATTTTTGTCACCAAACAAAGCACTGCATGCTAAACAAAGAAACAAAAGGAAACCCTGTTACAGTGGGTGTTGGATTGGGTAATGGATAGGCAGACATAGGCTTAACGGTAACAGCAGCTCTTTATTAAGTACAACAAGTGAGAAGAATCCAGCGAAGGTTGAGTCTGACAGCAGCCCTTTCATAGGGAGCTGTCAGATCCTTCGACCAATAGGATTAGACCTCTGTTCCCGCCGGTACAGAGGACCTTGGTGGAAACCACTGTAGTTAGTACAAGTATCTAACACCCTTCCCCTCTTGGATGGAACTATCCTACTAGTTACGTAGTCATGCAGGTAAGCAGACTTTTGGGTAGCTCTGCCTGACCTGCGCAGTTCAGTCAGAGGGTGTTCTTTGGACAGGTCGGACGGACCTGTTTGCTCCGCAGCTCCACTTGGTGGAAGCTCCTGGAACCTTTCACAGGCCGTGGCTGGAGCTTCTGGAGCCGGTTCGCTTGGAGCTCACTGCAGGCCTGCAACAAAACCAGATAAGTTTCCCGGTACCCTCGGGCTTGAGCCGTTTCCCGGTACCCTTGGGCTTGAGCCGTGAAGGAGTAGGTGTTTGCTCCATTTGGATAGGGCTTTGCCTAACTCGTGCAGAAGTTACCTCTAGTTGTCTAAGAGTGGAGTTGGAGAGGTGGCCACGGAGTTGGTCAATGTGTCTTCTCCAATTCCTACCGTCCTCGAGCTCCAGGAGGTAAGAGCGAGGGCCAGTGATGCCTATCACTGTGGCAGGCATCCACAGAGTTCCCCTGGCATAGTTGTGGGCGTATACCGAATCCCCTACGCTAAAAATCCGAATCTTGCTTGTGGAGTCTGGGGGCGATGAGGCAGAATAATTGGGGTGTAGACGGTCTAAGTGGGACCTTAGCCGGCAACCCATGAGAAGCTCGGAGGGGCTTCTCCCTGTTATGGCACTGGGTGTGATGTGCTGAATTAGCAAGTAATGGTCAACCCGTGTTTGCCAATCTCCCGGGCCCATCCTAGAGAGGGCCTCTTTTGCAGATCTCACCATTCTCTCTGTCTGACCATTGGAGGCCAGATGGAATGGCGCGACCAGGGCATGTCTTATTCCTTGAGCTGCTAGGAAGGTCTCAAATTGCATGGCCATGAATTGGAGCCTGTTGTCAGAGATCAAGACGTCAGGCAGGCCGTGTGTGGAGAAAAGTCTCCGTAGCACCTTAATGACCGCTTCTGCCATTGTGGAGGTCATCAGGACTACCTCTAACCACTTCGAGTAAGCGTCCACAACTACTAAGAATGTCTGGCCATGAACTGGGCCAGCAAAGTCAATGTGCACCCTAGACCATGGTGCTTGAGGTTGCTCCCACTCCTTAGCGGGTGCCTCTGGGGGAGCTGGTCTGGACTCCTGGCACAGTGTGCAGGTAGTCACCCATTCTTCAATCTCCCTGTCCATGTTAGGCCACCACACGTAATTCCTAGCCAAAGACTTCATCCTGACAATTCCAGGATGCCCTATGTGTAAAGCCTCTAATACTGCAATGCACAGTTTGGATGGAACAACAACCCAGTCCCACCAAAGTAAACAGCCTTTAACAACAGACAGGTTATTTCTCTTATGATAATACATTTTGAAATCAGACCCAACAGGCCCCTTGGGCCACCCCCTCCACACCCAGTTCAAAACCTGTTTGATCATGGAGTCTCTGGCAGAGTGGCGGGCAATGTCACTAAGCAAGACGGAACCAGTCTCTAAACAGTCAATGCGAAAAACTGGCGTCTTGGGGGTAGGGTCTGCGAATAGTTCGTCGGTGCTCTCGTTGATATCAGTCACTTCCAGCCCCAGGGCTTCAAACCATTCAAGCCCCAGGAGGCTCTGCAGGTTTCTGCTGACCACCGTCACTGGGAGCTGGCCACTGAAGTTGTTGAAGTTCACCCGGAAGGTGCCTTGGCCCACGATGAGGACTTGGTTCCCCTGGTAATCGCGAAGGCAGATGTCATGGGTGCGTAGATGTTGTTTCTTCAGGCTAGGGATAGCCTGCTTCAGGGTCAGTGATGACCCGGTGTCGATCTCCATCTCGCATGGAGAGTCCTCGATGAGGACTGTGACCTTCAGCTTCTTTGACTGCCTGGTGCAGGCTTGGCCGATTGAGGTGTGATAGGTGACTCTGTTGTCGTCCTCTGAGCACTGTGGTGGTGGCCGCCATGCTCCCTGGTCAGGCCTCTGCTGGTGGTTAGGTCAGCTTTGTGGTTGCCAGGTCGTCAGGGGGAGCTTGCTTCGACAAACCTTGGCGATGTGCCCCTTTCGCTCGCAGCGCTGGCAGATAGCATCGCAGGGATGGCAAAATGATCTCGTTTGGCTAGCGCAAGGTGGGAGATGCAGTTTGAATTTGCACGCCGGTTGGGCGCGGCTACTGCGCATGCGGCAGCTGTCATCTTCGCCTTCTGAGCTCTCGGCCTCTGCAGCCTTGCAATGTGAGTGTGCGCTCTTCTGGGTGTCCTGTGAAGTGCCCTGGCACTGCAGGGTTTCTGCAGACTTAGCGGCTGATTCTGATGCCCTGGCTTCATCCAAGGCAATTTGCAGAGTGAGGTCAGACATGGCAAGTAACCTCCTCTGTAGGTTAATGTCCTGCACGCCACAAATTATGTGGTCCAGAATCAGCTCGTCCAGGTCTCAGAATTCGCAGACTGCGGCCTTGTGGAGCGCCACAACGTACTCGTTAATCAACTCGCCGTCTTTCTGGTTCCTGATGTTAAACTCATGCCAGTGAATATGCTTGGATGGCTTGGAGGCATAGTGGGTCCTCAGCGTCTGCTGGAGCACGGACCAGGCGACTGATTGTAGTGATGTTGGCTCAGAGAGGTCTTTCGCCATCTCGAATACTTCCCAGCCACAGTATCTGAGGAACATGTTCTTCTTGCGGCCTTCAGAAGGACCCATGAGGTCATTTGCCTCAAGGAAGCAGTCAAATCGTAGCATGTACAAATCCCAGTGCTCAGTCACTGGGTCATACGGAGTCAGTGGGGCATGCATGGCCATTTTGTATTCAGAGGGCATTTTGGAATCTGCTGCTCAAAAATGGCTGCTCAAAGCCGCGCTGAGCTCCAGGCTGGATGTACTTGCTGGATTGCTACGCTCTTTTTGGTTCGCCTAGTTGCCTTCCAATCCCATCCTCGTCGCCAGTGTTAGATTGGGTAATGGATAGGCACACACAGGCGTAACGTTAACAACAGCTTTTTATTAAGTACAACAAGTGAGAACAATCCAGCGAAGGCTGAGTCTGACAGCAGCCAGGGAGCCAATAGGATTAGACCTCTGTCCCGCCGGAACAGAGGACTTTGGTAGAAACCAAGTACTTGTATTTAGTACAAGTATCTAACAGTGAGGCTTCCATGGTCAGAGATAACAGAAAATAACTTCAATCAATATTGAAATTAATTTTGCATTTTAAAACTGAAGCAGCCTTTGCACTGGTATAATGTATATGCTTTCCTCTTGATTGCATATAATGCATTAAACCATTTAATCACACCTCACACCATGCAGTGATTGAGGTCATGGTCACAAGCGGCCACAAACACAATGGAAGCAATTGATGTTGCTCCGCATATTTGAAGGAGAGAATTTGGGATGAAGTATGAAGACAAGGTTCCAGCTAATTAATATTACAGAAATCTTGTATGAAACTTTCATGTTTGCAAAATGAATAGTAGCAATATTCATATGTATAATAAATAAATAAATAAATAAATAAATAAATAAATAAATAAATAGATAGATAGATAGATAGATAGATAAATAAATAAATAAATAAATAAATAAATAAATAAATAAATAAATAAATTTAGTAGAGCTTTCCACAAACTATAGTATTCAAAAAATATTAGAAGTCCAACTCTCAGATTTTCAACATAGGTAGTCCTTGACTTATAATCACAATTGGGACCAGAATTTCCATTGCTAAGCAAGGTGGTTGTTTAGTTAATCACATCTGATTTTACATACTTTTTTGCCATGGTAATTAAAGGAATCATATGATCGTTAAACAAATCTACCCCCCCCCCTTTGTTTATTGGAAGCCAACTAGGAAGATCATAAATGGGGAACACATGATCTTAGGATGATGTAATCATTAATTGCCAAGTGCCCAAATTTTGATCATGTAACTGTGGGGATGTTGCAATAGTCATAAGTATAAGCACTTGTCACATTTTGCAGTGTTGTTGTAACTTCAGAAGGTTGCTAAATGAATGGTTTTAAGTTGAGGATTACCGCTATTCGTAAATTGATTGTCTGCTTGGTTTTATTCAAATGGGAGTAGCTAAGCACCATGCTGATTGGGATTTCAGCTGTACTATATTTGTAGGACATAAATTGGAAGAAAAATGATTTAGTGCCATTATAGTGCCCAGTGTGTTGATAACCACAGCTTATGCCATAATCTTTCAATTTCGATTTTCAGATCTTGATACTTTGTGATATTTTCCAATTCTTTGCATACTATTTACTAACCCCTGGTATTGCGATATCAATTACCAACTCTTTATTCTTTTTAACCAGAGTTATATCTCATGTACTTTATCAGTCTGTATTATTATTGTTAATAGTAGTACAAAAATTGCATTTACTCTTTTAATATGGCTTCTTGCATTATATTTACTTCACAACAAAAGGAATTTTGGGTATTCAGAATGATGTTAGTTGAAGCCCTCCAACAAGAAGAAGTCAGTGTGGGAGCATGAAGACCTGCTCCTCACATCTGATACCACTGCGACATTAGCCGGAGGTCCTGCTCTTATCTCAATTTCTGGGGAGACATTGTGACCCAGATTGTTGGAGGCAATATGCTGACTCTGCAAACTGCTTAGAGAGGGCTGTAAGTCTAAGTGCTATTGTTCTCATATAGGAAAATTATTGGGATTATTGGAGATGAACAGATGATTAATCCCTTTCGGTCTCCCTCGTATTCACTCACAAATTATTCCCAAATGTTTAATTGAAGTTTGCTATTTGCTCTGTCCCACCTAATGTATTTAAATTAATCAATTAATTCTTTATTTATTTATTAATCAAAATTATATAGTTACTTATCTCTGGAAAAGTGACTGTAGGTGGCATACAAATTTAAATAAGAAAAAAGTGAAATAACTTGAAGAGCAATGTGTTTAACTTCTGGTAAATGTATCTTTTGTTACTGGCCACACTCAAAATGGGATAGAACAGCCATATTCCCTTCTCCCCCGCAGATATTTATGAATAAAAATGTTTTAGTTATTTTAGGGCTATTCAAAGCATGCTGACAAAAATCCAATTAAATGTTTTCCCAAACTTTATGTGTCCCCATATTTATCAAAACCACCTTTAAAATATATTTTTAAAAAACACTTCAGCTTAGAACCACAATTCCTTTATTTTTGAAATAATTCTTTAGTGTCTTTCGGGAGAAAAAAACTAACACAACAATGGAAAAAATAAAATAACAACACAAAATTGTACCAACAATAACAATAATGAAATATTAAATACAATAATAAAGATAAAGGTGAATGTTTCCCCTGTCCAATTGTGTCTGTAGGGCGGGGGTGCTCATCTCTGTTTCTTAACTGGGGGAGACAGATAGTCCAAAGACATTCAACAAATGTTGAAATGTATATCAAGATGTCATGATGCAAACTCCATCATTTCCTGAAACTCCATCACTTTTGCACATAAAAGTGGAATCCATAGAATAATAATAGCACTTAGACTTGTATACCACTTCACAGTGCTTTACATCCCTTTCTAAGCAGTTTACAGAGTCAGAATATTTCCTCCAACAATCTGGGTCCTCATTTTACCAATCTTAGAAGGATGGAAGGCTGAGTCAACCTTGAGCTGGTGAGAATCAAACTGCTAAACCTCTGGCAGCCAGCAATCAGCAGAAGTAGCCTGAAGTACTGCATTCTAATCATTGTGCCACCAGGGCTCTGGTGACATTACAATATACACCTGGCAAAATTATGGCTTATCATGGACATCTCTGCCATGGGCCACCTAGAGCCAGCATCTTAAGATTGTATCACTAAAATTAGGTAGTAAAATGGCTGGTTTTAAGCATAACCATTTTTATTTTCTTTCTTAAAATAAGATTGAACATGAAAGTAGAAGTTTCTGGAACATAATCCTATTCTATTTCTATTCTTAAAACATCTCAAAATTGACATAGCTTTATATCAATAAGTTGCATGAGTTTTTAATTGGGGAGGAGGGGGATTCCTTGTCTCCTTTTTTGTATATGGGAACTATGATGGAAAGTTTCCAACCTTCTAGGACATGACCAATTTTGTCCATATGTGTAAACAGCTTACCAGCAGTGGTGCCCACCAATCAATGTGAGTCTTAAAGAGTTCTGGAGATATGAAGTCTTCACACAATGTCTAACTGAGGTTTAGTGACTGTCACTGATACTGATGGCCAAGGAGAGAAATTAGATGTTATGCATTGTTAATTCCTAGCTGGCAGCTTATCTATGAAAAGTTTTTTTTTTAAATAAATAAACAAAATAGCATGGTATAAAAGTTCAGTTTGGGTTTTGAGTAGATATACCAACTATTTTCATCCAGGATCGGGCCCTTTCAGAGTTCCTTGATGTCTGTTTTGGACAGAGATCAAGGCATTTGACCTTCCTAGTTTGCCTCACTTCAAGATTAGCAAACTCATATTGTGTGATATAGGCAGTCTTAAATCAGAATTGCCATTAACGTTAACTGCAATTGGTCACTATCCTCCCTCCATAAACTTTGAGAATTTTGATTTTGTGTATTAAGACACTCATAGGAGCCAGATTGTTGGGGGCAATATGTTGACTCTATAAACCGCTTAGAGAGGGCTATAAAAGCACAGTAAGTGCTTCTACTATAGCTATATAATCAAGGATACTATTAGCATTCCTAGCATGGAAAGTAAAGGGATATGAAAATTGAATGTACAAGTCAAGGAAATCCTTTTAGAATTGGCCATATTCATTTTAGAGTTTCTGTAGTATCAAGATGAGGCAGCTGACAAATAATCTTCAAGTATAATGCCCAAATGGCCATAAACAAGCAAAGAAGCATTCTCCCCTAGTATTAAGAATTTCCAATAGCATCCAAATGGTTTTGGAGTTATTTATGTTTATCTGTATGAAAATGCAAGAAAATATTACCATTATACCTTCCTAAGATGCTATTATCCCTTCGGTAGTGTCATCTGCAACTTTTCTGATGAATGGATGAAGATGAGTTGCAGACCCTGATACTGTGCAAATAAAGGATTTGTCAAATGATAAATGTTCCTAATGTATCTGAATGTTAACAATAAACCAACCAACCAACCAACCAACCAACCAACCAACCAACCAACCAACCAACCAACCGTTTATTGATAGCTTCACCTTGTCAACCCTGCTAAAACACTCAGGAAACTGAACTTACATTATTCTGCAACAAGTTAATTTAAAGACATCCACCCTGAATTGTCAGCAAGAACTGAATATCCGAAGAAATTCAATTTCAGGAATATATATTTCTGAGTAAAAAGGTGGTTGCATTTTCACTATTGAAAAAAAGCCACCTTATATTTTCTATCTTTAACAGAAAAAAGTACTAATGTTGAATTTAACTAAATTAAACATATTTTCTCATCTTTCAAAAAACTGTACTCATATATCATAGAACTTAGTCTTTAGGACCCTAGACCAGGGGTTGGCAAATTTAAACACTCAAAGAGCCATTTGGACCCATTTCCCACAGTAAAGAAAATACCGGGAGCTACAAAGGTCCTAACCAGAAGCCCTCTGTTCAATTCTGGAGCTGACCGGAAGTTCAGTTCCCCCACCATAGAATCTCCTCCTAGCGCAGCGTACTTTTTCCTCTACCTGTCATAACTGAAAGCCCTATCAATTGTGGAGACAACTGGAAAACCCTCCCCTTGCCACAGAGTATTCTCCTGGCACACTGTGCTTCTCTCCCCTCCCCCGCCGGAAGCTCTTCTCAAAATTGTGATGCCGACCGGTGATGGAGCCACAGCAGAGGGAGGAAAGAGCCGCAGTTTGCTGACCCCTGGCCTAGACTGTCTCATTGTAATAGCAACAATGGTAAATGTTAAAGAGAATAAAAGAGAAGACATAAAAGAGACCGAAAGTTATGTACATTTTCCGGAAAACAATGCCCTGTATATCCTAAACACAAGTCATTTCTCTGTTCCTTCTACACAAAGAACATTACCATACCATTCGATAATGACCTATCAAAACCTGTTCTTTGATTAAAGGCAGCTGCTTTTGATTACAATCAATGAATCGCTAATTTGTACTCAGCTACTAACAGTTGGATCTGATCTATTATTCATTCTTCAAGATGAAATTCTATTCAGGCTTGAGTTCTGAATTTTACTGAAGCTCTCTCTCTCTCTTGGCCATTAATAATTTTGTTTTGTTATTTTGTCTCAGATTCCATGATGGCCTTTCTCTGTAACATTGAAATAATGCATTCAGCTCCAGCTCTGATCAGAGTGTCCATCTCCCAAGCCATATGTCTAACAACACGAACCTGTTTATTTAGGCATCCAACCTTCACGCAAGGGTTTTCAAAACCCTATCTCTGGCCAGTATAAAATAAGCAACACTCAACAGACAAGGATACATTCGTTTATGAGTTATTCTGAAAATCATTGGTGTAATGCTAAATGTAGTATATATATATACTGTATAAAGTGCATAAAAGAAATTATACAATGTATTTTTATAACAAATTACCTTCATTCATTCCCCAGATTTTCTAAATCAATTCCCATCATTAATTTCCTGCTAACAGGAACAGAATTACTTCCTTACAGTTAAATATTCGATGAGCTACTTCATAGGCTGATCAGAGCCAATGGGCAACAAGAGATATAGAAGTATTACTAAGTAAATAAAAAAATGTGCAAATACAACTCAAAATATATGGTAACATTCTTAAAGACCTACCTGGGAAACAGAATCAGAGTTCTTGATCAAACTAGTCCACCATCACTAACTTTGGACTGGGAAATCAAATTCCAGAGCTGTATAGACCTGATGCTATGGTTATATCCCACCTGCATCTTTTCTTTCTATTATATTATTTAAAATATGTTACAATCCAAAAGTGGCCAACTATGGCATGGACATTATTTTATATCTTCATTTTATGATTTTTAACATTAAGTACATATTATCATTTTCTCTTTTAAAACACTTATATTATTATGTAAATGTCTTTAGCATGTAGACTGCCTCACCAAACTTCATTTTATTCATGAAATATTCATGATGGTAATCTGGTTTGGGAGCAGAGAAATGGATTGCATATTAAAAGCTAAATCAATATTTTAAAGTGAATATAAAATGGAAACCTTGGCTTATGATGACTAGGAAAGTTTACAGGTTTAAAATGTTAGGGTGATGGCTTTGTGTTGGAGTTTGACTTTTGCTCTTCCTCCATGAAGATGAAGATGATGGCAACAGTGATAATGGAGGCACATGTCTCTCAGAGCAATCAACTCATGGGATTGTTATAGGAGAAGAGAATATTATTCATTTCACCCTGAGTTGTATAAAACAAAGGTGGCATTTAATATTTTAAAAACATTAAAATACAGTTTAAAATTTTAAAATATAAATAAAAACAGATCCAGGAAACCACAAACCAATCAGCCTATCATCAATATCTGGGTAAAGACCCTGGAAAAGATAATTAAGCAACAGAACTGTGAATACCTAGAAGCAAAAAAGTTATAACCAGAAGCCAACTTGGGTTTGTTTACACAGATCACGCCAAAACAAATCTTATTTCATTCTTCGACAACGTGACTAATTTAGTGGACCAGTCAAATGTAATGGGCGTAATACATTCAGATTTCAGTAAGGCATTTGACAAAACAGACCACAACGTACTGTAGGATAGATAGCATCATTCCTAGATAGATTTGTAACTAGCTGACAAATCACATTCAATGGAACTACATCTACATGGAAGGAAGGAAGTAGTAGAGTACCTGGGGTCAAGGTTCTATTTTAGGTGCAGTGCACTTCTACAACTCAGAAACAATTTAGATTTAGAACAACCCCAGAAGATAGGTTCAAGATCCAGATTGATCTTAACAGACTTGGGCCCTATCTAATAAAATGAAATTCAATGTAGAGAAAAGTAAGGTTTTACATTTAGGCAAGAAAAACCAAATGTACAGAAACAGCTAATGTGACCTAATGTGAAACCTGGCTCAATAGCATTAACTACGAAAGGGATCTTGGAGTCTAAGTGGACAAACACTTAAATATGAGTCAGCAGTATGTGGCTACAGGGGGGGGGGGGGGAAGCCAATGCAATCATAGATTGAATTAACAGAGGAATAGAATCAAGATCACCTATTTATAAAACCTAAGTAAGATCACATTTAGAATACTGCATCCAGTTTTAATCACCATATGATTAAAAAGATGTGGAGACTCCAGAAAGAGTGCAGGAAAGAAAAACAAAGAAGATTAGGGGACTGGAGGCTAAACACTTGAACAAAGGTTGCGAGAATTGGGTTTGTCTAGATTAGTGAAAAGAAGGAGTAGGGCAGTCTTCCAATACCTGAGTGGCTGCGACAAAGAAGAAGGGGTCAATCTATTTTATAAAGCAGCAGAAGGCAAGGCAAGTAAGCAATGGATGGAAACTAATCAAGAAGAGAAGCAACCTAGAACTAAGGAGAAGTTTCCTAAGAGTCAGAACTATTAACCAGTGGGATGGCTTGCTGTCAGAAATTGTGGGTGCGTCATCACTGGAAGCTTTTAAGAAGAGTCTGGACAGCCATTTATCTGGAATGGTACAGCGCAAGGCCCGGGTGCCGGATCCAGCACACGAGGTGCTTAGATCTGGCCTGTGGGGCCGCCCTGAAAATAGCAAAGGACTAGCCTGCAATGCCTCTGCCAGTGAAAATGGGGCTCGTGAGGGCTCTGCCATTTTTGCTAGCAGAGAGTTGCAGGACAGTGTCACAGCCAAAAATGGAGCTTGCAAGCCCATTTTCGCTGGTAGAGCTCTCAGGCCACCACAGGTGTCCCAAACATGAGTGACTTCAAGTTGGCCATGCCCACCCTGGCAACGGCCATCCCAGGCCCCCGAGGTCAAACACAACCCTGATGGGCCCTCAAGTAAATCGAGTTTGACACCCCTGGTATAGGGTCTCCAGCTTGAACAAGGGGATTGGTCTAGAAGACCCCCAAAGTTCCTTCCAACTCTAATTAATTATTTAATGGTTGCAAGGATGAAGTGGCAGAAAGAACAGAGTTCTTGTTCAGTTATTAAAAAAACATTTATTTATCACTTTCCATTTAAAATCTTGCAGGGTTTTAAATGAACTGTCTGTTTTATAACACAAATGACACAGTAGTCTAAAGAAGACTTGAAATACAACATATCCCAGACTATAAAGATACCCAGTCACTTTCTTTGTCTAGGAGAGCAAATAAGCTAATACATGGTTCATAGTTTCGTATTTTGAAATGTTCCATCATCAGCTCATGGAACAGGGGATTTAACTATCTAAATGTACTTTGCAAATATTGTTCGGAAAGTGCAAATCTGAGATTGCATTTCTAAAGACATTCCTCAAAGACACCACTGCTAGTTTAACCCCAAGATGCTATAAAGTGTTTTTCCTCTCATCAATAACTCTGTTCACACATTAAAGAAAGGACTCTAATAGTGTAAGTTGGATCTAGTGCAAGCAAGCCTAGCTCCTGGACCTGATTCATTTTATTACCTTGGGCACACAACACCTTGCTTGAAAGATGGATTGACGACTGAAGTTAAAATGAAGCTAAGGATCAATATGTGCTCGCTTATTAACAGCAGCTCTCACCCAAATATAACATGTTTGATAGAAAACAGGAGAGTTAATGTAAATTGTGAAGTGTCAACATGCCCTATTATTAGCTTTGTTAAGTGCTAAGAGTGCTAGACAGATGCCTATAATCTAAGGGACTGCTTAATGCAGTCAAAGTATTTTATCAAATTCTCAACTTGAAAAGTCTTTAATGCTGAAGGTGATGGTGGTGGTTTTTTAAAAAAGAAAAAAAACTATCAACCCACAATGAATAATTACAGTACTGTTCCTCATTTCTCTAAATTGGGCACCGTTCCTAAAGGCAGTGTTTCTCAACCTTGGGGACTTTAAGTCCTGTGGACTTCAACTCCCAGAATCCCCCAGCCAGCTATGCTGGCTGGGGGATTCTGGGAGTTGAAGTCCATAGGACTTAAAGTCTCCAAGGTTGAGAAACACTGCCTAAAGGTAACATTCCAGCTGTCCAACTCCTGACATGTCATTACAAACCAGTAAAAAAATTGTGTGATTGGACTAAGAGAGAGAAGTAGAAAAACTAGCTCGCATCCTGCTGTGGCTTCATATTGTTTAAACAAGGGCAATCTATGCAAGGTTTCATTTCATTTCATTTCAAAATGGTGTACATTCCTTTACATCTTTAAATCTTCACTGATTTAAACCCTCTGCAAGTCAACAATTCAGAACTTTGGCAAGGGTGATAGGTAACCCTTCCCTGGCAATCAGTTGAATGAAGAGAGAGAAAGATGGTACTGGAAAACAAATTAGGGAAAATATGCCAGATAGCAACAGAAGAGTAGAATCAAGATCACATTAAGTGTTAATACCACTTTATAATGCTTTGGCAAGGCAGAACACGTGGAATACTGTATCCAGTTTTGGTCGCCATGATGTTAAAAAAGACGTGGAGACTCTAGAAAGAGTGCAGAGAAGAGCAATGAAGATGATTAGGGGACTGGAGGCCAAAACATATAAAGAATGGTTGCAAGAACTGGGTATGTTTAGCTTAAGAGAAAGAAGGACTAGGGGAGACATGATAGCAGTCTTCCAATATTTCAGGGGTTGCCGCAAAGAAGAGGGAATCAAACTATTCTCCAAAGCACCTGAGGGTAGAAAAAGAAGCAATGGGTGGAAACTAATCAAGGAGAGAAGCAACTTAGAACTATGGAGAAATTTCCTGACAGTTAGAATCAGTGGAACAACTTGCCTCCAGAGGTTGTAAAAGCTCCAACACTGGAAGTTTTTAAGAAAATGTTGGATAATCATTTGTCACTCTGAAGTGGTGTAGGGTTTCCTGCCTAAGCAGGGGGTTGGACTAGAAGACCCCCAAGGTCCCTTCCAATTCTGTTATTCTATTCTATTCAAATAAAGAATAGAACAAACTAATAAGTATCCCTATTCATTAGGATTTCATCCTCCTTATTGCTTCTTCAAGCCCCATCCATAAATGTCTTCTTAATCCCCCCCCCCCCGCCAGTGATGAATGGCTCCAGCCATGCCCTTTTACCCCCCAAAGGCCAAGGTAGGCTAGATCCCCTGGAGCTAGAAGGCAGTGGCAATCTCTGAAATTTGTTTTCTGATCAATATGATTGGCCACACTCAACATGTAGCCGTGAGTAAAGGTACATACCCTCTCCTCTAGGAACTAGTTTGTGAGACTACCCAAATAAATACTCTAACAATCTTATTGCCTTATTGCCAAACAAACAGAATTGCCTTGTTTGATGTTCAGAACGATTTCTGGCTATATAACTCAACTCCCTAAGGCCATGATGGCAAACCTATGGCACGCGTGCCATATCTGCCTGTATGCAAGCCATCAGCTCCAGTGTGCATGTAAGTGCTGGCCAGCTGATTTTTGGCCTTCTGGAGGGCCAGGAGAGGCCGTTTTCACCCTCCCCAGGCTTCAGGAAAGTCTCCAGAGACTGAGGAGGGAGAAAAACAGGCCCAGTGGTCTACCAGAAGTTTGTTTCAGAGGTTTTCCTGAAGCCTGGTAAGGGTGAAAATGGCCTCCTCCACCTCCTTGCAGGAAATACCAAGTTCAGCTTGGAGGTGAGCAGTGCAACGCACTGGGTTACATGCATATGTGCATATGAGGCAGGGGTGGGTTCCTGCTATGGAAGAGGTTCTACAAATCTACAGTGCCATTTAGAACTGATTCCAGCTCCCCCCCTCACCCATCCGCCCATCATCAAGGTGAAGAGCAAAAGGAGGAATTCTGGGAGTTGACAATTTTACAAGTTGGCCACACCTACCCAGTCACATGGCTGGCAAGCCACTCCCACCCGGTCACGTGGCCACCAAGCCACTCCCACCCGGTCACATGGCCACCAAGCCACTCCCACCCGGTCACATGGCCACCAAGCCACTCCCACAAAGCAGGTGACACCTACAGAAGAGGTTCTAAAATTTTTTGAAACCCACCATTGATGTTAGGGTATGCTTTGCATTGTGGGTGCCGGCACTCTTGCATTTTTGGCACCCAACAACAAAAAGGTTTGCCATCACTGCCCGAAAGTTACTTGGAAAGGAAGAAGAATCAAACTGAAGTTTGAAATGATTGGAGGTGGGGGATGTTGATATCTCCCTTCACCTCTGCTATGGATATATTTCCATTTTAAAAGAAGATGCTTTCAGGACAATTGTATTGCCACAGATAGCTTTACTGTTGGAATCACATCAAAAACCAAAGAACAGTTCTAATAAAAATTAGAGAGAGCTAATCTCATGCAAATATTCAATTTTTCTATTGAATTACTGTACACAATTTTTAAAGGTTCTGATTCCAATCGAAAGGTGCTGTTTAGATTGTACTAAGTTTGTTCACTAGATCAAGTGCACTTGCATTACAATATATTTAACCGAAATATATATTGAAGGAATAATATAAGCCAAAGTTCAAGAGGAAAGCTACATAAATGTTTTAAAAGCTATGCAATTTTCTAATTTTATTGCAAACCCACAAAGAAGAGGACAAAAAGGAACTGGGTGATGTGCTCAGAAATACCTATAGGAAATGGAATGGCTGAACAGAGCTGCACAGTAGTTTAGCTATAATGGATTGTAGCATCAAAGATTACAAAAGCTATAAAATGTCAGAGGTCCATTACTGGCTGCATGAGGTCTTTACAACAGAGTTTGCTATTAAGCCTTTGCATCACTACTTGCTCTAAATCCCGCTAAAAAGCTAATCCATCCTGGTGGTATCTCAAATCTAGACACACAGCTCAAGATATATTTAGGCATAGCAACTGTTGTTGACAGTGTTGTAATGAAGGGAAAAAGAAGACAGACTTGAAATAACACCTCATACTGTGTAAGGATACCAACTATCCGACACTGGATGAGTTGATCATGGTGTTAATACAATACTATTGCATGTTTTCTGAAGTTCAAGTAATGACTTGGTATCAGAATAATATACAGTTCCAGCATATTTAGTATGCAACTTCACAAAAACATAGCTACCCAGAAGTGGGATTTCCTTCCCTTTCCTATCGGTTCGCAAAGGTGAGCGTGCTCACTCACACGCACCTAATCTGCCCATGTGCACCGCCTTCTGCGCATGCGCAGTGCTCACACATTACACCGGGGTGGGTGGGCAGAGCCTCCTGCAGCCACCACTACCAGTTCTCCAGAGCTGGAGAGAACCAGCTGAATGCCACTTCTGAAGTTACCAAATATCACCTCAGGTCATTAGCCTATCTAAATCAGTGTGAACCTGAAAATGAGGAAGCACTGCCTATTGTTACACTGTATGTTCTATTTTTGAAAACGGTGAGCTAAATTATCTATATTTTGAGGTGGTAAATAGATGAGATATAAGAAAATATATAAAATAGATTATATTAAAAAAAATACAGACCCTCTTATTTTTCCTCAAACTCGCTAGTGTTAACAGTAGCAAAAAAATTCAGAAGATGAAAAATTCAAAGATGGGGAGTTAACAGTTGCTAATACAGATGGGGAGGAATCAGTGGTGGGTTTCAAAAAATGTTAGAACCTCTTCTGTAGGTGTGGCCTGCTTTGTGGGAGTGGTTTGCTGGCCATGTGACAGGGTGGGAGTAGCTTGGTGGCCATGTGACTGGGTGGGAGTGGTTTGTCAGCCATGTGACCGGGTGGGAGTAGCTTGGTGGCCATGTGACTGGGTGGGAGTGGTTTGCCAGACCGGGTGGGCATAGCCAACTTGTAAAATGTGGTGAAACTCACTTAACAATGCTCTTGCTTAGCAATCAAAATGTTGGCTCAGGAACTCTGGCATTGAAGTATGCAAGTCTTAAAGCTGTCAAGTTACAAGACCCTTGCACCCCTAAGCCTTTAGAAAAAAAAACCCAGGGGTGTTCAAACTTGACAGCTTTAAGACTTGTGGACTTCAACTCCCAAAATTCCTCCTCTCGCTCTTCATCTTGATGATGTGCGGACGGGCAGGGGGGCGGGAGCTGAAACCGGTTCTAAATGGCACTGTAGATTTATGGAACCTCTTCTATAGAAGAGGTTAGAACTGGCAGGAACCCACCCCTGGGATGAATGCAGAGGTGGGTTGCTCCCGGTTCGGCCCAGTTCGGCTGAATTGATAGTGGAATTCAGGCCTGGGTCACAGAACAAGCAGCAACCCGGGCCTGCCATGCCCCTGAACTGGTTCCCTCGCCACTGCTGATGTTGCCACCAGGTTGGATTTTAGTGACTTCGTGTGCATAGTTCACTGTAAATTGTTCTGCACATGCCCAAAGAACAATTTATGTTGAATAGTGCATACGTGCGAGCAAAGCAAGCTTGCACGCCGGACATGCACGGGTTGCGAACCAGTAGTAAAACCAGCAGCAACCAACCCCTGGATGGATGGGTTTCTCATGAGGCCAGCTAGCGTGAGGATCTCTAGGTCCCCCATGCAAGGTTAAACATCCAGGCTTTGACCATTTTGTGGAAGGCCAAGAGATTCGCCCCTTTCCGTACCTCATCCTGGGGACAGGATGTTCCAGAATGCAGGGATAGTGGCAAAGGAGGCCCTCATCCTAAATCCCGCCAGTCAAAATTCTTCCCTGCATGCTGCAGCTGCATAGCAATTTGCCTCAGATAGGCAACCACAAGCAAGTGAGGAAACTTCATATCTTCTAAAGGAATTATTCTAAAATCTCTCTCTACAAGAGTGTTTCCAAGCTTAGGCTGGTTTATGAATTGGTTAATGGCATTACTTGTCTGCTCCAATTCCAATAGGCCAATAAGGATATAAAAAGTGGGCACAGCTATAAGAAAACATATTTCACTTATATTAGTATTGTGAAATGTTCACATATCTTATGTTTGATAATCCAGTTTCTACTCTCCTTGTTCTTTCTGTGGCGTGCTTGATTCTCAACATTGTAAAAACCACTGAAAATAAAATTATTGCAAATAGTTTCCAATTATTCATCACGTAGTATCTTATCTTTATCAAGAAATGGGGCTTGGGTGTTTGTGTACATTGTGTGGTAATATTTGCTAGTATACAACAATTTGTGCATGTGTGCAAATAAACTAGAGATTTACACTTCTGTTTTTGTTTGTTTGTTCCAAAGTAGTAATAAAGGCAATCAGGAGACATAAAGGATGAAAAATAGAGAAGGAACCGCACTGAAAAAATAGAATTCTGATAATTGCAAACAGCAGGGGTGGTGCTGGGCCTGCAGATGGAAAAGAAACAACCCATCACAATCTTTGCTTTTCCTGAGCAAGAAAAACTTGACATACTAATGCAAATCTCATAAATATACAACCACTTTCTTTAACAACTTTTTGAGACAATGGAAACAAAGGAAACCAGACAAAATGCAGCTCTGTACAGATTCTTTGCTGATTTAATGGATGGTAGTGTCACCTTACAAACTGTCTATGTTATTGTTCATTGAATTTATTGAATTGATGAATGTCCAAAGAATTGAAGTGACCTTAATATAGTATAGTATAGTATAGTATAGTATAGTATAGTATAGTATAGTGTAGTGTAGTGTAGTGTGGTGTGGTGTGGTGTGGTGTGGTGTGGTATAGTAGTGTAGTATAATACTGTATATAAATAAAGCATTTTATGAAATTAGACTCAAATACAAGGTAACAAAAATACAACAGTACCAGTGGTGGGTTATGACTGGTACGCCCCGGTACGGACATACCGGTGCCTGCCGGGAGCACCAGGTACCATTCTGGTACAGTGCTCCAGAGGGCCCGCCCATGCTCCTTATCGGTATTTGTGGTTTTCAGGGCTTACGTACATGCGCACAGAGCATACAGCACCTGCGTAACGCTCTGCCAAGCAGCCGGAATGTTGCGGAGGCATCGTGGAGCGTCATAGGCGGTAAGTATGCATGTTGTGTGCATTCAGGTGGTGGATCCCTGGCCCCGTTGCATCATACCAGTTGCAACGGGATCCAGAACCCACCATTGAACAATACACATGATCAGCAACAAAACACCATAAAAAATGGGTCAATGTCATCCACGGGCTTTTATAAGACCTTTGCAGCTGGGGTTGGGATTAAAAAAGACAAGATGGCAGTTGTCACACCACCACTTTATCTCTGTAACGTACAAGGGGAGGAGCTCTGATCACATGAAAGCACCACCTTTTCAATAACCCATCCTAAAAACACCCTGGTATAAGCAATGAACCATGACTTAAACAACTGGAGGGGGCCCCCCAGTTGTCGTTCTGTGACAAAATTGAGAAACCTGAAGTTATGGAATTCAGTACTTCTCCATCCCCAGGGACAGTTCTAATTCAGCATGCTCCTTATGAGGATTGCTTTTATAAAATTACTTTGACCGAATCCAGGCATGGTCTTGTGACTTGCACAAGTTGAGCAGTGCACATACATGTGCCTGCATGCTAGCCTGCCGCTCACACATGTCAAGCTGCATGCATGCCATGTCCGCCAGCTGACTACTCACGTGATCCAATTCCCCTCTCCATCCCCACTGGGCTGCCAAGATGCAAAAGTTGGGGAACATTGGTAAAGTACATGTTTACTTCAGGCTATAGCATCAATAGACAGTCGTGGCGGCTCAGTGGCTAAGACGCTGAGCTTGTCGATCAGAAGGTTGGCAGTTCAGTGGTTCAAATCCCTAGTGCCGCGTAACAGAGTAAGCTCCCATTACTTGTCCCAGCTTCTGCCAACCTATCAGTTCGAAAGCAGGTAAAAATACAAGTAGAAAAATAGGAAACACCTTTGGTGGGAAGGTAACAGTGTTCCATGTGCCTTTGGCGTTTAGTCATGTCGGCCACATGACCACGGCAGTGGTGGGTTCCTACCAGTTTGGATCAGTTCAGCTGAAACGGTAATGGTTTGGTGGCCTTGGTTGCTGAAACCGGCAGTGACCCAGGCCTGCCACGTCCCTGAACTGGTTTTCCGAGCGGCACCATAGGTGCCACCATCTTTTTTTTGCTTCTGCACATACTCAGAACAATTTTTATTGCACTGTGCATGCACGCCCAAACAAGCAAACCAGCAGTAATGCCTGCCGGAACCCACCCCTGGACAATGGAGATGTGTTTGGGCAGCGGTGGCTCTTCGGCTTTGAAACGTAGACGAGCACCTCCCCCTAGAGTCAGGAACAACTAGCACCTATGTGTGAGTTGTTTACCTTTATAGTATCAATATTTCTGATACCAATAACTTGATGTTATTCCCCAAATCAGTTTACAAAGATAATTTTTTCTCTCCTCCCCTTTATTGGTTTGCAGCTATTTTGTGTCCAATTAATATGCTACCTGCAAATTAGAAACATATAAAATGGATTAATAAATAAATAATAAATGAAACTTCCTAAATCAATAAATAGAAAAAGCAGGGATGGACATCTTTTGTATTTCTCAGAGCTGCTTATGTGGAGAAAAGGAGCTTGGATTTGGAAAGTTTGAAGCTTTCCAGAAGATAAACATCTGGGTAGGTAGCTTTCTGCAGAAATTGAGAAGGTCAAAGATTACAATAACAAGCGATGGGGTTGGTGGAGTGGTTGAAGTATTAGAACTTGAAAAATCCAGATTCAATTCCCTTTTTTCAAGAGTATCAAGATAAATGCATAGGCATCATCACACAAATAATGCAACTTTCATATTTGCATCACATATTTTGAAATAATCAAATCATGTGTCATCATTTTGACATCATTAAGACTTGCTATAAAAAAAGTCCTTGACTTATGACCATCATTGGAACCAGAATTTCTATTGTAAGCAAGGTGGTTGTTAAGTGAGTCATGCCAGATTGATGACGACAACACCTATTGGCCATGGTTGTTAGGCAAATTACTGCAATTGCTAAGTCAGTCACATAGTTATTAAGCGAAATTGGCTTCTCCCATTGACTTTGCTTATTGAAGCCAGCAATGAAAATCACAAATGGTGATCAGCTAATCCTGGGATATTACCAGGGGTGGGTTATGGCTTTTTTTACTGTCGCTTTGTTCAGGGATGCGCTTTGGGTGCACGTGTGCTTGATGTGTGCTATTCGCGCATGCACAGAATTAAAAAAAACAAGATAGCGTCACCTACAGTGACGCCGATAGAACCAGTTCGGACATCTGTCCAGCCGAGTTACTACCTACTTGGCCGAACCAGTCCAAACCAGTAGGAACCCACCTCTGGATAGTACAACCATTATAAATACAATGCCAATTGCTAAGTGCCCAAATTTTCATCACATAACCATGGAGAGTCTGAATCGGTCTTATATTATTTTTTCCAATGCCACTGTAAATTTGAATTGTTCGCTAAAAAAAGGTTGTAAGATAAGGACTTAATGTTGCTGCCAGGCCATGAAGCAGATAGACAATCTTTTACCATTCTTATATCAAGTAAGATAGAAAGCTTCAATTGTCAAAGAGCTATAAAGGAAATGTAAACACATTGTAGATACATAGATTTGACAGTTAGCATTATATATATGTGTGTGTGTGTGTGTGTGTGTGTGTTTAAAGTATGCTTTCTTTAATGTTAATAAATTATTTAATAAAACAATGTTTTATTACATTGTGACTAGCAGGAAAGGGAGTGAGGATGTGTTTTTGTCTAGCTTAAGCAGTCCTGCTATGTTTTTGCTGTATGTTTACAATTCTGCAAGATGCAGAGTAACAACAGTGCCTTTGATTATAATAGAAACTGTAATAACAATATGACCCAGAAATGTGTTTTTGTTCACATATTAGCAACTTGGCTTTATTACAAGTCATAATTGTCTAAAGCTCTTTTTAATTCTTATTATAGTCAGCTACTAGGAAATAAACAATATCTTCTATGCTGTACTTCCCTCTACTGTTAATACGAAGAAAGGGGCTATAGTAAAATGTATTGTAGTGTAAATAAAGGTAAAGCCCGAGATCGGTGTAAGTACAAACATAGATCACCAACATACAACAGACACTGAATTCAAGACAGCAAGTTCTGATTTCATTTTACATCTTTTTTTTATAAGTCATGTTTTTCTATTTTTGCTTGTTTACAATTTTTGCACAAATTGCACAATCCAAATATTCCTTGCAAACTATATATAATTCTATAACAGAAATACAAAAAAAAAAACCAGCGAAGACTGTTCTTCCAATCTACATTACATTTTTAAAGGAACAGGACAATAAAGATATCTATGAAATATCTATTAAAATAGTCATATATTTATGAGAGACACACAGAGAGAGATAGAGATAGAGACAGAGACAGAGAGAGAGAGAAAAGAAAGAAAGAAAGAAAGAAAGAAAGAAAGAAAGAAAGAAGGAAGGAAGGAAGGAAGGAAGGAAGGAAGGAAGGAGAGAGGGAGGGAGGGAGGGAAGGAAGGAAAGAAAGAAAGAAAGAAAGAAAGAAAGAAGGAAGAAAGGAAGGAAGGAAGGAAGGAAGGAAGGGGATTGGTTCTCTGCAATTTCAAATAAAAACATAAATGAACACAAAACCAGATAGTTCCTTTCCTACACTTGCCTGTTCCACCAGTGACTTTAGAATCCCCTCTGTTGATCCCTGTCTGTCATTTTTTGCTTCTGTTTTTACTTACTCTTGGGTGTCTATAAGGGAAATGCAAGATATGTTGGGATATCATATCACGAATCCAACTCCTTTTGCACTTATATCTTGATGTTATACTCAAGAGTAAAGGTAAGAGTAAACCTTTCATTTTATTATTTTGCTATTTTATGTTTATATTAATTATTTATTTTTTTCTGTTTTGTTGTAAGCTGCCCAGAATAGGCCTACAGTGAGTTGGGCGGCAAATAAATGTAACAAATGAATAAGAATAAGAATAATAAGAATATAAGAAAGAAGTAATTGAGAAGCGAGCTGAAAATTGGAAAAGCAAAGCTATGCATGGCCAATACTTGAAAAGTATTGAAGGCAAAGCTGACCAAAAGCTAACTTGGAACTGGTTAAGATCAGGAGTACTGAAAAAAGAAACAGAAGGCTTTATTTTGGCAGCTCAAGAACAAGCCTTAGCCACAAATTACATGAAGGCAAAAATTCAACTTGTTACCACCAACAGCAAATGTCACCTCTGTAATGAGAAAGATGAGACAGTTGACCATTTGATCAGCGGGTGCAGCAAAATTTCACAAACTGATTACCTACAACGCCATACCGTGTTGCTAAGATTATTCGCTAAGAAAAAAGTATGGTTCATTGACATTGCAATATCTGGTGTGCACGAATTGAAGATAAACAGCAAGAAAAAAATCACAAAATACCTGGACATGCAAATTGAGGTTGAGCGACTGTGCAAAAAGAAATCATGTGTTGTCCCAATTTTAATTGGAGCCCTTGGAGCAATACCTAAAGGGCTACCTCGCTATTTGAAAATTCTAAATTTACCTGACTTGAACATTCTGACTCTACAAAAAATCACCCTACTTGGAACAACTTATATCCCCCAACGTTACCTTAACAGTTCCTAGGTCCTTGGTTAGCACTCGAGCTGTTGAGCTACCAAGCAGCCCCAAAGGCTGTGAATCTCACCAAAGATTAACATAATAATAATAATAATAATAATAATAATAATAATAATAATAATAATAATAATAATAATAAATGAAATTTTACAAAATGGTCAAATTGATGAATGGTTGACAACTGGAAAAACATACTTGATTCAGAAAGATGCAACTAAAGGAACAATACCTGAAAACTACAGACCAATAACATGCTTGCCAACAACCTTTAAATTACTCACAGGCATTATTGCAGATAACATTATGGATTATTTGGAAACAAACAACATCTTGCCAGTAGAGGAAAAAGGCAACAAAAGAAGGAGTAGGGGCACAAAAGATCAGCTCCTAATTGATAAAATGATATTAGAAAATTGTAAGAAAAGAAAAACGAACTTGAATATGGTCTGGATTGATTATAAAAAAGCATTCGACTCATTGCCACATAGTTGGATCATAAAATGCTTAGAAACAACTGGCATTAGTAAAAATATTACATCCTTCACTGAAAAGGCGATGAAACAATGGAGAACTGGGTTGGCAGTAGGGAATAAGAACTATGGAATGGTTAATATCAAGCGATGAATTTTCCAGGGTGATTCACTTTCACCTCTTCTCTTCATCATCGCGATGATCCCACTATCAGTAATCTTAAAAAAAAATGAAATTAGGCTACCAAACAGCCAAAGAAGCTGAAAAAATTTCACATTTATTATATATGGATGATTTGAAACTCTATGGAAAGTCAGAAATAGAAATCCAATCACTGACAAACACAGTCCGAGTATTCAGCACCGATATTTCAATGCAGTTTGGCATGGAAAAATGTGCCACTGTATCCATAAAAAGGGGCAAAATCACTACATGTGAGGGAATTGAAATGCCCAATGGCCAACTAATTAAATGCAACGAAAATGAAGCCTACAAATACTTAGGCATTTTGCAGTTGGATAACATCAAACATGGACAAGTAAAAAATATTGTCAGGAGAGAGTACACCAACAGAGTTAGGAAAATTTTGAAATCTAAATTAAATGGTGGAAATACAATCAAGGCCATAAATACCTGGGCAATACCCGTTATAAGATACACAGCTGGTATAGTTAACTGGACATAAGCTGATTTGGACATTTTGGACCGAAAAACCAGGAAACTAATGACAATGCAGTACAGTTTACATCCACGTGGTGACACTGATAGACTATACCTGCCCCGAAAATCAGGTGGCAGAGGATTATTACAAGTGAAGCAAATAGTTGAAGAAGAAAAACATGCACTAGCCGATTATTTAAAAGAAAGTCAAGAACATCTATTAATTGAAGTAAAGAACAAAAATCTACTGAAGGCCCAACAGACGAAACAAGAATACAGAAAAGATGTGATAAAATCAAGAATGGAGAGTTGGCAGAACAAAGCCTTACATGGTCAATTTCTGGAAAAAATAAAAGATAAAGTGGACAGTGAAAAAACTTGGTTATGGTTAACAACAGGTACATTAAAGAAAGAAACAGAGTCACTAATCCTGGCTGCGCAAGAACAAGCTATCCGAACAAATGCCATTAAGGCCAAAATTGAAAAATCCTCTGATGATGCCAAATGCAGACTCTGCAAAGAAGTTGATGAAACTGTTGACCACATACTCAGCTGCTGTAAAAAAATCACGCAGACTGATTATAAATTGCGGCACAATTCAGTAGCACAAATGATCCACTGGAATTTGTGCAAAAATTGTAATATTAAAACAACAACAAACTGGTGGGAACATAAATCTGAAAAAGTCACCGAAAATCAGATGGTCAAGATCCTATGGGATTTTTGTATACAAACGGACAAAATACTGGCGCATAACACACCAGACATCACACTGGTTGAGAAAAATAAGGATAGACATCGCAATACCAGGTGATAGCAGGGTCGACGAGAAGGAACATGAAAAAATCGCAAAATACCAGGACCTAAAAATTGAGATTCAACAATTATGGCACAAACCCGCAGTGGTAATTCCAGTGGTAATCGGCACACTGGGAGCTATTCCATAAGCACTGGAATTACATTTAAAACAGTTAAAAATTGACAAAATCACCATCAGTCAAATGCAAAAAGCTGCACTGCTTGGATCTGCACGTATATTACAAAAATACGTTACGACATCCTAGGCCCCTGGGTGGGGCCAGACTAGTAATCAATGCCAAATCCGGCGCAACAACTGGCCGCTGTGATACAATTGTATAATAATAATGGATCAGATGTTTTCTGTCATACTGATGAAACTTTTATTTGCTATGAACTACCAACAAATTGTGCTGTCCTGATCACTTTATGCAGTACATAACAGACTAAGCAATTTGTGGATATTTGTTTTGCTGCCATTAGCTGTGAGAAGTTGTGGAAATCACACTCTTCAGGAAATAGTGGGTAGCTTGGAATGTGATATTCTATCTATCATTTCCATTTTCCTTCTCCTATTCTGTAGATATTCCTTCTCCCCATTCTAATGGTAACGTCTAAATCCCTCAGTGCTTGGTTCAGGAAGTAGGAAGTCAAGTATTTGGCAATCCATTGGCACATTTCTAATGTATTCAACAAAACAGTAGCTGATGAGGGTGATAAAAAACCGGGGAGAAAAAGACCAGCCAGTGAATTCCTTTGTGATCCTATCCGATATAGATCACTTGACTTTGACTTTGTCATAGTGAGTGATGAAGCATAACAGAACTTAGACATCTTGTGACTGCTTTCAGATGCAGTCAGCTTAAGGGGAAAAGATCTACTTGAACAGTGATCCAGTTAAGGACAACTTAAGACTATTTCATGTGGTCTGGGGAAAAATGAAGGAGACGTCCTAGAGACACAGAATAAATACATTATTGTGGTATATTTGTGTTATCGTTAACAAGTCTAGAAAGTATTCTAGTCTACTGAAAACTCAACAAGCTCCTGATTTGATACTTTTCAGATATCTTAAGCTAGAATTCCAAGAATGAGGAACACAGAATACTAGAGTTGGAAGGGACCTTGGACTTCTTCTAGTTCAACCCTCTGCTCAAATAGGAGACCTATACCCTATTCAATTTCAGACAAGTAACTGTCCAATCTGTTCTTAAAAACTTCCAGTGGTTGAGCATCCAGAACTTCTGGAGGAAGCCATTCCACTGATTAATTGTTCTGTAAGGAAATTTTTCCTTATTTTTAGGTTGGATGTTTCCTTGATTAGTTTCCATCCATTGCTTCTTGTTCTGCCTTTAGGTATTTTGGAGAATAGGTTGACTCCCTCTTCCTTGTGGCAACTGCTGGGGAGGATGATGTAAATCTGAATTGTGTTTGAATGGATAGAAGCACTCAAGCTCTACTTGAAGACCAAAAGTGATCTACATGCCTCTGTGGGAGGCATAGATCATCCTAAAATTAAGGGATTAATAGGTTGCTGATTGTTAGGAAGATTTCCAAAATATATATGCACTGATCATATGCTAATTATAAATATGCAGGTAGTCCTGGATTACAACCATTTGCTTAGCAACTGTTTGATGGCACTGAAAAAAGTGACATGACTTTTTCCACACTTATGATCTTTGCACTATCCCCATGGTCATATGATCAAAATTCGGATACTTAGCAAATGGTTTATCTTTATGATGGCTGCAATGTCCCACGGTTATGAGAAACCTTTTGTGACATTCTGACAACCAAAATTAATGGAGAAGTCAGATTTACTCAACAACTAATGTTACTAACTTAACATCTGTGATAATTCACTTAACAAGTGTGACAAGAGAGATCATGAAATGGGGCAAAATTTAAGACTTAACAATGGTTAAGTTTTGGGCTCATTTGTATTGTAAGTCGAACACTACCTGTATGGGCATTTAAGCAAAATGTGAACTCTGGGGTCCTTGGTGCTCTCTGATCTTGACTTTTTTCTTGTAGATATTACCCAAGGTAACATCTTCCCTGTTGGAATGTGAATTGTAGGAACTGTAATGATGTTGTGAATTCAAAGGGTGAAAATTCTTACTGAATGTGTGTGTGTGTGTGTGTGTGTGTGTGTATCTCATTACTGCCAAACTATTAACTAAGGCTGCATTACTATTACTATTAATCTTCTCATCGGTCCTATCAACCATCTCCTCCCATTTATGACTGCAGGACTGTAACTTTGTTGCTTGTATCTTTACGATTTATATTGATATTGTTTGCTGATTGCTTATTTGTACCCTATGACTATCATTAAGTGTTGTACCTTATTATTCTTGGCAAATGTATCTTTTCATGTCTTTTTACGTACACTGAAAGCATGTGCAGCAAAAACAAATTCTTTGTGTGTCCAATCACACTTGGCCAATAAAGAATTCTATTCTATTCCATTTCCATTTCCATTTCCATTCCAATTCCAATTCCAATTCCAATTCCAATTCCAATTCTATTCTATTCTATATACCATGTGATAGTTTATTTATGTTGTCTCTTATTGTGATCGTTTATAGCAAGGGTCTCCAACCTTGGCAACTTTAAGATTTGTGCACTTCAACTCCCAGAATTCCTCAGCCACCTTTTCTCTGCTGGCTTTGCTTTGCTGGCTGAGGAATTCTGGGAGTTGAAGTCCACAAGTCTTAAAGTTGCCAAGGTTGGAGACCCCACTTTATAGGATTCAATCACTGGACATACTGTAAGGAGGAGAAAGAGAAAAAAATGTTTATTTTAAATAAATAAATAAATTATAGATTAACCTTGTTTAATAAAAGTGAAGAATTTCATAAAAAGAAAACCTTACTTAGAGCAAGCCCGTTAAAATAAAAGATACTTATGCAGCACCAGGGGGGGAAACATCAATATTTAAGCATTCTGTGTTGCTATTTACAGTAGAGCAGTATATCAATTAAATTGGTTAGTAGTATTTTTTTTCCACTAGCATTATCAAGATGGTGCATAATAAATTGAATATATTAAGCAACGCAACAACAATAAAAAAACTTTTTTGAAGCCAATACAGCAATATAGTTGAACCAAGGCAGTGTGTCTTAATTTTGTTTTTTAAAAAAAGAAGCTGAGAGTGAGATATAATTTCTGATCTGAAGATGGAGGATCCCACTATCTGGAAGTGATGCAGGAGAAAATCCCTTCTCCACATGACAGACAAATAGAGTAATTATCAGCATATGTGCCAGGAACAGTTTGCAGGACATCTCCTTTATCAGCACAGACGCGAATTTTCTTCCAGTACTTCCTGTGCCTTTTTACTTCTTCATTGACTAAACTCTGGCACAATTAAATATATCATCTGCTTAATAAAAAGTTTCCAAAAAAGACAGCAAAAACAAATCTCCACTTCCAAGCCTACTTTCTGCAAAACAACAGATAATATTCAAAAGAACTAGAACTGTTCCAGATTAAGCAATCTTGACTCTTTTGGAATCAAGCAGAATACATTGGTCAAGGTAAAGATTTAATAATTGTGAAATTCTTTTAAAAAAATAGCAGTTGGTGGTTTTTATAAGACACACACTATATTTTGATTCTCTAAACCATTAGTCTCTCAAGCATAGATTGGTAGACTACTTGGAGATTACTATTAGCTATGCTTGCCTGTTTGGCTAGGTGGTAAAGAAAATATAGAGAGTTGCTGAAATCTGGGTGCAATTTCTATCTCACACAAGGGTATCTCAATAGAAGAGAAGGGCATGGTCATATGTTTTTACCCACCCCGAAAACAATGCAACATGAAATTGAGAAACGTATGGTAAGCATAACACAGTTATATTAAAAAGGGAATACAGGTAGTGCTCAACTTAAAGCCACAATTGAGCACAGAACTTTGGCTGTAAGTCATTGCAGTCTTTAATTGGGTACTATATGATATGACTCAATCTATGGCCATTTTTACAAAGATCATTATGTACCTAACTGTGGCTATTAAGTGAATCACATGCTTATTAAGTAAATCCAACATATCTAATGGCTGTGTTTGCTCTTTCCTGCTAGAAACCAGAAAAAATATCACAACTAAGATGGTCATAAATATTGATTGCTAAGCTTCCGAAATAACGACCATGCGTCTGGTTGGAGAGGTTGCAGCAGTTGTAATTTCAAGGTTGGATCATAAGTAGTATCTTTGAACTGTGTTGTAACTTTTAACAATTGTTAAGCAAACAGTTATGATGCGAGGACTGTCTCTACAATATTTTAAATCTCAGAAAGAAGGGATGGGGTGCGTGGGAGAGGAAGAGGGCTGCTAAGTGAAATTTTGTACAATGAATGTCACCAGCAGTTGAAATATTCATTATGCAACTCTCCAATATATGCTTTATTTTGCCAACTCAAAGTTTATGATAGGATTGAGTCAAATATGTAGTTAAGTTAGAACTGATTAATGAAAAGGATATTGCCATCAATCAGGTGCAGTAGTACACAGTGTAATAGATGTTACCACAAGATGAAATTGCTACAACTTCCTGATTTTTCACATCCTTTTCTACTGCATTAATAACCTGGGGACATTTTCTCAATTTCTTTCTTTTCAATTACACTGGCCACAAAACTGTAATAGATGTAGGTTGTGCCATATAACATTGAGTATCTGGAAATAACATCATAATCCTAATGTGGTAAGAAAATGGACGTACATCCAGTCTACAAAATGGGACTAGTTCTCCCTTTCTAAGTCATAAATCTCACCAAAAACTACTTTATAACTATTGCTTCTGCCACATAAAGCTTTTCTGGGAATGTAGTGTACATACAGTAATGCTTTCCTCTTAACAGTAATGGTTTCTGAATAGGTAGATAGTTTGTCTACATGTTAAACACTGTTAAATATGCATAATTCAACAACATCTGCACACATTTTTCCAATTTCTATCCTGGAGGGTTGACTGATTGATTAATTAGCAAGAGTTATATATGCTGGACGTGTAAAGTGACCGCAAGCTATGTGCAACAGGAAAGAATCTAAAATGTAATAGGCATAAGGATGTAAATAGGATAAAAACTTAATCCATAAAATAACATTTCCAATGGTTCGTGTTGCGATGTGTTCCCTTCCAAGGTAAATAGAAATATTTTCATAATGGATGCATAATGTTGTAGTGGCCACCTATGCTTTAGATTTTATGGAAAAGTTGGTTTCCAAATAGCATGTAACACAACAGAATTTTATTTTTCCTGTGTGATACTACAGAAGCACTTGCAAGACAAGGCAAAATGAAAAGGACTTTTAGGAGGATTTTAGAAACTGGGTTGATCAGTACAATCTCAAACATCCTCCTCCTCAAGCTATTTCTAGTTTTCTTAGTCTAACACCAAAATTCTAAACCTGGACTCATTTACATAGTATGATTACAATTATTCTTCATTGTTTGGATAAAAATGGCCGCTCTTTTCCTGTTTTGTTGTTTCCATTAATTCAGTGGGTGGTCTGTGGATTTTTTTATTAATTACATCTCCCCCCCCCTTTTTTTTTTTGGCTAAGCTTCTGTGCCTTCATTAACTGCATGCCAAGCAATAAGCTTTTAGTTTCCTGGCATGGTTGCAACTAAGTAGAAAACTTCAACTTCTCAATTTTTTTTATTATTGTACAATAGTTTTGGCAATTTTTTATGGCAATCCCATCAGTTACTGACAATCTACTGGAATAGAAAAAAATAAGTTTGTCTTGACCTTCTTCTCATTTTGTAGAACAGAGTTCAGAAGTAGCCCTACTACTCTTTCATCATTTTTCCAAAAAATGAAAAAAAAGAAATTTGAATTTATCCCTTTATATGTTATTCCATTTGTGAAGATAGGAAGAATGTACTGGTGGGTGATTCACCCCCCCCCCCACTAATATCTCTTGGAGACTTTTTTCCCTTACCAGGAGCCAAAAACACAAAACAGCAAGGAGCATACAGCCAAATTGGTTCTTAAGAATTAATGCCAGTTGACAACAGAGGAACACATGATGTTACTTCAAGGAATTTTTAAATATATGTACAATCATATTCACCCTTTCTATTTTAATAAGGAGAGCAACATTTGCTTCCTCAAAAATATATTCAAAACCTGTCATCCTAAAAGTTTTTTTTATATCATGCAGACGTTCAAACCCTCAAACTTTCATATTAAATTGCTCTAGAAAAATGCAGAGGTCTTATTGTTGATTTCATAAATCCAGGATTTGTGCAGTTTCTTTATAAGAAGCATTTTCATATCAAACAAATGCTGAAATGGAACCTTCCCTGCCAAACAAAAAAGGCCTATGGATGCACTCATTTGGTGCAGATCTGATGCACAATGTTGAGGTTTCTTTTATAAATTTTATTTTCGGTAGAGTAATTGGAATCTTGCAGAAGAAGATGATTGTCAATCCTATCAATGCTTTAAGATCATCAGTGTTAAGTAATTAAGCTTCCCGTTAGAAGAGCAAGTATGCAGAGAAGCGTAATGAGAGTGATATGGAATAACATGTACAAACCAGCATACAGAGACACTGAATAGTATAAAAATATAGTACTTTACTATGTAGAAATATAGAGGTATTCAGAGTCCGGTTAACAGTCCAAACCATACACAGTTCAGTAATTCAGTTATCAAAATAATCAGTCTAACACACAAAGTATAGCTAAACAGTAGCAAACCACAATACCTCAAAATATACCTGATCAGCTTCTAACAAAACAGAGATCTAACAGCTATTCTGGCTCTCTCTTATGGCTGCTTGAGGTAACAAACCAATTACATCTCTTAAGCATTTAAAGTAACAGTAAAGTAATCATAGCTTATATACATTGCCAAGCCAAGACTAGGGTTACATCCCTAACAATCAGACTGATCCTCCAGTGCTGGGTCTAGCAATATTTCAAACTTCTTTCTTTGTTCCTCTGTCATATGCCATTCTCTCCATCACAGTCAGTAATGTGGCAGAAAAGGGACAACCATGGGATAGATTGTATGTTTATTTATTCATTTAAAACAGTTATATAGCTGCCCACCTTTTAACCGACCGGATGATCCCAATCAAAAATTAAAAGATATAAAAATATTTTTAAAACTACAAAATTCAACCAGTTAACATATAAAACATTAAAAAGAACAAAAAACCTGTTGCCAAATCAGTTATCTTGGGCAATTATCTAGTCTTCTCTCAATGCATGGGAGAAAAGCCAAGTCTTCAAAGCCTTATGGATGGTTAAAAGGGTGAAGACCTCCAAACTACAACGGGAAGAGGGTTCCATAGGGTTACCACAGAAAAGGCAGGCTTCCTAGCTCCCATCACATGGTGATACTGAGGGCAGGAACTAGAAGCATGCCCAGTGCTCATCTATCTTACCTGATAAGATTAGTAGATGTCATATCTTTACCCCAGGCACTGTATAAGGTGAGAGTGATTAAGTAACTGGGTGGGAATAGATTAGCTATCAGCAATCAGATAGGTTATTGCTAACCAAGTCAATCCAATTTCTATAATAGTTTTTTTTAATAACATGGCAAAACTTTTCCCCGTCTTATTTAGGGTAAGCCAAAATTTTACTAGACTGTGAAGAAAAAAAGTAAAATCTTGATGAATCCAGGCTAAATTTTTTTGAATATTGTTATCCTTCTGATGTGTTGGAACTAAACTCAGAATTCAGTGAGATGGATGAGGAAATTCTGAAAATTTTAACATCAAAAGATTTGGAAAGCATTGGGCTGAGAAAGTTTGGCATATATTTTCTTGGAATAGAATCCATGTCATCAGGTGCATGATGAAGTTTCATGTTCAGTTACCAAGGATATGTTCATTCACATACATGGGTAAATACTAGGGGTGGAAAGATAGGCAGGCAAATCAAGTGAACACAAAAGTAATAATTTGTAATAATTTGCATATAATTCATGACAATGACAATTTATAATAGTTCTAATTCTATTGTAATATACAACATTCATACAACATTAGATTGCCCCTCCCCCTGATGGTCTTTCATAAGGCCTTGAAAACTTGGCCATGTGTCCTGGAGGTCGGTTAGATTATGTCTTCTTTTGTATAGATGATGTTAGATCAATGTTTCTCAACGTAAATATCTTTAGGGTATGTGGATCTCAACTACCACATGTTGCCTGGGGAAATGTGGAAATTGAAGTCCACGCAGCTTAAAGTTCATAAAGCTGAGGAACACTGGATTAGATCATGCCCAGCTGCTTTGTGTTTTTCTTTTGTTTTGTTTTCTATTATGCATTTCATATTTCTATTTCTTTTATTGCATGCCACTTAGAGTCACATAAAAGTAAGATGGACAGCTATATAAATAGAGTGAGTGAGTGAGAGAGAATGAATAACTTCTTCCATTATTCTTCCTCAATAAATGCTTGTACCACCATTAATCTTGTAGGCAATACATACATATGAGGTCTAAGGCTACTGTTAGTTGATCTACTAGAATTTGAGTAAACTTTTTCAAAATCATCTGATCACATTTTGTGAAAGCAAATTTCTTAATTATTTTTGTTTTGCAAATTCTTAAATTTAGCAATGTGTGGAACACATGTTTACTTTCTATCTCTGGACAAAAAACTGATTGCTGATCTCAAGTACAGAATTAAGATTTCCTGCCATTTCTTTAAAAAATTGCCTCCATGATCATGGCCACAGGTTACTAGTTTGATCTAACATCTCAGGTTATAACCTAAAAAAAAAAAAGTGCCAATACCTACCAAAGTGTTTGACATTTTACTTCATTACAAAAAATGTATCACTACAAGAATATCAGATGGCCCCAGACCTCTAGTGAACTGAAATAATTGACAAAGAATTACTGATTGGTAACTTACATAAACAATAAGAGATAAGTAATATAGTATAGAATAATTCCCACGACTACCAAACTGACATTGTGACTTCCTAGGAAATAATAGAAGAAATATCTACTCATTAGTGATATCCTGTAACCAGAACTTGTCAATCTACTATCAAATTTATGAATGTCTCTTCTTCACACAAATAATTCCCTGGTTCAAGCATCACCAAACTCATAGTTGTAACTATATCTCTAAAACCAAATAATTATGAAGACAGAGCTTAAAACAGTCACTGACTGTCGCACATGTGGCCATTGGTCCATGCTAGTCCATTGATTTGTTTTGCATGTTATATATCTGGATATTATGCAATATGCACTTATATGGATTGCAATTCTGTATCTTATTATCAAGGGACCCATGGAAATCAATGCTACTCAGACTTCAATAATCTCTAAAATTAGAGCATTAAGTTTTAAATAGAGTAAATGGATTTCTTTGGAATAAAGGGAGGAAAATATTGCTCATGCTCCGTGTAAGATTCTTGCCATGTAGCATTTCTAGAGTGCTAATGGTAATGAGGATGCTTTGAAGGAGCAGATGCTGAATTTAAATAAAGAAGTGGAGTATTTTCCCCGTGACAATGAATCACACATTAAGTGTAGCATAGGTTTGCCATTGAGCCAAGAAAGGCTCAAAAGAAAAGTAGTCAATTATGATGAAGTATGTCTGTGCGAGTGTGTGTGCATGTGTAAAAGTGTTGCATGTCTTTCAAATATCTTACAAATCAGAAACATTAGCCAAGCAAGTTTGGCTAAGGCATAGAAACTGACAGAATGCACACTGCTTTGGTTTCTCAAAAGTAGCTGTTCAATTAGCTTGTGTATTCTTTATTATTCACAGTAAAGCAAAACCTTCCATTAATGGCTAAAGGCGAAAGAGTAGAAAGTAAAGGAAACTATACTTGCAAAAAGTAAGCATTTCTATGAGAAGAATATTCAGGTAAATGTAAGCAAAGAGACAGCTGAGCAAAATTGCACAAATACACAATCTTCATCTCAGCTGCAAATAAAGGAGATTTCATACCTTACATTTTAACAACAACAATGAAAAGAATACTGCAAGCTACAAATAACATATTTAAAGCGCTCCAGACAAAAGTATGTTCTTATAGGATACAGATTTAACTTATCCAATGCACAAACTTTCTAGCTAATACAACCATCAAACCTGCAAATTTTGGAAATTCTGATTATATTTGTGAACTTGTCAAGCCAGGGAAAACTACTATTGAAAATCTTTGTATTTTCTGGCCTGAGAAACTTTACTTCCAATCTCATGTATTATTCAGTAGTAAGCAGGACAATGAATGAAACAGAATTTTAAAAGTGAATGTCTTTTTTCAAAGGAGAGACTGGTGCGGATAAGTAAGGGTTATTTCATTTTCCCTTGCAATTTACAAAATAAAGTTATATATTTTGCCAAGCTATCGATGTCCTACCACGTTATTATAGAAACACCATCGTTTTTTTTTACATTTCTTCATTCTGAATTGCTGTCCATGGGGTAGTAGGAGAACATATGGTACTTTCGTATAGAGAGTCACATATTAGCCAGCAACCTCTTTAAGAATTTTTCTTTAAAAAGTGATTTGCTTCTTAATAAGACTCAATCTCAATTATTTAGAATTTCAAGATTCTTCATATCCCAGAATACTGAAATGTGCAATGGCTATAATCAATAGTAACTTGTATGAAATCACATGTACTGTTATAGATTTCTTTGTTAAATTCATTAACTGGAAATTGGAACGAGTCTTTTCCAAACCACAATCAAGGTGTTGCACAAATGATTTATGTTGCCAAGAATCTGCATTAGTTTTCTTTATGCTGAAGATGATTATTTCATGGAGGGATTCATCCCTTTGCCAGCTGTAATACAGCTGTAATACACATGAACAGGATTATATTTAAACCACATCTCTGAAACAAGCAATACTTTTTCTAAGCTTGGCCAGTCTCCCACTCACTCTCACTCCTTCTCTGTCAACCTGACCCAACTCAGATGATTGTTATTGTCATTGGGAAAATAGGAGCATCATGTTCACCATCTTGAGTTGTACAAAGTGTAGATGGAATAGAAATCTAATCAGTATCAGTCAAAATAGTCATCTCCTCTTGATCTCCAAATAACCCAATCATTTTTCTTTCCTCTTTCTCTTGTTCCACTCATCCATCCATGTTATGTAGCAGAATAATCCTCCTCCCTCCGATCGCATTTGCTGAGAAAATTGCACATTTTTTAAACCAAAATTCACTCTTGGTTCTTCTATTGTCATCATTCACTGCAGCATAACATACAACTACTACCAGGCTATTCATTCCTAATTTCTTTACACCCACAACAATGTACACGGCATCAATTCATGTTTTCTGATATATATTCTGACAAGCTTTATTTCACAATTCAACTCATATCCTCACTTTCCTACACATATTTATTAATTATGTTCCACAAGATCAGACTACTGTCATTGCAATTTGTTCCCCTTTTTCTTAATTTAACATGCATGTGACCTTCCTTCCTTCCTCTCTGTTTTCACAGAGTCCATCTGAGGGTTGAAGTTGGTTTGTCAAAACCAAAAGGGCAAACAGAAACAAACCAAAGATCAGGCGTCGTATATTGGATCCAATGTAGCAACTGCAAAAAGAACTATGTCAACCAAGCAGGAAGAAAACTATCAACCAAACTGAATGAACACTTCCTGGCCATCAACAGACATGACCCTCTATCCCTTATGTCCATTCACAAAGATTCAAAAGGACACAAATTCAATCTAAATAAATAAATTCAAACTTATTATAACTGGGACAACAGTTGTAATCCAAGCAAAGTCAAGGAGAGAAAGGGAATTCCTGGAAGCCTTTTCCACCAACAAATCAATTAACAGACACATCGACAGTGACCCAATCTACCAACCACAGAATGAAAGAACAACACCAACCACAATCCCAAAGGCAGCATTTAAAGGCCAACTAACAGCCATGTTGCAAACAAAGTTATAACTCAACAGATAACAAGAAATCGGACATCACACACAGCCAATCAAACCAGACCATGACATCATCAGAAAACAACTGAACAAAAACACCAGCACTAATTTACATCACATGGATGGTATTTAAAACCAAAGACTATGACTCAGCAACTACAGCCAGATAATCACACAACCCAAAATCAAACCAGGACTCAGAAAGGTGTAAAGGCCAGTACTCCCCCAGACAAGCACAATTCAAAGCACACTGAAGATGTCTCCTCAAATGAGGACAAAACATTTGCAATCAAATCACCAAGCTGGGAGTTCAAACCAACAACACAATTACCAACCCGAGCTACTAATATTCAAAGACATTTCTAGTCTAAAACTATTTCTTTTCTCTTCTTGCACAGCAGACTGTACACTAATCTGTGTACAATTCACATTCTTTCATTCTTTCAGCATAACTGCATTTGCCCAAGAAATATTTTGGGTATCCTACAAATGTAGCTTTGTGTATTCAAGCTGCCCCGTCAAAATGAATTGAATGCTTTGTGAATACATTTATAGCTTTTCACAGTTAAAACAGATTTCAACATATCTAAAATTTACTCTGTGCTGTGAAATATGTCCATTCCCTTCCTTTAGCACTGGAAGCTAATATTTCCTGAATTTTGATGCAATCCAACTAACTTGCTGTCCAGGACACACCACCTGCCACTTTGGCAGGATTGCTTCCTACGAACTGAACACATGGTCTAACAGTTAGGAAAGTAAAAATAAAGTAAGAGATGTAGTCTTAGTGCTGCAATCTTTCTCAGTGTTGCTTTTATTCCTTTTACTAAAAATACCTATTCTTTTAAGAATGATCTAGTGTAAGATGAAAAATTATATGAGGAAATAAAACATTTGCCAAAGAAAACAGTGCCAATTCTGGATTTGGAAATGAATGCCTTCATGAAGATGGAAAGACTAGACCTTGTCAAGGATTCAAATTTACAACATTTGGAATGATGTACATTTTAAACATCATTTTTTAAAATCTTTGGCTGAAACCATTAGTATATGGCATATTCGTCATCAGAGTCTGTTGATATTATTCAAACAGAAGAAACATGTTCACCTTTCATATACTGTAGTGGTCATATTGCATGGAAAAATCCTCTTGATTAAGTTTAGCTATTCTGTCAAGTCTTAAGACCCTGCTCTTAGCCATTTATTAAGAGAAATGAAGGAAATATTCCTTATTGTATTATAACTTATAAATTGCCATCTGATCTTTTCATGGAAGAGGATGTTCTTTGTGGGGACAGTCTTGTCCTGCATTGGTTTCTCCCCATTAGAATCAGAGAAGCACAGACTTATGGTGAGTATATGCATCTAGATCTTTGTAGCTTGAATGAAATATGTGTCCATGTTAACTGAAGACGGGGAAGGAGTTCTTGGAATGAGAGAGAGGAAAATGGTCTTATGAAGTTGCTAAAACTTTAAAATATTTAGCACATTTTCTACTATATTGTTTGCATTCTGAGTTTTGTGGTAAATTGTGGCAAGACATTAAATACATTTAAGCTTCAGTATTGCTACCTTATGGTAACTGATAAATGAATGGCCACACATTTGCTCAAACTGCCTTAGATATATTGTGGTATTGATCTAAACCAGGGGTGTCCAAACTTGGGAACTTTAAGACTTGTGGACTTCAACTTTAAGACTTGGGAACTTTAAGACTTGTGGACTTCAACTTTAAGACTTGTGGACTTCAAGTTGAAGTCCACAAGTCTTAAAGTTCCCAAGTTTGGACATCCCTCATCTAAGCAATAAGTCATGGGTGAGAGGGCATATATAAGCATTGAGGCATTCACAACATTATAAAGAAAATGACTGGGCTAAAATAACTAAGATAACCCAAGAATGTTCAGGAAGATGTGTGACAAGTTAAACTAAGCTAACAGACAGGAAATCACTTGAGTTAGTCTCCACACTCTTTAAAATCATATTCTGTTAATGCTGTTATGACAGTAAAAAACAAGATTTTTTTTTCTCTGTAAAATTAAATGTCATTCTTGATAGCATAATATTGGAAACATCATCTTTCCAAGTCCACACCAATACGTTACACAGAAAATTAAACTCTCTGTGTTTATTGAGTGGATAATGCAGTCTTCAAATGTGTGAGAACCCCTGCTAGGTGAGAAATTAAAAAAGGGAGTGCTATAAAATCTAATGGTATGTATGAAATACAGAAAAAGGTAACTTAATTGGTAATCAGAAGAAATCATAAAACTAATCATGCAATTAGTGTATTAAAAAGCCAGCACATGAGGTGTGTATAATTACCAGAAAACAATGGCATGCTGGATTCCAGAATTACTGAATTAACAGTGATGTTGGGGAAGAGAGAAAGTAAAGGAAGGAAAGAAAGAAAGAAAGGTGTGTACATAGAAAATGTACCACCATATTTATTGATAGTTTCTTGTTTTGGATACATACACAAACACAGATTCCCGTGTATAAAAGAGTCACTATAAAAGAAGTTTTTTTCCAACTGCTAGATACAACTGAATGGGCACTTAGTCTGGATGGGGGGGGGGGGGCAGAAGAGAAAATCTGCTCATTTAGTTGAGGAAAAAGCTATGAATGGACCACTTTCTTTCAGAAGCCACCACCAAACATTTTCTATGAGAACAATGAGAACACGAGGAGAAATAGAAAATGGCATGACTTTGTAAGATTGGATAAAGACCCCAATCTAAAACAAATCAAGTCCCAGAAGGACTTCTCTCAGTTTATGAGAAGCCTATTTTTCCAGGACTTCTGTTGAGCAGATATAAATTCAATTTGCTGATTAAGTGATACATAATTAAATTGATGGAATATTTCTTGTGACTTGTCAGTGGTCAGGTTAGTTCAAAAGTTGCTTGTAATCACTTGTATATATGCACCCCTAAAGAATGTTACAGTGCATTTAAGAGTCATAAGAACTACGTGAAAATAAGTGTATATTTTCCTAAAGAAATAAACCAAGTAATTTTGTCCTCCTTAGACATCTGCCTCTTTACCCTTGGAAGGGAATCAGAAATAGCATCTGAAATAAAATAAAAAAAACCTCATACAAAAGATTCTCAATGGCAATGAAAACAAATCACCCAAACCTGTCGCTTGGAAATGATATGTAATTTTGCATTTCACTCCATTTGTAAATAGTTTTTAAAAATCTGTTTTAAAAAGATGTATGCCTTTAGGGGAAAATGTTGCACATTATTCATGTATACATAATCTCAAAGATTAAGATAGAAATATCTTGATATTAACAAGGTGCAGAATAAACTGTGAAGTAGGAATTCTCTGTAACACCTGCATACCAACCCACACTCCAGTTTTCAAGTTACTTCAAGGAACCCTGTTTAGCAAAAATTCAAGAGCCTACAGGAGTTTACCCTAGGTGGGTGTCTTTCTGATAAATTTGGTTTTCATTCCCAGAATCCCTCAGCTAGCACGACAAAAGGAGACTATAGTTCAATATATATGCAGAACACCAAACTAGAGTGATATCATGTTTCCCTGAAAATAGGACAAGGTCTTATTTTCTTTTGACCCCCGAAATAAGCGCTTGGCCTTATTTTCAGGGAGATCTTATTATTTTTGAGGTGCAGGAGGTGGCAAGCGTGGTCACCTCATGGCTGCTGCCATGTTGCAATATTTTGGGGGAGGGCTTATTTTAGCACATGCGCGCAAAAGCTCGATTGGGCTTATTATCCAGAGAGGTCTTATTTTTGGAGGAAACAGGGTAGCCAAAATAAATAATCTGAAGTCATATAACCAAACTACCTCCTTACCAAAAAAAAAGGGCCAGGTTTGACTATTTCCTGCTTGAGAGATTATGCAGAAACTTTATGCAAGTGATTCTGAATTTCCCAGAAACATTGAGATATTGAAATACATAGCAGTGCAACTTCCATCTGTATTTTTTTCAACTAAAGAGTAAAATTAAAGGTAACTAATCTGGCTGAGAAAAATGCCTGTTATCTATCCATCTTGAAAGCTGAAATTAGTTTAAGTTGCCTTATTTAATGTTCAGTCATTCAGTTCAGTTTATATACTGAATGTTCAGTTGTTTGAAAGGGTTGTAGGTCTCCTTCTAGATATCTATGTTTGTTTTCCATACAAGGAAAAAGCTAACAACTCCCAGTGTGATGAACTAACTAGCTGATTCTTAAACAATATTTAAATGAACCTGTCCTCTCCTGTCCTGTCCTGCTATCTATAAGAAATTGGGAGACTTCGATCCAGTGCTACCCTTAGAAGAACATTGATCCCACTGCTGTCCCATTACTATACGACAAGGATGTTAACTATTGTTCAAGAGCAGCACTACTGGAAGTAGTTTGGAGTATTCATGACCTTCTAAGTAGATTTTGAGACATTACAAGAGCTGTGTGTATGTAAGCACACACATGTCTTTCAATCAGTGTTGACTCCTGGTGACTGCCTGAACAAGTCCCTGCAGTTTTCTTGACAAGATTTTGAAAATAGTTTGCAATTGTCTTCTTTTAGGGAGAGAGACTGTCCCAAGCTCACCCCACTGATTTTGTGTCTAAGGTAGTGCTAGAACTCACAGTCTCCCAGTTAGTCATTTTTGTGTGTGCAAGCCATTAACAAAACTAGTTCTCATTTCTAAACCTGTTTTTAATGTAAACATTCCACAGAAATTTTATGATGAATAAACCAATGATCATTCAAAATAGGAAAATGATGTGTTCTTGGCATCCATAATTTTCCTGAAATGTAAAATTAGTAGAAGCATGTGGAATTTCTCTTCTTAAAGTTTGCTGTTTCAAAGCATACTTGCATTCTTCTCCAATTCTTCTGCTCAGTCCAAAATGAATTTGCTCCCCGCTTTTGCCTTGGTACCTACATGTATGGGTAAATTTATGTATTCAGCTTCCTGGGATTTTAAGCAGGGGTTTATGTAAAAGTTGGCCTATCTAGTCTGGTTACTCTTGTTATCAGTTGAAGAGAAATATCATAGAAGTAGCTTTCGGTTGTTTTCTCAAAGATCATCACCTACAAGATTTCTTCACATCTTTTCCCCACTTTCTCTACACATTACTTGAATTGCATCTACTGCCACATCATTTTGTTATTGTGGGTACATTCTGGTGTTCCTTTTTATATCTAATCTTGGATAAGATCAGTGGTGGGATTCAGTCAGTTCGCACCACTTTGGGAGAATCAGTTGTTAACTTTCTGAGCAGTTTGGTGAATTGGTTGTTGAAAGAAATCATTAGAGCAGAGAACTGGTTGTTAAATTATTTGAAACCCACCACTGGATAAGATCTTCTAGTGGTCTGTTTCATGCTGTGAAAACAAGCTCCTCAGTGGAATAGCATAAACAGGATATCTATTTTTAAAAAATAAAATTTCATGAGATGAATTATATGCCGTAGTTTACAATACTATTAGGTGGAAGTCTATAGTGAAACAATAATGGAAAGAAACAGGTGCTAAATACTTATTTGAAATTCACTTGCCAGATGGCTCCCAATTTTCAGGGCTTCAAAGTAACATGCCATGTTTTTGCATGTGCAATAACATTTCAACTTGGCAAAGACCTGATACATGCCCCTTGAACGAGATTATCCCTCGAGAACTCTGCTTTCTGTATATTTAAGTCTTATTTTCCTAATATGGAAGCAGTAGTGGGATTCAATTTTTTTTTACTACCGGTTCTGTGGGCGTAGCTTGATGGGTATGGCATTGCTTGGTGGGTGTGGCTTGGTGGGCGTGGCGGGGGAAGGATACTGTAAACTCCCTATTCCCTCCCAATCAGCTGGGACTCAGGAGGCAGAGAATAGATGGGGGGCGGGGCCAGTCAGAGGTGGTATTTACCGGTTCTCCGAACTACTCAAAATTTCTACTACCGGTTCTCCAGAACTGGTCAGAACCTGCTGAATGGAACCTCTGTATGGAAAGCTATATTACATCATTGTTCCATTTAACCTAGTGAATAATTTCAGCATGAAAATATTATTATTATTATTTTTATTAAGGTTTTTTTATTTTTCCATTTTCATAACATATAATCACATCCATACTATTATATAACCAACATCATATTGTATTATTAAATGTTTACATCAATTGATCTTACCAACAACTCCAAAAACCAATTATTGGCTCTTTTGCTCTCCATACACTCTATTTGTACTTTGTCCATTACTTTCTTCTCCCTCTCTCCTCCCCCTCCCTGCAGTGGTGGGTTCTAGATCCCATTCCAACTGGTAAAGTTGGAATGGGCCTCGTGTCATCCACATGGACGCGTGCAACATGTGTCTTTCTGCTTCTGAAATCCTTCACGATGCTCCAGCTGCTTAGCAGAGCGTTGGTCAGGTGCTGTGCGAGCCATGCACGTGCGCGGAAGCGCCGAAGATTTAAAAGACCAGTAAGGAGCTCAGGCGGGGGAATGGGCCCTCCGGAGCACCATACCTGAAAGGTATCCGGTGCTCTGAGCAGGCTCCAGTATGCCCGTACCAAGGCATACCACCTGCAACCAACCACTGCCCTCCCTACCTTCTTACTTCCCTCTGTCATCCTTCTCTTCTCAACTTCCCCTTCCTCTCTCCTTCTCCTCCTTTTCCCCTACTTGCCCTCTCTCCTATCCCTCTCTTCTTCCCTTACCTCTCTCCTCTACTTCCCACTCTTCATCTCGTTTACTTGGTGTATTTCAGCTTCTGAGCAAGCTCCCTTTTATGTTGATGGTATTTATAATTGTTTTTCAATATACATATTTAATTTTTATCCTCCTTTTTAATAAAAAAGTGATATAACAGAAAAGTATACATATATAGTCATTGTGCTTTTAACCCCCCCCCCCCAACCTAAATTTAGTCGAGCTGTAGACCTGGTTACAATTCCCAGCTATTCTCATTATTATCTTTATATAGTTATACATCCTTACATGAAAGTATTATTGATGTAAGATCAAGTTTCCAGAAGAAAGTATTAAGCAATACCTGTTTTAAGTCAATAGAATACAATCACTGTCTCCCAATTTCCCATCCTAGGTTTAAACAGCAGCTTGTTTGCATCTTTACGATACAATCATGCCACCCCTTCTTTTCTTCAACAAGACACATTCAAGGCTAGTATTCAGTAGGGTGATATTCATCTGAACATCTGAGACAGAACCCTGCCAGGTTCAATTTGCACAACCAGGATGATTCTTTCTATAATGTCTGTTAGGACATTTTGATTGGAAAAGGCTGCATTTAAATTTTTGTTCTGGGGGGATTATTCGATAACTTTAGAATGAGTCTTTTTTCCTATTCTTAAAAACAGCTTTAGTATAATTTAGATATTCCAAGATTTAGGGATAAATTCTGACACTGAAAATATTTCAGTATTAAATCTGGAGAAGTGATAGTGCACTCAACATATGTTGATCTATTTTGATAAAAATATAACACCAAACAATTTATAGAACCAATCAATGATTAAAGCTCGGTTTCCTACAATAATCCTTAGATATTTCTGATCTCAAGAGAAGTAAATTGCATTTTTATTCCAATTAATATTGTAGCCAGAATATAAAGCACGTTATGGCATTGCTTTAAGAAGCTTTCAAAATTATATTAAGCAATTACCCAAAATAGCCAACATAGCATCAACATATGGAAATGATTTATATTCAGTATCCACGGTATCATATTTTGAAATTATTTAATAAAGAAGTAAAAACTTGAAAATATTAGTGAGTCCTGCTCATCAAAACAGAGATTACACATTATTTACTCCTGAGTTAAATGTTACATTGAAAACAATTATGCTTGCTGAATAAAAAAGCTAAGCAAAAAGTAGGCTTCTGGGCCTAATTCAAAATTGCAGTAATGAAGAAATAGCAGCAATAGTTATATTTTTACCACCAAGAACGGGTAAATTAGTTTGTGAGATTTTTTTAACCATGTACCAAAACAACTTGCTTATCTATTATGCTTCTTGATTGATTGCGGTTGTGGGGAAGACATTCTCAAGAGCGGAAAGGGGGGTGGGGAGAGGTATCAATCTATTCTCCAAAGCAACTGAGAACAGGACAAGAAATAACATATATAAGCTTATCAAAGAGAGATCCAATCGAGAAATAAGGAGAAAATTCCTATCAGTGAAAACAATTGATCAGTGAAATAGCTTTCCTCCAGAGGTTATGGGCGCTCCATTGATGGATGCTTTTGAGAAGAAACTGACCAATCCCTTATCTGAACTGGTACAGGGTCTCCTGCTCAAGCGGAAGGTTGGACTAGAAGACCTCAAAGGTTCCTTCCAACTCTAGTATTCTGAATTCTATATTTGTGGTTTTGATGTAGCAAATCTTCCTAGTTGCTCCTATGAATTATCATCTTGGTACAGAATACATACTGTCTATACAGCAAATTATCAGCCTACAGGGCATAAAAAGGGGTAAGAATAAAGACTTTTCATAACATAGCAGCAATATTTGAGTAAGGCCACATTATAATTAATTAATATTGATGAAATTACACTAGGATTCAGTAAAATGGGTGATTTTAAGCTCTCGCTCATTTTAGCCTACTTTACATAAAAACAATTAGGAGATATCAGATATGTATAATATTCCAAGTTTTCAGATAGAAGATGAGATACTCATCATCATCATCATCATCATCATCATCATCATCAGCGCTAAAGTTCAAATTAAATTATCTTCACTCCAATGGACAATAATTGAATTGGTTGTCTTTATGTTAATCTGTGTGTAATTATCTAGATCTATAAAATCACATTTCTTTTATGTTACTATATCATGAATTCTTCAATATTTTTTAGTATTTGAAAAAACAAGGTTCATGAGGAATTGTAGTAAGATAAACCTGTGAAGACTCTTTGAACAGATTTATATCCTACCGCCCCAGGTTTTTAGTCTACAATAAAAAAGAAACTGTTTCTAGTGGTTACAACTCCGAACTACACCGGCCAGCCTTAGGTGAGAAGAATTGGATGCAAAACTGCTTCTCTCTTTCACCTATACCATCACGGCTGGGATTCTACTGGTTCGGACCGGTTCGGGCAGACCTGTAGCTCTGGAGATCAGCTGGGAGTGACCCAGTTTGTTCCCAAGAGCAAGTGGGCCCACCCGCCTGCCCCTGTGCTTTTGTACCTTTATCTTCTCAGCTGAGTCGTGCGGCAGAGTGGATTGCCATGCCTCAGCTGTTTTCCTTCCCAAGCAGCAATCTGGAAGGTAAGTTTTCTCTAAACAGTGCACGCCTGTGCAGTGAAGTGTGTGCTCAGCGAACCGGTTGTTAAACCAGTAGGATCCCAGCCCTGAATACAATTTGCAAAGTGAGAACATTTCACTGTTCTTCCACAAGCTCCTCTCTGAATCATGCTTCTCAGAACACCAAATCTGCTCAAATTCAGCTCTTACAATGCAGTAGGGAGAAATGGCAATGACTTTCTGCAGCTAGCATGGATCAAGCAAAATATTCTCCTCGTCATTCAGATGAGTAAACAGGATGGCCTGAAAATCTTTACAGAACTCAGCAAGTGTCAAATGAACTGGTGAGTGACACGTATACCTATCAATCATCTCCTTGCTGGACAGGTCTATTCTTTGATTAAAGCCAGCTGGGGATGCCATATAAAATTTCTGTCTGGCATTTCTCAGGACACACTGATCTCAGTTATAAGTATATATTATATATTATAAGAGAAACTATATATATATTATAAAAGAAATTCATACCTTTTCCTAAAAGATAGTTTGAGAATGTGCATAATTCCCTATTAAGAATAAAACAGGAAGATTTTTTGTTATGAATTTCTAAGGAGCACTTGAGAAGCTCAAGTTTCCTATGTCAAAATTATAATTACCTTATAATTACCTTTATCTGTCCCACCAAAGTTATTATTAGCAATGCTAATGGTAGCAAGGTACTTAGAGTAAACTTGAAAATTTCATTGACGTATCTTTTTTAATCTATCATTTTTATTATATCCAATTCTTTGGCGCAACCATGGCTAAATCACTGAATAAATAATCTCTGTCTCTGTCATTATTTAATATGGAGAGCTGTAAAGATAGCTTTTGTTTATATGTTTTTACCACAAATATTATTGAGTAGCAATGCTTTACCATTGCTGAGCTAGAATTACCTAGTTGACCTTCTTGATCATCTTGGTATGGTGGCTAAGGTGTGGTGGACTCAAAGATTGGGACCACCTGGAAATTCCTATAAACCAGATTAGGATATTGGGGAAAAATACTCCTATTTATGTGGTATTGCTCCATGATCCACTATATGGGGGTCCAGGAGTCATGTTTGATCTGGAGAAACAATCACAAGAGTAGAAAAAAATATTATTTCTTTTCTTAAATGTCCAGGTCTGTTGAGACTTCATCAATCTGGATTTTCAATCAATGTGACTGGTCAGGCTAGATAGTATTCTGGGATTTGTAGTCTAATATTCAAGAGACTTTGGTTAGGGAAAAGTGATTTATGGGCACCCTCAAGTGGCAGCTCTCAGCCTCAAAAGTAATTGGTTTGTGAGTGGAATTTAAACACATGTGAAGTGACAGGGATATGCAATACAATAACAGAAATAGAACTGTAAAGTCCAATAGCTGAAGTCAGCAGCAGCTAATGTCAAGATATAAAGCAAAATATTTTTCTTGTCAGAAAAATGTATTGATAAGCCACTTTTCACACTTCCTTGATGCAAACCTGAAATTCTCTGAAGTTGTGTGATTGTCATATTAGTCTGACCCATGTTTTTAATGAGGTCAATGCTTTGAGACTTGGGATCTATGGGAAAACAGTTATTGCAGCTGAGTTCTCTGCATTTGATCCCAGTGCCAGACAGTCCAAATATCCTTTGCTATAAAAATAAGTACGCATTTTAAAGTATTACCTGTTTCAACACATTAGACATTGTCTTCCTCCAAAAAGCTGTTGCTAGGCAATAACATTAGTCAATAATGAAACACACAGACATTTGCTGTATTGAGGGATGCAGGGTTTCGTTTAAGTTGTGTTAACACTTTAACCTGGACCATTTTTCTAAGTGTGAAATAAGTACTGCCAAAGTAAAGCTTACAAAGACGTACAGGTGTAATTTCCTTTTACAGGTATTTCTGGATCTTTATTGGATATTCTTCATTTTAAAAAATGCACTATTTAGAGAAAAAAGATCTGTCTTTGTCTTTCTGTCTTGTTTTCCTCTGTTTCTTTCACACACACACACACAGGGAGAAAGAGGAAGAGAGAAAGAGAAAGAGAGAGAGAGAGAGAGAGAGAGAGAAAGAAAGAGGGAGAGAAAAGATTTTTACATTTATTATAATTTAATTTTCTAAAGTTGCTATTTCCAAAAAAAGGGTGTGACAAGACTGGATAAAAATAAAAAGAAGGCACTTAAGGAATTATGGCACAAACATAGTTGTAGGGTATCAGATTAGGAAAACTGTTATAGCAGTTCCCTGGGACACAATTCTCTTGAAATCAATTTATGTTCCATTGAATTCAATGAGGCTGCACAGCATATTCATAACTACAGATGAAACATTTATCAAGGGATTTATTGTGAAACTCTTTGAAATATATTTTGAGCTTTGTTTATAAGGCTATATTTATGGTACCGATATAAGCAGTAAGTAGCAGTAAAGCTTTGCACAGAGACAGAACGTATCTATTATATTCTTGGATATATTATGTTTCTGGTAGTTTCAACAACATGGGCCTTACTCTTAAAATCTGGTACATAGGCTGGGAGGAAGAGTCACTATGTCATATAGAAACTAAGCTGAAATGGTTTTCTATGCCTAACTTAATGCTAGACATAAGAACATATTAAAGTTGGGGGGGGGGGGAATTAAGAAAACTTTAAGTGAATAAATTAGTAGCCAAATTGGTCCCTTAGAAAACCACTGATATAGCTGTATTTTTTCAAAAATCTTAGTTTTCTCAAACAGTGATCTCTTTAAAAAATACTTCAACAATTTACAATTCAGTAGCCAATAAACAAAGAAAAATGAAAGAACAGGAGAATTGCTCTCCATATGTTCTCTTGTATAGGAGATTAAATCGATTTAGTTTAGGTATTATAGGATAGAATGAAGATGATTATAGTCTGAATTTGCACCAAGACTTACCATATATTAAAGAGGATATAATGTCTTAAGATATCAGTTAAAATATGTTACTTTTTAAATTGCTATGTCAGTATTAGAGACTTGTGGATAGTAAATAGGCAACCAGACAAAACAATGCACCAAGCAATGGATTGGATTCATCAGTCTAAGCAGGTCTTCCAACTCTATGAATTTATATACAGGTACCATTATTTATTTATTTTATTTTATTAAATTTATAGACCGCCCCTCTCCCCGAAGGGACTCGGGGCGGTGTACAGACACCACATTAAAACCTAATATAAAATAGATACACTTAAAAACCAATTAAACAATAAGGCTGTACAGGGTAATAAAAGTTAAAAATCAGCTTAAAACAACCCAAAAAATTTAAAAGTACAGAATTGAGGGACTAGATTGGGATTAGGCCAGGCCCGCTAAACTAAACAGGTGGGTCTTGAGCATCTTACGGAAGGAGCGGAGATCAGTGGTTGTTCTGATGTCACGGGGGAGGTCATTCCAGAGGGTCAGGCCCATCACAGAGAAGGCCCTACTCCTGGGCATCGCCCGCTGGCACTGCCTCGTGGACGGTACCCGGAGGAGCCCCTCCCTTTGAGAGCGGATCGGCCGAAGGGATGTATGGGGCAGGATACAATCCCGCAAGTACCTCGGTCCTGTGCCATGGAGCGCTTTAAAGATGATGACCAATACCTTGAAACGCACCCGAAAAGCCACAGGTAGCCAGTGCAGACCGCGCAGGAGAGGTGTTACATGGGAGTACCTAGAGACTCCCGCAACAACCCGCGCGGCCGCATTCTGAACCAGCTGCAGCCTTCGGGTGCATCTCAGGGGGAGCCCCATGTAGAGAGCATTACAGTAGTCCAGCCGAGACGTCACAAGTGCATGGGTGACTGTGCGGAGGGCATCCCGGTCCAATAAGGGACGCAATTGGCGCACCAGGCGAACCTGGTGAAACGCCCCCCTTGCCACGTCCGTCACATGGTCGTCCATTGACAGCCGGGTATCTAGGAGGATGCCCAAATTGCGAACCCGATCCATGGGGGCCAGCTGTTCGCCCCCAATGGCCAGTGATGGACACAGCTGGTTGAACCGGGGTGCCGGTAGCCACAGCCACTCCGTCTTGGACGGGTTGAGCCTGAGTCTGTTACCTCCCATCCAGATCCGCACGGCTTCTAGACACCGGGACATCACTTCGACGGCATCGTTGGGGTGGTTCGGGGTAGAAATGTACAACTGAGTGTCGTCAGCGTACAGGTGGTAGTCCACCCTGAATCCACGGATGATCTCGCCCAGCGGCTTCATATATATGTTGAACAGGAGAGGTGAGAGGACCGACCCCTGAGGCACCCCGCAAGTGAGCGGCCTCAGGGTCGACCTCTGCCCCCCTGTCAACACACATTGCGCTCGGCCAGAGAGGTAGGAGGAGAACCACCGCAAAATGGTGCCCCTCATCCCCAGCCCCTCTAGACGATGCAATAGGATACCATGGTCGATGGTATCGAAAGCCGCCGAGAGGTCTAATAGGACCAGGATGGAGGAGCAGCCCCCCCATCTCTGGCCCTCCAGAGATCATCCACCAACGCAACCAAAGCCGTCTCCGTGCTATGGCCGGGCCGGAAACCGGACTGGCACGGGTCTAGATAATCCATTTCTTCCAGGTGGTGTGGGAACTGTTGTGCCACCACACTCTCTACAACCTTCGCCAAAAAGCAAAGGTTGGAGATGGGACGATAATTAGACAATATAGCCGGGTCCAGGGAAGGCTTCTTGAGTAGGGGCCTCACCACCACCTCTTTTAAGACGGCCGGCAAGAACCCCTCTCTAAGAGAAGCGTTGACTAATTCCTGGAGCCAGCCTCGTGTAACCTCCCAGGATGCCAGTATAAGCCAGGAGGGACACGGGTCCAGTAAACATGTGGTGGCTCGCAGTCGCCCACGCAACCTGTCCATATCATCGGAAGTAACAGAGTCAAACTCCTCCCAGCCTGATCCCTCAAGACCCACCTCCGACGTCTCTTCTGGACAACTAAAGGGGACCCACTCGCTGCGAATCTGAGCAATTTTGTCCTGCAGATACTCCCCAAACTCCTCTGCTCTACCCTGTAAAGGGGCTTCCCGCGGCCTCTGAAAAAGGAGGGAGCGGGTCACCCTAAAAACAGGGCGGCAGGGCGGTTATCTGCGGACGCAATAAGAGTGGCACAGTACTGACGTTTGGCCACTATCAATGCCACAAGATAAGTCCGTAAATGGGCTCTCACCTGTGATCGGTCAGATTCAGAGCGTGACGATTTCCATCTGATCTCTTTCGGCACTTCATCACCCTCAGCTCCTCAGTGAACCAAGGGGCCTGGGTGGATCGCTGCCGCAAGAGGGGCCGCAAAGGCGCAACCCGATCCAAGGCCCCAGCGGGCGCACTGTTCCATGCAGCCACTAGGTCCTCCATCCGTCAGGGCTACAGGACATGGCCCAAGCTCCGTCTGGAACCTATCAGGCTCCATCAGGCGCCTGGGGCGGAACCATCTAGGACATTCCGGTTCCGCCTCCCCGCGATGGGGGGTATCGGATGGAAAGTCAAGCCGGAGAAGTGAGTGATCTGACCATGACAAGGGTGTAACGACTAAATCTCCTACTCCCAGATCACTCCTCCACTGGCCAGAGATAAAGATAAGGTCCAGTGTGTGACCTCCCTCGTGTGTGGGGCCCTGAACTACTTGGGTCAGGTCCATGGCTGTCATGGAAGCCATGAACTCCCTAGCTACCTCGGATGTTTCCCCTACCGATGGCAAGTTGAAGTCCCCCATGACCAGAAGTCTGGGGGTCTCAACCGCCATCTCGGAGATCACCTCGAGGAGCTCGGGCAGGGCCGCTGATGCATAGCAAGGAGCCAAGTATACAATCAGCAAGGCAAATGCCTCCCTGGGCCCCACTTCACACATAGGGACTCACAACCGGTTATCTGTGGCACAGTGGACTCTCTCGGCTCAAGACCTTCCCTTATAATGACCGATACCCCACCACCCTGCCCTGGGCCGGTGACTGATGGAATGCACGGTAGCCTGGCGGGCACATTTCCACGAGGGGGAGACCTCTCTCGTGACCCAGCCAGGTCTCCGTTATCCCTGCCAGGTCCGGCTCCCCCTCTAAAACCAAGTCGTGAATGAGGGGGGGCTTTATTAGCGGCGGACCTGGCATTGCATAGCATCAGTCTCAAGCCCCGGCTCTGTAGGACCTGACCACCTAGATTGCAGGGGCTGGGACAGGAGACCGGCCGAATCCAGCGACCCCGGTCTCCCAGCCGGCTATAGGATCTCTGTCTGCCATCATACCTACCCCTCCCGAGACCGTTAGGTTGGAAAGAACCTCTTCTGGAGTGTTACTATTCCCCCTCCCCCTAATGACTCCGCTCGCTCCCTTGCTTGCTCCCTTGTTAATCCCACCCGTCGGCCTGGCACTAGTCCCTCCCTCAACCTGACTAACCCCACCCCACCCCCTGGGGCCCCCTAAAATCCGAATAAAAACTTTGATTAAAAACCCCCTGAGAGAACGCTTCGTCCACCTCTCTGGATTAATAAATCCCTCATCAAGGTGGGCCCTCGAAAGGGCGGAGGGCCATACCTGCGAGAGGGGGGACTCCCGCAGTAGGAACAGGTCTGCCCTCGAGTATATGGTGAGGTTACATTTCCGACAGGGCCACAGTTTGGTTAGGGATGTTTACAGGTGGTAAAAAATTCATTTGTTCCAGTAAGGTATAACAGGCCCAAATCTTGGGTAGGGTGGTGAGATGATCAAATCAAGTCGTCAGCAGATAATAGTTAGTCCTGCGCCAAGGAGCCTCCTACCTCCTGCTAGACCTCCGGTGCCAAAAGCTTCCTGCTAGCCTCCTGCCAGCGCTCTTCCGCCAAAAGCTGCCAGCCTCCAGCGCTCCTCCGATGTTCCTGCTGGGGTGGGAGGACAGGCAGTGAGCCTGGAGGGAGCCGATCCGATGTTCCAGACGCTCCAGACGCTCCTGCCCGGTCTCCTGCCAGCCGCCAGCGCAGCCAGCCTGACGACCTCCTGCCAGCCTCTCTCGGCGTCTCGCAGCATCTCCGGCTGACTCCACAGCCGACATCGGCCGGCATCGGGGCCCGGTGTCTAATTGTGAATGGTGCTTAATCATTGCATAAGATTTGGTCAACATGCAGATCATATATAATCCATGGAGGGAGGGAGGCAGGGAGTCAGTGAGGGAGGGAGGGAGGGGGGAGGGAGGGAGGGAAGGAAGGAAGGAAGGAAGGAAGGAAGGAAGGAAGGAAGGAAGGAAGGAGGGAAGGAAGGAAGGGCTAAATTCACAGTCAGTATTGCTTACAAAGATATTGAATCATAGAGATAAGTAGTACTGCAAAAACTCATACACTTGAAATTTTAATTGGTTGGTTACCTACTGGGTTAACAATGGGAAGTAAAAGTATTATTCTTAGGACAGTAGAAATGCCCAGTGGTTCAGGTTAAGTGGAGCACTTTGATGAACATATTGTCCATCCAGTGCCTTTCAGAATTTCCAGATTACAAACAATGGTAGGTGTGATTAGTCTCATAAATTTGGAAAATACCAACTTGAAAAAGATTAATTTACTGTGCTGCAAAAAAAGGTTATCTGGTATTTTTCCAGATGTTTTAGGCTTCAGTTTTCCTAAACTCTTCTTATTGCATATGCTAGGAGGACGGAAGTTAAACTCCGGAACATCTGCAGAACATCATAATGCCAGACCCATGGTTGTCTATTTATAAATTAAAATAACTTCATCAAGGTCCTGCAGATATCTTACTTCAACTCAGTGCCTTCAAAATTAAACACCTGCATGCCAGGCACCTGTATGCCAGAATTGCTAGGCCATCTGCTGTACATAAGGCAGGCTTTTATTTCACTTTTTTTTAAGGCTTGGGTTTTCAAGGGAAATTGTTAGAAAAGGAAATCTTTGGGGGGGGGGGGAGAAAGAAAGATTCTAGACTGCAATGCCAGCCCAGAGTGTTCAGCTAAGAAAGCCAAGTTTATCATTAATTTTTTCTCCCTCATTTCTATGTAGAATTTTTTTTTGATCATCAATACCATCATTACATGAAAACCTAAATATTGGAAGAGTTATTATTGCAATTATTTTAGAAAAAAATTAATGCACAGGAAAAAGAAACCCCATCAAGCAATTAATCAAGGTTTTAAATTCGAATCAAAATGAGTTTGCATTGAAATGTATTTTAGTAATAAGCAAAAAAAATTGACTCAATGTATATAAAAATTCTCCAAACACATATAATGTATTATTTATCGCTAACTTCCTTGTTTTTCTTTGAAGATGTTTCACTTCTCATCCAAAAAGCTTCTTCAGCTCTGACTGGATGGTGGGGAATGGAAGGATTTATATTCCTTGCAGACAGCTGCTCATTTGCATTCTTTGAGAGAGTAGATGAGGTCCCTTGGATGTTTATTTGTGTCCTCAGAGTCACCTGAGCAATGTAAATGGCTATGGAGCCTTCTTGGAACTGCTGAAAGGGCAGTGTTGTAGACTGGAAACAGACGATGCCGTATCCCCTCTCTCTCTGTTGAGAGAGGGATGTTCATTTTGGACATAGATGGCCTATTTGACCCCTCTTTCAAATCAGTGGTCCTCTCTGTCCAAAATGTGGACTTTGCTATCTTCAAAATAAGGCCTTTGTCTTTTAAATGCAGATGGACTGCTGAATCTTATATTGATGGATTGGCTTTCCTATGTTGTGCCATACATTTGTGAAGTGGTTGTTTTGTTTCTCAAATCTGCACGTTTCATTGCATTGTACTGCATATGCCACGTTGCTCAGTTTGTGTCTGGACGTTTTATCCTTGGGGTGGACAAGCTTCTGACTTAGTGCATTCTTGGTTTAAAGCGTGCATGTATGTTGTGTTGCCTGAAGATTCTCCTGATCTTTTCATATATTCCTGCCACACATGGAATGACAACATTGCTTCGTTTATTGTTCTTTTCTTTGCCTGTTATGGAGGAACTCCTTTGAGGTCTTTTTGGGGATTTGATGAGGGCCCACTTAGGATAGCCACATGTTTTGAGGGCTTCCTTGCTGTGTTTTAGTTCTTTTTCTTTCCCATTCTTGCTGATAGGCAGGCCTTCAGCTCAATGGTGGAGTGTTCAGATAACCCCCATTTTGTACTCTAGTGAGTGGTGATCTGGATGTGTGAGTTTCTGTAAACTTCAAAGTTAAATCTTCTTTAATGTGTACTGCCCAGCCCAGGAAGGCTATGCTATTTTCCTTAACATCTTCCCACATGAATTTGATGTATCTGTCCACAGAGTTTATATGTTTGGTGAATATTTCCAATTCATGTGTTTTGATCTTGACTCAAATATTGTCCACATAACTGTACCAGTGAGTGGGTGGAATTCCTATGAATTCCTGTGAAAACATGGCAGAACCATGTTTTTGTCTGTAGTAACCTTCATTGGATATAAAATAGGTAATAGTCAGGCTGGAAAAGGGACTTTTTATGACAAACAGAAGACTCATCTGGGCCTTCTTTCACTGTAATACTTTTTAGAATGACTCTAAAATCATCAATGTCTAATTGGCTAATCACCAATCATTTTAAAGAATTTATCAATATTCTATCATCACTGGACTGTTTCAAAATTAAACTCAATTACCTTTATTAGAAGATCAACTGAAACCTATATTGTTCATTACATAATATGACTACTACTCATTCAATTCAGTGGATATTTGGAGGTAATTATCACCTAATCTTGCTCAATATTGATAATATATCAATAAATATTACAGGTTTATCATTGATAAACCTGGACCAATAATTGATAAACTCTTGGACCAATAATTAGTAATATATTACAACAGCACTATAATCAGTATGATAAATGATTATTAGAATAAAAAAATTAACAATATTCTAGGATATTTCAAGAATTAAACAGAAAGTAAACATAGACAGCGTTGGACTTTGTCTTATCAGTCCATGTTAGTAACCCACATATCTAATGGTGCATTAAACCTAACAAATCAATTAGCTTTCCCCCTTTCCACAAGTGTCTGGACCAGAGCCATTTGGACCCGTTTCCCACAGAAAACAAAACACCAGGAGACATAAAACCTGAGTGCTTGTGGCCAACTCAACGTCACTCACTCCCACCCAGTCACATGACCCTTCCCAGCCATGCCTTCCCAGGTTTTGTGGCTCCTGATATATATATATATATGTATGTATGTATGTATGTATGTATGTATGTATGTATGTATGTATGTATGTATTTGTGTTACAACCCCTGGTATGCCTAAATATGGGAGAAAGGTCACTACTCCCTCTTTCTGTCCTTCGGCTTATAACAGAAGACCATGCAGGCAGAAAACCATATTTTTATTTTTAATGTTGCCTTTTTTATATTTGTGTTGTATTTGTACTGATAAATAAATAAAGGGAGACTAGTATAGATCTATTTCGAGCTAATTAGCTCTCATCAGCTAGCCATATATATATATCCCTCCCTCTCTCCCTCTCTCTCATGTGTGTGTTCCCTCTTGAACCATTTCCAAAAACAGGCGAGGGTTGGTTGTTGTTTTTTGCTAACTTTCTTCTTCTTTGGGTGCTTTTTATCATATGATTTAAATCAAGAGGCTCCAATCAATAATGTTCATCAGCCGGGCATCTGGGTGATAGCTTAGCCTGGTTTCCTTATTGCTTTACCCCCCTAACAGAAAATTATGAAAAGCCATATCTTCTTTCTTTCAGATCTGTAGTTTTTCTTTATGTGGTTATTCGCCGCTTTAACAAATTATTAAGAGTCTCTTCGGAATCCGCCCCGCTCTTTTCTTTTAGGATTAGGTTTTAGGTACAAAAGGAATAATCTCACTCAGTTCCATTCACTGTTCATTTACACCACTTTTGCACTTTCTTTATTGCCTCAGCTGTCCCAGCTTCACACCAGCCATTTTTCTCTGCCTCTTCTCCTCATCATGAGGGAGAGAGAGATTGAGACTCTCCACAACCTGCAGGGTGCCCCTCTTTTTTTCACCACCTCTCCAGGGTGGCTTTAGCTTCTTTTGGAGTCCTCTAATGGGGAAAACTCAGTGTGGGAGTGTGGACACCCGCCCCTCATGTCCAATTTCACAACAACATAAGCCGGAAGTCCATCTTTATCCAAACTCTTGATATGATTTCCATAGGAAATCTTGATTCCATCAGTTTTTAGTATTTTACCCCATTTAGTGGCAAGCATGACACATTTTCCCAGTCCAAATTCCATTGCAATATCTAGGCTGTATATATGGACAGTGTTGAGCAGCAATTCTATTGATGGTGTTTTTCCATATAGCTTCAAATTATCCATGTAAAGGATGTGGATAGCCTGGCAGATGTTTTTGAAGTCTGATAGCCATAGCCTGAGTTATTCAGTAGTGTTGGCAGAGGAATCAGTGCAATGACAAACAGTAGTTGTGATAGTGAGTCTCCTTGGAAGATTCCTCTCTTGATGTTAACCTCTTCCATTCTATCCCCATTGATCAGCAACCGTGTCTTCCATTCTGCCATCAATCTTTGAACAAAGCTTCTGTTGTTTCTACTGACTCCTGCTATTTCTAGGCACTTGATTATCCAATCATGTGGTAGGAAGTTGAATGCTTTTCTGTAATCAATCCTTATTACATTCAGATTGGTCTTCCTATCTTGCAGTTTTTCCCAATCATCTTGTCAATTAGGAGTTGATCTTTGTTTCTCTGCTGTTTGGGTGGCTTCCTTTCTGCTCAGGTGGAAAGAACTTATTTTCACTTATATGTTGTTGAACTGCATCCACTACCACACAAGCTAGTAATTTGAATGTTGTTAGTAAGCAGGTAATTGACCTGTAGTTGCCTAGTGCTGCCCCTTTTGTGGATCTTTTATTAACAGGTAAGTTATGCCAGATATTAGCCACCTATCAATTTCACCTCCTCACAGCAGGTTGTTAAACTGCTTGGCAACAAGTAGATGTAGGCAGATGTTTCACCCAAAATTCATGCAATTTCATCTTCACCTGGTGCTAGCCAATTCTTAATTTTCCTTGCCCCTTTCTCCCCCATTTCTGCTGTTATTACAAGTTCTTTCATTTCAGCTTCTTTTCTACCTCCATTACCCAAGCTGCATTCTTGTTACATTTCTTTGGGTTACCCCATATCTGCACCCAGAACTGCACTATTTCTTCTTTGGCAAGTACTGATTGATTCACTACAGTCTTGCCATTGATAGATTGGTAGAGACATTTCTGATTAGATTGAAACAGAAGATTCTGCCTATAATTTGCAATTTGAGCTTTGTATCTGCTGATCTTCTTGGCCACAGCTGTTATTTGCTGCTTTATTATTTTCAGTGCTTCCTTGATCTTTGTTTCTAAGTTATATTTCTTCATTAGGTATTCTTTGGTCTTTTTGTTCTTCAGCTTCTTTTTTTTTTCATCTGTTCTAGCTTGCTTGCATCTGAACTCAACTTGTTGATCTTATTTTTCAGTCTGATCTTCCATTTTGATGGCGTTTTGGCCTTTTTTCTTCTTTATTGATTTTGCATTCTAGGTATTCAGTTATAACGGCAGTTGTGCTATACATTAGTTGGTTTCTTTTTTACATTGAGCTGGTGCTTATATTTAATATTGCAGTGTTAGCATCTTTTAGTGCTTGTGCTAGCTGTTTCCTAGGAAAATGCAGGCAACCCTATTCTGATGCTTTACTGCTGTTTTGGGTGCTCAGTTATTCTTTGTTTCAGTTCTATTTCTTTAGTTAGAGGTCTTTGTTCTTTCTGAGGCACAGTAGAAGGTGCCTGGTTTCCAAATGAAAACAATCCTATATCTCTTCCCTGTAATACCAACTCTCCCTTGTTTGCCTCTGCAGTCTTAGTTACTTCTAGCAATGCTTTGATTTTTCTGCCTGGATATACCTTTGCAGTTCTTGCAATTCGGCTTTTGTTAATACTTTATTTCATATTATAAATTGATGTTAATCTGCTAGCGTCTGTTCTGTTATTTCTGATTCTGAATGTTGTTCTTTCCAAAACTGGTGCATTCATTTCAAATATCCTTTTCTTGTTGTATTTGATCTATAATAACAGATCACTATTTCTTTGTTTTCAATTACTGCATATTTGCCATGGGTAAAACACCTTTGCTTCCAATAGATTTCAGCAGGTTCTGGCCCAGTAGAGCATTTTTCACCAGATGTCCAGGAACTCTAACATGTAGCGCAGCCTCTGGGCAACAACTGAGCCAATATGGCCTTCTATAATTTACCATATTTTTTATGAGAGAGATTCTCTTTGTCAGACTTCGCTAACGAGACCAGTTCAGTATGGTTGAATTTCTGGCATCTTACTCAGAGCACACAAGCCCCACAGGCACATCAAGGATTATTATTATAATTATATATACTTTATTCATTAAACATGAATCTCAGCCAACTGAACATTCAAAAATGCATTACAAATACCATTGACTGGTGCTAATGGTTGATAAGGTTTGCTGCCAGTGTCCTAGGTATCAACCAAGTACCTTCTTAAAATATAAGATGTTCTGAGTAGCGCAGCTTTTTGCAGTTCTGCTGGTATTATTGCAGGAAGTTGCAATTCGTTGTTGTTGTTGATGATGATGATGATGGTTCATTGCACCACTAGCCAGATATTCAACTGGATTTGGCATTTTTGTCTACCTATTGTGTCCATTCCAAGGACTTGGGCTAGGCAGAGGTCTAGATGTTTGATGGTGTTACAGATATCATCACAGGATGGAAGATGTTCTGAGTAAATCTGCCTTTTGCAATTGACTAATGGTGAATGTGTCAATACCAATAGTGTTCAATTGGTTCTCCAGTTGTTTTGGGATCGCACCCATGGGCATTATTATTATTATTATTATTATTATTATTATTATTATTATTATTATTATTATTATTATTATTATTATTATTATTATTATTATATCTTCAATTTCATTCACAGACTGGGACTGGTAAAACCTTAACAGTACAAGCCCTAACCAACGCCAAAGACCTGTTAAGGTAACATCTGAGTATATAGGCAGTTCCAAATAAGGTGGAGAATTCTATGAATGAATTCAAACCACTGGGGTCAGATAGATTACACAAATTACACCCAAGAATACTAAATACTAAAAGTGGCAGGTCTAATCTCAAAGGCACTGACAATAAACTTTGAGAACAGAGAAGTGGCAAAAGATTGAAAGAACTAACATTCTAATCTTTTCAAAAAGGAGCGAGAAGAGTAGACACAGAAAATTACAGACCAATCAGCTTGACATCAGTGCCTGTGAAAATTGTAGAAAAGATAATCAAGCAGTAGGTTTGCAAGTACTTAGAAAGGTACAGGTGATTACTAGAAGCTAGCATGAGTTTGTTAAAAATAGGTCATGACAGACAAACCTGATTTTTTTAAAAATAAAGTGATTAGATTAGTAGACCAAAAAAATGTTCTACTGTATGTAGAGGTCAATGAGGCCTTTGATGATGTTGACCACACCTTCTTTGTAAATGAAATGGAATTATGTGAGGCGAATGGTCCCACTGCCAGATGGATTCACAGCTGATTAAATAACTGTAGTAAATACATGGTAACGTTTTATTAAGTAGTAGAACATCCTTGACTCATGGGTGCTCTATTACTGATTTTTTCCCATTTTAAAATATGTATATAATTTTTATTAAAATTTTAAGAGGATTAGTAAGTACTAATACAAACTAAATTAAAAGAGAGAAAAGAACAAAGAACAAAGAAAGCTAAAATGCAATAAGACAAATAGAAGTTTGAAAAGCACCTTTTTATTTTTATGAAACAGCCATAAGCAGGTTCCCATCACCAATAAAAGTAGATATTGCCCTTTCATTAATCAAAGAAATTAGTTTATCCTTCTCAAAAAAGAAAGATCATTTGCAACCATTCTTCCAGGGTGGATGATGGCAAATCTTTCTATCTTTGAAAATTTTCAAACAAAAATGAAAGAATCATAGGATAAACTGAGGATTCCTACCTTGGGCAGGGAGTTAGAATAGAGGAACAATCCCATTCAACTCTGTCATTTAAGATGTAGTATTTCTCAAATGTAAAAATGGTGTCTTATTGATATTGATTTTTCAACTATTTGCCTATTCAACAAGCTGCACTGGAAGTAAAAAGAAATGAAATGCTGGCTTCAGATCTAGCGTGAATTTAGTACATCTTTTTGTACAAGCATAAGCAAAACACCCCAAAGTGACTTATCCTGCTGTTTGTAAATCATTCATATTTCATTAAGTATCATGTCAAATGTTTTCTGACTGATGGTAATTGTCAATAAAAGCTGGGTGGGCTATAAAGAACTTGCAAATAATTTTAACCCTAGCATACACAAGAAATTGTTGGAAAATGATGCATTAAATATGTTCTGAATTTATTTAAATATTCTACCTCTTTAAAAGTCAGCTCTCCACAAGCAAGTATGTGTGCAGAGTGTTGTCTGCAGCAGCAGATGCTTGCTTCAGCATCTGACGAACTGGCCACCTCTCGTGTTATCCCAGCATGTTCATGGCCTAGAGGACTTGGAGTGGGAGTAATTTCCATATCAAACCCAATTTAGATGAAACATCTTGGTTTAAAGAGAGAGAGAAAGGGAGAGAACGCCAGCGCATCAATAGCCCTTTGATTAGATGTTTATCTCCTGAGCAGACAAATATGAATATTTATTACCATGAATGTAGATTTTTTTTTCTCTTTCCACCACTCTGATCTTGAATATTATCCACCACTAATTTTATGAAAATTTGGACAACATAATGTTTTCACATAAACTGACAGTTCTCAAGATAATCCCATTATTGTTTGGTGGAAAAATGAGAGTTTCCACTTATTCATGTGTTAACGAGGGATTAAGTATTGTTTTTCATCACCATAATCTAAGATGGACTGAAAATTAAAAATGGAACATTGTATAGAAAATAAGAGCTTGTGTGCAATAGAATTTGTTTGCATTCTCTTTAGGGGAATCTATAAATTAGCAGTTTAACAATCAGCATCTTTTATGTCTCAGCTGAAAATAGCATCATGGAAGTCTCAATAGCACTTATAAAATAAACCCATTGTCTTTCCAGCTCAGGGCTAACTTGGACACACAGGCACACACACTCACAGGCAGAAAAAACAAAACAAAATAAAATCGCAATATCTCTCACAGAAGGAAAATAAAGAAAAACTCTATGTCTCCCAAGAGTAATAGGTCAAGACTTTTCAGATGTATGACTAAGATTCTTGCCATAACTAAGTATTTTTCTTTATTTTTCTTATTCTCACATATAATTTTGAAAATAGGTGTTCTTTTTTTCAACATAATAAGAGAGATTTATTTGCAAAATACTGTAGGATAATTTTTTTCCTTGACAGAAGGCAAAACACATCCTTAAAGAAATGGTTCTCATCTTTATTCAAAGTTGCATGCTTTATTTTTCTATAGTCAAAGTAATTTACAAGACATAAAAATGAAATAGTAACCAAGATTTCACTGAAGCAATCTACCAGCAATTCTCTATTTCTTAGAGGTTACATAAATTCTGCCTCATTTCTTTTAGAACATTTCATGGAAGAAGCATAGTGGTAGTAGACAAGAACAAGAAGAAAGTGGTACAATTTTTGTAGCAGTAGAATGATAGATGTAGCAGTGCCAAGTGATTGGGAAGAAGGACTATTGTGAGAATCTGGAGAAGTACCAGGCCTGAAGGAGGAACTGGAGAGGATGTGGAAAGTAAAGGCAAAGATGATCTCCCTCCCACCTCTCTCTCACACATTCACATTTGCTTTGTGATCTAAGCTGTTCTTCTATATATTGTTTATTTTGTACATGGTTTCTTTTTGCATTGTCTATTTTCCAATCAACCTATTGCAGTGTTATATTAAGGACTCTGTTTCAAAACTGCTAATTTTCACCAAGGCAGTTTTCTCTTTCAACAAAGTACTATTTGTTTGCTCAGTTCTTAACTAATCTTGGCTGATCTCAAAGACTCAGTGGGTTTGATTAGTAACTTGGATGGAAGACTATCAGTCTACCCAAAAGCTGTAGACAACACTGGAAAGCTGGAAAAACAATCTCAGATGGCTATAGTAAAAAAATTCAATTCTGTTACCAAGAAAACCACAAATACATAAACTTCATGGTTATGTATTTGCAGTTTTCTTGGTAACAGAATTGAAATACATAACCATAAGGTTATCAGAAGTTGAATTCCACTTTGAAAATATGTGGCCCAATAGATTGAAGTTTACATTGAATTATAATCTGAAATATTTTTTTAATAAAATGAAATATGATAGATACTTAATGTTTGAAAATTGTCAAAAGTATGTAAAGGAGTTTTAAATGTATGCTGTAAATGCAAATGAAAGAATATTCTTTTTACCATCTTTGTGGACTTGCGATAAATCAAAAATATTGGGATCATATTTTTTTTATTTTAATTCAGAAGATTCTTAAAATAAATATAAAACTGAAACCAAAAGTTTTCTATTTAGGTTTTATGGGCAATATGCTTGAAAGAAAATGTAGAACTTTCTTAATATATAATAATAATAATAATAATAATAATAATAATAATAATAATAATAATAATAGTAATAATAAATTTATTTCTTAGCCGCACCCTCTCCCGAAGGACTCGGGGCGGCGTACAATAAAACACATAAAAAACAATATGGACAATACACACACAGAATAAACGAACACGCGTACATGGAGGAGGTATGAAGATAAGAAAAGACAGTTAAAACATAGTTTAAAATCCCCTAATAAAAGTCTAAAAGTCACAAAAATTAAAAAACCCGAAAGGAGCAGTGTGAACGAACTATGGTTGAGCCAGGCCAGCTACTTGAAATAGGTGCGTCTTGAGCTTTATCCGGAAGGCGCGGAGGTCAGAGGTAGTCCTAATATCCGGGGGAAGGTCATTCCACAGGGCTGGGCCCGCAACAGAGAAGGCTCTACTCCTAGACGCCGCCCCCCGACATTGTCTGGTGGACGGCACCTGGAGGAGTCCCTCTCTGTGCGAGCGAATTGGTCGCAGGGATGTATGGGGCAGGATACGATCCCGCAAGTAGCTAGGTCCTGAGCCATGGAGCGCTTTAAAGATCGTTATCAAGACCTTGAAACGCACCCGGTAGTCCACAGGGAGCCAGTGCAGCTCGCGCAGGAAAGGTGTCACATGGGAGTACCTTGTACTCCCCATAATTACCCGCGTGGCCGCGTTCTGGACCAACTGTAGTCTACGAGTGCATTTCAAGGGAAGCCCCATGTAGAGAGCGTTACAGTAGTCCAGGCGAGATGTCACCAGCGCATGAGTGACTGTGCGCAAGGCGTCCCGGTCCAATAGGGGGCGCAATTGGCGCACCAGGCGAAGCTGGTGGAACGCCCCCCTTGCCACGGCTGTCACATGGTCATCCATGGACAGCCGAGCATCAAGGAGGACGCCCAAATTGCGCGCCCGCTCCACCGGGGCAAGTTGAACGCCCCCGATGGCCAGAGATGGAATTAACTGGTTGAACCGGGGGGCCGGAACCCACAGCCACTCCGTCTTGGAGGGGTTGAGCTTGAGTCGGTTGTCATCCATCCAGACCCGTACGGCTTCCACACACCGGGACATCATTTCGACGGCCTCGTTGGGGTGGTTCGGGGTGGAAATGTACAGCTGAGTATCATCAGCATACAGATGGTATCCCACCCTGAAACCACGGATGATCTCACCCAGCGGCTTCATATATGTGTTGAACAGGAGTGGCGAGAGGACCGACCCCTGTGGCACCCCACAGGTAAGGGGGCACAGAGTCGACCTCTGCTCCCCTGTCAACACACGTTGCGTCCGGCCGGAAAGGTAGGAGCCGAACCACCGTAAAACGGTGCCCCCAACCCCCAACCCCTCCAGTCGGCGCAACAAGATGCCATGGTCGATGGTATCAAAAGCCGCCGAGAGGTCTAATAGGACCAGGATAGAGGAACAACCCCTATCTCTGGCCCTCCAGAGATCATCCACCAACGCGACCAAGGCCGTCTCCGTGCTGTGCCCAGGGCGGAAGCCGGACTGGCGCGGGTCTAGATAATCATTTTCCTCCAGATGTCGTGGAAACTGATAAGCCACCACACTCTCTACAACCTTCGCCAGAAAGGGAAGGTTGGAGACAGGACAATAATTGGCCAGCTCCGTAGGGTCCAGGGAAGGCTTCTTGAGCAAGGGTCTCACCACCGCCTCTTTCAAGGCGGCTGGAAGGGACCCCTCACCCAATGAAGCGTTCACTAGGCCCAGGAGCCAGTCGCGTGTAACCTCCCAGGATGCCAGTACAAGCCAGGAGGGACACGGGTCCAGTAAACATGTGGTGGGTCGCAGTCGTCCACGCACTCTGTCCAAATCCTCGATGGCAACCAAGTCAAACTCCTCCCAGATAGGTCTCTCAAGACTCGCCACGGACGCCTCTACAGGACCACTGGAAGGGACCCAATCCTTCCGGATTTGAGCGATTTTATCCTGCAGATATTTCCCAAATTCCTCTGCTCTACCCTGTAAAGGGGCCTCCCGCGGCCTCTGAAATAAGAGGACACCCGAAACAGGGCGGCAGGGCGGTTCTCTGCAGATGCAATGAGAGTGGCACAATATTGACATTTGGCCACTCTCAATGCCACAAGGTACGTCCTTAAATGGGCTCGTACCTGTGTCCGGTCAAATTCGGAACGAGAGGATCTCCAAAGACTCTCTAGGCATCTCTTGCGGCGCTTCATCACCCTTAGCTCCTCGGTAAACCAAGGGGCCAGGGTGGAGCGTTGCCACCGGAGAGGCCGCAAAGGCGCCACCCGGTTCAAGGCCCTGGTAGTCGCATTGTTCCACGCGACCACCAGGTCCTCTACCCGAGGGCGGGTCAGGGCCGCAGAAGGTGGCCCAAGCTCCATCTGGGACCTCTCTGGTTCCATCAGGCGCCTGGGGCGGAACCATCTAGTATTTTCTGGTTCCGCCTATATATATGTTTGATAGTAGTGACAATCTTATATGCACAAGATAGAATGATGCACAAATTCTCACAATGGAAGAATGATGGTAAAGATGATAAATTGGCAGAGATTGGCAAAATTGACTGTTTTAATTATATCTAGGATTTCTTTTTTTCTATTGGGAAACCACTTCTGGATTTGTCTATGAAGATTCTCAACCATCCAGGTCATGGATGTCCCAAAGGTGCTTTTCAAAAGACAACTGGACTTTCTTGTTTTTTTCCTTGAAAATATTTTACTTGTCATCCAAGAAGCTTCTTCAGTTCTGATTGAATAGGACTCCATTCAGTCAGAACTCCATCAGTGAAAACTGAAGAAGATTCTTGGATGAGTTGAATTCTGTACCATTAAAATGAGCAAGAAGTTCCATAGAATTGGTATACAAAGAATGTGTGGCTTCAAACAGAGTAGAAATATATTTATTAAGAGAGAGAAAAATATTCAGAGAAGCTATATATTTTTTCCATGAGAAGTATATTTTTGAAGAACAAGTTGAGTGCCAATAAAGGAGATTGTTTATAGCTCAAAGTTGAACTTTGGTGTCCTTGGTGCACTCTGAGTTTGTTTCTTTTATTGCAGGTGTTTCACTACCCAAACTAAGTCTAGGAAGTAGAGGGGTTTGCTCTCAATTTATATTCTCATGGCTTGGCCTGTAGGTGTTGGTGGGAGTAGTCTTGATGGTTTGTTGGTTGAGCTGTTTATTGTTAGCTTGTTTGGCAATTCCTTGATTGGAAGCCTGACACTCTGACCATTTGATCATCAATGAACAAATAGACATAAACTTCAAAAGAGCAAAACAGACAACCAACAATCCAAAAACAGAACAGGAAAACCAAACACCCCCACCAGCAGTCAACACCCAGATGAGCATAGATTAATACCAAGATTAACATCAGACCATAATCAAGAAGAAGCAACACTCTTGTCAAGGATCTGCTAAACAAGCTAATAATGAACAGCCCAACCAAAGAACCACCAGGACCATCCGTACCACCACTGACAGGCTAAATTACTAGAATATAAATTGAGAGCAAACCCCACTACTTACTAGTACTGATGATGTTATCTAGTTTGGGCAAGGAAAGATCTGAAAGAAAACAACCAAGCTCACAGAGCACCCAAAAGTTAAATATTTATATTATGAGAGCTCTTGCTATTTAAAACAATCATCATTCTGCATTCATTTCTAGCAGGAAGCAAGCCAATTTTTGTCCTCAATGTCAAGCACACTTTCCTTTTGCATTCTTTGGCTGTATTCAGTGGAAATCATTTATTTTAAAAAAAACTTACTGCACAGCAAGAACAATAATTAATATTAATGTAAGCTGTGTGCATTGGTGTTTTCTTTTAATTAAAAAAAGCAAAAAGGAAACAGGATGGGTGCAGTACTAGAGCCATAAGGCAAAGCTCCCCTCTTCCATTTTATGTGAGGCTGACTAAAAATTGAATTACTACTGCTACCATGGCAACCATTCAATCATTTCAGAATTCTGCTGGTTTAAACACACACACACACACATACACACATACACACACACACCTTCCATACAGAGAAATTCATGAGCTAACATGGTATACTCCACAATTGCACTTTTTTATAACATTCCAAGGAGAAACATGTACCAGAATAAATCAATAGCTGTTTCTGCACTTCAGAACCTATTTGTAACTTTTTATCACCTCCAATCCCCTGTCATTTTCTTATGCAAAATACACAGAAAAACAGATGTTAAGGTATTGGACTCAGAAGATAAGATAACATACAGTAAGGGATCACAGAAGACAACTGGCTTTGGCACTGATGCTGCAACTTGTCGGTTTGCAAGTCAAAATACTTCTGTGCACGATTCAAGATGGATAAACACTTTGATAAATGATACCGACAGTTTGCTTGATGGTTGTATGATTAACTTTAATCACCAAATAACTTTCCTGGAAGCTAGTGTCACCTCCATATCTAAAATAAAGACAATATCTGCACAACAGGAGCACATGTTTCAATATGTCACTTTATGCCTCAAACTTCATTTCTTCCAAAGAATTCAACATGCATTCTTGGATATGAAGCACTTTAGTAGTTGTTTTATCAGCTAGTAGACAAAACTGCAAATCTAAGCACTTTTGTGCGGAAATAAATACCTTTATGTTGGATGCGTGTATCCACCACTATCCAATAATCCACTATCTATTAAACACAAACACAATAGATAAAATGTTTGTCTGTGGATGATCTGTTCTGGTGTTATTTTCCTTTTATAAAGAGCAATTCCAGATTAGGGCAATATCAACAGAATTAAGCATTATCTAGCCTATCTAGTAATATCAGGAGCTGTTCCAATTTAATGTTCCAATTAAAATCATGATAGCATGCCGCCTGCTGTGGACTGCAGTAAATGACACAGGTTCATCTAAAGTATCACCATCAACCCGGACTGTGACCGCCCTCCAAAGCCAGTGGCTGTGTTTGAATCAACATAAGTGACAATCTGTGCTTCTTGGACGTAGGTTGCCATTCTTCTTATTAGGATATGTGAGGGTTGATGTCTCGGGGGTTTGCTACTCTTACATGACTGTGAATACTTTCTTGTTATTTGTGATTCTCTTTCTAATTTTCCTTGAGCCATATAACAGTGCTGCATTATACTTTGAAGATGTGTTTTCACAATGATCTGCTATGCTTCAGATTTCCTCTCTTAATTACATTAAGGCAGATAATAATCTGACAGTTTGCCTCCAGGAGGCATCTTCTGGATCACAGAAATTTCTTTCTGCATCCTTCAAGCACAGATGCCAATTCAGAAAGGGTCTGAGGAGCACTTTGGACAACCTCAATAAAATGAGAATTGCACTTGAAAAGTTACTAACCTACTTAACTGCTCGAGGGCTGATTACCTTTTACAATCACATCCCAATTCTAAATACATTATTTTGAAGGAAGTGCTATTGATTCACTTACAGGGATGTTTTCTAAGAGTTGTGTTTTAGATGCACATGTTAATTAACAACCTCTTAAAATAACCACTTCTTTGTCCTCAAAGAAGCTTTAAGATCAGGCAAATATCATAATTTCAAGAACCCCATATTTTAGCTGCATTTTAAACACTGATAGATTTGAAGAATACATTAACCCCATTTTCAACTTATATGCAGAACAAGAGGCCAATTTTCATGTCTCCCTTTTCTCTGTTCATTTATTTTAATTATTTGAATACTGTTTTAAAAATCAACATGGCTCACACAAAAGGTTAAATAGCAGTAAACTCACTAAAAAAGAGCAAGAATATAGCAACATTAAAATCAACAACAGTAAAATCAGCAGGAAACCTAACATTTACCTCACCTATTTACAATGAAACTGCACCGTCTCTGACCCACACAGATCTCTGTTGAGTTCGATAGGCCAAGGTTGGGTTCGCACATTGTGCTGCTGCCACAATATTGTTTGTCTGAGGTTTTTGTGTAGGACATTTCATCTCAGTAATATGGGTTGCTTGATTGCCATGGAAAACCCGTATCATTCTGGTGGTCGATTTTGCAATGGGAAGTTTTACAATGAAAAGACTAAGATTATTATTTAAGCTTCTTGTTCTTCTCCAAAGACATACTGCCCAGGATACTGGCCAATGTAGTTGTGCAATTTGAGCCTCCAGCAACCTAGAGGTGGTTTCACATAAGCAGATACCCCATAACAGCACTTCATCTATTTTGCAATTTATCCAGGTGGCTGACCAACTAATCAGTCATCCAGGAGTTCATAGCTGGTCTTTTGAAACTCTCATACTTATTCACACAATGCTAAGCAATTTTTTAAAAATCATAGCTTGCTGAACACGTCATCATAACCCGATTTGTACTTATTATGAAGCCATAATGACTCCTTCATCAAGCTAATTTCCAAATAAAGATATTACAGCTTAATGCAAGGTGTGAAGCCCATTCCCCTTGCCTCTCTTTCTCAATTCACATGTTTCTCACGATCATAGCTGCTGCTCTGTTAATATTTTGGTGCAACTGTTCAACTTTGAAGGCAGACTCCTTGGGCCTATGGTGGCCAGGGGTGTGTTCCAGTTTCTGCTACTGCCAGTTTGTTCAGGGATGCGCTTTGGGCGCATGTGCGATTCAGACATGTGTGTGCTTTGTGTGCGCACGGTTGGTGTGTGCTACATGTGCATGTACAGTAGTAAAATAAAGCTTCTGCACAGGCACAGAAGCAAAAAACAAGATGGCAGCACCATAGGCACCGCTGATAGAACCGGTTCAGGGGTGTGGCAGGCCGTTACTACCTATCTTTGATGATGGCCATGTAGTGCTGAAATCCCGGGAGCAGTAACTCCAGATGAATTGGAGGGGACCAGGTAAAAGAAGATTGAACTGAGTGCTTACAGCATTAAACAGTATCAGGCAGGTAAAGTGAAGCTGCAAAAGGGGTTTGTAGCACATCCGTCATATATACAATTAATAGCAGATTTAGCAATCTGTTTTTGTTCTGACAGGTTGCATCATTTTTATAAAAGATATGCTATGTATCACAGTATAAGAGGAGTGTTGCCTTAAAAGAGTTTGTCATATACATTAGAAATTTAAACAATCACAAAAGCATAGAAATTTATAAGCAGTTAACAAAAAATATGGGATATCAAGGGATATGTTATCCTAAATTTAAATCTTGGCGGTTGTGAAGTTGAAGCACAGCATTAATTAAAACAGGTGGAAATAATCAACTCACCAATTACATTATTGGTTTCGGGATATCTTGTTGCAAATATATGACAAAGCCATGAAAATTCTTAAAAGCTATAATGATTTACTTATATGGTTGATGAAATAGGACATTATTATGACAGAAGCAAGAATTTAATAATCAGAAAAATGAAAAAGCCTTTGGGAAGATTAATGCAATTTACCCACCAACCTTAAAGAAAGTTAAGATTTCATCAAAGAATTAATCAAAGGATTTAGATAAGAAGATACGCTGCATTCACTTACCTTCTCCATGCCAATCTTCAATATTTCCAATCCTGTATCTTTTTCAAGCATATTTTTGTTGTCAGCTGTTAAGAAAATTAGGAATGACATTGTTAAAGGGGTTGGGATGAATTTGCATCATATTTTTTCATCACTGTTACACATTTTTAAGTGCTCAGATCTTTGCTTCACCATCCTCACAGAATCACTGTAAAATGGATTAGTATTCAATTTTATAGGGAATAAAAGAAAAGATGAGAAAAAAATAAAAATCTCTCTCGACTACTTTACAAATCAGTAAGACAGCCTCCTGTTGCAACTAGAATGTTGCCAACTTGGGCAACTTTGTCATACAACATGTTCAGTTCATTTATTGAGTGTTCTTCCTGTTTTCAGTTGTTGATCTAAAACAGAGGGGGTTGCTAATTTTTTTTACTACCAGTTTGAGCGCACGCCACGTATGACACTTCTGTGCATGCGCAGAAGCATCTGGGCGGGTTGGTGGAGTCTCCCACCACCGCTACTACCAGTTCACCCGATCTAGGCCAAACCAGCAGCTACCCACCTCTGATCTAAATGGAGTCAGATGGGGCTATTAGGAAACTAGCTGACTTTAGAACACCTACATTAGTTCACATTGGCTCTTCAAAAGTTGGTTCTAGTTAAATTCTGGTGATCTCCAGGAAATCTCAGGATTAAAAAGTACACAGGGAGGTTGAAAACACATTTCCAGAAGAAGGAAATGGAAAACACTTTCCTATCACACAAAGAGAGTTGCATGGGTGTGTTCATATAGTTAGAGAAGCTGAGATTAATTCAATCAGTTTTTTAAGCAACTCAGAACTGTTTTAAGCAACTCAGAACCAAAATTGCATGAAGCTCCCCAAGCATTGAGTAAATCCCCCAAAACCACTTCAAAAATTGTTATTTCAATATGAGAGAAGGTGAGCATTATTAAATATAGTTACTAATAAGTTTAATGTAAATATTTAAATTCAGCCAAATTTGTTTTTGTCCAAATATTAAATTATTTAATTTTCCAGATTCCCTTAGGATGCAGCTGTCAAATCCAATTGATCATCCTCTGTCCAGATTCTGTAAGTAAACACATCAAACCAGGTACAGAATATTAGCCATTTGGAAAGATACATATTCATACAAGAGGCATTCTCCATATACAGTACTTCTGTAGGTTGACTGTTAGCTCCAAGAAGTATCAGCAAATTACATGGGTGTCTTCAAAGATATTATCTTGAGTGAAACTGGTTAAGAATCACGATGACTGAGAACAAGATAAAAACAGTATGCTCTACATTCCCTTCCACACTTTAATGTTATGATTGAGAAAAAATATTCACTCTTTATTTATCTGATAATATTGTTCTTGTTTCAGTTTTTGTTCAAAACTTACATACACAGAGCCAGCTTGGACTCTCTTGCTTCAGGTGAAAGATTAAGATGATACCCTGGCAATTTCTTGCAACAAGTTTGAATCAGATGGCCAAATGCATTGTGCTACATGATTTGGTGTGGAATTGCATTCTCTATTACACAGAAGATAGATGCAAAATACAGATCTGAATGCAAACTCTTCATACCTCTGCCCTCTGAATAATTCAACACCCAATCTCTGAGACATCCTCACCATTCCTGATGGTAGGACTAGCCTTGTTCATCTTAGCATTTTCTAAATAAGTTCAGTAATTTTCCAGGATCACAGTTTAGAAACAGAAATTCATGACTAATTTAATTCATTCTTGCTATTTAGGCATTTATTCAGTGTTACATGGATTTAAACACTCAACTAACATCAGCCTTATTTATCTTTCCAATTCCCCAGAAAGAAGGCTTAGTAAATGTTACTAAATCTCATTTGCATAAAAAGAAGGGCAAACTAAGGCAGGGACTTGAGTCAGATCATCTTAGCCTCCCTGAATCAATGCTGCAGCAGTGATTAAAATTCAGTACTTTGTCAACACTATGATTTCATACTATAAGCCTATGGATCGCAATATGTGCTCTTTGTAATATACACATACCATGTTAATCTGTAGCAATAAACAGATCATGCAGCTGAGTTGATTTCAAACACTCAAACAACTAAAAAGAAAATGCCTCAAACCCTACTGATAATGTGAATTCATGGTTGCTGTTTGTTGAGAACCACTTATGAAATGAGTTCTGCTATACAAATATCAACTTTTTTTTCCCAAAGGAGCATCTATATTTCACAATTTGGCATCATTCCAAGATAATGCTCAAAGGATATGGAAATGTCAGTGATTTTTTTTTCTTTATTCTCTCATCCTGATTTTTTGCTTTTATAATTTTTTACAAAGTGTAAATTTCATCCTAGTCTTTAAGGAGTTACTTAATTTAATTATTTATTTAGACAGGTTATGGTGGAAAATTCCTGGTGGGTATAATGATCCAAAGTGCTTATTTTTCTTACTCAAAGTAATAATTTTTTACATGATGGAGTTAGCTAGCCTTCTAAGAAATCTCCAAATTTGACAGTGAAAAAAAATCTATGACTGGCAGCGATTTGGAAGTCCTCAAAGGCAAATAAATAGATTATTTTAGTTTAGTTTAGAAGATTATGTCACAAAGCATTGCTTGGTTCTGTTCTTTGTACTTTTCAGTTATGAATGCCTAATCTAGTATGCAAAATGTTGCTATATCCAACTTATCCAACTTTAAGAGCCGTGGTTCAGTGGTTAGAATGAAGTACTGCAGGCTACTTCTGCTGCCTGCCGGCTGCCTACAATTTGGCAGTTCAAATCCCACCAAGGTTGGCTCAGCCTTCCATCCTTCCAAGGTGGGTAAAATGAGGACTTTGATTGTTGGGGGCAAGAGGCTGACTCTGTAAACCACTTAGAGAGGGCTGGAAAGCACTGTGAAGCGGTATATAACTCTAAGCACTATTGCTATTATTGTTGCAATTGTTATCCTTTCCATTATAGTTTTTTTTTGCCCCTTCTACATTCCTTCCTTTTCCTCAGCTTCCAAATTGATATGCTCTTGTTTAATCACCTAGATATTTCTTTGCTTGCTAATTGAAACTTGGAATTCAGCAATTTTGCTTAGCATGGAAATAAGCACAAAAGCAGTATGCCTACCCAACAATGGGAGGGGGTTCATGGAGGGGATAAAGGAAAGTCTTGAATCAAGATGGAAAAGAAATAACGATCATTGCTGACACTGGATGGAATCAAGCACTATAATATCTCCACAACTATCTTACTTTGAGCTTCTTTTTCTTATCTTTCTGTTTAAAAGATTGCCATTCAGCTGAGAAACAAATGGAAGGGAAAAAACGTAGACCAAAGAGATGCTGTAAAATTGCCACAATTAACCATCTGCATCCATCTAGAGGAGGCCTCAGTCTTGTCTATTGGAGGAGTCCTGTGAGGTCTGTTATGGATTATTATGGCAATCAATTTCAAGGCTACAGTTCTTTCTGCTGGAAAAATAGCTTCTCCACTCCAGCACAAAGTGACAGAAATAAATTATGCTGCTCAGGACGTTCACCTTTAGAGACTCAAAGCTCTGAGCTGTGGCAACCTCTCTATCTCGTTGAACACTCATCAGCCATCGAGTTGTGCTGCTTAATAGAGCAAGGCCATTAAGTTGTCCCCATTGTAATTTAGATCACAGAAGAGACTTCTACAGATTTTTCAGGTTAAAATAACTGGTATAAAGAGAGCAGGCAATATTATTGCACCATAGCTACGTGCTTAATTATATGGAATTGTCAAGTGCAAAGAATTATTCTGATAAATTAAAATACTAATTAAATAGACTATTGCTGAATTCTGAGAACATTATAAGGTTCCACTTCCTCAGATAATTTGCATATCTTCATCGCTGAATTTAATTTTAAAGGGCTTCTTTTTAAATGTGTATTCAGGAACTGGTTGGGAGTTTGTAGACACATGGGAATATTTTTTAATTGCCTTAAAAGAGGAGCACCCATTTCTTTCATCTTTTCTAGAAATGTTTGCAATTCAAATTGTATTTTTAATAATTAAGAAAACGCTACAGGTGTATTGGTGGGATTTATCCTTTTGTTATAATATATTTTCAAAACAATCACTTTTCAAACCTATCAGTATTAAAATACAATGAACAAGATCTCAATTCACTGCAGATTGAAATCTGGTATTTAATATCTGTGCTAAAAGTTTAATATAGTTCTGTTTCTCTCAATACTCATACAAATCACATGATGTACAAAACCACAACCATGATTTGAATACATGACTTAATAAAAATATTTAAAGCATGTATTATTAAAAAACATGCTCTTTTTTCTACACACTATATCCTTCTGAAATACAGTTACATTCTATTTCTAACCACCAATTCTTAATCCATGTAAAACCATTTATTTTGGTTTTTTTAAAATCTCTTCTTTTTATCAGAATGATATAATCCATCACTTTTAAGGATTCTGGAAAAAAATAATGTAGTATGCATTTTAAATTGAATTAATATTCTCTCCTGGAACACATAATTATCTTTTGGATTTTGTATTTCTGTGAAACAGTCCCAAAATGAAAAAAGCATATAAAAGTTATACGTTCAAGAAAAAGCATATAAAAAGTTCATATCCGTTTTGAATATGTGTGATGGGATTAATGCAAACAAAAGTGCACATGAATATAGAAATACTGGTATAAATTTGGTCTTCACAACATTTGGAAGTATAGAATCTTCATCAGTACCCAATCTTCTCATTTACAGTATAATGATTTGGTTACAACTATTTTAGCCTAAAAAAAGATTATTAAAAATTTTCAAAAACCTAATTCTTTACTAGCAACCACATTAAGTATTGGGTGTAGATAAGAAAGTCTCCATCGAGCTATGTAATGAATTTTATTAAAAGATGTTATAAATGAAACTGTCCATGCTTACCTGATTGCTGTGAACTAAACTTTACAAAGTTTCTATGAAGGAAGGGGAAAATATAAAAGGGGGCAAAGGAAGAAAAAGATGGTTGAATCTTAAATTATTCTAATAGTAGTTATAGTATTTCTGAAAATCAACATAATTGCTGTGCATATAAATAGCCTGTCTTGTCCATGTTATCTGAATGGATCACATACTATCCATATTCATGGTCACATGCATAACTGTTATCTACTGGATTCAATACGTGATTCTTACAACACTTATTATATAGTTAATCTTTCACTTATGACTACATTTGGGATTGGAATTTCCATTGTTAGGCAAGGTGGTTGTTAAATGAGTCACACCCAATTTATGTCCTTTTTTCATGTTGTTTAAGCAAATCACTGCAGCTGTTAAATGAATCAGGCAATTCTTAAGCAAATCTAGCTTCCCATTGATTTTGCTTGCCAGAAGTTGACTAAATCACAAATAGCAATCACATCATCCTAGAAGGTTGCAAACATTGAAAATACATGCCGATTGCTAAGTGATTGATCATGTGACTGTGGGAAACCTGTGCCCTTTGTAAGTGCAAGGACCAGTTGTAAATCACATTTTTCAGTGCTGTTTTAACTTTGTGTGGTAACTAAACAATTGATTATAAGATGAGGATTATCTATATACAATTTTTATACACACTTTAGTCATTGATCAGCAGTATAATGAATACAATCACTTTTATAATAACCTCCAATTTTCCAGGAATAGATAAATTCTACCTTTACACATGTAAATTAAGAACATTATAAAGCTTTAAATTTAAAACCCTGTATTAAAATATAGTAGCCACAACAAAGCCAGTGTTCATATATGGTACTGAAGTTTCAATGCCGTGGATTGCATTTTCTTTATCTTTTGTGTGAAGTTAAACCCGTTCAATAATAAATTGGTGGGGAAAAAAATGAGCGTACATTCTTTGATTATATTCTTCCTTTTTAAAGACAGTAAAAGGCCTAAAATCTTGCATAAAGTTCATTTTGACTATATGTAGGAAGATACATTCAGTATAGTACATTATAAATGCAATAAATAATACAGTGTGTGTGTATGCATATGTATTGATTATATACTGTCAAGTTAGGATCAACTGTTAATGTCTACATTGTCTCCATGATTATCTTAGTTTGTTTGTTTGTTTGTTTGTCAAACATGTACAGGATGGCAGTTATAAGTATGGACATGGACATGAACAAAAGAAATGAACACAAGTAAATGGGGACAGTAGGACAGGGATGGCAGGCCCTGCTGGTGTGTATGCCCCCTTTACGAACATCTTAGAAATGGGGTGAGGTCCACGGTTGACAGTTTGAGGTTGAAGCTGTAGGGGTGTGAGGATGTAACAATGGAGTCGGGTAGGGCATTCCAGGCGTTGTCCACTCTTTTGCTGAAATTGTATTTTCTGCAATCAGTCCTTGATCCTTTGAGTCTTCCAACAGTGAAACAGTACACAATTGCTGTTGTACTGTGAGCCCATCTTTGTTTTAACATATGCAACCAACTTTTGTCTTGTTTTAGTGATATATCCGTATATTGTTCCTGAAGGAGAGGAAAACTCTCCCAAATTCTATAATTCTTAGGTTGGCTGAGAAGTCTGAGAGTTGTGGTGGGATACATTTCAAGGGAACCAATGGGGTTGGTCTGAGGTGTAGCAAAAAAAGGATCCCAAAGAATTTCTTAAATAAGGTGGCTCATAAAGGTGATTTTGGACCAAGAATTCATGAAAACAGTATAAATAAAGTCCTGGAGGAGGCAATTGTGACCAGAAGTGAAGCAATTTACTTCTTTCTCCCAATATGTTTTCCAGCAACTTCATTTAATGGGAAAAATAAGCTTTTTAGCCCTTGCTTAAACTAACACAAAAATTGTTTTATCCTAACCTGCCTTTTAATTCTCCCAGGAAAATCTCCACGGTCACAGTTAATGCAGAAGATTAGATTTCTCTCGACACAGCATTGTTTCTCTATTTATTTATTTATTTCCAATTACAATACCACACTAGAGAGATTAATAATTTTAAGAACATTTTTACCTAGCTATGTTACATGCACTAGAGTGACAATGTGGTTGAATTAAATGGTCAGACACACAACACTGAAACGCTTCCTTTTTCCATATTCAAAGGGATTTTTTTCTTTTTTTGTCAAAGAGAAGGGCCAAGAGGTTGCAGAGAAAGCTCTCTTTGCCCCGCCTTTCATATTCAAAGGCAGGGAAATGTGTAAGACCTTCACATTTTGCTTGCTTCTTTTCTAATCTCTGGTAAAGCTGCAATGAAAACGCAGCCACCGAAAGGCTAAACTGCATGGTAATAACAGTGACAGCCTTGTAAATGTTATGTCAAATCCAATTTTCAACTCATTTTTCAAGTGATTTTAATTAGATATTGTTTCAATCTCTCTTGCATTAATATAATTCTTCATAGAAACATTTCAGCTTATGATCTATTGAATGGGACCTCCCCCTTCATGGCTGGAGCTTGATGCTTTGAATAATTTAAAATAAGATTTTTTTTTAAAAAAAAAATTACAGCCATTTTCAGCATGCAGGCCAGTAGACCCATAATTGTTTATTTTTGCTGATGTGGGGGAAGCTCACAATTTAGCTTTTCCCAGATCTTTCATAGACGTAAACAGACAGACCTCCACCATATGAAAAGCTGGAATTATGTAATAATGCTAATAATTTCCCACCATCATTTTCCTTCAGTTAGAACTAGTCATCTAATACAGGGGTCCCCAATCCCTGATCCCATGCCAGAAACTGGTCTGCGCAAACAAACAAAGTCCCATCGGCAAGATGAAGGCAACATGTGAAACCATGCCCCCTCCCGTCTGCAGAAAAACCTCTCTCCACAGAACCGGTCATTGGTGTCCCCAAAGGTTGGGGGAATGGGGCTGCTGATATAACTCAAGGATTCCTAGCAAACAAACCATATTAATTTCAAACAATAAACTAAAAAAAATAGCTTCCACCCCTCCCTCCATTTTGCATATGTCTACATAACATCCAATACCACTTTAAAAGAGTCTAAGGAGATTCTCAGTCATGCAGGTGATTGGTGGGATTCAAAGTTTTTTTACTACCGGTTCTGTGGGCGTGGCTTGGTGGGCGTGGCACGGGAAGGATACTGCAAAATCCCCATTCCCTCCCCACCCATCTAACCAGCTTTCCAGCTCCGTTCTCCTTTTCAGGGCAACAAAAGAAGATCAGTTGGGAGGCTGGGAGGCAGGTGGTGGGCCCAGTCTATTTGCTGGTTCTCAGAGCTACTTAAAATTTCCCCTACTGGTTCTCCAGAGCCTGTTAGAACTGACTGAACACCACCTCAGATCCAGGTCATGTTTGTCCCAAAGGTGCTTTTTCAAAAAGCAACTGGACTTTGTTTTTCTTTGAAGACATTTTGCTTCTCATCCAATGAGTTTTTTTCAGAACTGAAGAAGCTTCTTGGATAAGAATAGAAATATTTTCAAGGAAAAAACGAAGTCCAGTTGCCTTTTGAAAAAGCAATTTTGGGATACCTAAAAAAGGGCCTTTCCCTTTGTTGTGATAAAGAATGCCTTTTTTAACACAATGCTCAGACCTGTTCTTGATTTTTTAAAATAATATTGATAGTCCTTGACTTATGATCCTAAAAGAGGACAGCATTTCCATCATAAGTTCTGATGTCCTTAAATCAAGCCACTCATATAACCAACCTAATTTTATAATTATTATAAAATTATAATTATAATAATTTTGTTTTGCAGCAGTCATAAAGTGAACACTATGGTCATAAGACAAGTCTATTCATTTCTATGAGAGGTTTTTTTTTGCAGGAAATTACCTAAAAGGCCAGAAACCAAAAATACACATTATAAATCACTTTTAAAACTGAGCTGTACAGTAGTCCAAAATGTGGTCATATGACCATGAATAAGTGCTGCTATTGGAACCAGATTATAAGTACCTTTTGGGGCATACACTGTGACAGTCATTAAGCAGTTGGTCATTAAGTGAGGGCTTAATAAGTACGATGGCACCTTTTGGAAGCAAATTATTTATTTGAAACTCTACACAATTAGAATCAAGCTCATCTGCTAATGATATCATGCATGGGTCCACACAATTATCTTCACAAAAATACAGAATTGGTTGCCACTGCCAACGTCTATGATCTTTTTAAAAGTTCACCCTACCCTGCAGTCTTGGGTTTGCCTGATAACCTCCCAACCCTGCACAACTTTTTGACATCAGCCAAGGTCAGCCAGGAACTACCACTGAGATGAGCATCATAAACTGACAACTAAATCAAAGATAGTACAATACAATACAATAGTTGAGTTGGAAGGGACCTTGGAGGTCTTCTAGTCCAACCCCCTGCCTAGGCAGGAAACCCTATACTGTTTCAGACAAATAGCTATCCAACATCTTCTTAAAGACTTCCAGTGTTGGGGCATTCACAACTTCTGGAGGCAACTTCTGTTCCACTGATTAATTGTTCTAACTGTCAGGAAATTTCTCCTCAGTTCTAAGTTGCTTCTCTCCTTGATTAGTTTCCACCCATTGCTTCTTGTTCTACCCTCAGGTGCTTTGGAGAATAGTTTGACTCCCTCTTCTTTGTGGCAACCTCTGAGATATTGGAAGACTGCTATCATGTCTCCCCTAGTCCTTCTTTCTCTTAAGCTAAACATACCCAGTTCCTGCAACCGTTCTTCATATGTTTTAGTCTCCAGTCCCCTAATCATCCTTGTTGCTCTTCTCTGCACTCTTTCTAGAGTCTCCAAATCTTTTTTACATCATGGCGACCAAAACTGAATGCAGTATTCCAAGTGTGGCCTTACCAAGGCATTATAAAGTGGTATTAACACTTCACGTGATCTTGATTCTATCCCTCTATTTATGCAGCCTAGAACTGTGTTGGCTTTTTTGGCAGCTGCTGCACACTGCTGGCTCCTATTTAAATGGTTGTCCACTAGGACTCCAAGATCCCTTTCACAGTTACTACTACTGAGCACGGTACCACCTATACTGTATCTGTGCATTCCGTTTTTCTTGCCTAAATGTAGAACCTTACTCTTTTCACCACTGAATTTCATTTTATTAGATAGTGTCCAATGTTCACGTTTGTCAAGATCCTTCTGTATCTTAAGCCACAGATTCACCTAAGATAGTGAATCTGTGGCCCTGAAAAGTAGCCAAATAGAAATATTCAGCATTCAATTCAATTGAATGCCAGTGCCAGACGAACAGGTGAGTCCAGGAGGGAAGTGAGCGGGGTGGGGGGGGGAGAGGGAACAAGTTATTCCAGTAGAGGGTTGTTTTATCACAACGGTCGCGGGGAGGGGGGGATGCGAGGACAAGAGAAGATCACAAGGTCGGTTGGGAGACCGTGGCTGCTGGCTACGCCCGGTCGTTTGTACCAACCCCCGCAACCTAGGTGGTCGGGAACTACAGAGACAGGGCCTGCGGCTGATGCTTTGCAATGCAAGGTCCGTGACCAACAAGGCCCCCCTCATTAATGAGTTGATCTCTGAGGGGGAGCTGGACCTTGCAGGAATAACGGAGACCTGGTTGGGTCACGAGGGTGGCTTACCCCTCGTGGAAATGTGCCCACCGGGTTTCCGTGCATTCCATCAGCCTCGGGCCCTGGGTAAAGGTGGAGGGGTAGTTATACGGGACTGTCTAGAGCCGAGGGAGTTCACTGTTCCTCAGATACCCGGGTGTGAGTCACTAGGTGTGAGATGGGGCCCAGGGAGGCAGTGGGGTCTGCTGATTGTATACTTGGCTCCTCGCTATACGTCAGCAGCCCTGCCCGAGCTCCTCGAGCTGATCTCGGAGACGGCGGTGGAGATCCCCAAACTTTTGGTTATGGGGGATTTCAACCTGCCGTCGGTGGGAGCAGCATCCAAGGTGGCTCGAGTTCATGGCTTCCATGACAGCCATGGGCCTGACCCAACTAATTCAGGGCCCCACACACGAAGGTGGCCACACACTGGACCTTGTTTTTGTATCTGGGCAGTGGACGAGTGATCTGGGAATAGGGGATTTAGATATTATTCCCCTGTCATGGTCAGATCACTCATGTCTCCGGCTAGACTTCCCTGGCGCTACCCCCCACCGCGAGGAGGCAGAGCCAGTTTGTCCAAGCTGGTACCGCCCCAAGCACCTGATGGAACCGGATAGGTTCCAGACGGAGCTTCAGCCACTACCTGTAGCCCTGACCCGCGCTCGGTCGGAGGACCTAGTGGCCGCCTGGAATAGGGCGACGGCTGGGGCCTTGGACTGGGTTGCGCCTTTGCGACCTCTCCTACGGCAGCGATCCACCTGGGCTCCCTGGTATACCGAGGAGTTGAGGGTGATGAAGCGCCATAGGAGACATCTAGAGAGCAGGTGGAGGTCCTCACGCTCCGAGTCTGACCGAGCACAGGTAAGAGCCTATTTAGGGACCTACCTTGTGGCATTGAGAGCGGCCAAACACAGACATTGTGCCGCTCTCATTGTGTCTGTGGATAACCGCCCTGCCGCCTTGTTTAGGGTGACCCGCTCCCTCTTGTCGCAAGAGACGGGGGGCACCCGTACAGGGAAGAGCAGAGGAGTTTGGGGAATATCTGCAGAACAAAGTCGCTCAGATCCGAAGCGGATGGGCCCCCTCCAGTGGACTGGACGGGCCGTCAATAGCGAGTCTTGTGAGTCCACTCTGGGAGGAGTTTGACTCTGTTGCCCCCGAGGACTTAGACAGGTTGCGTGGACGGCTGCGACCCACCACATGTTTAATGGACCTGTGTCCCTCCTGGCTGGTACTGGCATCCTGGGAGGTGACACGAGGCTGGCTTCTGGGCCTGGTGAACGCCTCATTGGGTGAACGCCTTGAAAGAGGTGGTGGTGAGGCCCTTACTCAAGAGGCCTTCACTTGACCCAATGGAGCTAGCTAATTATCGTCCAGTCTCCAACCTTCCCTTCCTGGCGAAGGTTGTTGAGAATGTGGTGGCGCAGCAGTTTCCATGTCACCTGGATGAATCCGACTATCTAGACCCACGCCAGTCCGGCTTCCGACCCGGGCACAGCACAGAGACAGCCTTGGTCGCGTTGGTTGATGATCTCTGGAGGGCCAGAGATAGAGTTTGTTCCTCTATCCTGGTCCTATTAGACCTCTCAGCGGCTTTTGATACCATCGACCATGGTATCCTATTGCGCCTGCTGGAGGGGATGGGAGTCGGAGGCACCGTTTTATGGTGGTTCGGCTCTTACCTCTCCGGCAGGATGCAATATGTGTTGACAGGGGGGCAAAGATCGACCCCGAAGCCACTCTCTTGTGGGGTGCTGCAGGGGTCGGTTCTCTCGCCCCTTCTGTTCAATGCATATGTGAAGCCGCTGGGCGAGATCATCCGTGGTTTGGGGGTTGAATATCATCTGTACGCTGATGATACCCAGCTGTACATCTCAACCCCAAGCCACCCCAACGAGGCTGTCGAAGTGATGTCCCGGTGTTTGGAAGCCGTCGGGGTCTGGATGGGGGACAATAGACTCAAACTCAACCCTTCCAAGACTGAGTGGCTGTGGCTACCGGCACCTCGGTTCAGCCAGCTGACCCCATCGCTGGCCATAGGGGACGAGCAATTGCCCCCTGTGGAACGGGAGCGCAATTTGGGCGTCCTCCTAGATGCCCGGCTGTCAATGGATGACCATGTGGCAGCCGTGGCAAGGGGGGCGTTCCACCAGGTTCGCCTGGTGCGCCAATTGCGCCCCCTACTGGACCGGGATGCCCTACGCACAGTCACTCATGCGCTGGTGACGTCTCGCCTAAGACTACTGTAATGCTCTCTACATGGGGCTTCCCTTGGGATGCGCCCGGAGACTGCAGCTAGTCCAGAATGCGGCCGCGCGGGTAGTCATGGGGAGTACCAGATACTCCCACGTAACACTACTCCTGCGCGAGCTGCACTGGCTGCCTGTGGTTTTTCGGGTGCGTTTCAAGGTTCTGATCACCATCTTTAAAGCGCTCCATGGCACAGGACCTAGTTACTTGCGGGATCGCATCCTCCCACATACATCCCTGCGGCTAATTCGCTCTCACAGGGAGGGCCTTCTCCAGGTGCCATCCACTAGGCAATGCCAGTGGGCGGCGCCAAGGAATAGGGCCTTCTCTGTGATGGGCCCAACCCTCTGGAATGACCTCCCCCCCGATATTAGAACCACCACGGACTTCCGCTTCTTCCGACAAAAATTGAAGACTCACCTGTTCCGATTAGCTGGCCTGGCATAATTATAATTGTTATAACTGTTATCTCCTGGAAATATACTTCTAACTGGTATTTTAAGGGTATTGTTTTAAATTTAATTGATTTTAGGGTTTTAAAGTCATATTTATATTCTTGCTGTACAGTTCTTTTAATTCGTTTAACCTCCTTCATATTTATATTTATTCACTTATTTATCTGTTTATCTATTTAATGAATTTTATTGTGGATGATGTATTTGCTGTGTGGACTGTACACCGCCCCGAGTCCCTTTTGGGAGAGGGGGCGGTCTAGAAGTGTGAAGAAATAAATAAATAAATAAATACAATGTAGTCAACACAAATAGGAAGTGTAAGAGTTATAGTCTAGGCTGGCACAATGGCTAAATCTGTTCCCTCACGGTTTCTTAAACGGCAAGATTGTGTTTCTTTAATTTTAATAATTTTCCTGCTAACCTAGCAGTTCAAAAGCACACAGATGCAAGTAAATAGGCGCTGCTTCATTGGGAAGATTACTGCATTCCTTATTTTCATGTTGGCAACACGATGACAGAGGTGTCTCTCAATACAAGCTCTCTCGGCTGAGAATCAGAGATGAGCACCATCAATAAGCATTCAGACTACACAACTTGATAATACACTACATTTTGCCTGACAATGTTGTTTTGTGGATTTCCCATGGGATCTTCCTCAAACTGAAATGTTTGCCAGATAGGAACTATTTTGGATGAAAACAGAGAATTTCCCAGGAAACGTTCTCCAAACATTACATGAATAAAAATTCTTTATTGAGAGGAAAAACAGAAATCTCAAATTATCCTTCACTGCAGGAGTGAAATTCAGCAGGTTCTGACAGGTTCTGGAGAACCGGTAGCGGAAATTTTGAGTAGTTCAAAGAACCAGCAAATACCACCTCTGGCTGGCCCCAGAGTGGGGAGGGAATGGGGATTTTGCAGTATCCTTCCCCCTGGAGTGGGGAGGGAATAGGGATTTTGCAGCATTCTTCCCCTGCCACGCACACCAAGCCACACCCATAGAACCGGTAGTGAAAAAAATTTCACCATTGCTTCACCGTCTACGTATAATCCAAATATAGGAATAGGCAGAAGGGTGGAACATCAAAAGCCAACTGGTTTCCAATCTCTAAGCCTTGCAAATAAAATGGTATTTGGCTGTGGATTAAAGTTGATCACCCCTACCTTAATCTGAATGCTTGTCTTTCTCCCACTATGCTAATGTCCACCATTCTCTTCTGTGGTGAATAAAACAGGTGTTTCCACAAGGCCACGTGCAATGACTTATAAATTTTGACAGTGACCAATCCCAAATATTTTTGATTAGCACTTACTCCTCCATACACAATTTCAGCCCAAATATCTCATCACAAAAGCATATCATAAATTGTTAGAGTTTGAAGAATAATATAATCCTTTTGACCAAACTATTACAGTAGGGAATTTTTTCTCCAAAATGTCTGCTGAAGGAAGACTCTACTATGACAGAATTAAATGCACAAACTGTGTTCCACAGTCACTGAGCTATGGGTTCTTTTTAATCATAGTTTGCTGACTAGCTGGACTGACATGGTTGGATTTACACAGCATGCTAAAACATGGTTTAATTCAATACTAGAATGAAACAAGTCACATTATGTATAAACCAAGTCACATAGTTTTACAAATGAAACATGCCAGGATAAAACTTTCTGAATGAAAGCATAAAATTGGAATAACATTTTGGATGTAGACTCTTTAATCAAAGCAGTGTTCCCAAGCTTGGCAACTTTTAAGATGTGTGGGTTTCACCTCCTAGAATTTCCATGCTGGCTGTCCATAGTTGATATCCACATATCTTAAAGTTGCCAAGCTCAGGAAAACTGAATTAGATCCTGAACAAGAGGATAAATCTGCCAAGAAAGCCACTAGAAGCAGATATAGTCAAAACATTATTTATGCAAGACAAATATTGAAAGGAAGAAGTTTGAAGATCCAAGAGACTTCCTGAAGTTTGCATGTTTTATTTCAAGAAAGAAGGAAAGAAGAAAAGAGAGAAGCAAGCAGGCCTGCCTATTCTCAAAGCCCAGCTGATGATATTTCAAATGCAAAATTATTCTGTTCAAAGACTGTTCAATCAGCACCTCAACAATAGGACTGGTGTATGCCTCTTTGCTTCTTATTTTTATAGCTCGCATATATTACTTCTTTGGGGAGACCAATTATGTATCTCGATGATAGCATGTGTTTCAGAATGCATGAGAATTGCTTTTCAAAATGAAGCTTAAAAAACTCTAATGAACAACAAAATGTATACTTCTGTTTCAATATTGCATTTAGCCACTGATCTGTTCCTAGCAAATAAGGCCTCACTCTACAAGTCCATTTCAATAATAACCAAGCCTATTGTTCGTTATTCATCTGCTAGTGCATTTATGTTCTCCTGGCACAACCAGATTTGCCAGAATTGGAAAAACATTTGCAATATTTCAACTGACTGGTTTATTAAATCATAAGTTATACAGATAATGTATTGGGTCACCCACCTGTAAATCTATTTGCTCTGCACTCAAAAAGAAAAGAAAAGAAAATATTTATTACTAGCAATGGCCTAACAAGATACACTTTTTGATGAAAATGAAAATGAGTTATAGTAAGAGGCTGACTTGTTTCTCCACTCCAAGCATCTGCCTTCGTTTCCCTCTTTCCAATAGTTGCACTTTCACGAAGGCTTAGGAAGCTCTTTTGCCAAAATAAAAAGGATTTATTCTAAATCACCACACAATGAAAAATTCATTGTAAATGTCTTCCATTTGAAACACACAAAACTCCTAAGAATGCATGTGATCTGATTCTGTAGCATTTCTTTTCTTCTTCCTTTTTTTGGTGTGCAATTCTAGCTTTTACACTAAATATCTTTTTTTTTTCATTTTACTGCTTCCAACGGGCATTGCACTGAGCTATCAGTTAGAAAGGGAGACTTTGTTCATGGGTAGGATTGTGTAATGTGGAACTTCAAATATCAAAATAGAAACACACATATAGAAGAATAGCAAATTTCACTTCCATATGTGATTAGATTAAATCCACACTTAAGAAAAATAAAGAAATTAAGAATAAATAAAGAAATTAACATTAATTTAATCTTAAGGATAATTCCCTCCCTTTTGCTGAACAATTATAGAAATCCCCCCACTACCATCATAATATACAAATACATTCTCTGCTCCCCCAAGCTGGTGAAGTAAGAGCTCCACCTTCTGTTCCGAATCAACCTCAAAACTCTTTATTGGTATAAATTTCAGCTGTTATTGTTTTCTTATAATGGGATTAACAGATGTCTGGCAAAAAGAGGATAGTTCCTCCTTTTGTCCTCATGTCCTTCGTTCAGTATGCGTAGTCTTAAAATCAATCTATTGTCCAGTTTTGAATATTGTTTTTTTTAAATAAAAAATACAGTAGTCATTCAAACGTTTGTCTATTGTGACTGTAAATTGTCTCCTTTCCCTTGCTCACTGTCAGACTCAATAACTCTAGATTTATTGTAGCAATTGGCTAATATAATAATTCCAGCAATTGGCTTCAATCTAATCCCTTCAAATCTAAAAATAAAAAGCCAACACCATCCTAGGGGGCTTTAACGGAGGGATAGAATCAAGATCAGTGAAGCATTAGTACTATTTTGATACCAGGACCCACTTGGAATATTGTATCCAGTTTTGGTTGCCGTGATATAAAAAGAATGTTGAGACTCTAGAAAGAGTTCAGAGAAAAGCAATGAAGATACAGAGGGTTGAAAGAAACAATGTAATCTACAAAATCAACTGTAACAATTGCAACCAATTTTATGTGGGACAAACATCATGTCAATTAAAAACCAGGATCCAGGAACAGCAGCTGGCAATTCAATGTTGCAATCTCAATTCCTTAATCTCTACCCACACTGACACCAAACAACACCAGTTCGATTGGAGCAACACAAAAATCACACCAACACCAAACAACACCAATTTGATTGGAGCAACACATGCTACCACCCGCCACGCTCATGAGTTCATTGAAGCATGGCACTCCACAAGCAATTCCATCAACAGACACATTGACTACAACCAGCCTACAAATCCCTCAGAATCCAAATCAACCACACAGCCAACCAAAGACAGCACTCAATCAACCCACACAAGACCCACCCCCAACCAGCACTTCACCTTCCAATGACCCTCACCTGATATAATCTCCCCACCATAAGACCCATCACAAGACTCTCACTAATGACTTACACCTGACTATCACAATACTCATTACAAGATCCTTACTTGATACACTCACACTTGACCCATCACAAGACCTATTGACCACATGAAGCCCTTATAAACAGAAGAACACTGACAATGACAACCCCTAAACTCTGCTGAAGATGTTACCTAGTCTGGTTATGAAATGTTCGGAAACCAATTCACAAGCTCAGAGAACAAACTTTCACCCTCAAAAGCAATGAAGCAACGAAGATGATTATGGGAATGGAGGCTAAAACATTTGAAGAATGATTGCAGGAATTGGATGTTCTACTTTAATGAAAAGAAGGCCTAGGGGTGACATGAAAGCAGTATTCCAATATCTAAGGGGTTGCCACAAAGAAGAGGGGGTTAACCTATTCTCTAAAGCACCTAAAAGCAGAATAAGAAGCAATAGATGGAAACTAATCAAGAAGAGAAACAACCTGGAATTAAGGAGAAAGTTCCTAAACAGAAGAACAGCTTGCCTTCAGAAGTTGTGAGTGCTCTGTAACTGAAGGCTTTTAAGAAGAGACTGGACAGCTACTTATCTGAAATGCTAAAGGTTTCCTGTTTGAGCAGAGAGTTGGATTAGAAAACCTCCAAAATTCCGTCCAATTCTATTATTCCTAGTCTGTAGATCACATGGCTTGCCATACATTTCTATGGTGGAATATGAGGAGCACCTTGTCATTAACTCTGTATTATGAATAGTACATCTTCTCAAACAGAAATATTTGTTGGAATAATATTGTGATCTTTCTGAAGATGACTGAAAAGATCACTGCTTTTCTGGATTGATGGAAAAAAATAATTTTATATACATCTAGGCTTTGATACTTTTTTCTGGTTTTAGATTTTGGCTGCAATTTTTGTCACAGATGTCAGGAAAATTAAACAGTATGTCCTTCTTTCCTCCCTTTGTCCTCTTTTCCAGTTGTCCATGTGCCTGAAATCCATATCTACAACACAGTGGTGAAATTCAATTTTTTTTACTACCGGTTCTGTGGCTTGGTGGGCGTGGCAGAGGAAGGATACTGCAAAAACCCCATTCCTACCACACTCTGGGGCCAGCCAGAGGTGGCATTTGACAGTTCTCCAAACTACTGAAAATTTCTGCTACCGGTTCTCCAGAACCTTTCAGAACCTGCTGAATTTCACCCCGCAACAGCAGAACACGCATTTGGATTTAACTTGATCTTTTGTATGAAAAATAGCAACTCTGTTCCCTACTACATGGTTTGACACCGAAATATAATTTTATTATATTTTATCTATATCTTAAATTATTGTATTTTATTCCAATTTCAATTTAGACTGTATTTTATTTCAATTCCATTTTTAAATCACATTTTATCAAATTCCATTTTATATCGCTTTTATCAAATTGTAGTAATAATTCGTTTCTGGAACTTTGCACTTTGATATGGCCCAAGGGCCAATCAATAAAGACTCAATGTCTCATGGTTTGTGCAGAGATAACACCATTTTTAGGTAGGAAAATTAAACTGGGCTGGTCTTTAAGGTAGGAGTTTGAAAATATCTGCCATTTTTCTTTGCATAATATATCAGGCCATAGTTTGCTTGTATGAATGTTTTACCAAGCTACAGTTCTCAGACACAGGTTCATTTGATAGAGATTATGAATAGAATGCAAGAGCAGAATACTGGTATCTCCTGAGATATGAATCAGCTTGAAACAGGTATGGAAGAGTACAACGTACTATTTACACATGAATACCTGAACATGAGTGTGAATGTAATTTGGCACATGTAGTCAATTCATACCCATGTTTCCTGATCCAACTTGTGAGATTAAGAATTTATGCCTATGTACGTAGGTTACTAAAATCAGGACATAATAATTAAAATTAAAAATAAAGCCGAACAGGAAATAGTCTGGGAAACAAGAATATGCATGTCAGTTGTGTGTTTTTAACTGACTAGAAATATTGTGTATTATTATACCTTATTTATTTAGTGTATGGCACACCTTAATCTTCATTATAAACACTTGTTCTGCAATTATGAAATAATAGCAATTAACATTATAGTGAGGTTTTATTGTTATTAAATCAGAAATGTTTCTTAATTGTAAGATCCTTTGTACTATTCCTGCTGTGTTGCTATATACTATCCTTCTGAGCAAAGTTGTAATATGTACTTGTTAGCTCTATTTCTGATTCAGCTCTATTTTTCCTGACCACTTTGTACAAATATATTTGTAGACTGTTATAATCTAAAAAGAAAAAAACAACCACAAAATCCCTGAAATTTTATAAGGCCCTGTGCCAGTGGTGGGTTTCAAAATTTTTATAACATCTTCTGTAGGTGTGGCCTGCTTTGTGGGATGGCTTGCCAGCCATGTGACTGGGTGGGAGTGGCTTGGCAGTCATGTGACTGGGTGGGTGTGGCCAACTTGTAAAACGTGGTCAAACTCACTTAACAACGCTTTTGCTTAGCAACCAAAATGTTGGCTCAGAAACTCTGGCATTTGAAGCACACAAGTCTTAAAGCTGTCAAGTTACAAGACCCTTGCACCCCTAACCCTTTAGGAAAAAAAAACCCAGGGGTGTTCAAACTTGACAGCTTTAAGATTCGTGGACTTCAACTCCCAGAATTCTTCCTCCAGTCATGTTGGCTCAGGAACTCTGGCATTGAAGTGTGCAAGTTTTAAAGCTGTCAAGTTACAAGACCCTTGCACCCCTAACTCTTTAGGGAAAAAACCCCTAGGGGTGTTCAAACTTGACAGCTTTAAGACTTGTGGACTTCAACTCCCAGAATTCCTCCTCTCACTCTTCATCTTGATGATGTGCGGACGGGCGGGGGGAGGGAGGGAGCTGGAACCGGTTCTAAACGGCACTGTAGATTTGTGGAACCTCTTCTATAGAAGAGGTTAGAACTGGCAGGAACCCACCCCTGCCCTGTGCACTGTGAGGACCTAAATTGTATTTTGTTCAGCTTATGACTACATTTGGCACTATCCGCCGTTCCCATTCCTACATATGTGCAAGCTGCCAGAATCCCAAACTAAATATGATATTGCACAAGTAACTTTATATTAAAGTGCAATATATAAGTGTGAAAAAGAGAGGATGTGTCCCTTCCCAATTCAACCCCCAATCAAATTTGTATTTTGTTTCCTAATTGAGCCTTGATAATCAACACCATCATCTTTATAACCATCCACATTCAATCAATTTCATATCATTTAAGATACCCAGATAACACCATTTGTATTGTCTCAGCAATAGCTTTACATGACAAATGTTACCATGCCTGACCAAGCAAATGTAAGAAATTGGTGTGATACAAGTAGCATACATAATTCCATGAAAAATATTGTTAGAAATCTGCTTGAGAAAGCCTCTAGTTAAAAATAACTTTCTATTATTTTTAAAAAATATTATTTGGCAATTCCAGTGTCAAAAACTGAAGAATGTAAAGTTCTGATAAAATAGGGCAAATTTGAAGAGAGTCACTGTCAGCAGTTTTCCAAATATTTTTAATGCAGTTTGAACTTCAGTTGTTCAAAGCAAGGTTTTTCTTTTGGTTTGGAAATATATGGTCTTAAAAAAGGAGAGAGCCACAAAAATAAACACAAAATATTTGATGACACAAATTGTGTTCCTGATTTCATCATTTTGAAGGTTTCTTTCATCTTCAATAGTTTCAGTGCATGACTTCTTTCTTTTTTTCTGGGAGGATATCATATAGTTTTAAGCAAGATCTCTTAGATATCTGTTATTAAGCTGCTATCACAAGCACAGCAAAGCAATTCAAAAGAAGGAATGGATATTATACAGTTTGCCAGTCATGGAGGTTCTTATTCTCTAAAGACATTTAGGGAATAAATCTAAACCATGTACAGAAGATGATGATCAAAGGTCTACTTTCAAAACAGGGTTGTTGTTGTTTTTTAATTCACAGAAAGTCCTGCATTAGCTTTTGTCTATTGTCTAAACAGTGTCAGAAATTTTTTATTTCTGATTCTCATCAGATAGACAGAGAGAGAGAGAGACAGAGAGACAGAGACAGAGACAGGGGGACAGAGAGAGACACACAGAGAGAGACAGAGAGAGATCATTCCCCGATTTGGGTTGGGTTTCTTAGAAGCTTGGCTCATCTTGTCTTTCTTTCTTTTTATTAAATTGTCCTGAAGAACTGCAGATCCTCAAAATATCTTCAAAGAAATAAAACCCTTCATTAAAATAATTAGGTTTCAGATTTCATTTTAAAACCGGTTAAATAATAATCATTTGAAAATATGGAGCTTAAATACTTTAAAAATCTTCATAAAAGTGTTCTGCATAAGGAGAACATCTGATAGGGAGATTCACTTGGTAGGATTCTGAACCCAGTTTTCATGTGCACACAGTGCCCAGTTGAGGTCCTGACTGCCAAGTGAGATGCAATGAATTTGTCAGTGGATTCTCAGGAGGAGCAATATGGATAGAATGGGATATAATAGGATCAGAGAAACCACAACAGCTCCTCTAGGAGATACGTTACTAAGTATGTAAATAACTATTTCATTATAGAGCTAATTTGGTCTAGTGATTAAAGCACCATGCTAGAAAGCAGGACACCATGCGTTCAAATCAGTGGTGGGTTCTGGATCCCGGCGCAGCTGGTATGCTGCGCACTGGGCCAGGCGCCCAAGACAGGTACGCCACTGCGAGTGCATGTGCACACCACCACCCTGTGATACCCAGCTGCTTGGTGGAGGTTGCGCAGGCACCGCACACTATGTGGGTGTGTGCAATGGGCCAATAGCGTTATAAACAGCCATGGAACATGAGCGGGTGGGTGGGCCAAATGAGCCACCATACCGGTACAGTGGCCACTTCTCCCGTATACTACCAGTACTGCCAAACTGGGCCATACTGCCTGAAACCCACCACTGGTTCAAATCCTTTTTTAGCCATGAAAGTGAGCTGGATGACTTTGAGCCAGTCCCTCTCTCTCAGTGCAACTCACCTCACAGGGTTGTTGTGGAAAAAATAAGAAGGTATACTGGATATGTTCGCCATCTTGCATTATTTGTAAAAATAATAAAAGTGAGATACAAATAAATAAAAATATTTCCCTTACATGATTAATATCTAGTATGGATCTTCTGTAGACTTTGCTATAAATTATGACAGTAGGATCACAGAACACTAGTATGTATATCTGTAGCATTTGTATGTATCTGTGTATTCTCATTATTTCTTATATATTATACTCTTGTTTCTGATATTTTAAAATGTGCTATTCATTGTTATTTTATTTTAATATCTGTAAACCACAAGAATTGAGGTGGTAAGTAAACTGCATAAATAAAATAAAAGGCTGAGTCAGATTCCCTTCTTTTGTTAAGAATGTGTATTGGCATATGGTGCTGCTTATGATTGCCATTTTGTATATAACAAGCAGTGACGTGCAGTCAGGGGAGGCAGAGCCTCACCCCTCTCATTAAAAGAAAAAAAATGTAAAAGGGAAAAGGTGAGTGCTGAGGTGAGGCTTTAAAAAGCCTCTAAAAAAGGAAGGACTGTGACAACTTGATCTTTGCAAGCGTGCAAGCAAAATATCCCAGGATCACGGTGGCAGGGACAGCAACTCCTTCCGCTGCACTGCGGAGAAGAGACATGCTGTGCAGGAGACTCCTCAGCGCTAGCCTCAGATCAGCACGAGCCGCAGTCCCCTTCATGTTGGCTCAGGAAGGAGGTGAATGGGACCGCATGTGCAGGAGCTCCTCAGCGCTAGCCTCAGATCAGCGCAAGCCGCAGTCCCATTCCCCTCCTTCCTGAGCCAACATGAAGCCAACACACATATATGACCCAGAGAAACATCACAGCCTAGTTTGGATGTATACATATACATGACAGGGAGAGGGGAAGAGAATCCTGCGAATTAAGATGGATGGCATAAGGAACAAAGCACTTACAGAATGTAGCAGTCCTGCTAGAAAAACTTCAAAACCTCCTCCCAGAGGGGAGCAACAGAAACAAACCATGAGGTAGGTGTGTGGAGTATCTAACAATACTTCAAGCTCTAAGCACCTAGCACTTATAAGCAGTATTCTGAATAACGGGAAATGAGCTTCCTATATTCTTCTCAGCTGTCCTTACCACTCTCTGAATGGACTTTCTATCGGAGGCACTACTGCCACAAAACTAAACAGTGATGCAGTTTGTTAAAATACTCTCAACCGTGCCACTGTAAAAGTGGCCAGGACAAAAGAAGAAAGATGTGTTCTCCTCATCTGACACAGAAAATGCAAACCTTATTATCTCACCTTCCTCTGGCATACACCTTTCTTTCCTTGCATATGACTTCCTCCCTTACTACCAAGCAACATTTTCCATTTATTTTCTACCATTCACATGTCCAACTAATATTTAGCCAGCTTGAGAACTAATTAGGGTAAGAACTAAGATTAGATTTAGGATAAGAAAATTACTGTGAATTCCCAGAGATATTGGTTAAACTGGGAAGTAAAAAAAAAATCTTGCCAGACAACAGGAAGATGTCTACAGAGTCAACCGGAATCAAATTCAACTCAAGAGAAACCTTAACATCAAATTCAATGGTCATCATAGCTTGCCACACTTACACAGAAAAAGAATGAAAACTGGTTGTTGTTTAGATTGTTGGGAAACAATAGTTTTGGGTAATTTGAAGAGCAATAAGATCATGCTAGATATAGAAAAACTAAGAAATGACCTTGGGGAAGGAATGCAGCAACAGTTAGCAAAGTATGATTTAAGCCCAGGTTGGGGGAAAAAAAACAAGCTGGCTCCAATTTCAGTCTGTTCAATATAAGGAAAAGAGAAGGAAAATACTGTTGAGCTTTCAAAATTATCTTACTGTAGCCTATATCCATAAAGAAAAATTCTGGTATTTTTGTGGAATCTGTTTTCTGAGTTGATCTTGAATGGCTAATACTGGAGCAGGTAGTATCTATCCAAACAATATCTTGTGATGATGCCTTTAAGAACATCCAACAGCAACATCTGCCTATCCCAGCTGTGTTTCTTTATGCAGAACAGCTCTGATGGGTATCTTAATGCTTTATTACCAGAGGATGACCACTTCTATGAAGAAATACTAATCTGAGAATGAATTCTGGCAAGGTTAGAAGAAAATACCTAGAAATCAGACTAATCCATAATCATAGCAAGTTATAAATTCTATCCATAAGATATCTACCTTATATTTTATGAGATTATGCCCATTCTTAGAAATGCTGGATTGTATGAAAGGGTTCCTGGATGTTTTTGGTCCATCTGAAATGTTGATAATCTGTCTTGAAGACTCTCCCAAAATGGTTACTATGAAAGAAAATCCTATTGTCATCCCTTCAAGATAGGCAAGGTCCAGAATCAAGAGCAGCTATTGCTTTAGGAATGTGTATTACATTGTTGTACGGTGGATTCTGCAGTTGGCATTGCAAATTAGTTAGCACAAGAGATAGGTGAAGAACTATGACCTGAAAAATTCACATAATATAAGTAACAATTATGAAAGAATAGTTATGGAAATAAATTTTGTTGAAACTAAAATTCCCAGCTACTATAACTATAACACAGTGACTCAGTGGCTAAGATGCTGAGCTTGTCGATCAGAAAGATCGGCAATGCAGCGGTTCAAATCCCTAGAGCCATTTAATGGAGTGAGCTCCCGTTACTTGTCCCAGCTTCTGCCATCCTAGCAGTTCGAAAGCATCTAAAATGCAAGTAGAAAAATAGGAACCATCTTTGGTGGGAAGGTAACAGCGTTCCATGCGTCTTTGGAATTTAGCCATGTCAGCCACATGACCATGGAGATGTCTTCAGACAGGGCTGGCTCTTCAGCTTTAAAACGTAGATGAGCACCACCTCCTAGAGTCGGGAACAGCTAGCACATACATGCGAGGGGAACCTTTACCTTTTTTTCCATAACTATAGAGAATTGGCCACTGCTGCTTGGGATACAAAAGACCTTCAGCTTTTATGGCAAGGCCAGGTTGGGATAAAATAATCTGTAGGATTAATGGAAGCTATTCATGCTAAGGAACTACTAGAAACTCCAGTACAGTACTCCTTGCAGAGAAAAAATAATAATTTGATATTTGATTTTCCCCCAAAGCATCTCTATGCTATGATCATTACTTAATACAGATTTTTTTTATTTCTTGGTGCATTTCACATTTTCATTTCTTCAGTGTTACACTCTTGTCCTCTGGGCTCCTGTCATCAGCCAAGAACATGTTGGCTGATGACATGCTCATTTTGCATTTCCTATTTGGCCATTTTTATCCTATACACATTTTCCCAAACTGGATAAAAATCTGTAAATTAAGCTTCCAGAGGTTACTCGCTTTCTCTGTCTCTGTCAAAGACAATCACTATCAAATGCCCGTTTCTGCAGACAGCCAGTCCGGCTGGACAATTATGAAAATGCCTGGATCTCCTTTTTATAAGACACATGAAGCTAAAGAGCAGAGTGACTTCTGCAGCTGCAGGAGAGCAGTGCCGCATGGTTAACACCCACCAAAAAGAGACAATCTATTAATTGGCATGCTTAATCCTTGAATTCATTAAGAATAGATTAATGTTGTTAATGAGATTTGACCATGACTTGGTAAAGAAAAGCTTCTGTATTAATCCAGTCTGGTTTTAATCCAGCCATGGGTTTGTTTTTTTTACATAAAACATATAAGGGAAGTTATTTATTTTGAATAACCAGAACATTTTAAATTCATTAAGAAATGTTGATCTCCAAAACTGAAAAGGGGAAGATGATGATTATTTTGGGGGGAGGGCAGGGTGAGGTTAAATCTCTAGTAAGAATCTAATTGGCTCTGAATATATATAAATGGCATTTAAACTTTCAAGCCTCGTATATCAAGGGATTTCTTAAGGAACATATGTTTGAATTAAATGCAACCCTGTGCTTCTGTGAAATATTTTCGGAACTTGTTCTTGTCTGTGTTTTCAGACAATATATCAGATATCTTTGTCTCCTATTATTTATTTATCTGCCATTCATCCATCCTTATATATAATCCTACTGATTTAAGAGTCAATATGATCCCAAAGCTATATTCATACCATTCCCCTTTTGCTTAAAATTTCAGCATACTAGTTTTAATGGAATGCAAGATAATTTTCAGAAAAAAATATCTAACTGTGTGTTGGACCACTCTTTCAGGGTTCCAAGTAACACCCCTGAAGTCTGACACACTCAATTCAGCAGATAAAACTATTGGCAGAAAACATTACATTGACAAAGGATATAGAGGGAAAAGGGGGTCCCATGTGTCATTAATGCAAATTCTGCCTGTGGCCCTCTTTTTAAGGCCCTTGTTTGGCACATTCTTCTTACAGTTTTGCACAGTTAGTTTGTCTCCTAACTCAGCCTGCACTAGAGTACTTCTAGGGGAGGTATAATTCCTTAACACAAATGAATCCAGAGACTTACAGCATTCCTTAGGGCTTTCATCAGTACACATCCAGTTTCTTTGCAGTGGCTCCATTTTCTGGCTTCCCCATTGGCTTTGTTTGCCAGGAGGTTGCAAAAGAGAATCACATGATCCTGCGACACTGCGACCATCATAAATATGAACCAATTGCCAAGCATCTGAACTTTGATCACATGACCATGCGGATGGTGCAATAGTTGTAAATGTGAAAAAAGATCCCAAGTCTCTTTTTTCGGTGCTGTTGTAACTTCAAATGGTCACTAAATGAATTGTTGTGAGTCGAGGACTACCTGTAATGTACCTTAAGAAAAGAAGGGACAGAACCAATACATTCTCATTTAAACCTTTGAGATATTGCTGCGAAGTGATGGGATCATACTATTATATCAAATGTCAGGAAAACAAATACAAGTATATTTTATTTTCAAATCAGGCCCAGGGCATTGGGTAGCTCACTTGGTTACTCATGAATTAGCTATTTTTATCCTAGCCAACAATGTAGAAGTGATGTTTAAAAGGAAATGTAGAAATACTGTGATTCTTAATGCTATGGAAGTAGTTTATCTGTTTGAATTCTAAAGTCTCAGAGCACTTTGCATATTGAAGTTTTTCTCTTTATTTGGTAACAAAAGAATTTCAGTTGCGTGTTGTATATGCACAGATTAAATAGCATAGCAACTCTTAACATGCCAACTAGCAGAAATAACCATCTCTTCATAGTAATTAAATCACTTTTTTTTACCTTTTTAAAGGCCTGACCAATAAGGGATCCTGGATGCATAAAACTTAAGAATGAAAATGATCATTACAATTCCATATTTTAATCATCAAAAATGATCCCAAGTGAGAAGAAATCTTCTACTGTTCTGGGATAAAAAACTAGCTGTTTTGACTTAATTTAGTATTTTATTTCCATAGCCTAAAGCATTCAGTTAACTAAATGGCAAGTGATCTCCTGCCAGAAGGAAATTCGAAGACTACATAGATAGAGAGGGAATTTAGTCCTATTAATGCAAAGTGCTGTGAACCATACAATTCCAATTTTCACCCTTCCATTTTAGTATGTATGTAGATCTTCTTTGCAGTGCCCTGGGAGAGAAGATGCCAAAAATCTAGTTATACAAAGGCCTCTTTTCCATGGCAATTGACTTCAAAGGGAAAGGTTTATAGATCTAGTTACAGGTGGCTAGAATTGATCTAAGAATGCGCAAAGGCACTGGAGGTTAATAATGTCTTTGTTTAATCATGGCATTTCATTTCATTTAACATGGTTGTTAAGTGGTTTCCTCATTCACCTTGCTTGCAAAAAGGAATCACATGACCCCGGGATGCTGCAATAGTCATAAGTATCCACCAGCTCTGGAAATCTTTGAGGATCCCCTTTCCTTCTCACAAATTTCATGTCCAATTGACCAGGTGTCATGCAGAAATAGACTGACATCAACAGTCTGATAAAAGTGCTTTATTCTTACTCATTGGATTTCATCATCTGATGTGCAGGAAATGCAAAATAGGAAACTGAACTTAATCTAAACAGGAAGTGATATTAAAGAGAGATAAATATTTTTCCTAGCATATAACTGGTGTATATAAATGATACATCATTTTTTAAAAAATATATAAGAGGAACCTGAGTGAGGGTTTGATTTGGTGCTAGAATTTTTATAGTTAAATTCTTCTTGGCAATTTTGAAATCACAATAATATGCTTCAAGTGTAATGAAAAATTATTTACAATCAATATTGTCTTCGGAGCATGAAAAAGGAAATACTTTTTTTGTCTAATAAGCTTTTATATTTTGCCAACTGAAAAATTGGACAAAGGACAAGATTATATGAAGAAGAATTCTACTCAATGTTTCTACATTTGCAAAAAAGCAGCACTAAATTTAGTCAAAGTTTTGGTAAGTAAATGTAGGTACTGGATGAGAACGTCAGTTGTAACAAGACTCCCAAAGATCCTGAAACAATTTTGTGAAATGATTATATGAAAACTGTGTAATAATATGGTCAAAAGATAACTTCCCAATAGAAAATAATATATTTATAGCAATGGATGATGAACAGAAATTGCTATGAGACTTCACTAACTTTCCTCATTCTACAATTTTTTTTTTCCTCTTAGGAACAATAGTAGAAAATATTGTTTACTTTCCTCCAAGTAGAGAAGCCGAGTTATCTGTCTCCAATGTATAAGTGCTATCCAAAACCAAGAGAAATGATGTGTTTAGGAGAAACAGACTATACTGAGAGAACAGTACAGGTAGTCCTCGACTTACAATCACAATTGAGCCCCAACTTTATGTTGTTAAGAAATTTGTTAAATGAGTTTTGCCCCCTTTTATGACTTTTCCTGCCACATTTGTTAAGTGAATCACTGCAGTTGTTAAGTTGGTAACATGGTTGTTAAGTGGTTTCCTCATTCATCTTGCTTGCAAAAAGGGATCACATGACCCCGGGATGCTGCAATAGTCGTAAGTATCCACCAGTTGTCAAGTATCTGAATGTAAATCACATGACCACGGAGATGCTACAATGGTCATATGTGTGAAAATGGTCATAAATGCCTTTTTTTCCAGTGCTGTTGTAAATTTGAATGATCACTAAGTGAACTGTTGTAAGTCAAGGACTACTTGTATAGACAATCAGAGATCACAAAGAAGAGAAGAGAAGGAAAGACACTGAAGATACTGAAAGAGTAGCTATATAAGCAAGAAACAACTGAGGACTAAAATAGAAGAGAGTTAGCTTTTAATAGGCTGGCATGTCTCCAACATTCAACAACCTCAGGTGTATCTTGCTGGATCTGAGTTACAGTTTTGGCAGCCTCAACCAGTCCCGCAAGCCTCAGAACCTGGATAAGTTTTAAGCTCCCTACTCAATATTCATAAAATATTTGAATTCTTTTTTAACAAAAAATCCCTGAAAACAAGAAAAATAAAGTTGTTTGTTGTTTCAGATCCACCACAGCCGTAATATTAATTTCCCAATGAAAGATGTTCCAAAGAGCAAATCATTATGATTACTTGTTATTACTAATTAGATTTCATTTACCTTTAGTTACCATTTAGGAGCTCCAGGCATGTCTTCTCACTTATTTTGAATTATATTGCTGTACTTCTTTATATCAATAAATTATCATACCTAATTAATCTCACATAGCATTTTTAACTAGAACTCTGCGACCCCGGGGAATTTGTATTTAAGATGGGTTTTTATTTTTGTTTTTAAAAAACACCTCTTCTGTTGAAAAGAAGTTTATATGTGCTGACTGCATTTGACTTAAGATATGTACTTCATTATGGTATTTGTGAAAAATTTTGAGTTTATAGTTCTCAGCATTTGAATATGGCTTGAACAATAATTATCAAAATATATATTAACTGTTGGTTAATAAGAATTCATAAGAGTCAAGTTGGGAAAATGGTGCAAAACTCAAAGCAACTTGTAAGTATTTAAAACCATTTCTGAAGGGTTTCTCAATCTTTCCTTGGCAAAGCCACAAGTTTCTTATGGAGAGTGTGTGTGTGAATGTGTGTGTGTGTGTGTTTATGTGTATACACACACACAAACACACATATTTTCTGAAATAAACTTCTTTGTGTTCCCATCACCTGTCTTATAATATCCTTTAAATTATCCATTAAACCCAACTTTATGGTTAAAGCATCAATTAAGTTTGATCATTTGTTCTGATTAAAGCCTAATGAAATTGGGGAAGTGCTATTTCAATTGAGAGGTTCTTGGTGTTCTCTTTGTCCATTGTTTTCTTGAAGACATTTCATTGTACAAACTAGATCAGTGATGGCGAACCTATGGCACACGTGCCACAGGTGGCACGCGGAGCCATTTCTCAGGGCACGCGAGGCACCTTTTTAAAAGCCATTTTTCGCCCTCCCCAGGCTCCAGAGGCTTTATAGGAGCCTGGGGAGGGCGAAAAGAGCCTCCCCCGCCCTCCCAGAGGGCCTCCGGAGGCTTCAGGGACCGTCCGGAGGCTTCCCTGAAGCCTTCGGAACGCTTAAAACCACCCTCCGACTTCCGGGTTGCTCGGAGGGTGGTTTTAAGCATTCCAAAGGCTTCAGGGAAGCCTCCGGACGGTCCCTGACGCCTCCGGAGGGCCTCCGGGGGGGCAGGGGAGGCTCTTTTCGCCCTCCCCAGGCTCCTATAAAGCCTCTGGAGCCTGGGGAGGGCGAAAAAAGCATGTAAAAATGGGGGGGTCGCATGTTGTGTGCGCATGCGCACTGGGGGATGCGCATTGCATTATGGGTGTGGCACGCCCACACACAACCCCCTTGTGCTCTCCCCACTTGTGGCACGCAAGCCAAAAAAGGTTTGCCATCACTGAACTAGATAATATAATCAATATTATTTAAGGAGTGGGATTTGCTCTCAGTTTACCCCAAAGGTGCCATTTCAAAAGGCAACTAAAGTTTCTTTGTTTTTGCTTGAAGAACTGAAGAAGCTTCTTGGATGAGAAGCAAAATGTCTCAAGCAAAACTAAAGAAACTCTAATTGCCTTTTGAAAAAGCACATCTGGGACAACCATGACCTTGGGTGACTGAGAATCTCCACAGACATTCACTCTCCGTTTATATTCTAGTATAGCTTGCCCTGTCAGTGTTGGTGGAGGTGATCTTGAGGGTCTAGGACAATATGCCACCACCAACTTACTGTAGCCAACTCATCACAACCCACTTGTCACAGAACAACTTGCCACAGCCAGCTGACTGTGTCCAACTCACCAAGGAACAACTCACCTGGGGACAACAGTTACACTAATATCAAAGAAACAGTAGAATATAATCATTAAAGAAAGGATGCAAAAGGAGGGACAGAATGAAATGTGATTGACAAAAAATTAAATATTTTAAAAATTATTTTAAATAATTAAATCAAATTGGTGAATTGTCCTGTAGTGTGTTGACCATGGTGAGTTGGCCACAGCAACTTGGCTGTGGCAAGTTATCCAATTCCATGGTCTTAAGAGGTTCTTTGGTTGAGCTGTTTACTGTTGGCTTGTTCGGCAGTTCCTTGATTGTGGTATTGTTTACTTTGTGATTATTGGCCTAATGCTAACCTTTGAGTTAATCTATGATCATCTGGGTGCTGATTGTGGGTGGGGAGGCGTTTTGGTCCTTTTGTTCTCCCTTTGGCTTGTTAGTTGTTTCTTTTGCAGATTATACAGATTTTTTTTAATTCTATGTGCTTATTGATGGCTAATTTGTCAGAGTGTCAGGCTTCTAAAAATTCCCTAGTGTTTTGGGACTTGGCTTGGTCCAGGATGCTCACAGTTTCCAATTGAAACTATGGTTATTGTGAAATTAAATAATTTTCATCATGTCTTCTGACTGCTACTTGGTGTTCGTGGTTGTGTTCTGCCAGGTTTCTTCAGTGTTAACATTTGAGAATATCTGCCTTAAGGTGTCTTCTAAAGTTTTACACCTTAAAATAGGTGATGTTGAACAATAGAAACTAGAGTGACCCAATGTATGTCCACTGATTAATAAGTCAAGAACTTCTGGATAGTATTTGAGACACTATCATATAAAATTAATTTTTTTAAAGAAAAAAAAACTTAGCCGAAGATACTGGTAAAAAGGTTCTTGTTAAGCAAAATAAAATCTAAAGCACATAAAATTTATATTTTTAGCTGGGGAATTTGCTTTCCACCAAGCCAAGCAATTAGACTAAGTCTATTTTGTTCCAAAAGTACAGAAAGAAGAAAAGTGTCTCATCTAAGGTTCACAATCTTCTTTTTAGTTTTCTTTAGCCCCCATCTTCCCATTTTGTATGTCATCTTTGCACATGGCCCCAGTGGGAAGGAAGCAGAAGAATCAAATCTTTGGATTTAAAAAATATGTTTATAAGTTTCTTCTGCTCAGGCAGCAATTATAGAGAAGGAAATATATCTCTTTCTTTGATAGAGCAACATGCAGTTGCCAGTTGCTTTTCTTATAAAAATAAATTGTCCAGCTGAAAAAAAATAATGAATAGATATTTTCTATAAGATTCTGCCCCATCTGTAGTGTTGCAATGAAAAATCAGAAATCTGGAGATGTTTCTCTGCCTGGTAAAAATGACCATGAACTATTCTTAATCATATTAACAATAAATTAATAAATGAGCAATTTGCTTATTCAATTGGATTATTCTGTCAAAAATGTACCAGGACTAAAAACACCCTAAACTTTTCATGCTGATCTTTATTAGAATTATAACTCTAAAACTCAATCTGGATTGGATTTTCTTCCAACATCAGCTTTTGTGGCTGTACAGTATCCCTGAAAAGAGCCATTGCTTCAAATATTCTAATCTCTGTTGTCACAGAAATAAACATATTTTTGGCATAAATTTATCATTATTTCCTTACTTCAACAGTGTTCACCTAATTTATTTCTGAATCTAATACTATCAAACCTAAAGTGACCAATCGTCTTCCTTTAGGAAGGACAGTCCTTTTGTAAGTTCTGTCTTCCCTCGAAAAGTGTCTTCCTACATGTCCTCCTTTTCGATACTTGAAGACTAATCTGTTGCGCATTGTGTGACATATTTGTATTTGACATGACAATTCGTCAAGGCTTGGTATAGTGCGGTATAAGACACGATTATGAGACGCATGAGCTCCTCAAAGGAGACCATGAGAGAGAGCGTCGCGCACAAGTGGCACTATGGAAAATATTTGTGTTGTTTCCTTGTGAAGAAGGTGGTTGTCTTACAGTTCTAGAGTGCTGCTGTTAATGTGATGAGACCTAATTCTCTGCCAAAATTTCTAATGCTGGGAAAAGTGGAAGGAAAGAAAGAAAGATGACCAACAGCAAGAGGAATGGACAGACGCTATAATAGTGATTAGTGCACCATTGTTAGATTGAAAGATCAGGTTAAGGACAGATCATCATGGAGAAAATCTATCTATTCGGTTGCTAAAAGTGGACAATGATTTGATGATGTATAATCAATCAAAATTAATCAATATGGTTGTATCTCTGTTTTCATATTTGTACACTGCTCAGAGTCACTGTTGTGAGATGGGCAGCTACATCAACCAAATAAGTAAGTAAGCAAGTAGGCAAATAAACAAACAAACAAACAAATAATATTTTACAGTAAAGCATGTTGCACTTCATCTAAGGATATATATATATATATATATATATATATATATATATATATATATATATATATATATATATATATATATATATATATATATATATATATATATATATATATATATATATATTCGTAGATTTTCACGGGTGTAGGTATGCTGGTTTTGTTGTATTCGGGTCTTTTCCCGTGTAAAGTTGAGATTGTCTTTGCAACGTTTCGGCAGGATCTCACCTGCCATCTTCAAGCTGTGGGCTTAAAATGTGCATTTTAAGCCCACAGCTTGAAGATGGCAGGTGAGATCCTGCCGAAACGTTGCAAAGACAATCTCAACTTTACACGGGAAAAGACCCGAATACAACAAAACCAGCATATATATATATATATATATATATATATATATATATATATGTGTGTGTGTGTGTGTGTGTGTGTGTGTGTGTGTGTGTGTGTGTGTGTGTGTGTGTGTGTGTGTGTGTGTGTGTGTGTGTGTGTGTGTGTGTGTGTGTGTGTGTGTGTATGTATGTATGTATGTATGTATGTATGTATGTATTTGTGTTACAACCCCTGGTATGCCCAAATATGGGAGGAAGCTCACTACTCCCTCTTTCTATCCTTCGGCTCATCACAGAAAACCATCCAGACAGAAACCCATATTTTTATTTTTAATGTTGCCTTTTTAACCCCAAGCTTGAAGATGGCAGGTGAGATCCTGCTGAAACGTTGCAAAGACAATCTCAACCTTACACGGGAAAAGACCCGAATACAACAAAACCAGCATTAATGTATAATATTGCTCCTTTTCAGAGCACTATATTTAATACAACTAGGGTGGAATAAAGATAATCAAAGCAAGAAAGGTTATAGAAGCAAATTATGCAATTCATAGTTTAACATTTTTGAAAAGATAATGAGAAAGAACCCAATTCCTTTATTCTCTAGAAGATTGAGGTACATTTCAGATTTTTTCCCATTATCTGCATTAAGAACTCTTCAAAGGGTTTTCTTTGAAAAATAAATACTTAATGGCTTATTTTCTATTTAGACTTGCCTGACCCTTTTTTTTAATATGAAAGATATGAAATGTTAAGATAGTCATCCTTTCCTCCTGATCAGTATGATAAGCAGCTTAAACTTCCTCACTAATTTGTGACTATGAGAAAAAATCAATACAATATGCAGTATAATTACTGAGTGTTCAAATTCCGTGTCTATTATTGATCATATGCAAGAATGAATAGGAACAGCAGGGGGCAACACTTGGTTATCATTTAACAAAGCCGGCACTTTCTTGAAAAAAAGGCAAAGATACATTTAATGGAAGCTTCATAGGAACTTCTGCCATTGACTTTGAGAACTAGCATGAAAACAAAGCTCTTCTACAGACAATCTACTTCATACATAACTAAAGTCTGTGTTATGTACTAATATTGTAGCTTCTAATTACAACTATCACATAAGACCATCTCATAGCCTTTTATTTTTAAATTAACCATTATTTAGATCTTTTTCTTACAAGGCCCGGAAGAGCCAAAAGCCAATATGGGTTTGTCAAAAACAGATCATGCCAGACTAATCTTATTGCATTCTTTGACAAAGTGACAAAATTAGTGGACCAGAGGAATGCAATCGATATAGTTTACTTGGACTTCAGCAAGGCTTTTGATAAGGTAGACCATAACCTACTACTAGATAAAGTAGAAGAATGTGGGTTAAACAGCATCACCACCAGATGGATTCGTAACTGGTTGACCAACTGCACTCAACATGTAGTCCTCAATGGAACTGCATCTACATAGAGAGAAATATGCAGTGGAGTACCCCAAGGCTCTGTTTTAGGCCCAGTACTCTTCAACATCTTCATCAATGATTTGGATGGGGGAATGGGAAACTCATCAAATTTGCAGATGGCACGAAGCTGGCAGCAATAGCCAACACTCCAGAAGACAGGCTTAAGATACAGAAGGATCTTGACAAACTTGAACATTGGGTACTATCTAGTAAAATGAAATTCAATAGTGAAAAGAATAAGGTTCTACATTTAGGCAAGAAAAACGAAATGCACAGGTACAGTATAGGTGGTACCTCTCTCAATAATAGTAATTGTGAGAGGGATCTTGGAGTCTTAGTGGACAACCATTTAGATATGAGCCAGCAGTGTGCAGCAGCTGCCAAAAACCCAACACAGTTCTAGGCTACATAAACAGAGGGATAGAATCAAGATCATGTGAAGTGTTAATACCACTTTATAACACCTTTGTAAGGCTACACTTGGAATACTGTGTTCGGTTTTGGTCACTACTGTGTAGAAATGATGTGGAGACTCTAGAAAGAGTGCAGAGAAGAGCAACAAAGATGATTAGGGGACTGGAGGCTAAAACACATGAAGAACGGTTTCAGGAACTGGATATGTCTAGTTTAATGAAAAGAAGGACTAGGGGAGACATGATAGCATTGTTCCAATATCTCAGGGGTTGCCACAAAGAAGAGGGAGTCAAACTATTATCCAAAGCACCTGAGGGTAGAACAAGAAGCAATGGGTGGAAACTGATCAAGGAGAGAAGCAACTTAGAACTGAGGAGAAATTTCCTGACAGTTAGAATAATTAATCAATGGAACAGTTTACCTTCAGAACTTGTGAATGCCCCAATACTGGAAGTCTTTAAGAAGATGTTGGATAGCCATTTGTCTGAAATGGTATAGGGTTTCCTGCCTGGTCAGGGGGTTGAACTAGAAGACCTCCAAGGTCCCTTCCAACTCTGCTATTGTATTGTATAGTATTGTATTTGTAACTGCCACCCTACTGCCCCTTTGAAATGTTTAATTAAATCATACATAGTAGGAAATTAATCTTTCATTTAGCAAAAGTTACCAACATTTTGATTTAGTTTTAATATTAGAGATTAACCTACCAATATTGTTTGTACATGTTCACAAGTTGTCAATGAACATGCATGTGGAGTCACAGCACAGTTCATTAAAAATGAAATTGTTTTAAAACAAGGCATGTGTTCAAGGTTTGTGCTCCAAAAGCTAGACTAACACAATAGTTGGAATTTCAGGGTTTATCTCTCAGACTCAGCTCTAGTGAACAGAAGTACACCAACTTGGAAATTTAAACTATCTATAGCAAAGTTGTGCTACAATAGGAATTATTATTCAGAACAATGATTGGAGGCCAGTATAAAAGTAGAGTAGTATGATATGGTGTGAGCTTGCATAGAGATCCCCTTAACTTTGAGGTATACTTGTATATTTTGTCTTTTATTGAATACATTTATGCAATACACTTGGGATAACATGTATGTATCATGTCATCCCTGGAAATGTAACCACACATCTCAAACTTGAGTGTCTTAGAGGCACCCATAAAGTTATATAAAGCAAAACACAGTACAAAACCTAAGAAAAGTAATTGTCACCAAGTAATAGTGGCCAGTTCCAATAATAATAATAATAATAATAATAATAATAATAATAATAATAATAATAATAATAATAATAACAACAGCAGCAGCAACAACAACAACAACAACAACAACAACAACTCCGCCGTTGCCGGTCCCAAGCCCGGATAAGAAAGGAGGAGGGTTGGGGTCAGGTTGACAACCTGGCCCCATAAAAAAAAAACCCGCCAACCCAAATAACATGGTGAAAGAAACAAATAAAAATTCTATATCGCATTGGTTGTCGCGCGGGTTAACAAGGGCCGCGGCAGATGTTGAGGTTCCTGGACATCTGTCGACAAGTGGGCTACAAGTGGACCAGCCAACAAAACGACAAAAATATAGTGCAGATGAAAACCGTGCCATAATGGCTTGTTACTACAACTCAGAGCCTGGAAAAAGAGGTTATTTAAAGCGAATGTATGAATTATGGAAACAACAATATCTAGATTCAAATGTTAGTGAACAACGACTTGCAGATCAAAGGCGATTTATTACATGGAATAAAGTATTTAGTGAAGTTGAACTTGAGGAAATTCAGGCAAATTGCAAAACTAAGAAAACAACATCACAAGCAGAAATAACTGATACTCAAGACACACCTAAAGACATTGTAGTAGAACTCCCAGAAGAAGCTGTCGGGGAGGAAATAACAACACTACCACCAGAACCAGTTATCACTGAACCAACTGATGAACTAACTCAAAAACAAAAAGAATTGAACGACAAGATCATGGAGCATTTTCTGTTTAAGAAGGAACGGCAACGTTTACCATCATTAAAAACTGTGCCTAAGAAAATTTTGGGTCTTATCATGAAAATGGTTAATGCAGTGCTTTCAACAATTGAATCAGGATCCATCTTGGAAACGAACCAGTTAATGTACAGCGCAGCTGCAATAGTCACTAATGAACTAGGCATTAAAATCAAAGCACCTAAGCACACAACGGAAAAAGCATCAAAGCCAAAGTGGAAAATCCGATTAGAACAAAAAGTCAAAAAATTAAGGGCAGATGCTAGCAACTTGAAGAACATGTGTGAGCAACGGCTTAAAAACAACAAAATTATAGATCAGCTAATCAGAAGGTATAGATTGGATACAAGAAACATCTATGAAGCTGTAGAAATTGTAAAACAGCAGATAACAGCAACAGCTAGGAAAATTGAAAGATAATTGAAAGATATGAGGGACGAATCATCCAGTATAAACAAAATCAGCAATTTCGATCAGACCAACGGCGTTTTTATCAAAGTCTTAATGTGAGTGGTGACACCAAAAGTCAAAAACCAGAAAAGCAGGCCACAGTTGAATTCTGGAAAGAATTGTGGGAAAATGCAAAGGACTACAATAAGGAAGCAAAATGGATACATGACTTTGAGAAAAGCATTGGCAACAAACAAATGCAAGTATTAGAAATAACAATTGAGATGGTCAAAAACCGAGTTAAAAAAGTAAAGAATTGGACATCACCTGGAAAGGACCAATTACATGGTTTCTGGCTCAAATATCTGACCAGTTTACATGCAATATTGGCCAGGCAACTGAATGAGATTTTACAAAATGGCCAAATTGATGAATGGTTGACAACTGGAAAAACATACTTGATTCAGAAAGACGCAACTAAAGGAACAATACCTGAAAACTACAGACCAATAACATGCTTGCCAACAACCTTCAAATTACTCACAGGCATTATTGCAGATAACATTATGGATTATTTGGAAACAAACAACATCTTGCCAGTAGAGCAGAAAGGCAACAAAAGAAGGAGCAGGGGCACAAAAGATCATCTCCTAATTGATAAAATGATATTAGAAAATTGTAAGAACAGAAAAACGAACTTTAATATGGTCTGGATTGATTACAAAAAGGCATTCGACTCATTGCCACATAGTTGGATCATAAAATGCTTAGAAACAACTGGCATTCGCAAAAATATTACATCCTTTACTGAAAAGGCGATTAAACAATGGAGAACCGAGTTGGCAGTAGGGAATGAGAACTATGGAATGGTTAATATCAGGTGAGGAATTTTCCAGGGTGATTCACTTTAACCTCTTCTCTTCATCATTGCGATGATCCTGCTATCAGTAATCTTAAAAAAAATGAAATTAGGCTACCAAACAGCTAAAGAAGCTGAAAAAATTTCGCATTTATTATATATGAATGATTTGAAACTCTATGGAAAGTCAGAAATAGAAATCCAATCATTGACAAACACAGTCCGAGTATTCAGCACCGATATTTCAATGCAGTTTGGCATGGAAAAAGGGGCAAAATCACTACATATGAGGGAATTGAAATGCCCAATGGCCAACTAATTAAATGCAATGAAAATGAAGCCTACAAATACTTAGGCATTCAGCAGTTGGATAACATCAAGCATGGAGAAGTAAAAACTATTGTCAGGGGAGAGTACACTAACAGAGTTAGGAAAATTTTGAAATCTAAATTGAATGGTGGAAATAAAATCAAGGCCATAAATACCTGGGCAATACCAGTTATAAGATACACAGCTGGTATAGTTAACTGGACACAAGCTGATTTGGACATTTTGGACCAAAAAACCAGGAAACTAATGACAATGCACTACAGTTTACATCCACGTGGTGATATTGATAGACTATACCTACCCCGAAAATCAGGTGGCAGAGGATTATTAGAAGTGAAGCAAATAGTTGAAGAAGAAAAACATGCACTGGCTGATTATTTAAAAGAAAGTCAAGAACATCTATTAATCGAAGTAAAGAACAAAAATCTATTGAAGGCCCAACAGACGAAACAAGAATACAGAAAAGATGTGATAAAATTAAGAATGGAGAGTTGGCAGAACAAAGCACTGCATGGCCAATTTTTGGAAAACATAAAAGATAAAGGGGACAGTGAAAAAACTTGGTTATGGTTAACAGCAGGTGCATTAAAGAAAGAAACAGAGTCACTAATCTTGGCTGCGCAAGAACAAGCTATCCGCACAAATGCCATTAAGGCCAAAATCGAAAAATCCTCTGATGATGCCAAATGTAGACTTTGCAAAGAGGCTGATGAAACTGTTGACCACATACTCAGCTGCTGTAAAAAAAATCGCGCAGACTGACTATAAAATGCAGCACAATTCAGTAACACAAATGATCCACTGGAATTTGTGCAAAAATTATAATATTAAAACAGCAACAAACTGGTGGGAACATAAGCCTGAAAAAGTCGTTGAGGGTCAGATGGTCAAGATCTTGTGGGATTTTCGCATACAAACGGATAAAATACTGGCGCATAATACACCAGACATCACACTGGTTGAGAAAAATAAGGTTACAATCATAGACATCGCAATACCAGGTGATAACAGGGTCGCCGAGAAGGAATATGAAAAAATCGCGAAATACCAGGACTTAAAAATCGAAATTCAACGATTATGGCACAAACAAGCAGTGGTAATTCCAGTGGTAATCGGCACACTGGGTGCTATTCCAAAAGCACTGGAATTACATTTAAAACAGTTAAAAATTGACAAAATCACCATCAGTCAAATGCAAAAGGCCGCACTGCTTGGATCCGCACACATATTATGAAAATACGTTACGACATCCTAGGCCCCTGGTTGGGGCCCGACTAGTAATCAATTCCAAATCCCGCAAAACAACTGGCAGCTGTGATACAATTCTGTTGATGCAATAATAATAATAATAATAATAATAATAATAATAATAATAATAATAATAAGAAGAAGAAGAAGAAGAAGAAGAAGAAGAAGAAGAAGAAGAAGAAGAAGAAGAAGAAGAAGATGCAATAATGGATTCACCTAGACCTCATGCTCAAGTTTTCAAGAACTTCTGAAATGTTGCAGGTTTTTTATTTCTTCCAAATTGCAAAGACAATTTGTTCAAGTAAAAGGTACTGATAGAAAGATATTATGCAGAGGTTTTTTTTTAAGTCCATCCTCACCCTGGAAAAGGTGAAAGATGTTAATTATTTGGCTGATGCAAAAGGTCTTCTGGAAACTCAGGGTCTGCTTTTACAGTGAATCATATTAACCTCCAATTGGTATTCCATATTATCTATTCTTTTAAGTCGGGCCCATTCATAGCTGAAAGTAAAAAGAAAGTTAGTTGAAAGATAAAATTCTAGTTTAGATTTTGTAGGCTAGCTCCATCTTGGAAACATAATTGTTTTCTGCTAATACAAGGGACAGTGGAGAAGAATTGGTTTTTAAGTCTACAATAACTGATTGTCAATAACGTCTAACATGGGTATCCCCATTTCAGATTTAAACATAGTGATGCATCCTGGAGTGGCAAGAATAGTTCTCAATAATTTCATATACTTTGTGGCACAGATTCTTACCTGTGCTCTGTGTATAATCTGGGCAAATGTTTTGGCTTTCAAGAACTTAAAAGTGATAGGAAATAACTATCTACCTTTGGAAAAAAGAAAAATAATTGATTATTAGCCTGTATTGCTTACTAAAGCGGATGATAGTTTTCATTGTTTTTCTAAGCCCATTTGGAATATGGGATACAATGGGAATATTATCTGCATACAAAAGAATAGGACTCTTTTGGCCAGCCAGTTTCAGAATATGGAAATCCAGGTTGTTAAGGATTGTTGCCATCAAGCTCATGAAGAAAGAAGGTGCCACGATGCATCCTTGATGAAACCCTTTCTCTATAGTTATTCTGTCTGAGTAGTCTGAGGGGAGAGGCAAGAGATTTCTATCATGTTAATAGTTCTGGATAAAGTGATACAGAACGAGTATGTGATAACTTGATCAATTCACAAAAACAGGAAGGAAAAACATTGTTGATCTTTCAAGTTTCTGTTGTCATTGGCTATATCGATAAAATGGAGTTCTAATACTTCTTGTACCTTGTTTCCTGACCTGTTGTACTTGAAAGATGGACAGCATGTGCCTTCAGGTCAGCCTTGATTGCTCTGGAATAATCCCTGCAGATTTCTTAGCAATAAGTTCAGAAATTGTTTACCACTGCCTCCTTCCTAGAGCTGAGAGAGACTGATGCAGAGTCATCCAATAAACCCTGGTTTAATATTTTGAGAGAATTCTACTGTTTGTTTGTACAGGTTTTTATATGATCTTTGAATTGGTAAAATAGTCTCTTCAGGAGGCACTCATCAAGAGTGGCTGTGCATGCACATATGTAGGAATATCTAGGAACAACTTACAAAAATACATTTGGAAAATATGCAGCTGATTTACTGAATCAGAGCCATTCTTTTGTGTGACTCCTCTTGTGAAGGAAGGCACTTCCTTCACAAAAAAATTTCACAAGTCTATTAAGTATGCTAAATTGCACCATACACTTAATCAATAATGAAACCTATTCTAGTAACCAAGTTTCAGATTTTTTCTAACAGATGAAGAGTTCTTAAAAATGTAGGAAAGTTAGGGGATGTAAGGATTATAACTATATAAAGATAATGATGAGAATAGCAGGGAATTGTAACCAGGTCAATCTCGGTCAAAATTAGGCTAGGGGGGGGGGGGGTTAAAAGCACAGTGACTATATATGTATACTTTTCTGTTATATTTTTTTTACTAAAAAGGAGGAGAATACAGGTTAAAATTAAATAAGTATATTGAAAAGGACATCAACATAAAATGGAGCTCACTCAGAAGCTGAAATACACCAAGTAAATGAGATGAAGAGTAGGAAGTAGAGGAAAGAGGTAGGGAAAAAGAGAGGGATAGGAGAGAGGGCAAGGGGGGGAAGAAGAGGAGAGAAATGAGGAGTGGTAAGGGGAGGGATGAGAAGGAGAGAGGAAGGGGAAGTACAGAAGGGAAGGATGACAGAGGGAAGAAAGGAGATAGGGAGGGGGAGGAGAGAGGGAGAAGAAAGTAATGGATAAAGTACAAATATGGTGTATGGAGAGCAGAAGAGCCAATAATTGGGTTTTGGGAGTTGTTAGTAAGATAAATTGATGTAAATATTTAATAATACAATATGATGTTGGTTATGTAATGGTATACATGTGATTATATGTTATGAAAATGAAAAAGTAAAGAACTTTATTTAAAAATGTATGAAAGTATTGCTCTTTCATTGATCTGAGGTGTTTGCATTGAATAATAGTAATAATAATTATAATAATTCTAACATAAATTCAAGTTTCTGATCAAAAAATATTAGTAGAGAATGTTCACATTTCATAATGCAGTTTAAAATTATTCAGCAACTGGTATAAATAATTAAGTCCCTAGACCAGGGGTGTCCAAGTTGAAGTCCACAAGTCTTAAAGTTGCCAAGTTTGGACACCCCTGCCCTAGACTATTCCATAGAAACTAAGAGCAAAAAAAAAAATTATTAATCAAATTTACACACTCACTATCTCACTATTAAGTAACTCTGCATGGTTTACAAATTAAAAAAAAACATCCATACAAAAATAAAGTTAAAAAGACAGGGGGTAACCTCAAACCACCAACCATTCCTGTAGTTGCATAATTTTATTAGATCTCCCTGCTAATTGGCCGTATTCAAGCTTAGTGTTTATTTCATGTTCTGATTTGAAAGTTGATTGAGATTAGAAATAACACATATGTAGAAACCATGTTAATCATATGCAGCACAGTGCTAAGTTTGATTTAGGGATAGGATATTTGAAAATCTTGCCGCTATCACCCTAAAAATGATGAATAAAGTACTTTTCCATTGAAGATGTCAATAATAGTTTTGAAACTTGCTCTAATTAAAACATAATCTATGTTGTTAGCCATTTTTAATGCAGTCAAAAGGGATGACATTTTCATATTTGCAAAATAAATCAACTGTCATTATTGATCAGGGGACAGAATACTATCCGAAACTAGTGATTCATTGTTACTTGTTAGATATTAACATATATCGGGATAAGTCTTCCCTCTGGTCCGCTCCTACAGCGGGAAACAGGTATCCCTTTGATTGGTCGAGGGGTGTGCCCAATCCCTATAAAAGGGGAACCCTCCGACTACAGAGCAAGCTGGATCATTACTACTACTAATAAAGAGCTGTAAGTCATTACGTGTCCGCAGTCTGTCTCTCGTTGCCCAGATCTAACATTTGGCGACGAAGGTGGGATTGAGAGACAGATAGGACGAAGAACGCTACCCCAGAATCTCCGGATTTGATCCAGCCCAGGAATTCGGCAGTAATTCCGACAGCCATCTCAGATCACCGCAGCGCGGCAAATTCAAACTGAGAAGATGGCGATGCATGCTCCCCCCGCTCCTTTCGACCCAGAAAACGACGAATGGGAAGCTTTCATGATTCGTTTCGAGTGTTTCCTCGAAGCAAACGAATACACGGGGATCACCGATGCGAGGAAGAAAAACATCTTCCTCGGCTACTGCGGAAAGGAAGTCTTCAATACGGCCAGAGACCTCACTGCGCCTACTCCAATACAGGCAGTATCGTGGACGACGTTGCAACAAACTCTGCAAACTCATTACGCGCCAAAACCTTCCCGCCATGTCTGCCGCAAGGAATTCAACATGAGGACCCAGAAGGCGGGAGAATCCATCAATCAATATGTTGCAGCCCTACGAAAAGCAGCAGCTCACTGCGAATACAGGGATTTGGAAGAGCACATCTTAGAGCGGCTCATCTGTGGGATAAGAGACATTTCGTTGCAAAAGAAGCTGTTGGCAAACCCGAGTTTAACCCTACAGACAGCGTTAAACGAAGCAAGAGCGTCAGAATCAGCGGAGAAATCATCGGTGACCATACAACGAGGGGCCAGCGTAAACCAGCCAGCACCGAGGCAAACCAGAGTTCACTACGAGGACACAAGCCCCGACTACGAGAATCCCGAGTTCGAGGACAGTCACCTAATGCAGAGCAGTCACGTGAGGCCTGGGGGGAGACCCGGATCCCGTTTGCCGCCCTGCGCAAGCTGCGGAGGGAATCACCCCAGGTCTACTTGCAGGTTCAGGAACGTTGTTTGTTCGCACTGCAACAAACTTGGGCACATCGCACGAGTGTGCCGGAGCGGAGTCCCTACCTCACGGCAGCCACCCATGTACCGCCAACAGAAGCCCAACCCAGGGGCTTGGCGAAATCAAAAAGGGCGCCCAGAGAGAAATCCACAAGTGTTTACCCAGAGAGAAAATTTCCAAAGAGCTGAACGAGCGTATTCCCAGAGAGATTACTCACAAGGAAGTGAGCGAGCGTATCCCCAGAGAGAATACACACAAAGAGCTGAAAGAGCGTTCTATCAAGACGCTCAACGAGAGTATTTTCAGGATGTTGACGATGAGATAGAGTTGACCCAGAGAGAGGAGTTGCGAATGTATCTCACCACAATACATCAGGTCCGCCCTAAGCGGCCAAAAAAGGCTGAGAGTCACAGTCCTCTTGGAGGGCTCACCCTGCGAGCTAGAAGTTGACACAGGATCGACCCTGACGATCATTTCATGGGCATCCATGAAACAGGCTATTCCTAGCCTCAGAAAGAGCCAACTACACGCTCCAGACGTCCTTCTACGAGACTACCAGGGGAACCAAGTCCCCATCGTGGGCCAAGGCACATTCCACATCCGTTTCAAGGACATCGAAGCCCGGCTGCCCGTGACCATCACCAGCGCGCCATTGCAGAACCTTCTGGGGCTTGATTGGTTTGAAGCCCTGGGGTTAGAAGTCACCAGAATCAACGCCGTGAGAAACAGCAGTGCCGAACAGATTTTTAAGGAGTTCGAGGATGTGTTCAGCCCCGGTCTTGGTAAGTATGTGGGTAAACCAATATCATTCAATTTAGACCCCAAAGTGGCACCAATCCGACTTAAACCAAGACGAGTGCCTTTTGCACTCCGCCCAAAAATAGATAAAGAAATAGATAAATTAGTGGAGCAAGGAATCCTTGAGCCGGTAGATCACGCGCGCTGGGAAACGCCCATCGTGACCCCAGTCAAACCAGACGGATCAGTCCGCATCTGCGCGGACTATAAATGCACAATTAATGTCGCGCTACAACAGAGCGCATATCCTGTGCCTGTAGTACAGCACTTATTGCACTCGTTGGGGCCAGGAAAGGTATTTGCAAAGTTAGACATGGCACAAGCTTACCAGCAACTGCCAGTGGATAGCGCCACAGCGGAGGCCCAAACTATAGTGACGCATAGAGGAGCATTCAAATGCAACCGGCTACAATTTGGCGTAAGCATTGCCCCAGGATTGTTCCAGAGCGTCATGGAACGACTTTTGCAAGGGATACCAGGAGTCGTCCCCTATTTTGACGACATCTTGGTGTCCGCTGCAAATGAGGAGCAATTAAACAAAAGAGTCAGATCTGTTTTGGCCAGAATCAGAGAAAAGGGCCTCCGCCTTAAAAAAGAAAAATGCCAAATTAACGTGCCTAGCGTAGAATTCCTAGGTTATAGAATCGATGGTCAGGGAATACACCCCACTTCAAACAAAATTAAGGCGATCCAGGACGCCCCCACACCACGAAATCAGACCGAGTTACAGGCCTTCCTCGGATTACTTAACTTCTACAGCGTTTTTCTGAGGCAGAAAGCGACCGTTGCTGAGCCACTACACCGTCTACTCCAGAGGAACGCACCATGGAAATGGGGACGATCCGAAGCTGCAGCTTTCGCCGGGGTAAAGCGCCTACTCACCACTGACTCACTGCTTGTTCAATACAGCCAGACCCTACCGCTGGTATTGACCTGCGACGCATCACCTTTCGGAGTTGGAGCAGTCCTCAGCCACAGAATGCCCGACGGAAAAGAAGCACCCATCGCCTTCTACTCCAGAACTCTTTCATCGGCCGAGAGGAATTACAGCCAAATGGACAGGGAAGCGCTGGCTGCCGTAGCGGGAGTAAAGCGTTTCCACGAATACCTCTACGGCCGCGATTTTGAACTGATCACAGATCACAAACCGCTGTTGGGACTTCTGGCGGGAAACCGCCCCACTCCGGTCTCCCTTTCTCCTCGCATGACCAGGTGGACTGTTTTCCTGGCTGCGTATTCATACAAATTGATTCATCGACCGGGCTCCACTCTTGGACACGCAGACGCACTCAGCCGTTGCCCATTACCTGACATTCTGCCAGACCCCACTCCAGAAGTACCGGTATTGCTCATTGACTGTTTGGATTCGGGACCGGTTTCTTCCTACGATGTTGCAAGGTTCTCCTCTAAAGACAATTTAATAAAACAAGTTCAAACTTGGGTTTGGAGGGGGTGGCCAAAGGGAAATGTGGGCCCGGAATTCAAAGTGTTTTGGTCAAAACGGGACGAGCTCTCAGTACTACAGGGATGTTTGTTGTGGGGGGATCGAGTCGTTATTCCGTATGCTTTACGTAAAAATGTATTAGATGCTTTACATATGGGTCATCCGGGGATTGTTAGAATGAAGGCGTTAGCAAGAAGTTACGTGTGGTGGCCAAACATGGACAAAGAAATAGAGGAGTGGGTGGCCACTTGCGACCCCTGCCAGGAATCGAGACCAGCACCCCCGGAAGCGCCCGCCACAGAATGGGAGAAACCCAAAGCACCCTGGTCGCGAATACACATTGACTTCGCAGGGCCATTCCAAGGTCAGACTTTCCTTATAGTTGTGGATGCATACTCAAAATGGCTAGATGTAGTCCTAATGACTTCAACCACGGCAGAGGCAGTCATAAAGGTTCTACGGCGACTTTTCGCCACCCATGGTCTGCCAGATCTCCTAGTATCCGATAACGGGCCCCAATTCACGGCCATGCAGTTTGAAACATTTTTAGCAGGGTTGGGAATCCGGCATGCCCTCGTCGCGCCATTCCATCCAGCATCCAACGGTCAGGCAAAGAGAATGGTGCGATTCGCAAAAGAGGCCCTCGCTAGGATGGGTCCAGGTGATTGGCAAACACGCATTGACCATTACCTCCTCATTCAACACATTACCCCGAGCGCAACGACGGGTAGGAGCCCCGCTGAACTACTCATGGGCCGCCGCCTACGATCCCACCTAGACCGGCTCCACCCGAATTACTCTGCCACGGCTCCCCCAGACTCTACAAGCAAAATCCGGTCTTTCAGAGTAGGGGACTCAGTTTACGCCCACAACTACGCAGGGGGTACATTATGGATGCCGGCAAAGGTCATTGGCATCACAGGTCCACGATCGTATCTGCTGGAACTAGAAGACGGGCGGAACTGGAAAAGGCACATCGATCAACTTCGGGGTCGCCTAGCACACTCCAACCTTCGCAATGAAGACGAAAGTTTCCTGTCTACAGAAAGTCAGCCACAAGAAAACCCCATCATAGGAAACAACGACGCCGGCGAGCCAAGCGTGGAACAAGACAACACGCACGTAGCAGAGCAACCCCCAGACAACGCAGCCGAACAAACTCCTGAATGCCCGAGCAACGAAGGCACAAGACCTCCAGAACGGGAAATAGGAAAAGCACCCGATCCTGCAACTACTTCGAACCAACCCGCACCCAGTCCTGCAACCACTTCAAACCAACCCGAACTACGACATTCCTCCCGAGCAAGACAAACACCCACCTACCTAAAAGACTATGTTACCTACCGCAACGTCCCATCTAGGAGGGGAGGGGTGTTAGATATTAACATATATCGGGATAAGTCTTCCCTCTGGTCCGCTCCTACAGCGGGAAACAGGTATCCCTTTGATTGGTCGAGGGGTGTGCCCAATCCCTATAAAAGGGGAACCCTCCGACTACAGAGCAAGCTGGATCATTACTACTACTAATAAAGAGCTGTAAGTCATTACGTGTCCGCAGTCTGTCTCTCGTTGCCCAGATCTAACATTACTGATTACGAATAACTAGAAATAGCTTATCAGTATGCATTTAATAATACATCTGTATCTTTTGTGTGCTTGTTGTATAGATGTAAATTTTAAGGCTATCATGGTTGTTTAAATATAAAAGATGATTAAAATTAGATAGATGGATGGACGGACAGACAGACAGACAGACCCACTCTAATCTTGAGAAAATGATTCCTTTAAATTTGTCCAATTCAATGCATTATTTTAGGAAGGCTCAACATGCCCCTTCTTCCTCTCTCCAGTTTTCTTTAATTTTTCACTTGCCTTCTTAATAAAGAAATAGCTAGTTAAATCTTTCTCTGAGTATTAGAATGCAAATAACATGGCAATTAAATTTTACTTGCCTCATATTTTATATATGTTAACAGTTCATCACTTTGCTGGCTCATTCTTTGAAATCTAATCCATGTAATATAGCTAAAAAGTAATCTTTAATTTTAGAGTTTAATATCGAATTTTAGATCAGTGATGCAAAATTCCAGAGGACCATTAGGTGACAAAGAGATATAGAAAACTCCAAAAATTTGGTGCTGTGGATTTTTGCTTGAATTTTTGCAGTGGAGTTCAAGTAATCCTATCTAATTTGTTCATAACAAATAATATTTTCCAGCGGCATGCCTTGTGATTAACATTCATTTTTGTGGTGAAAACGAAATAAAACAACTGATCCAAAATTCTAATTTTTTTTCTATATCTCTCCTCACTATCTTTTTTATTTTCACAGAAACCAAAATAGGAGGGTTTTCATTACATATCAATTTACAACTCAGAAATCAGGAACTGATCAATGCAAAGTCTTTAGCATTTTGCAAGTTATAACACATCTCTCTTTCATCATTCTCTGACAAAGTGGTGGATGTTATGCAAAGCATGTGGCATGCTTTCACAAATAATTTCTATGGAAAACAGTAGTAGTCAGGCAGTGATACAAATCCAAGGTCACCTCATTACTAAAATTTGTTCCAGTTGTCATTAGACATATCACACTGTGTCAGTCAAATCAGGAAAGAAATAAAAGATACGAGACATAGCGCCAGTGATTAGAAATGAAAAATACTACCACATTCCAAGAATAGTCTCACCGAATGAAGAATGGGCGCACAGTTTAAGAGTCTTATGTATCTGTATTTGTAGCATCTTTGTTGTGGGGATCTTTTGCCAGTTCCACATCATCATGTTATAAATTTTTCTCCTTTATAAAGAAGAACATTCCCCTTGCCCTCCAAGGTGCCTAGGGAAGTAACTTATCAAGATTGTACCTCTTCTTTTGTGCGAGAAAGGTCACAATGACAGAAGACCTAGAAGAAAAGCTACTGAATTCTATATGGATAGTGCATAGTTGGAGCTTTGTTAAGCCCTTCAGCTGCAAAGGCAATCAAGAAAGAGACATTTGCACCAATTTCCTTTGATGAGTTTTAACTTCAAGAATTGGAGGTTAGTGTAAATAATTTTGAGAAGTGAGATATGAGCCCTACAGACTTGTTTTATTCACAAATTCATTAAGGAAGGGTCTCTTTTGAATTTCTTTTTCTTAGGCTGATTGCACAGAATTTTTAAAATAAACCAATTACAATCCAACAACCAATCCTTTATGTTCAAAGATTGTCAGTCATCTTTCTTGATCCATTTCAACATTGCTTCTTACAGGTTTGTTTGAGAAAATGAGAGGTGTTTTGGATAACCTTGGACATCTTTCCCTATCATTTAGTTTAATTCAGAGCTTAGGAAGGTATTTCTGAGGCTATTATTTCTCATTATTTTTATTGTTATTCAAGGCACCTTATAAGAATAAAACAAAGTTTTAAAAAAGCAATGTATTCAATGCAATAAAAACAAAGGCAATTTGGGTCAATTTAATTGATAAAAGTTTGATGAAAGAGATGCATTTGTACCATTTTCTTAAACATTGGGAAAATGGGGGCCTAACTCACTTTCTTGGGGAAAACGTGAGTCACAAAGGAGGAAATCTTCTCCCATCTACCACATAACTGAACTTATACCTAAGGAGCATCTTCAAAATGATTCTCTTGATGATCTAAGTAACTGGACAAAGGCCTGAGCTAGTTGAGGATTTCGGGAGGGAAGCCCAACCCATCTGTCAATAAAAGAAAACTGATCCAGGTCCATGCAAGTTCAAATGTCTTATGAAAAGCACACTACAAAAAGTTCAAGAGTACAAAATTATAATTTCAAAAATTAATGAAGGCTCCAAACACCAGACATTGCACTGATTTGGTCTTCAAGATAGAGTTGGTCTTAAAAGCATGTATTTTAAGACTACCATCCATAAATAGAATATTTCAAAGGACTACTTCTACTTAAATGTGTCTGTCTGAGACATACATACATACATACATACATACATACATACATACATACATACAGCCCAAAGGTCTTTTGGTGTATGTCATTTGGTGAGAGCTTGACGTGAGAAATTGCTAACAAATAACAATTTGAAAGGAAAAGGAATAAATACATAATTCATCTCATTTTAGGATAATGGGATACATGTTCTGATTATAGAGCAGCATGCATTCCCTCTTTTTACTAATACTAGCCTGTGACTCTTTAAGGTCATATTTTTCAGGAAAATGTCACTTGCTTTGAATGGGAATGAGACAGGGGCGTGGCTTAATTAGCTTCAACAGACTCAATCCAATCAGTGAGCAGACGAAGTCAACCCATATCTGGATGCTATCTCCACCTCAATGGAGAACATATGTGGTCTCACAGATCAAATCTGGTATGGTATCAACCATATATACTGAAAATCATGGGGTGTCAAATTTTAATGTTTTAAGATTCAGAGATCTAATGTAAAACAAAACATATTACAAAACTTCTATAATAATCCACATACATGAAGAGAGAGAAAAACACCTTAGCACGATGCTGTTAAAAAATAAAATATAGTTAAAAGACAAAATATAGAAACATATATTATTATACATGTCTTAAATAACTTTCTGGGTACTATACAAGAAAATAATTAGCTTCTCCTTTTCTTTTTAAAGTAATTTTATCCTGCTTGTATTCAAAAGATAATAACATCCTGCAATGGCCAACTCCACCTAAATCAACTCCGAGAAATTGTTTTTATAGCAACATTGTTTTTCAAAATTGCTGGCACAGATTAATTGACCATGAAATACAAATAAACATGCTGTTATAGCTTCCTTGTTTAAATGAATGCACAACACAATCCAGTGCAAAACTTAGTTACAGATTAGAAACTGTAGCAAAAATGAAATGTGAAAAACGGTCATAAGTCACCTTTTTTGGTACCATTGTAACTTCAAATGGTCATTCAATGAACTGTTCTAACTCAAGGATGGAATGGGACAACTCGTCACAGCCAACTTGCTGCGGCCAACTCATTATGGCCAACTCACTGTGTAAAAACTTGCCACGGGACAATTTAATAATTCAGCTTAATTATTTAAAATAAATCTAAAAAATATTTTAATTTTTGTCATTCACATTTCATTCTGTTCCTCTTTTTGCATACTTTTTAAAATGATTTTATTCCACCATTTCGTTGATATCAGTGTAACTCTTGTCCTGCAGCGAGTTGGCTATGGTGAGTTGTCTGTAGATATTTGGCTGAGACAAGTTGGCAAATTGGCTGTGGCAAATTGTCATAGACCCCTCACAACACAGCACAATCCATGGGGTGGGGGGGAGTCTGATTCTGACTCACGGCTGCTTAAGAAGAAGGAATCCAGAACAAGCCTTCATAGACTGATGGGATAGATAATTTTCTTTGGCGAAGATGGTCACAACAAAACTTGAACTCAAACCACATAGGGCTTTATTGGTAATAACCAGAACCTTAAACCAAACCAGGAAACAAATTGATCACCAATGCAATGCAATATCACACCAGTTGGAATATTGGTATAACTCAAACGAAGCAATTTTCAGCCATCAGTATATGGACCATTGCATTTTGCACTAGCTGAAGATTTTGACTGTCTTCAGGATAGCCTCCAGAAGAGTGTGCTGAGGTTATTCAGCATCAAAGTAGTAATGGTATGCATGTGACTGCAGACTACCATTATGAAAAGAGCCATAAAAATCTGAAGCCTCAATTGTTACAGAATCCATTTATGAGCAAAAAAGACTTTGAATTCTTCTTCAGGGAAGTGCAGTCCTATCCAAAGTTAGCAGAGGAGGTAACTCACATTTCTGCACAGAGAGCCATATTATCTTGCTGGGATTCAATATTTGGTTAAGAGTATCCAGAATATCTCCCTCCTATCTCGAAATCTGGCCTCTGCCTGGAAGGTATTCAAATAATCTACTACTTCCTACATGAACCTTTCCAGTTGCAATTCAACTATCTTCTCCAGAATCTTCCCTAAAAAGAAAATTTAAGAGTTCATAGCGTGTTTCCTAACATGGATGAAAGAATGAACGGCCTTTTTAAGTAGGGACATATTTGGGAGAGGCAGGCGCTGTTTTGTAAAAAAAAAAATCACTTTCCAAGTTTAGCCACTTAATTTAAGTCAATGATGACTGGCTTATCAGAGTTTAAAGGACAGGGGATTCTCAAATAGTTCAGTAGCATATATTAGTACTTGGCATTTTGATTTCAGGTTGAACCAGAAGAACTTTTGAGGAAAATAGGAAAGACTTTTTTGAAAGACCAGCAAGATTAATTGCTATCTTCCTCAGCATTTACTAAGATTTTTTTCTTCTACCAAACTTTGTAATAATGACATATTTTTCCCATTATACTGAAGACATGCTTCATCACAATCTAGCAAATTACATCTGCCTAGAACTCCATTACTCCAAAAGAAAAGAAATGGTTAAAAAATACACATTTTTAAAAATCTCATAGAGGATTACAATTGCTGTGAATCCTCAGAATTATGCACTTAAAATGGAAAACTACAAAAATTAAAATAATAACCAAACTTACAAATCAATTATATCTACTGGTTTCTTCTTCTCGAAATTGCTACAGAATGTTGATAGACTTCAGGTGACCTTCAAAAGGCGCATGCTAAACCTTCAAGGCCAAATTCACTGAGGTGTAATGGCCCTTCTCTCTACTGAAGACAGCATATCTTAGGCCCAGTGTCTTCCTAGAATTCTGTACAATTTACAATTTGCGCATTTGAAAACCTTTATAGCAGGAGAGAAACGATGACACCATAAAAATAGAAACAAACCAGAAATTAAGCAACTCCATTTCATGATTTTATATTATTAAATTTAATACTTTATTACTAACCTGATGAGTACCTTGACAATAATTCAGTAATTTAGAATCAAAGTACATTTAGACTCAAGTGATGCCAAAGTGATCAAGTTGATTAAAGCAAAACTCCTTATTGGATAGACTGAATGGGTGGTTTTAACGTCTGTCTATGTAACAGGGATTATTTTAATGAACAATACAGTACTCTTTAGGAAGATAAGCTAATGAGGTATCAACAGCAACAAAAATCCAAATTGCTCATTAGGAAGTTTATTTTCAAAAAGAATTCTCCTCCTCTCTCATCTGAAGTTCTTTCTTTTTTTTTCCTTGGGACAGTTGGGTGATGGATAACTCAACTTTAATTCCCTATGAAAGAATGAGTAGCTGAAAGATACAACTGAAATGAGAGAACTAAGCAATATTCCTTTTATGAAAGTAATACATTTAGTCATGTCCAGGCCTTTGTAACCCTCATGGATTCCTTTAACACAATATTGCTGTATCCAAAAAGCTTACTGACTGTTGTAGAAAATTTTGAACAGATTTTATTTCAAAATGTTACAACACAGCATGAGTAGTTTAATAATGTCAAATTCACTGGGGAAATTCATCTACCTGAATAGGCCTGCTGCTAAAGTTTTTCAGACCACATTTCTGACAATACTTACAAAACAGAGGAGGGTCATAGGGGATTGTCCCTAGACCAATGTGTCCTAACCAAGCTTCCAAACTTTCCAATAACTCTCTTCTTGTCTGTCCCAGCAGAATTTTCAATGGATCTGTGAATTTTCCAGAGGAAAGGCAAAAATACCACTCTTCCAGATAATTTAAAACACACGCTAGAATCAAAGTAAAAACTGAAAAAGTCTCCCCAATCCAATGCCATCTTCATTATAAATAAATTACATCTTGTTTTCACTCAAATGTTTACATTTCTTTTTCTGCATTTGTTTCTAAATCAGAGTTGTGACTTAAACCTTTGATGTCCCTTTCAATTGTTTGTTTGTCTTATGAAACTTTTTGATATGAAGAATTTGTAAACAGTAGGTTTACAAGGGACAGCCTTGAGAAAAAATGCAGAAGCCTGCCCAAGCGAGACCCCTTTTTATCAGCAGCAAAGGAACACTGAATATTTGAAGTGTCATTTTCTGGAAAACTGCTTTTAAGTAAGAATAAAACATCTGTAATTTAAATCTGTATCTGCTTTATATTGTATTTGACTCCATTGTTCAGCTGGAAATTACCCAACAATGCTCTCAGCACCACAGCTTGTGTTTTAATTGCCAATGGAATAGCAATTTCATTTGGACTTCCCCCATTTGAACTTATTTTCCGAGAATAGTGAACCTGTATCAACACAAAAGCATTTACCAGCTGCTTCTGAACATATGGTGATCCTAATTCCCATCAAGGACTTTGCTTGTTCCAGAACCAGCATTTTCCCCATCTTTCTCAAATACAATAATGATTCCACATAGCCCAAACCAATCAAGAAATTAAGATCTGGTCTCAGTTCCCTTTTCTTTATAAAGTTTTGAAGAAAAAGAAAGAAAGAATGCAATTAGAAAAAAAGTTAAACAGGTAGTCCTTGAGTTATGATCATAATGGAGATTGGAATTTTTAGTCATTGAGCAAAACAGTTGTTAAGCAAGACATAAAATTACCAATTCACTCAACTGCTTTAATCCCAGTTCTATTAGTTGTAATTATAACTCTGCCCTTTCCACAAATACACTTTTGTCAGAATTAGGATCCACAAAATAATACTCTGTAGCTAGACTGAATCAGAGTATGTATTCAAATACACAACTCCACAATTCTTGCTTCAGACATGATTTCTCAAGATGATTCTTCAAACTCAAATCAGAAGAACCAAAGAATAGGTTTTTCAGGCATGGATAAACTATGCCACGTAGATCAATCCCAAGATAAAAACTTTACTCCCTAAATGACTTCTAAATGAGTCCTTGCAGATTTTCTTGGGTTCCAACATCATTTGGAACAAGACATTAACAGTGCACACACACACACACACACACACACAGAGAGAGAGAGAGAGAGAGAGAGAGAGAGAGAGAGAGAGAGAGAGAGAGAGAGAGAGAGAGAGGAGAGACTCAGATGACTACTTGAAGATACAAGAGAGGCCATAAAGAAATCCTGTTTTATTGCCCCGCAATAGACACAATAATATGCTTTCAGTTCAGTTCAGTCATCTTCTTGTCAATATGTCTTTCCCCTATGCTCCAGTCATCTCCTCACATGCTTCGGTAGTCTTGTTTAAATCGCAATTAAAAGATAAAATCTCTTCAAACTTTTTCATCACAAAATTTAAAGGTAAGCAAGGAACAAGGCATTCAGATGAAAAGTATAAAAACTGAACCCTGAAGTATTCTTTGATGCATGTGATGGCAAGGATGTCTAGCCCACTCTCAAAACTACAAATATGTTACTCTATATGAGAACTAAGGAAGAACATATTTTTCTTAAGAAAAAGATTTAGTTTTGAATCCATTGTAAGACAGATCGGAGTGCGCTCCACAACATGTCTGAGAACCTCCAACAAATTCACAATCCAGCAATATCCAAATAGTCACCAAGTGTCAAGCTTGATTGAAGGGAGTCTTTACTGGATTCCTCCCCCCCCCCAATCCATTCAATCCAAAAATATGCCCACAGAAACCCCTTTTAAGGACAAAGAATTAAATACATTGTGAACAAAGCTTAAGAGTCTTTAGAGAAAGAGCAAAACCTAAGAATCTAAAATTTAGAAATTAATGAACACGGGAAAGAGCTGATAAAAATATTGATAATGCACTATCCAGAACTGACCCACATGATTATCCAGGAATAGATTTTGGGATTGACTGTTAAAATCTGAATCTATTTGAAATTCTGCTAAAAACATTTAAAGTTGTGGACTTTAAAGAAACTAATAATTGGTCTGAAAAAACTGTGTTCATGAGAATCATTAGGAAAAACATGCAGATATCATTATTCTGTGTTAATAGTTTTGTTCAAACTCTCTCAATTTTCAAGAGGATGAGTAGTCCTTGGAATAAAAAAGGGGTATTGCAAGAATTTGAAGGTTAGATCTGACTTTAACCCATACCAAGCAAGTGATATATGAAGATGCCTTAGACAGTAACACACACAGAGAGAGATACCATTTCAATCCATTGAAACTTGCAAGATTCTGTTATTACTAAAGTTGTTCTAAAAAAAATAGCTTTAGGTCCACGAAGTATTTACTAGTCTGGTCTACTCATAGGGTAGAAAGCCTGAGCCCATCCCAGACAAATTGCTCTTATCTAGTGCTTTGGTAACTAATTAATATAAATGTCAAGATAGTTCAGATGATTAAAAAAATGCTGTTTTGGGCTTGCTTATCTTTAATTAAAATCAAAAGATTGCTGAAAAATTAGAGGTTCAGTAAGAAGCCTAGTCTCTCAGCATATTTCAAGATGTTTTTAAAAATTCATTTGGATGAAAAGCAACAATCCATGAAAAATAAAAGAATTCAATTTCTCAATGCTTAATCACTTCTTAAAAGCTCAAATGAGTATAATAAGAGTAATCTATAGGATAATGGGGGCAAACACATTCAACCCAGGTACATTTTAAAACTACTGTTTAAAAATATTAAACCATGGAAATTCATAGTGCAAGCCTTTTTCATGCAGTTTCTTACCAGATTAATAGATATGAAATATATAAGATGTAGGTAAGTCATTTTTAATTTTTTGCCCAATTTTTTTTATGTCAGTGTATTGGTGGAGTTTCTCCCAATGTGAAGATTTATTTAGCTTTTGGCTACCAATTTAAGGAGAGATATGCCAGAGGATTTTTTTTTTCTTTTTACACGTTTCTTTCATCTAAAGTTTAGTGAAAGCCTCAACTTTTAGTTAAAAAGTTTAACAAAAGTGAACCAAAATCCCAGAATATTTTAGTAGACATTTTCCATAGGAAGAAAAAACAATAAATTTTTAATAAGAAACCAGCTCTTCGTTTTTTTCAAGTTTTCAGAATTATTTTTCCTATTTCTTACAAATGAAGTTCATCAAATTATGAACACTTGGATCTTCGGTTAAACAACTTAATATTGAACAATGGCATGATATGAACTACTGATGAAATAATCTGTTGTTTAAATATTTAAACAGTAGAAATGAGCCAAAATGTATATGAGAGAAAACAAACTATCATCTAGAACTATCATCTAAGATAAACATTCATTCATATATTTTTTAATCATTCCAAGTTGCCTCTTTATCTGTTGTATATTTCCTGAGTTTCTTTTTTTATTAATTTTTTAAAATAAGTTTTCCAATTATTTCTCACCTTTCCCTCCCTCCTCCCCCAACCCTACCCCTCTTCCCTCCCTCCCTCCCCCCAACCTCCCAGAGCAGAATACAGGGTATAAACATTTAACAACCATACGCTAACATAAGATAACTAATTTTAACATGCCACCATTCTTGTGCTTTAACTCCCCCTTTATTAAACTAACTTTAAATAAATTGTAGCATTCCTTATGCCTTCATTCATAAGGTAACTGAAATTTTTTAGTCAGGTATTTGTTTTGAATATAGTCAATCCATCTTCTCCAGTCCAGCTTATACTTCTCATCTGAGTGGTCCTTCAGATACGCTGAAATTTTGGCCATCTCTGCTAAGTTTACTACTTTTAACGTCCATTCTTGGATAGTGGGCAACTCTTCCTTCTTCCAATACTGCACCACCAACAATCTTGCTGCCGTTGTTAGGGTCAAAATCAAATTAGTCTCTATAACAGTACAATCTGAAACTATACCTAACAGAAACAACTGGGGCATGAACTTTATCCTCTTTTTCAAAATATTTTGAATAACCCACCATATTTTTATCCAAAATGCTTTAACTTTTTTACTAGTGGCACTAACACAGTCACATCTCCAACATTTAGATTGTAGATTCGGATACATACAGGGTAACTTTTTTGGATCTACATGCCATCTGTACAGCATCTTGTAAAAATTCTATCTCAAGTTCTGAGTTTGTGTAAATTTTACATTTCTTACCCAGATCTCTTCCCATGTTTCCATCATTATTGGTTCTTCAAAATTTTGTGCCCATTTTATCATACAATCTTTAACTAATTCTGTTTCAGAGTCTATTTCGATCAATACATTATACAAACTTTTTATATGCATTTGACCCTGGTCCCTAATTTGTTTTACCAAGTTATCCTCATTTTGGATAATTCCAGTTTTCTGGTCTTTTTTCCATCTAGCCTGTAACTGTCCGTACTGAAACCAGGTTTGAGTTATCCTTTCCTCTCTTAGTACATTCAAAGATTTCACTGTGGTACACCTCTATCTATACTAAGTTCTGCATATGTAATTGCATCTTGTTTTTGTTCTATACTTATGTTCTCTATAGCGTGTCTGGGCACCCCCCACATAGGTATCTTATCATTTAACCTATATTGATATTTTTTCCAGACACGCAGTAAAGCATTCCTTAAAATATGACTTTTAAAAATCTTATCCACCTTCTTGTCATATATTAGATAAGCATGCCAACCATATACCAGATCATAGCCCTCAATATTCAATATTTTATCCTCTGTTAGGTTAATCCAATTGCTAATTGTTGTTAAAACTACTGCTTCATAGTATAATTTTAAGTTCGGCATTTTTAAGCCTCCTCTTTCGCGTATATCTTGCATTATTTTAAGTTTTATTCTCGGTTTCTTCCCTGCCCAAACAAAGTTGTTAATATCTTTCTGCCATTCTTCCAAATTTGCGTCTTTTTAAAGTATTGGTATCATTTGAAAGAAGATTAGAAACTTAGGCAAAACATTCATTTTAACTGCTGCTATCCTTCCCAACAAAGACAATTGTAGTTTTTTCCATTTATTCATTTCTATCTGTATTTTATGCCATAGTGGTTCATAATTATACTTATATAATTTCCCATTTGAAGTTGTAATATGAATTCCTAAATATTTAACCTTTTTTACTATCTCACATCCTGTTACTCTTTCTAATTCTTCTTTTTGGTTTACAGTCATATTTTTAACTATCATCTTTGTCTTCCCTAGATTTACTTTAAACCCAGATACTTGACCATATTGATTAATTATATTCATTAAACCTGTAACTGATTCCCCCGGCTGGGTTAAAGTTACAACCAAGTCATCCGCAAATGCTCTTACTCTGTATTCATAATGCCTAATCTTAATTCCTTGTAGTTCATCAGACCCACGTATTCTATTCAACAACAATTCCAAGGTTAAAATAAACAATAATGGTGACAAGGGACACCCCTGTCTTGTTCCTTTTTCAATTTCAAAATATTCTGTCAAACCTCCATTAACTATAATTTGTGCTGTCTGTTTCTGATATATTGCCTTAATAGATTGCATGAAATGCTCTCCGAACTGCATCTTTTGTAATATTTTTATTAAAAATTGCCAATTGACTTGATCGAATGCTTTCTCCGCATCTAAAAATAAAAGCACTGCCGGGACTTGGTTGTTCTTTCCCAAATATTCCATTATATTGATAATTTGTCTTACATTACTTTTCATTTGTCTCCCCTGTATAAAACCAGACTGATCATTATGAATCGTTTGTTGCACAATTGGCATTAACCTGTTTACCAGTATTTTAGCAAAAAATTTATAATCTGTATTAAGTAATGAAATAGGCCTGTAATTTTTTGGCTGGGTAGAATCCTGATCTTCTTTTGGGATCAAGGAAATAAAGGCTGTTTTCCAGGATGGTGGAACCCTTCCTTCCATTTGGATTTTATTAAATAATACCCTAAGAGGTTCCACCATTTCTAGTTGTAACTTTTTATAATAAACTGCTGTCAAACCATCTGTGCCAGGAGCCTTGCCAATTTTAACTGCTTAATTGCCAGGAAAATTTCCTCTGTAGTTACAAGTTGATTCAATCTTCCCCTTTGTTCATCTGTGAGTATAGGAATTTTCTCTTTCTTCAAATATCTGTCTATGTCTGAACCTTGTATTTTATCACCAGCATACAATCAAGTGTAAAATTCTAAAAAAGTCTTTTTAATCATATCCTGTTAAAAAACTTCTTTACCTTTGTATTCTACTTTCTCTATAATACAATACTTTTGTTTTTTCCTTAACATGTATGCTAACCATCTACCTGGTTTATTGGCATTGCAAAAAGTGTTGTGTTTAGCATATAGAAGATTAGTGGCTATATGGTCCGACATCAACATATTAAACTGCCCTCGCAATAAGGTAATTACCTCTTTTATCTTCTTATCATCTGGTTTAGACATTAACTCCTGCTCTTTTTTTTATCTCTTCCTCTAATTCCCTTTGTTTCTCCCTTTGTCTGCGCCTATAAATATTATTCAAACTTATTAAAATACCTCTCATGTATGCTTTACTTGCGTCCCAAAGCATTTCCATAGATGTCCCCTTATGCATATTAAAAACAAAATATTCTTTCAATAGTTTTTTACATTCCGTAACATTTCTCTCATATCTAAATAGATTTTCATTTAATCTCCAAGACCTCCTAGGTCACTCTCCATATTCAAATTCCATCCAAACCGGGTTGTGATCTGTTAAAGTTCTTGGGCATATCTTTGTCTTCTTCACCCTGGAAAAAAAGTCATTTGTAAGTATAAAATCAATTCTAGAAAGGGATTGATGCCTATCAGAAAAAAATGTGAAATCCCGTTCTTTAACATTCCGTTCTCTCCAGATGTCTCTCAATTCAAAATCGTCCATCATATTAAAAAAGGATTTAGGTAATCTTTTTCGTGTTTGAGTATTTTGCAAAAGCCTCTTCTTGTCTTGAACGGGATCCAGTACTCCATTCCAGTCACCCAATAAAACACAGGATGTATAACCCCATTGTGTTAATTTAGTGTGAAGCAACTTATAAAATTTTTCTTGTTGTTGATTGGGAGCATATACTCCTGTTAAGAGTATTTTCTTTCCTTCCATTAATAGTTCAATTGCAATATATCTTCCTTGAGGATCTGCTTCAATTAATTCAGCCTTTAAGTCTTTTCTTAAATATATGACTATACCGTTTTTCTTCTCCGAAGCAGATGCTATGAAGTGTGGTCCCAGTCTTGCGTTCATCAAGTATTTCTGATCCTGTGTTCTAATGTGTGTTTCTTGTAGACAAATTACATCATTTTAAAATTGTTTCAAATAGTGAAATATTTTTTCCTTTTTTGTGGTGAGTTTAAGCCATTAACGTTCCAAGTTAGAAATTTAATTGTTATCTTCAGCACGCTGAAGCTTTGTAAGAGCTGCCTGGAAATCTTGCTGGGATTTCACCTTCAGTCTTGTTCCTCCCACAGCTTCTGTGTTCATATTTATATTTTCTTGGACTACCATCTGAGCTTGTTGAGACTTTAATGCTTGTTCTTTACGTTTAGTGGCCGCATGGGTTTGTCTTTGTTCCATAATTTCTTCTGTTTCCTGCAGTAAACTCACAACCGCAGTTTGTGCCTGACTATCTTGCTGTTTGGAGTCCTCTGTCTCTTTTCTTTCTTTGGGACCTGGAGATAGAGGGCATCCTGCCTTTAATACTATGCTATAAAAATCTTTTGCCTTCCAGACAGAATTGAGACGATGTCTTTCTCCCAGGTAATTCACCACCAATCTGGCTGGGGTCTCCCATCTGTATTGAATCTGGCTATTTCTAAGTTCATCCACTAGAAATGCATAGTCCTTTCTAGATCTCAACATTTTGGGGGGGATTTCCTTCAATACTATCACATCTTGACCTGCCACTTGTAGTTTATTTTTATAGGTTGCTTGCAATATTTCATTCCTAATTTTCCTGGTGACAAAATAGATTACAATATCTCTTGGCAGTTGTCTTTGTCTGGCAATCCATGAATTAACCCGGCAAATGTTGTCGATTTGCCAGGCACATTCGGCCTTTGGTTCCCCAGTTAATTGAGCGAAAGCATTTGCAAAAATCTCTCTTAAATTTTCTTGGTTATGTTCTTTCAAACCCCTTATCCTCAGGGCAAATTCCATTGTTCTATATTGCATCATTGTAAGCTCCGTCTCCAACTTATCAATTTTACTTTGTGCCTCCATAAATTTATTGTCCAACTTTATATTAGACTCATTAATTTATTCCACCTTCTCATCGAGAGATGTTACATAACCAAATAATCCTTTAAATGCATTGACTATATCCTCCCTTATCTCTTGGTTACGCGTTTGGATTAAATCCTTAATTCCAGATATTTCATCAGAGACATCTTTAAAGGCATTTGAAATTTTCCCCTCCAAGACAACTGCCTGTTCTTTTAATGCATTTTGTAAGTTATTTCGTAGAGCCTCCAATGTCAAGGTTTGTGTTTGTATTTCCACCGGAGGTAGTAAAGATTGCAGCTTTTGCGAGTGCGCTGGAGAACTGCCAGCGCTTTTAGAGACACTTAATTTTGTTTGTTTTGAAGCCATTTCAAAGAATTCAAATCAAGCTTTTTAACAACCAATTTATTCAGTCCAGAAAATCCACCTATTCTCTCAAGTCTTCCAACAACACTAACAAGCACTTAACAAGTGCTATTCTGCTTTCCGCTTCACTTTCGCTTTCACCACACCCTTTATTATTCCGGCGCCATTTTTTTAAAGTTCCCTTTAGGTTTACAGAAGGAGATATAATCTACGGAGTTAAGGCTTGTACTTGCGTTATGTTGATCTTCTGATTTGCTCTGCCTGCATCTTGTTCAAATGTAGATTAAATGTTAGAACAGCAGGAGTGCTCGCTGCCTTTTGTTTCTGCAAAGGCAGAACGTCCCGAGATGAGGAGATTGTCGGGCTTCCTGGGGAGTTCACACCCTTCATGCCACAGAATTACTTCTGGGGCCGCTGGGGAACTCTACCCTATGCCAGACTGCTCACCTCACCCTCTTTTCCTGAGGGGGGGGGGGTTTCAAACTGCTAGACAGCTTATTTATGCTGTCCTAGCAGCTTGTTACTCAGACACGGGGCTGGCGTTCCCGAAGGAGCGTTCTCCAAGGCCAGCAGCACCACCAGAAGTCCTGTGTTTCTTTTTTTTTAATAGTAATTTTATTTGAAAAAAATGACAGTCAAGTGTCTTTAAAGGTGCCGGCTGTGGTTTGAATAAAATGGCCACTTCCTTATATTCTAGGGTCCTATGCCTGCTGAAGACTGCTGCCTTCTTTCTCCTCAAAAGAAGCAATTGTATGAAGCACTTGTGGGTTATCTCAAATCTTTCTTGAGAGGAATTACAAAGAGCCAATTACTTGCTGACTCTTCATTCTGCTACAGTCATCAATTCTGCTTGCATCAAGTCCATCTTCAGATTGATATTTCTTCTTCACAAGTCAATATTCCCAAAATTCCTAACCAGCATGGCTATTGGCAAAAGGCTAGGTTACAAAATATAGCAGCAGAAATTACAAGCATTGCTCTCAAATCACAATCTGTGCCATTAAATCCTGCATAATTTATGTAATGTTGATAGAGGCAAGATTTATTCTCTAATTGGCATTTTATCCATTTTCAAGTAGTCAATACAGCACATAAGGCTGATTAACCTAAGGAATCCATAGGGTAGGGAAAACAGAAATTTTTGCTTGATTTGTGATAATTCATCTCTATAAATACAGTATGTATTCAGTAAGGTTTAACTGACTGCAGACAAAAGAAGTTACAGATTCAATACTCTAAGTACATCTCATAGACTTGGTCTCTTCTGCTGTATTTTCCTATAGAATAATTAATACTAATATTGTCAATTCTAGCTTTCTGTAACATTATCAAAGAAAAGCATGTCCATACAAAAATATTCCAATAATGATTCCATACATTTGCGACAACATTTCAGGTTTCCCTTTAATGACAAATATTTTTCTAAGTGTAGTCTTGAAAGAAAATAGTCAGGCAGACAGATAGATTTATTAATGATATATATTCTGTTTACAATATTTTTACATAGTCCAAACATATTTGGGGAAAATCAGCATAAAAAGTGACTATGTACATTATAAAAGTATTTTGCACAATAAATCAACAGGCATTATTATTCACAGGCTGAGAACAATAGGAATCTGAAGCTAAGGATCAGTGATTTGCCTAAATTAATTCCTATGTATTGTAGAATTACTTTTATTTCAAGTTTTTATTGCTCTGTTAATTTCTGAGTGCTCCCTTCTTTCTTCTACATATTTTAACTTTAATTGATTTTCACAACGCCTGTTTTATTGTTTTATATATTTACAGAGACACTGCCTTCTGCTACTAATTCTTGTCCTTTATCAAAATACTGCTATTAATTTTTATGGCATCAAAACACAAAGCATCTGCAGCACATGCTAGGATTATTAAATATTCCCCCAAAACACAGGCAGGGATTCCTGGACTTTATTACACCTGATTCTTTGACTAGGATCTATCAGGAAATTATTTTCTTGAGTCATCAATAAGATTTCCGCTTCCCAAAACTGTATGTGGCATAGCTTTGCTTAAGGCAAGATTTGGCAGACATATATAAAATCCATGGGATCGCAATGGGTTGGACACGACTTTGCGACTAACAACAAAATATAAAATTTGAAATGGGGCTTTGCTGCTTAGCTCTATAGTTCTTAATTTGTCGTGGCGACAAGACAGCCTTTGGCTGAAAGAGGAAAAAAATGTAATATTCAGTGTGATGAACAATGTGACTCAGCAGTGGCTTGTCTGGTAGCCCAGGCAGTCTGCCTAGGCATAGACTGATAAAAGTCTGTTCAGTTTAACTGCTTGCTTGCTAAATCATACCTTCTGACATAATGTAATGGATTGCTCCGCTAAAAATTAAGTTGGATCTCCATATATAACTAGAATAGGAGTGTGATGGCTTATGTGATTAGGATGCTGGATTTGAAGTTAGCATGCCTATGTACAAGGTCCAAGTGCTGCTGCGTGGTGGCACGAGCTCCTGTCATTCACTCCAGTTCCTTGATAGGGACATAAAAGGAGTCCCCATAGTGATGTCACTGGCTAATCCTTTCAACCCATAAGTGCCTTAAACCATGCTTCTGACACAGTGGTGAAATTCTTTTTTTTTTACTACCGGTTCTGTGGGTGTGGCTTGGTGGGCGTGGCAGGGGAAGGATACTGCAAAATCCCCATTCCCTCCCCAGTCCTGGAGAAAGGATATTGCAGAATCCCCATTCCCACCTGACTTCTGGGAAAAGGATATTGCAAAATCCCCATTCCCACCCCACTCTGGGGTCAGCTAGAGGTGGTCTTTGCCGGTTCTCCGAACTACTCAAAATTTCCGCTACCAGTTCTTTAGAATCTGTCAGAACCTGCTGAATTTCACCCCTGCTCTGACATGAACAAGATGGGGACTAGAATATACTTAGAACAAGAAGAGAATAAGACTCAAAACAAAGGAACTGCAGCTATGAACCATGTTTTTAAGCTTTTTCTGGAGATCATTTACCTTATCTGAAAGAGGCAGACAATCCTCACAATTTTCAATAGTCCAAAAGCAAGCTGACTGGTCTTTTCAGTAAGAAAGAACATTGTCTTGTATTTAAAATTGATTTCCTTGAAAGGTGAAAAATTATACTATCAATAATTCTTTTTTGCTTTCTCTTTTTCTCCTCTGAGCTAAGATAAAAATGAGCAAACATTATTGATATAATCTAATTTCATCTTCTTTCTCTTTGCTTAATGGTTTATAGCAGCAAATATATACTAGTGGCAATGAGCCCCCCAAATTATACTATTCTATGTGTCCTTTTCAACATTTGACTTGATTTATCAATAACTACCAGTGCAGTAGACTGTAAGATAGATAGCATCACCGCCAGATGGATGTGTAACTGCGTGAAAATCTGGACACTGGGCCATATCAAGCAAAATACAATTCAGTGCTAAAAAAAATAAGATTTTACAGTTAAGCAAGAAAAACTAAATGCACAGGTATAGAATAGGTTGCATCTGGTTCAACAGTAGTAACTGTGAGAGAGATTTAGGAGTCCTAATGGACAATCATTTAAATATGAGCCCAGCAGTATAATGTAGCTGTCAAAAAAGCCAATACAGTTCTAGGCTGCATTAACAGAGGAATAACAACAAGATCACATGAAGTATTAGTACTGCTATATACTACCACACTTGGAATACCACGTCCAGTTCTGATTACCACAATAAAAAAAGACATTGAGAATGCAGAATAACAAAGATGATTAGGGGTTTGGAGCAGTGGTGGGTTTCAATTTTTTTTACTACAGGTTATGTGGGTGTGGCTTATTTTTGGGGCATGGCTTGGCAGTCATGTGAATGGGGTGGGAGTGGCCAATTTAGCCATCCATTTTGCCAATTTAGCAGTCCATTAAACAATACCCAGAAGTCCCCTTTTCTATTCTTTTTAATACTGCATGAAGTTTTTGCTCTAGTTTTTTTTTTTTACTGGGGGGAAGAGGTTAGCAATGCCTGGGGATTTCTGGGAATTTTTCCTCTGTGTTAGAGACACCAAAATAACCAAGATGATATAAGGTCTCCTGCTGGAGTAGGAGGTTGGACTAGATGATCTCTGAGGTCCCTTCCAGCCCTGGATTGCTGTGCTGTTTCAAAGCATCCTCTGAAGCTGCATCTAGTGCTAGGTTTGTGATCCTTCCTTCCTCTCCTTTTTCTCTCTTCCTCCCTCCCTCCCTCTTTCTTTTTCTTTCTTTTTTCTTTTTATTTTTTTTCTCTCTTTCTCCCTCCCTCCTTCCCTCCTTCCTTCCTTTCTTTCTCCCCTCCGTTCCCTCTTTCTCCTTTCCCTCCCTCTCTTTCTTTCTCCCTTCCCGCTTTCTCCCTTCCCTCATTCTCCCCTCCCTCCAGCCCTCTTTCTTTCCCTCCCCTCCCTCCCTCCCTTCCTCTTTCTTTCTTTCTTTCTTTCTTTCTTTCTTTCTTTCTTTCTTTCTCTTTCTTTCTTTCTTTCTTTCTTTTTCCCTTCACTTTCTCTTTTCCCTTCCTCTTTCTTTCCTTCTCCCTTCCCTCCTTTTCCTTCTTTCTCCCTTCCCTCCCTCCCTTCCTCCTCATTCCTTCCTTCTTTCCTTCCTTTCTCCTTGTGAAGAACCCCAGATCTTTGGTTTGGAGGAAGAAAAGCCAGACATATTGAAACTGAGAACATGTCCATTGATCATCTGGCATTCTTAGAGCTCCACTATTGATTAGTTTAGCCTGAGCAAGGATACCTACCAGAACTTTCAATAAGGTCTCAATTCAAGTTCCATGCCAGAGGTCTTCAAAGCTGGCAACTTTAAGACTTGTGGACTTCAACTCCCATAATTTTCCAGCCAGCAGAGCTGAATTCTGGGAGTTGAAGTCCACAAGTTTTAAAGTTGCCAAGTTTGAAGACCTCTGCTCCATGTACTTGTGTTCTGCAAACAGTGAGGATTTCTGTCTTTCTTTCTCCCTTGAAGGCCCCAGTGGGCTGCAGGGAGGCATGCTAGGACCCTCCATGCCCTACTTTGGGCCTAGCAGGCCACCTTGAAGCCCTCTGGGAGCCAAAATGGGTGTGGGAGGATGCCACCCCACATGACCTATTTTGGGCCCCAGCAGGCCTCCCTGAAGCCCCCTGAGAGCCAAAATGGGGATCGTGTGGACTCCTGGAAGGGGCAGGGGAAGGTAAGGTTGCGAGCCCAGTGGGGATGGGGGGGGCGCAGCAAGCAACGGGGAGGGGGGGCTAGTGAGACTTACCTGTAGGTAGGAGAAGGCAGCTCAGTTGGGGTGCAGGGCAGGCACCACGTGGCAGCTCAGGCAGGCAAGGCAGCTTAGGCAGGCAAGCCATCCGGGAAGTGAGGAGTGACTGGGTGGGGCGGGCGGCCGAGGTGAGTGCCCGGGGAACCAGTTCGGGGGTGTGGCATGCCTGGTCACTGCCAGTTCCAGCGACCCAGGCCGTCAAACCACTACTGGTTCGGCCGAAGTGGTCCGAAGCGGTAGGAACCCACCACTGGTTTGGAGCCTAAAACGTATGATGAATGGTTGCAGGAATTGGATATGTCTAGTCTAAAGAAGAGCAGGATTAGAACTGAGGTGATAGCAGTTTTCCAGTATCTGAGAAGCTGTCACTATATCTATATACACATCTATATCTACACACACACACACACACACACACAGACTTTGTAAACGCTCATTTACATTTTCTCATACTGTACAGTTACTACATACCACTTTTTCATCAAACTCTGGTGATATCAGGAATGTTTGCAATGAATGTAAAAAGAGAGCCAGTTTGGTTTAGTGTAAGGCACCAGCTTAGAAACTGGGAGATTGTGAGTTCTAGTCCCCACCTTAACCATGAAAGTAGGTGTTCTTGAGCCAATCACTCTCTCTCAACCAATTCACCTCATAGGACTGTAAGGAAAATAGGAGGAAGGTGTACTGGGTATGTTCCCTGCCTTGAATTATTTGAATTGTTTGTAAAAAAAAAAAAAAGTAAAGGTAGAATACAAATAAATAAATAAAGTAGGAAGTGGCTTCAATTTCACGGTTGCAGTCATCCTCTTGATTTTTTTTTTTAACCTCTCTCCCTCTGTGGATACTCTGGTTGGCGTTCCAATTTCAAAAACTACATTGTCTGAGGCTTCTGGAAATGGTGATCCCAGTAAATCCTTTTGTGTGTTTTGATATTTTAGAAGCGGAATAATATCTTTCTATGATTATCCACTGTTTTACTCTCCAATGCATATCATGAAAATGTGATCCTTTTTAATAAGTGCTAGTAATTTTTCAGGTTATACTTATTTGAAAAAGAATTGGGCTGAGATATTAATACCTCACATATCCAGATTTTCCAAGATATTCCCACACTGAATATAGAAATGACTATATATCGGATGTTCAAAGATTACCCATTTTTTAAAATGTATAGCTAGGGTTATAATTCCACTGATCTTGAGGGAGGAAAAAGGGATAATTCAGCCATTTTTAAAAAATTTACTTTTACTTTGTGGAGCTGCACATATTCTCTAAATTCTGGGTTTCAAATATTTAAATTGCCTAAATAAAAAATCATGTTACAAATCTAACATAATACTTCCTCTTCTTTTTCTTATAAAATATTTGTCTATCATCCAATACAGCTCCGTCTACAGTCTCAGTTCAGAAAGAAATGAATGAAAATGTTAACTGAAGATTCTATTTCCCATAGGTTGGTATGGACCTGTTACTTTAATAGTGCAATTGTAGGCTTCCTGGCACCTGTGTTTCTTGTAAAATGGAGAAACGTATGCTAGCATACAGTTTTGTCCAGTTGCCTTGGCAATATTAAATTTGTTTTAATAATTTGAAAGCTGATCCAATGTAATTCTCATAACAAAATAAATGTGAGCTTAGATTTCTTATCACCAATATTTGCTACGTAAGTAATCAACAAATCATTATATATATATATTGCTTCAGGCAAAATATTCTATGCAAGCTTTCTATGCCTCTCCAATTACTTGTGCCTTGTGGAACATATATAATGAAATTCAAAACTCATAGTGGAAAATAGGAGGATCCATACAGGAAAGTTTCTCTATTTTTGCTGAAACAAAATTTTATTTGTTTAAATATTTTTTTTTTTGTGAAAGGAAGTCATTTCTCTTCTGTTTGGACATTCATAAAACCTGTGGCAAGAATAGTTGGTAAGTGTACTATGTAGAATAAATATTGTTTTGAGGAAATTAAATTATCATCATAAAGACCAGCTAGAATAAAAACTCTATGGATGAGTCACAAATGTTATTAACAAAAGGAATTTTCATTTTCCAGCACTGATACAATACCTCCTGTTTTAACTAAGGTTAAAGGTTTAATTAAGGTTTTCCATATGTTTGCTCATTTCCTTGGCATGTTTCTTTGGACAATTTGATTATTAACAATCAATCTTCAATTCCTTAGCTAATCAAAATTTGCAGAATCATACCATGCCTAAATCAAAATTCTGTTTTATTGAAACCAAAGCAGTTTTCAAGGCATTGTTTCTATACACCAAATCAGTTATTATGAAATGTCTTCAAGAGAAGACAATTTCCCTCTTTCTTTTCTGAGAGATGGTTGTAAGCAGAAGCTGATTGCATATTCTACTTTAGTCTTATGTAATCAAAAAGGAATAATTAAAGGCAGGAATCATTAAAGGCATTTAAAAAACCCTATTCAGGTAATTTATATTTACTTTATAAAGTACAAGTAGTCCTCAACATTCAACCATTTTTTAGTGATCATTTGAAGTTACAATGACACCGAAAATAGTGTCTTATTATCACTTTTCACAATTGCAACCATTGCAGCATTCCCATGGTGAAGGAAAAGGCAAAATCCCCTAAATTTATACTCTCTTTAGAAAATTGATATTACAGACATTTGCTGGTGCATAAGAAGTATTGGAATTAGCTTAGCTAGTAAAATCCTCATAACATGCTTGCTGAGAGTGGACAAGACAATTGCATACACAAGAAACCTAAGGGTCACAAAAACAGAGAACAGCTTGTCATGCACATACATACATACATACATACATACATACATACATACAGGTTTTACAGATATGTCAAAGGGAATGGTTTGGGAAAAGAGGAACTTGAGGGGGGGATAATGTATTAATAATGGCATGCTGTGCTACTTGTTATTGGAAATTAGTTGCAAATGTGCTAATGATTGCTAGACATTGCAAATGCAAGTTAGGCAATATTAACATAGGGGTAGGTCATAGGTCATAAGAGGCATAGGCTTAAGGTGGACCTATGGAGAAGTATCTGTAAAAAGTGTACTATTGCAGGAGTGACCTTGGACAGGCCTATTTGGAATGATCGCCCTGTGTCCTTACTTCTGCACAGAATAAAGCTTTTGTAAATCTCCACCTCGTTGTGTGGTTTATTGGCCATTGCACACCAAGCAGAACCAGCTTTCTGGTACAACAATGTTCAGATGTTTAGCAATTGACTCATATTTATGACAGTTGTAGTATCATATGATCACCTTTTGCAACTTTCTGACAAGCAAAGTAAATAGTGAAGCCAGATTCACTTAACAACCACATTACTAACATAACAACTGCAGTGATTCACTTAACAATTGTGTCAAAAAAGGTTGTAAAATGGGGAAAATCTCACTTAACAACTTTCCTGCTTAGCAAAAAAAAGTTGGGGCTCAATTGTGATTGCAAGCCAAGGATAAATGACTATTTTGACATGAAAAGAATATTTGTAACTCTGAGTTAAAATGAGGAGTCCTTAGTACTTTTTGAGTTTGGTTGTTTTCTTGCAGTCACTTCATTAGCAAATGCCCTGATGATGTTACCTAGTTTGACAATTAATGTTCTGTTTTATAAGAAGCAAGGAATAATTAACTAACATGGTTTCTATGTTTGGAGACACACTTCAAGCTATGGAGACACATTATCTTTTAACTATCTGGAACAAACACTGAAGAAATAAACTTAACATCCTGACCTTTTTTTGATATGTTTTCATGGAAAATAATAATAATAATAATAATAATAATAATAATAACAACAACAACAACAACAACAACAACAACAACAATAACAACAACAACAACAACTTTCAAATTACTCACAGGCATTATTGCAGATAATATTATGGATTATTTGGAAACAAACAACATCTTGCCAGTAGAGCAAAAAGGCAATAAAAGAAGGAGCAGGGGCACAAAAGATCAGCTCCTGATTGATAAAATGATATTAGAAAATTGTAAGAAAAGAAAAACAAACTTGAATATGGTCTGGATTGATTATAAAAAGGCATTCGACTCATTGCCACATAGTTGGATCATAAAATGCTTAGAAACAACTGGCATTAGCAAAAATATTACATCCTTCACTGAAAAGGTGATGAAACAATGGAGAACTGAGTTGGCAGTAGGGAATGAGAACTATGGAATGGTCAATATCAAGCAAGGAATGTTTTCTTCTCTTCATCATCGCGATGATCCCACTATCAGTAATCTTTAAAAAAATGAAATTAGGCTACCAAACAGCCAAAGAAGCTGAAAAAATTTCCCATTTATTATATATGGATGATTTGAAACTCTATGGTAAGTCAGAAATAGAAATCCAATCACTGACAAACACAGTCCGAGTATTCAGCACTGATATTTCAATGCAGTTTGGCATGGAAAAATGCGCCACTGTATCCATAAAAAGGGGCAAAATCACTGCGTGTGAGGGAATTAAAATGCCCAATGGCCAACTAATTAAATGCAACGAAAATGAAGCCTACAAATACTTAGGCATTCTGCAGTTGAATAACATCAAACATGGAGAAGTAAAAACTATTGTCAGGATAGAGTACACTAACAGAGTTAGGAAAATTTTGAAATCTAAATTAAATGGTGGAAATACAATCAAGGCCATAAATACCTGGGCAATACCAGTTGTAAGATACACAGCTGGTATAGTTAACTGGACACAAGCTGATTTGGACATTTTGGACCGAAAAACCAGGAAACTATTGACAATGCATTACAGTTTACATCCACGCGGTGACACTGATAGACTATACCTGCCTCGAAAATCAGGTGGCAGAGGATTATTACAAGTGAAGCAAATAGTTGAAAAAGAAAAACATGCACTGGCTGATTATTTAAAAGAAAGTCAAGAACATCTATTAATCGAAGTAAAGAACAAAAATCTACTGAAGGCCCAACAGACGAAATAAGAATACAGAAAAGATGTGATAAAATCAAGAATGGAGAGTTCGCAGAACAAAGCATTGCATGGTCAATTCCTGGAAAAAATAAAAGATAAAGTGGACAGTGAAAAAACTTGGTTATGGTTAACAACAGGTACATTGAAGAAAGAAACAGAGTCACTAATCCTGGCTGCGCAAGAACAAGCTATCCGAACAAATGCCATTAAGGCCAAAATCAAAAAATCCTCTGATGATGTCAAATGCAGACTCTGCAAAGAAGTTGATGAAACTGTTGTCCACATACTCAGCTGCTGTAAAAAAATCGTGCAAACTGACTATAAATTGCGGCACAATTCAGTAACACAAATGATCCACTGGAATTTGTGCAAAAATTATAATATTAAAACAACAACAAACTGGTGGGAACATAAGCCTGAAAAAGTCACCGAAAATCAGATGATCAAGATCTTATGGGATTTTTGTATACAAACAGACAAAATACTGGCGCATAACACACCAGACATCACACTGGTTGAGAAAAATAAGGTTACAATCATAGACATCGTAATACCAGGTGATAGCAGGGTCAACGAGAAGGAGCATGAAAAAATCTCGAAATACCAGGACTTAAAAATTGAAATTCAACTATTATGGCACAAACCAGCAGTGGTAATTCCAGTGGTAATCGGCACACTGGGTGCTATTCCAAAAGCACTGGAATTACATTTAAAACAGTTAAAAATTGACAAAATCACCATCAGTCAAATGCAAAAAGCTGCACTGCTTGGATCTGCACGTATATTACGAAAATACGTTACGAAGTCCTAGGCCCATGGGTGGGGCCCAACTAGTAATCAATGCCAAATCCGTCGAAACAACTGGCCGCTGTGATACAATTGCATAATAATAATAATGTATGTATACTGAGAACTTTTGCACCAGAGATAAATTCCTTGTATGTCCAATCACACTTGGCCAGTAAAAAAAAACTCAACTCTTTTCTTCTCTCTTCTCTTCTCTCTTCAATTCCATTCCATTTTTGTATTCCATTCCCTTCTAATATATGGGGCAAATTCACTTACTAATGCACAATACATGAAGAATATGAGTTTAAGTTTTTCCAAGTGGAATAAAAAGAGCATTATAATAGAAATGGCTAATCTTTGGCTCTTGGATCTTGGCACAATGAAGAGGTCATATTAAAAAAAGTCCCTTGCACAAGTATTTCAATGCACAGATCTGTAGCACACACACACATTTTCTTACATTTATGGGAATGATATTTACAGCCCTCAACTTTGGTAACGGTCAAATAGACTGAAGCGATAAGACGAAGTCTACTTGTAAAATACAGTTTTGCTACAACAGAGTTACTGCATGGAACTGCAAGGCATGCATATAATTTTTCTGAAATAATCTGATATTCATCCATGTAATCATCCTCCCAAATCAAACGCATCCCCTGGTTTTTAGTTTGGGAAGGAGTATCTTCAGGGAGGAAAGAAAACATTTTGTTTCTGCTCTTTAAAGATTGGATTTTGAGCCCATCTCAGATATTACAAGTGTCATCACCAGAACAGCAGATCACTTATTGTGCAGAAGACTTATTTGTTCCAGCTCTTGCAATTCTGAGTTTCAATTCTGTTCTTACAGTCCAAGGGAGTTACTCCAGCAAGATAACACAATTATTTCTTTTGTTCTTCATAATGTTTTCACTTTTTTCATTAAAAAAAATATCCCCTTGATCTTTTTGTCTGCACATTAGCTACCAGATAGCTTTCAGCAACAACTATTATTCTTGTTTCTTTTTCAGTCCTGAGGTAAAAAGAAGACAGCAATGGATTTATCCTCATTTATTTCTGTGATATAAATACTTGAAATGTTTTCCATTTTGTCCTGTCAGAACACAAAATTTCCAGATTTAGCCATTCAAGTGCAGGATTTTTTCGCAAGAACTTAAGACCAAAAATGTTTCTACTGGTAGCTGAAAATTTGCTATTTGAGGTCCTGAAATTCCTCATCCTACTTGTTCTACAGATATAGGAGGGTGAGAAAGCCCAGAAAGCTTGTTTCTTAAACAAGCTACTAGTCAAAAAGAACCCACCATTTAGTTTTCCATCATCGGCCATACAGTCATGTCTGATCCTCATTCTATGGATCAGTACTTTTCAGCCAATTAATATTACCTGATATGTTATTTGCAGGACTGCCTCATTAACCAACCAATTTTTGTGGTTCTTACCTGGAAACATGTAAGATGAACAATTCTTCTTTTTCAATGGCAGGACTATATGGAACAAACTAAAATTGAACTGCTTTCTTGCTAAAAAATTAGGAAGGGTTTTAAAATATATCTTTTACTTAGGTGCTTTAATATTTTACTATTTTTCCTAATTTTTATAAGTAATCAGTGGGTATTTGTCAGATTATTTTTATTATTTACATCGACTTTTTAGATTCATGACCCTGCCTTATGCCTGAATGTGTTGGATTTGCAAATCTCAGAATTCCAAAGTAGTATAGTTTTTAGTTAGAAATTCAGCGATTTACAGCCCCAACTCTCTGCAACCTGGGATTCTTTATAGGTTGGAAAATATATATGTAACTCTCATTATATCTGTTGAATCTTATAAAAAAGCAGCCTAGTTTATATTATGCTGCCTAAAAATTCTCAGGGAGAGAAATTTCCTGACAAAAAAATTAATCAGTGGAACAATTTGCTTCCAGAACAGAGGTTGGTTGCTCCTGGTTTGGGAGAATTAGTAGTGGTAATTGGGCATGGGTCGCCAAACCGTTAGTAATGGCTGGCAGGCTATGCCTCCGAACCGGCTCACTCCAACGCTCAACCTGCCTCGTCTTCGTCACATGCATCCACACAACTGCCTCCTAGTGCCTACATATAGGTAAGCAGCATGGGCTGCTCAGTGCCTGCTAAGTGGGATCGGGCCTCCCCACTTCCTCAATGCACGGAGGCAGGAGGCGGCAGTTTCATTTGTTGCCTGCGAGATCTGGGGTGGGGGTGGCAAGCAGCCAAGCGAGCATGCCAGAATCTGCTGGCTGCCTCTAATCTGCAGTTTACTTATGAGCATGTTTACTCATGAACAGGGTGTCTGGCAGCCGGCAGATTGCTAGCTTGCTCACTCGGCTTCTTCCCCTCCCCCCCAGAGATCACAGGCAGCGAACAAAACCACGACTCTTCGGACCCTCCAGCTCTCCTGCGTTCAGCTTGGCACGACCCAGGTTGCTGCTTTCAGTGGCCTTTTTAAAAAAGTTTTGCAGCATATTTTATTTCCCATCTCCAATCCGAAACATACATTTACCAAGCCACACCCACAAAATAAGCCACACCCACAGAACCAGTAGTAAAAAAAATTGAAACCCACTCCTGCTCCAGAAGTTGTGGGTGTTCCAACACTTTTAAAAAGAAACTGGACAATCATTTTTGTGAAATAGTATATGGTTTCCCGCTTGAGCAGGGGGTTGGACTAGAAGACCTCCAAGGTCCCTTTTGATTTAATTATTCTGTTATTTTGTTATTCTGAGATCTTGCTTCCCTTTGATTCTGGAAGATTCAGATAAAAAACGGGAAGGACCTTTGCAAGTTCTTTCTGTAAATACTGTAGTTTAATTTTTAAGATTGTTTGTACTTTCTGCTTCATTATTTAAATGAACAAATAACAATAAAGTTTCCAAAAGCAGTTTTTCTCTAAGGGAACAATTCAACAGTTTAACAATTAAATATCCTTTTTTAAAACAGACACTTTTAAATAAATATGCATGTTTACTTGTTATAAAAACCTGCTACTTAACTAGTTAGGAAAATATCAGTGGTTTGATATTGAAACCTTCCCATTGAAGGAAGGTAAAAATAAGCCTCTTTGTAAAATGCTCATTCCTCTAGGACAAAATTTCTTACAATATTTATTTTTATGGGCTATTAAATAAATGTTTTGATAATATGGAGGCCATCCAATTACAAATACTTTAGCCTTATGTTTAGTGCTTAGTTTAATATTTAGTTTGTTTCTTCACAAGATAATGATGTCATTTATGTATATCTTCTGCAGATTTTGAAAGGCTTTTTGAAACAATAATTAATATTAAAAATTAATCCTAATGGTCTGAGTTACTTCATGCATTCAATCGTAAACCTGGTCAAAGACATTTCTTAGTACAAATCTGCTTCTAACAGGCTGGATATGAAAAGATCTCCAAGTTGATTTATTTATTATTATTAATTCTATAGCCTGTTCATCCATTTTCTTTGATGATACTTACACAAGATCACAATTCTACTCAGACAAAACATGTGTACTCACATTTCATAACAGCACTTCAGACTTTTTCTCTAGTTCAGTTTTCTAGATTTTAATAGGCTCTTTGCAACATGTTTTATCACTAGCATACTTCAGTGAACAAAGCATCAGCCATGATTCATTTTCATGAACAGTAATGACAACTCCCAGCTTTGCTCTCAGCTGAAGATCAGGAAACATGGGAAGGCAGGGACTGATATGATAAGCAGCTCTGGCTAGTAAACACAGGGAAATTGCACAGAAGAATTATTGCTCTAGGATGTCACACATAGCATTATGACCATAACCATTCTCTATATCTCTAAAGACAAAAACAATTCTAAAATAAAACAGGTTCCTTATAGTTCTAATTCTCAAGCTCAAGTCTTCTACATTTTACTCAAATTAAATAAAGTTATGAAGCATTTATGTTTTGAAGGAAAAGAAACTTTAGAGTGTTCCTTAAACCAAAGGCAACTTTCCCAAGAGATTCCAGGAAAAGGTACACCTATTTAATAATTTGTCATCAGGTGCTATGTCAGCTCATTCTATCTGAACCTTTGCATGAATTATAATTAATCTTAATTAATTATAATAATTACCCAAAAAACATAGGAGGAATAGGCAGAGTTGTGTTTAAGTTCAAGTCCATAGTGGTCATGAAACTTAGTTTAATGAATGTCACCTGGAGTTGCTGGACATACCTTGATAGATATCTAACAAATAAATATGAAATGTACTGGTAAATGTATCTATGAAAATATATTGCCATTCACTTAAGAAACTGGAAATTTAATCCTGGTTATTGATTCAAATCTCAAGTCATCAATATTTGATAGCTCCTAATATAAATTAGCATCTTATATGGTGTTTTAACTTTTGAGTGGGAATCACCCAGAGTTGTTAGAAGATGATGGGCTATATAAATGTTTTAAAAAATAAAATATCTTTCTTACACATAAATCTGTAGATGATTGTAAAAATTAGCCTAAGAGTTTCCTCTAAACCTAAGAACACATACAATGGCAATTATGAAACAGGTTCATTATATAAATATTGTAGTCAAATTAGGATTTATAATGTACATTTGAAAGAACTATTTTTAATGTACACATTTTTAAAATATTTGCATTAATTGCAAAATTATTCAGTTCCAGAAATAAATAATTCTTGATGTAAGACTGCCAGATGGTGCCAGGTTGTGATTTGTAAGGTCATTGCAGCTTATGTTAATAAATACGAAAAGGTTGCTATTGTTTTATTTTACAGATTTCATACTGCCCTAAAACATTAAAAGTCCAAAAGGTTATTAAACTATCTTCCTTAGCTTAGATTATTTTCTAATCCAGTACTGAATTAAATAAAAGAATAGGTTGGCAATATGTATTCTACATACAGAAAATAACTTTGCAAATGCTGTTTGGAATTTCTAGGCCTCCTGTAGGCTGTTACGATAATATATTCCCAAAAGAAAAAGATTGGTCCTATATTTTTACAATAGTTAAGATTCTTAAATAACACACTATGGGCTTATTTAAAAGTCACCAAGCTAATTCTATGTATTATTGGTAAATTATGTAATTATATCATTGTTTTTAACTTAAAAGTTTTAGAACATTATTTAAAATGATTGAAAATTACTCTGGAAAATCTTCATTTTAAAGATTTGCATGCCAACTTAAAAAAATCAAATGCAAGATGATATTTAGATGTTTTTTTAAAAAAATAAAAACAAACAATAAATACGCAGGTTGTAACACTGGAAACCAGAACATCTCTGCTTTTCATAAGAAGTTAGTTATAAATGTCACAATGAGGAACTGACCCAAAAGAGCTTCTTCATACTGAAGTTTTAAATGGTAAGTTAGCCAAACATGACTACAAAAGGACCAAATAATTGGAATTCAATTTCTTTTACTACCAGTTCTGTGGGTGTGGCTTGTTGGGCATGGCTTGTTGGGGGTGGCCAGGGAAGGATATTGTAAAATCTCCGTTCCCTCCCCACTCCAGGGGAAGGATACTGTAAAATCCCCATTTTCCCCCCGATCATCTGGGATCCTGGAAACAGAGAATAGATGGGGCGGGGCCAGCCAGAGGTGGTATTTACGGGTTCTCCGAACTACTCAAAATTTCCACTACTGGTTCTCCAGAACTGGTCAGAACTTGCTGAATACCACCTCTGTGCTTAGTCAATCAGACAGAGTCAAAAAAGGACTGAGAAACATAACAGTTAATGCAAAAATGCTTGCTTACTTAGTAAGGAACAAGCATGACCTATTAGCCTCACTTCATGATCTTCCTGCTTGAAGTGCTTTAGTGAGAAGTTTTCAGATACGATTGAATTCTAAGATGCTTCAATGTAAAAATGAAACATAGTAAATCATAAGTGTTTATGTTCATAAACTTAAGAGTAGAGCAAACCCTATTATGTCTTTAAGAAGTATTCTAGGAAATGATATAAGAAGTATTCTAGGAAATGATATTTTTTCTCTAAAGACTATCACACTACAGAACAGTCATTCTGTTATCTAGATGTACAATATAAAGAGCATTCTAACAATCTGACTTCACACAACACTATGGTATTTGCTTATTGTTACCTTTATAATCTTAATATATTATTAATTGTTGCAAGTTAGGAATTGTGGCTTAAACAATAAACCAGGGAGACCAAACTAAATTCCTACTGGACTAAGAAGCTCATCGGGTGAGATATTCCTCCCTCTTCCTCCCCTTGTTCGCCTCAGGAGTGGATTCCTGCCAGTTCTAACCTGTTCTATAGAACAGGTTCCACAAATCTACAGTGCCATTTAAAACTGATTACAGCTCCCTCCCCCTGCCCGTCTGCACATCATCAAGATGAAGAACGAGAGGAGGAATTCTGGGAGTTGAAGTCCATAAGTTTTAAAGCTCTCAAGTTTGAACACCCATGGGGTTTTTTTTCTAAAGGGTTAGGGGTGTAAGGGTCTTGTAACTTGACAGCTTTAAGACTTGCGTGCTTCAAATGCCAGAGTTTCTGAGCCAACATTTTGGTTGCTAAGCAAGAACGTTAAGTTAGTTTCACCACATTTTACAAGTTGGCCACGCCCACCCAGTCACATGACTGCCAAGCCACTCCCACCTGATCATATGGCTGGCAATCCACTCCCACAAAGCAGGCCACACCTACAGAAGAGGTTCTAAAAAATTTTGAAACCCACCACTGGTTCGCCTCTACCCCTCCTCCCTATCTATCACCTCCTCTTTTCCCCAATCCATCTCACAAGTTGATTATTATGGAGATGAAAGGAGCTTTATATACAGATCATACACCTTGTGTTAGGGTTCTAAATACCATGCAGAAATAAATCATTGTCCAAGGCAAAACATCCTTTAAGGTCCAATTTATTCCGCAGGCATGTTAGCACGGCTATGGAAATTTCAACTCTAAATTACATCCTCTAAGTTCAATCAGTTGAAAGTTCATGATCTCTCCCCACACCCACAAATCCATCACATGTTCCAATCATATTCTTCCACGCTGGCATGTACACCCATCTTCTTCCGGCCAGGTGTCGAGATGCGAAGACAAAAGATGACCTTGGCTTCTACAAAAGAATGTCAACAATCCATTCTACAATCCTACTCCTTTCTATTCCCCCCTCCCAACTACTACACTAATGAAACAGCATAGAGAATTATTAAAAAGTGTGGCAGGCCAAAGATCCTAAAAAGAATATAATTACAGGCCTGACAGGCGGCCTCTCCTCAAAAGAAAAACGTTTCCTGCAAAGAGAATAACATAAAAGTTAACATAACAAAATTAACCACCTCTTCTCCACCCAGGGGAACCCCTTGACTTCTCAGGAAACTTCCCATTGAATTGCTTTACTAACTTTTCCACTTTCAGGTTCCCACTGTTTACCCAATTAGCTTCAGACCAAGGGTAACCCTTCCAATGCACTAAGTACTGTAAGCAACCCCTATTCAGCCTGAAATCTACAATTTTTTCCACCTCAGATTGTGTTTCCCCTTCCATCACTAAAGGAGGAGACTGAGCTTGGGTGGATGCTCTTCTGTTAGACCCAATTACTGGTTTCAACAAGCTACAATGAAATTCTGGGTCAATTTCCCCTAGACTTCTGGGTAGACTTAGTTGAACTGTAACTGAGTTAACTATCTTCACTATTGGGAATGGACCTAGAAATTTTGGACCCAATTCCTTGCTAAGCATTTCTAATCTTATGTATTTGGTAGATACAAAAACATTGTCCCCCACACGGTAGGGGTTTAGGAGTGAGCGACGTTGATCATCTTGCTTCTGGTAGGCTTCTGCCGCAACTGCTAGAGTCTTCTTCGTATTCTCCCATCCTTTCTTTAGCATGTCCATCCATTCACTCAAAGACATGAAAGAAGGAGATTCTCTAGGCAACTCAGGCATGGCAACAACTTCCATGCCACTGGTAATCTGGAAACCCGCTAATCCTCTGCTGCTGTGGACCGCATCGTTGTACGCCACTTCGGCGAAGGGTAGCAAGTCCGACCAGTTGTCGTGCTGATAGTCCACAAAACACCTGATGTATTGTTCCACCACCGCCTTGGCTCCCTCTGCTGCGCCGTTCATGCTGGGATGAACCTCTGAGCTCAGTTCTTGTGTGGACCCAATAGATTTCAGGACCTCTCTCCAGAACTTGGCTGTGAACTGGACTCCGCGGTCTGAAATGATCCTCTTGGGTACTCCATGCAGGCGATAAATGTGTTTCACAAACATTTTCGCTAATTCGTTTGCGGATGGCAATCCTGAGCAAGCAATGAAGTGTGCCTGCTTAGAAAACAAATCAATAACAGTCCAAATTACTTTATGCCCACTGCTGTCTGGGAGTTCCACGATGAAGTCCATTGCGACCTCTTCCCATGGCCGTTTCGGGCTCTCTGCTGCAGGTGCTGTAGGTTCTGGGCTCTTGGATCCAATCATCCACGGCTGGCCTTGTTCCTCCTCCGAGGCCTCCCCCTTGGTAGGACTCTTCGTCACCTGAAGTTGGGGGTCCTCTTCCAGAGGTCGGTTGGGCATTTCCCCCTCTGAGGCCTCCCCCTTAGTTGGACTCTTTGTCACCTTCAGTTGGGGATCCTCCTCCGGAGATTGTTTGCCCTTTTCCTCCTCCGAGGCCTCCCCCTTGGTAGGACACTTCGTCACCTTAAGTTGGAGATCCTCTTCCAGAGGCTGTTGGCCCAGATGACTTTTCTGTGCGGGCATCTGGGGCCCTCTCTTAACCACCGTGGCAATTGGTACACACGTTTGTTCTTCGGCAATTCCCTCCTCCGAGGCCTCCCCCTTGGTAGGACTCTTTGTCACCTTAAGCTGGGGATCCTCTTCCAGAGGTCGTTTGCCCAGATGACTTTTCTGTGCTGGCATCTGGGGCCCTCTCTTTACCACCATGGCAACTGGTACACACATTTGTTCTTCGGCAATTCCCTCCTCCGAGGCCTCCCCCTTGATAGGACTCTTCATCACCATAAGTTGGGGATCCTCTTCCAGAGGTCGTTTAGGCTTTTCCCCCTCCGAGGCCTCCCCCTTAGTTGAACTCTTTGTCACCTTAAGTTGGGGATCCTCCTCCGGAGAATGTCTGCCCTTTTCCTCTTCCGAGGCCTCCCCCTTGGTAGGACACTTCCTCACCTTAAGTTGGGGATCCTCTTCCAGAGGTTGTTGGCCCAGATGACTCTTCTGTGGTGGCATCTGGGACCCTCTCTTTACCGCCGTGGTGGTTGGTGCGCACGTTTGTGGCATTGGGGCTGGAGCCAAGCACTCTGACGCTCTGTGGCCAAGTTGACAACAATGGTGGCATTTAATTGGGCCCCACGAGGAATGGAACCTAGTTACATCTCTAAACTCAGGAACCGTTTCATCACACTGCCTTGCTCTCCAACTTGCAGCTGCCCCCTTGGTAAACCCTTCTTCCATGGTGGAGATTGCTTCTCTGTAGGAAGGTGGAGTAAGAACCTTTTGGGGCATTGCAGATGCACCTTGTCCTGCTTCCCATCTTGCAGGCCTGGCTTTGGTAATCCCTTCTTCCATGTTGGTGATTGCTACTCTGTAGGAAGGTGGGGTAAGAACCACTTGGGGCCTTGCAGGCGCACATTTTCCCGCCATCCACAATGCAGGCCTCTGTTTGGTAATCCCTTCTTCCATGGAGATTTCTTCTCTGTAGGAAGGTCTGGTAAGAACCTTTTTGGGCCTTGCAGGGGAGACTGGAACCGGTGGGGAGGTCAATCCCTCGGTTGGCCACTGCCCAGCTTTCTGCCATGGTGCCATCTGCTGAGGGAGGGCAGGTGCCCACTGGCATCCCTCCCATCCATGACCTGGGGTTAAGACCCATCCCGGGGTTGCCTGCTTCACAGGTTGCAGCTCAACCAATGATGGCTGGCTAAGGGGTTTTACGTTCCAAGGACCCTCCTGCTGGCTTGGAGGAGTTGTGGGCCAAGTAGGTGCCCTTTGCTGGCTTGGATGAGTTATGGGCCAAGTAGGTGCCCTCTGCTGGCTTGGAGCATTTCCCCATGCTGATGGCAAAGGAGTTGGTAAGTAGCATCTCTTCCATCCAAGTCCTGGGAGGAAAGCCCAATTTACTGCCCAATTTGCTTCATTTACTGGTTGCAGCCCCATTTGTGGTGGCTTGCAAGTGACAGATGCTGGAAAAATCTCTTCTTCCTGCCTCCTTTGGAATTCCCATTTTGAAAGGGAATCTTTCTCCCAGCTAACTGCAGGGTGACAAGCCATTTCATTTATTGCCGTCTGGAAGGAGCCCAAACCTCTGTTCTAGGGTTTTTTTTCCCCAAGCCTTGTTTCCAAGCTGGGGGGAAGGAGGGGGAGCATGCACTCACAATTTGCTGAAGAAATATTTCTGCAACCTTCCTTCGTCTTGTCGTGTCTCCTCCTGCATTCCTCCTGATGCAATTAAACTGGAAGCAGCATTCCATTGCCTTTGAAGTTCCGCACTCAGCTTCTTATCACCAAAAGCTTCTCATTTATTCTTCGCTGATATTTACGCTGTCCCGGTCCGCGTTGGGAATGCCGAGACCCCATCACCAGATCTTCCATCACCAGCCCTTCCCCCTTGATAGGGGGAGGGAGCTAGTGAAATATTTTTAAAGTAGAGAGTTGAAATAATGTTAGGGTTCTAAATACCATGCAGAAATAAATCATTGTCCAAGGCAAAACATCCTTTAAGGTCCAATTTATTCCGCAGGCATGTTAGCACGGCTATGGAAATTTCAACTCTAAATTACATCCTCTAAGTTCAATCAGTTGAAAGTTCATGATCTCTCCCCACACCCACAAATCCATCACATGTTCCAATCATATTCTTCCACGCTGGCATGTACACCCATCTTCTTCCGGCCAGGTGTCGAGATGCGAAGACAAAAGATGACCTTGGCTTCTACAAAAGAATGTCAACAATCCATTCTACAATCCTACTCCTTTCTATTCCCCCCTCCCAACTACTACACTAATGAAACAGCATAGAGAATTATTAAAAAGTGTGGCAGGCCAAAGATCCTAAAAAGAATATAATTACAGGCCTGACACCTTGATCTTCCCCAGGAACAGCACCGTAAGAACAAAAAAATAACAAGGACAAAACAAATCTTAAAAAATAATACATGAGAAGAATGCTTATGGTTTCGCCCTATCTTAGGTCTCTGTTTAATCAAGAACCATTTGATCTTTTATAAACCTTTCACCTCCAGGGTTTCCTGTACCCACAAAACACTAACTATTTTGATTTGAAAGATAAGAACTAAGTCAACTTTAAAGGACAGGCAAATCCCACAATTAAGCAAGCAAAGTGCCTATTACTGAAAATGCTTTCCATCTGATCTTTACATACAGAAACTGTGATATCTGGGCCCTATGAGAAATATACTTTGCAGCAAGAAATAACGCTCTCTCTCTCTCTCTCTCTCCCCCTCCCTCCCTATCTATCTATCTATCTATCTATCTATCTATCTATCTATCTATCTATCTATCATCTATCATCTATCTATATCTATATCTATCTATATCTATATCTATCTATCTATATCTATATCTATATCTATCTATCTATCTATCTATCTATCTATCTATCTATCTATATATATATATATATATATATATATATACATACATGTGTGTGTGTGTTGTAATTGTACTGATATGTATGTATGTATGTATGTATGTATTTATGTATGTATGTATGTATGTTTATGATGTTGTTCATTTACAATAGCAGTCTTTAGAATGTAATAATCACTTATTTGCTACCCCTGATCACAATAGTGCCATAATATAATCCAGATGAGTTAGTATCTGAACATCATTAGAAATGAGTATCATTACACATACACACACTATCATCAGATTAGCAGCCAGACTGGTAACTATGACAACAAGAGGTCAAGAAAGCTGGCCAGCATTCAACATTATTTTTTTTAATTCCCACATCTCCTTGGAGTAAAACATGAGTGCTTGCAACTCTCTGATCTGCCCTTGTCTTTGAATGTCCATCTAGCACAGAGTAGAACTAAGCCAATTAACTTTTACAGAATTGGTAGAATTGCAATGAACCTGTCAAGGCTGTTTTTATCAATTAGCTCTCACCTCATTTTCTTGCAATCAAAAACTTCCACCTCATGCAACAAAATAAAATAGGAATGCTAATTACAAAGCTACTAATTGCATTTTCAAAGACCCACAGCTAAGAGATGAAACAAATTGCGCATGAGAACTACGTTTTTCCACTCACCATGACTCTGTAAAGTAGCTCAATAATCTATATTAAAATAGATACAGAATCTTAAAATCTCCCCTTCATTCTTCTCTGAATTTAGACCCTTTTTTTCACATTTCAGAATGTTGAGGAAAATTCCCGTTTCTAAAAATTGAATTCCAAACAATTTACATTAGTAATTTGAGCAGCCAAGATGATGTCTATATGGCCATATTGTGATTCACTTTAAACATGGTTTATATATATTTATAATCATATTAATGAAATTGCTTAGAAAATCCAAAATGATACATGCTCTTTTTGTTGTTTAATTTTAGATACCTTGATATAAATATTACTTGCTTCCTGGAAGGTACAAGGAAGATTGAAGTGCCTCATAAGCAATCACTTGTCAACTGATTTTCAAACACATTCATAAGTAAAATTCACATTTAAGAGTCCTTGTTGCTTTCTGTAAATAACATTAATTGTAGCTTTCAGGCTCTTCCTCAGAATCAAAGATAGTCTCATTTCAATATCTGATATTCATAAAATCCAATATTCAATTCAGAGAACTTGATAAAGTGGAAGACAGACTACATTATTTCAGAATATATTATTCCATTCTATTAACATGTTTTATTATATATGACTAGCAAAAATTGGCATTCATTTTAAAACTCACACGTTTCCCTTCCTATTCCATAACCAAGTGTATGCTTGGTTCAGTGTATGCAATCAGGAAAAAAATGTTGGTTCCTGGCAAACTGAAAATGGAGATTTTTAACAAATATTATAAATTGTGTGACATGACATTGTGCAGGTAGTCATCACTTAACAATGATAATTGGCATTGGAAACTCCATCACTAAGCAACACAATCATAAAGCACAATGTCAGGTGACCATGCTGACTTACTAAGGCAATTGTGGCAGTTCCAGTTGTGACCATTAGGTAAATCCTACATAGTTGTAGCATCTTACAGCACATGATTGTCACTTGTGACCTCCTGCTGATTTCCCCATTGACTTGTTTGTCGGACATTGGCAGTAAAGGCTGCAAATGGCAATTGTATGATTTGCAGGATGCTGCATCTGTCACAACTGTGATCCAATCGCCATGACTGTGTAACACTGTAATGGCTGCAACTATGAGAAATGATTGTAAGTTCACATGTTCGACAGTCCCATTGAAACTTTGAATGGTTTCTGAATGAGTGATTCCTGAATGAAAACTACCTGAAAAATTTCAAATTTAAAGAAATAATTTCTTATATATTTCTGAACTGAATTGGACTTTGAGTGCCAATACCACAAAGAGCTTGTTAACAAGATAGGAAACATATAAATAAAACATAAATTTTGCATCTGTTCAGCAAGCCAGCAGAGGAGAACACTGATGCTGAATTCATCATAAGCGAAAATGGAGACTTCCCTGGTTCCACAGCAAAATTTGCATCAAAACATCACATGTGACTTTGATGGAATTACACTTAACTGCATGTAACTACAATCTTCTAGAAGACAACTGTATTCTGCCTGAGGACATGGATGTTTCTATCTTTCTTGCCATGAGTTTTCTCCATTGAGGGTTCCCTAGTGCCTGGAAAAGTTGCAAGATAATAATCACTCTTGCACTTTGGTAAAAAGAAGAGATTCTTTGAAGAATGAAAGTGACCTCTCTAAAGTACTATAAAGATAAACGTAAAGGTTCCCTTCACACATATGTGCTAGTCGTTCCCGACTCTAGGGCGCGGTGCTCATCTCCGTTTCAAAGCCGAAGAGCCAGCGCTGTCCGAAGACATCTCCGTGGTCATGTGGCCAGCATGACTAAATGCTGAAGGCGCATGGAACCCTGTTACCTTCCCACCAAAGGTGGTTCCTATTTTTCTACTTGCATTTTTACATGCTTTCAAACTGCTAGGTTAGCAGAAGCTGTGACAAGTAACGGGAGCTCACCCTGTTGCCCAGCACTAGGGATTCGAACTGCCAAACTGCCAACCTTTCTGATCGACAAGCTCAGCGTCTTAGCCACTGAGCCACTGCGTTCCTATAAAGTGCCTTACTGTATGCCTATAACATTCCATATTTCCTAACAATTTGTTTGCTGCATTCAATGGATTTTTTGTATTGGTCTCTCACTGTGATATGTAGAATCAAATGTTTTATCATTAGAATGTGTTTTATTGATAGTAGCTATTTCCAACTGCTGTGTGGAACTTAAAATTTGGCAAGTTTTAAATGAACTGGATCAGTTTATATTGTAACCTAATTATGGCAGTCCTATTTGGCTGGTGTAGGAAGAGCCCATGAAAATAAACTCAGTAATGTACAAAACAAGAGACAAGCAAGTATTTCAGAGTCCAAATTACAAGCTGCATGTGCTGAGCCTGAATAGTTTTGCACATGACTGGGATGATATCATAATCTGAAGAGCAGACACTTAGGTACCAATGAATTATTTGCTGGAGAAGATGCTCTATGGTTTTTAAAAAAGGTACTAAGTAGTAGCACAGATTTCTATCTTATTGTCAGTTAAGATGATAAGGGACAACAAGGACAAAGAGTCACACCTGTATATACCATATTCTTCTATTTTACTCTACACCCACCCAACCCAAATGCTATGATTAGCGTATGATCCTGTTCCATGTCCGGCTGAAAATGATTGCCTTTTCCTTTAATTTATTTCCCTAATTTCTCATTTATATCAAATGCAACAATTAGCACTATGAGGGTCAGGGAATAAATGTGAAGGGTTAATAAGAACCAATCCTGGATTCAAATAATAATTACATAATGAGGTCTTTCACGGTGATGAAATGCAACTGTAGATTAAATTGCTCCCCTTCTCCACCCCATTTTTGTATCTGCCACACAGACTATATCATTCCATTGTCTGTGTTACAAAGAAGGAGTGATCATCACTGACATTTTCTATGGCAGTAATATAAATATATATATTTGATATATTTGAGGAAAAGTTTCTTTCAAAAAAAAAAAACCCCATGCTACAGCTTCTGCTACTATAAAGCAAGTTTAACTGCTTCTGTATGCCAAATGCATATCATGCTGTGAACCATCACAGCAGTACATAGTATTGATTTAGAAAGAGATCAGAGGATTGGCAAGGTAGATAGGGCATAGTGTGCTCTCTGGGGCTTATGCATTATTTAGCCTTCATAGTTTCATCAGAAGTTGGTGCCTACATAGATTTTTTTAAATGACAGAATTTCTCTTCTGCAGGCAAAGCAGCCATCATAGACAAGAGAACGGTGGCATGGAACGTATCAGAAATTGTACACCGGGATGTTTTTTCTTGGCAGAAGTAAGGAGAAAAGGGTAAACTAGAAGAAGGGCGCATGCTTCCATAGACTGGTGGAACAATGAAGCTCATATATGGAAAACAAAAGAATGAGACAAAATGAAAGTGAATACACGAAGGGAAGGGAGCATAATTCAGCCTTCCCCAGCCATCACAAATATACCCTTAGGGCATCAAATTGAGGTAGTATGTGCTAATTCATTCACTAGTACTGCTTCTGTTTATGACATGTCAGCTACAGAAGAAGAAACAACTGGTTTCTTCTTTGATGGGTTTGCTACTCTGTTTCCCACAAATAATAATAAGCCTACTATGCTGGAGAGTCCAAACTGGCCTACAAGAAAGACCAAATTAAGAACAGAAAAGAGGCATGGGTGAGGCAAAGCATTATATGGGAGTACATTAAAATATAGGAGAAAAACAGATAAGAAGAAGATGTGGCAATGGCTAAGAGCGGGAAAGTTGAAGAAAGATGGCCTAACCCAGCCTTAAGTATAAATGCATACAAATCCAGAATTGAGAAGACAGCAACAGATAGCAAGTGCCACCTCTGCAAAGAAGCTGAAGAATCAGTGTATCATCTGATTAGCTGCTGCAAGACGTTTGCACCAAGTCTCTACAAATAACAGCGCAACAAAGTGCAACAATGGTATATTGGAAGATCTGCAAGTAATCTCACTTACCTGCAAGCAACAACTGGTGGGACCATAAAATATAGAAAGTCATAGAAAATGAAGAAACTAAAGTGTCCTGGTACTTTAGAATTCAAATAGACAGGCGCCTGCCACACAACACTCCAGAAAATTGTCTGGTAGAGTACATGGCAAAGCAGCCATCATAGATGAGAGAACAGTAGCATGGGACATACCAGAAGAAGAAGAGAAGAGAAAGAACTGGAGAAAATAACAAAATATAAAGACCAGCAAATAGAAAGAACAACTAAGGCAAAAGAAAGCCAAGGTAGCACCAGTAGTAATTGGTGCTTTGGGTGAAATCCAAAAACAATTAGAGCACCATTTGAACACCATTGGCATTGACAAATTCACCATCAATAAATTACAAAAAGCAGCTTTACTTGAACAGCTTACATTATGTGATGATACCTATAAAACCATGAAATTTCAACATCTGCCTATCCCAGGTCCATGGGAAGGACTCAGTAGGTGGATAAAAATGCCAAATTCAGTTTAAACATGGACTGAATTTGAGACAAATTGTAATAATAATACCTGGCAAAACTACCTAGTAATGAAAAATTCAACAAAGGGAACAGCACCAGGCAACTACAGGCTAATTACTTGTTTACCAATAACTTTCAAATTGCTAATTGGTACAGTAGCTGATGCAATCCAACAGCATCTAGTCAAAAGCATGCTCTTTTTACCGGAGTAGAAAACTGCCCAGCCATTAAAGGAAGAAAAGATCAGTTCCTAATTGACAAGATGATTTTGGAGAATTGCAGGAGAAGGAAGACCAAGTAGAATGGAGTTTGGATAGAGTATAAGAAGGCACTTGATTCCCTGACACATGATTGGATAATCAAGTGCCTAGAAATAACAGGAGTCAGTAAAAACATTAGAAGCTTTGTGCGAATATCAGTGACACAGCTGCTGATCAAAAGTGATAGACTGAGAAAGGTTAATATCAAGAGAGGAATCTTTCAAAGAGATTTGCTATGACTTCTCTTTGACACTGCACTGATTCCTCTGCCAACAGGCACATCACATCTCTTTCACATGGATTATATGAAGCTATACGGAAAACACCATCTGAAATAGAATTCCTGCTCACGTGATCTATATAGAGAGGGCCAAGAGCTTGCAATGGAGTTTGAACTGGACAAACTCGTCACCCCCACCATCAACAGGGGGAAAATAGTGAAAACTGAAGGAATCCAGATGCCCTGTAGAAATAGCATCAAGAGCCTGAATAAAAATGATCACTGCAAATACTTGGGAATCCTTCAAGCTGACAACATCAAATACACGGAAGTCAGGAGGAAGATTAGAAATAAATCATGAAAATGAAGAAGATCTTGAAATCCAAACTCAGTGAAGGAAATACCATCAAGGCAATTGACACCTGGGCAATTCCAGTCCTTAGAAACACTGCTGGAATTATGGATTGGATTCAAGCAGAATTAAAAGCAGAACTGCTGGATAGGAAGACCAGAAAAATAATTACAATGCCTTCCATCCATGAACGGACATTGACAGAGTCTACTTACCAAGAAAAATAAGTGGATATGGAAGTTGCATGTTTACCAGAGTCTTGAAGAAGGAAAAAAGGGGCCCTGGAACAATATCTGAAGGATGCTAAAGAAGATGCACTGAAGCTAACATGAAGGGTAACTGAATACTAGAGATGCCAAACTGACCAGCAGCAAAGATCAAATGAAGAACAGAAAGGAGACTTAAGGCAAAATGGCTGCTACATTAAAAGCTAACAGGCAAAGCAGATAACAACAAGTCTTGGCTAAGAAGAGGAAAGTTGAAGAAAAAGAAAAGCTAATTCTGCTGCACAAGACTAAGTCTTAAAAACAAATGCATACAAAGCCAGAATTGAGAAAACAATAATAGACAGCAAAGCCAAATAGATAGCCTCTGCAAAGAAGCTGAGGAAACAATGGACCACTTAGCTGGTACAAGAAGCATACAAACAATAGCATGACATGACACTGTTTTCTCTGCTCTGGAAAATATTAGTGTGTAGAAAGAATGAATGATACTTCATTTTTTACTTATTCAATTTGGGTAGAAGAAAGACACTTGCATTTTCCCTCTCCTTAAACTCCTTCAACCAGATGCAGTACACATGCTGTCCAAGTAATAATTCTCCCACCTGAAAGGCAACTGTTCATTTGGAAAAGAAAGGTGGGGAAAGATGAAGAAGAGACACTAAGTAAAGGAGACAGTTTCACAACAAACTGCAAGTTGGGGTCAGGAAAGAAGAAGATGCAAGAGAGAAGAGAATGCAGTAAAGGAAGTCTTCAACTTATAACCTCATTTAGTGAGCATTCAAAGTTACAATGGCATGGAAAAAAGTAACTTATGACAATTTTTCACACTTGTCTATGGAGGTCATGGTTGTCCCAAAGGTGCTTTTTCAAGAGGCAACTGGTTTTTCTTTGAAGATGTTTTGCTTCTCATTCAAGAAGCTTCTTCAGCTCTGAAGTTGGGTTTTCACACTTATTGCAGCATCAAAATTCAGACAACTGAATCATATTTATGATGGTTGGAGTGACTGGGGTCATGTGATCATCTTTTGTGACCTTCTAACAAGCAAAGTCAATGGGGAAGCAAGATTCGTTTAACAACGGTTTTACTAACTTAACAACTGCAACAATTCGCTTAACAATTGTGACAAGGAAGATTATAAAATGGGTCAAAACTCACTTAACAAATGTCTTGCTTGGCAACAGAATTTTTGGGCTTGGTTGTAAGTTGAAAACTACCTGTAACAGTATTTTAAAAGTTTAATTAAATTCATAATGAAGGAAATTTCTTTGAAGCTGAGAAGTTCTGAATGCCACTGTCACATTCTGGTGTTCACGTTGAAAATAAACAGAAAGTCAGTTTGTTTGGTGAAACACTCAACTCAGAGAGAGGAGGGGAAGGGCTCTGGCGGCGGCCCCAATGTCGGCGGCATGTAAGCATGGCCGAGCAGGTGTGGCGTTGGCAACAGCTGGGCGGTTATACCATTGGTGACAGTGGTGATGTCAGTGTGGAAGCCCTCGCTGGGTTCGGGAGGTAGCGCCACCATGGAAAAGCCACCAACAGCTACCCTGCGAATGTCAGCACGAGGGCAGACAGCTGAAAGAACCTTTGAACTTTCTCACTGTTTTCCCTCTAAGACAGGGGTGTCAAACTTGCATCATCACGGCAGCATCAGGACTTTTTTCTCCTTGGCTAAACCGGGTGGGCGTGGGGCCAGCATGTGACACATCTGGCCTGTGAGTCATGGGTTTTACACCCCTGCTGTAATAGAAGAGGACCAATGGCTCACAGAACCTCTAAAAAACCACCATCCTTTGCTCAGCAGGTGCCACCATGAGGGAGAAATTCAGTATCATGTCACAGAGCAGAAGAAAGAACTATGTAAAGAGGTCTTCTTGGTTAGGGAGCAAGAACAAATATGTTTGGATCATTCCTTTAAAACAGAACAGTTACAAAACACAACATGGTTCTCGCAAAAACCTAGTAGGTGAGATTATATTTGTTCCTTACACAAGGCAACACAACTGTTTCAAAGGAAGAAACAACTTGCAGTGTCCACAAAAGATGATTTCTTATGACAAAACAAAACCCATGAAAAATTCAGTGTGAACTTATCTGTTTTTTTTTACCACTATTTAAAACTGAATACTTCCCCACTACTCAGTGTGAACAAGTTATCATTAGAGATAATGATAATCACATTCATTCAAACATGCAAGCCATCATTTCTTGTTGCTATGGTTTCAAATTGAACCCATACCCCCCAGCTTCATTTTAATATGTACAATGGGTCAAATCTGAATGTGAATAATAGGAGCAGAATGAAAAAGGGAATCAAAGGTGCATTTATAGCTATTCTTACATAGCATAAACTATTTGTTACAGTATTCCTATAAATATCAATACATAATTGGATGTAAGCAAAAACAAAATGATTTTCATTGTTTCCAGTTAAAATTGTGTTACACTACATTCGGTAAAATAGTGTGTGATTTTTAAGCAAAATATATTAAATATCTTCTATAGGAAGGAGTTAGGGCACCAGTTTATGAAAGCTCCAGTAGGTCAGTTGTTGGACTCAATTCTTTTTCTGGCCTGATGAAATAGCTTGGAGCACTAGACCTATAAAATTTATAGGTTTTATAAAAGCTATAAAATTTCCTAGATAGCAAGGAAACCTCCAAGGTTCCCTAACTTCCCTAACCACATTTGAGACATTTGGAAGAAAGAAGAAAGAAGATAAAGTGAAGTTTCACATCACAAAAAAGCACCAAAAATTATCATACCAAGTTTTCTGCAGCTTTGTATCTAGCCATATTATTATGAGGGAATGAAGCTAAGATTGCAGTATGCATTTGGGAAAAGCAGGGTTAGCCGGGCAGAAACATTTCCCACTCCCATTTCCCCAAAGATCAATTCCTTTCTTCTCCCAAAGAACCATCAAAGTTTACAGCCCAGAAACATGAAGGAGATGGGTTCGTTCATTCATTCATTCATTCATTCATTCATTCATTCATTCATTCATTCATTCATTCATTCATTCCCCTACTCACATAGATTACACATAAGGACCTACACATGTATTTCAGGTCTCTGGCTAATTTAGCCACATCCTGACATTTATATGAACATCCATAGGTATTCTTATTCCACAAAGGTGTACTAAGAATACCTATGTAGAATAACGTACTTATTTTACAAAAGTGTGGGTGTATGGGAGAGAAGGAGGAGGAGAAATAATGAGGAAGTGGGAAGCAACTTCTGAGAAAGTATAATTATTGCAGGCAAATTGTGGATTTTCCAACACGGGAGATTTTAAAGACAGATTGGAAATCATTTGTCTGAAATGGTATAGGGCAGTGATGGCGAACCTTTTTTGGCTCGTGTGCCACAAGTGGGGGGAGCGCAGGGGGGTTGAGTGCGGGCGTGCCTCACCCATAATGCAATGCACGACCCCCCCAGTGCGCATGCTCGCACAACGTGCAATCCCCCCATTTTTACATGCTTTTTTCGCCCTCCCCAGGCTCCAGGGGCTTTATAGGAGCCTGGGGAGGGCGAAAACAGCCTCCCCCAACCCCTCGGAGGCTTCAGGGACCATCCCTGAAGCCTTCGGAGCGCTTAAAACCACCCTCCGAGCAAACCGGAAGTGACTTCCGGGTTGCTCGGAGGGTGGTTTTAAGCGCTCCGAAGGCATCAGGGAAGCCTCGCGTGCCCTGACAAATGGCTCCGCGTGCCACTTGTGGCACACGTGCCATAGGTTCGCCATCACTGGTATAGGGTTTCTTGCTTGAGCAGGGGGTTGGACTAGTAGACTCCAAAGTGCCTTCCAACTCCATTATTCTGAGACAGCAATCAGTCAACTGCCAGGACCACAATCTCTAGTAAGCAGCCCATTGTGGTATGATTCCTGGCTAGAGCTTGGCTTAGAGCTTGGCCTAGGACTCAGCAGCAACTAGAAGAAGAGCAACCTTGCAGAGGTTGCAGCACTTGAACCCAACCAATCTAAAAATGTTTGGAGGGAGACAAAGGTTGTAAGCCATTCTATAAATTTTAAGACTTATTTGTTTTAGGAACTGAATTATTATTATTAATTATTATCATTATTAATATTAAACCCTTGCTTACGTGGCTACATCAACCTGCAAGCCTAGGAGGGTGGAGTTAACTCAGAGCAATAGGAAAAGTGTATGTGACAATAAAGTATTGTGTACAATTATCTTCTACACTATGATATGTCTTCTTCTTCTTCTTGTGCCACATCCATCATCAGACATTGGCGATCATATTGATGATCCTATTTTTGTCAACAGCCAATTGAAAAAGTGCTTCTGAGTTTTGTCCAAACCAGTCCCTTAGGTTTTGAAGCCATGATGTACTTCTTCTGTCTGGACCTTGTTTGCTTTCAATCTTTCCCTGGAGGATTAAGTGAAGGATGCCATATTTTTCTGGGTGTCGTATTACATGGCCAAAATATTCTAACTTTCGCTTTTTAATGGCTTTGATGATTTCCCTTCGCTTTCACAGGCGGTTTATCACCTCCTCATTTGTGATTTTGTCAACCCAGCTTATACGTAACAGCTGTCTGTAAATCCACATTTCAAATGCTTCTAGTTTCTTCAAGCGGTTTTCTACTAGAGACCAACTCTCCACTCCGTAGAACAGGATAGAAAAGATGTAACATCTGACAAGCCTGATTTTCAGACTTAGGCTTATGTCATGACTGCAGAAGACCTTTTTCATTTTGAAGAATGCTGTTTGAGCTATGTGAACCTTTCAACTTTTTCTAGTGGTGTCCCTTCCAGGGGTAAATTAATGGGTTGTTTGCTGACGACCATGATCTTTGTTTTTGAGATAGACCACTGGTTTACCTAAAGGGTCATTTTCTGTGCACTGCGGGAGAGTCCAAGCAATGGGTTAAATCAGTCTGGTTGCCCTGGGACTGAGGAATCTTTTTCCTTGGCCATGCCTCCTGGCATTGCTTGGCACCAGAATTTTGAGTAGGTCTGGAATCGTGAAGACTGGAAGCGTGAATAAGCCTTTGAAGGTAAGTCCAAGTTGACACGACGGTCATGAATCCCTGGATGGAGAAGCCAGGGTGGGTTGGACTCTCCCGCGGTGCACAGAAAAGGACCCTTCAGGTAAACCAATGGTCTTTTTCCTGTGCAGTGCTTGGAGAGTCTAAGCAATGGGACATACCCAAGTTATGTGCCACTTGGGTGGGCAGAAAGGCAGTCCCGGGATTCGGTCATGGGAACAACTGCCTGGAGAACCCTCCTGCCGAACAATGTTTCGGCCGAAGCAAACATGTCTAATTTGTAGTTCTTGACAAAGGGTGATGGTGAAGACCAGGTGGCCACCCTGCAGATGTTGTCAGTGGGGCCTGGGTGGCCCAGGCCGCAGTAGTGGCAGCGCTTCTCATGGAATGAGCACTGATACATCTAGGTACGGTCCTGGACTGGTGTTCGTATGCAGCTGCAATGCATGCTGTTAGCCACCTACCAACCGTGGAAGATTACATCTTTTTTCCCAAGGAGCCAGGCTGGAATGACACAAATAGGGCCTCTGATCTGCGGAGGTCTGCATGTGACTGATGTATATCCGCAGGGCCCATCTGGGCCCGTCCCGGATCCCCGCCAGGATGGACTGCAGGGACTGCATCTTGAACCTCCGGTATGCAATATGCCAGTTGAGGTTCTTGAGGTCCAAGATGGCTCTCCACCTCCCCCCCCCCCGAGTTCTTGGGTACCAGGAAGAGAATGGAGTAATACAATACAATAGTAGAGTTGGAAGGGACCTTGGAGGTCTTCTAGTCCAACCCCCTGCCTAGGCAGGAAACCCTATACCGTTTCAGACAAATAGCTATCCAACATCTTCTTAAAGACTTCCAGTGTTGGGGCATTCACAACTTCTGGAGGCAAGCTGTTCCACTGATTAATTGTTCTCACTGTCAGGAAATTCCTCCTCAGTTCTAAATTGCTTCTCTCCTTGATTAGTTTCCACCCATTGCTTCTTGTTCTACCCTCAGGTGCTTTGGAGAATAGTTTGACTCCCTCTTCTTTGTGGCAACCTCTGAGATATTGGAATAATGCTATCATGTCTCCCCTAGTCCTTCTTTCTCTTAAGCTAAACATACCCAGTTCCTGCAACCGTTCTTCATATGTTTTAGTCTCCAGTCCCCTAATCATCTTTGTTGCTCTTCTCTGCACTCTTTCTAGAGTCTCCACATCTTTTTTACATCGTGGCGACCAGAACTGAATGCAGTATTCCAAGTGTGGCCTTACCAAGGCATTATAAAGTGGTATTAACACTTCACGTGATCTTGATTCTATCCCTCTGTTGATGCAGCCTAGAACTGTGTTGGCTTTTTTGGCAGCTGCTGCACACTGCTGGCTCATATTTAAATGGTTGTCCACTAGGACTCCAAGATCCCTTTCACAGTTACTACTACTGAGTATGGTATCACCTATACTGTACCTGTGCATTCCGTTTTTGTTGCCTAAATGTAGAACCTTACTCTTTTCACCATTGAATTTCATTTTATTAGATAGTGCCCAATGTTCAAGTTTGTCAAGATCCTTCTGTATCTTAAGCCTATCTTCTGGAGTGTTGGCTATTCCTGCCAGCTTGGTATCATCTGCAAATTTGATGAGTTCCCCATTTATTCCCTCATCCAAATCATTGATGAAGATGTTGAAGAGTACTGGGCCTAAAACAGAGCCTTGGGGTACTCCACTGCATACTTCCCTCCATGTAGATGCAGTTCCATTGAGAACTACACGTTGAGTGCGGTTGGTCAGCCAGTTACCAATCCATCTGGTGGTGATGCTGTCTAACCCACATTCTTCTACTTTATCTAGTAGTAGGTTATGGTCTACCTTATCAAAAGCCTTACTGAAGTCCAAGTAAACTATATCAACGGCATTCCTCTGGTCCACTAATTTTGTCACATTATCAAAGAATGCAATAAGATTAGTCTGGCATGATCTGTTTTTGACAAATCCATGTTGGCTTTTGGCTATTACTTTGTTTGCTTCTAGGTGTTCGCAAATTCGTTGCTTGATTATTTTTTCCAGAATCTTTCCTGGTATTGAGGTTAGGCTGATAGGTCTGTAGTTTCCTGGATCTAATTTTTTCCCTTTTTTGAAGATGGGAACCACATCAGCTCTTTTCCAGTCCTCTGGTAGTTCCCCGGTGTTCCAGGATCTCTGAAAGATATAATTCAGTGGTTCTGAGATCTCGTCTGCTAGTTCCTTCAGAACTCTGGGGTGTAATCCATCCGGTCCTGGTGATTTGAACTCATCTAGGGTAGACAGGTGCTCACTTACCCTTCCCTTCCTGGTCAGATGGAACCTGCTTTACCGCATTGATCTCCAGGAGATGGTGGATTTCCTGGATCATGAGCTCCCTCTTGAGGTGGCAGGAGGAAGTCGGGCAGTGGATGAAGTTCTGAGGGGGTAGGGAGAGGAACTCCAAAGAGAGGCCATCCCTGATGGTCTGTAGGACACAAGCGTCCTCCATAGTTAGAGCCCAATGGGGGGGGGGAAACAGCTGGAGCAGACCCCCAATGGGCGTGGAGCGTTGATGGTCACTTAGCCTTGGGGAAGGGCCTGTTGGAAGCCCTGCCATGGTTGTGTCTGCAGTAGTTGAACTGCTGCCTACCCCTGTCCTGAACGGACTGCCTGTCCTGGGACCTATCTCCTGACTGACCGGTTGGTCTGCTAGGGAGAGTGAAGGAGGAGCCCGCCAAGTCGGTGGCAAGAAAAGGGCTGCTGCCTGAAATAGGGAGCGGATTTTCAGTCCTGCTTCTTGTTCAAGGTGGGTAGCACCTTCTGTTTGTCCTTAGACTCAATCAGAAAGGGATCTAGGACCTCCCCAAATAATTTGGTCCCCTTAAACAGGGCAGAAGCCAATTTCCACTTGTTTTTCTGGTCTGCCTGCCAATGGCAGAGCCAGACCATATGACGGGAAGTTACATTGCATACTAATGCCCTGGAGCGAACTTAGCCATATTAAGAGAGGCATCAGCTGTGTATTGGGACGCTGCGATAATTTTGGTTATATCTTGGTAGAGACATATGTCTCCTGCCAGGAGTTTAGCCTGCAGCTCATGTAGCCAGATAACAGAGGCTCTGTTAAAGAAGGATGCAGAGGAGGACTCCTTGATGGCCCAGGCGGCTTCCTGATGGGTCTTATAGCAGGCCTTCTCCGCTTTTTTGTTCTCAGCCTTAAGGCCCTCTAACAGGTCGGCTGGAAGGGTCGAGTTAGATGTAAGGGCCACTATGGGGGGGTCCACAGATGGCAGGACCAGGATGAGTTCCAGTGCGGGATCAACTGAATAGAGTTTCTTGTCCCTGCCACTGGGTGTGGCCAGGCAGGCTGGTTGTGCCCATTGCCGCTGAATGACATCCATACAGAGGCCAGGTATGGGAACCAGCTCCTGCTGGGGAGTCTGAACATCAAACATGCTCACATTAGGGTTTGCCGGGGCAGAGTCTGATGAGGCTTGCCCGGCCTTAGGTTTAGTCCCCACTTAGGTCATGATCTTAGCCTTGTGCAAGATGGATTTGAACATCCTGGGCTTGAAGAGCCCTGAGAAGGTAGGAGCATCTGGAGGAAGGTCCTCATCCTCCGAGAGCTACTGCTTCTCCTGGTCTGTATAACCACCAGGTGGCCAAGACACCAGAACCGCTTTGGGAATGCAGTGGGTGGCAGCGACCCAGCCGGAGACCTGAACAGTGCCAGCTGACCCCCCCTGCGGCCTTCTGCTGTAGCGTGGCTGAGTGGAATGGCTGCTATGGAAAAGGATGTGAATTTGGCCTTCCAAAATGGCCGCTGTTCCGGTGCAAGAGAGGGTGAAGGGACAAGATGGCGGCCATGCTGTTAAAAGTGGCCACACACCTCTCCGCAGCAGGCTGTGCCCTGCTAGGGCGAGAAAATCACTAAGAGACGCTGTAAAAGAACTGCCGGCAGCCGCAGGAAGCCTTGCCGCTCATGCCACACTGATTAAGCAAGCGGCAGCTCCCCGATGCCGTCCTAAGCATGGCACGGCAATGGAGCACCCCCACCACCATGCCTACCTCCAATTCTCCTGTAAAATCCAAACAAAGCTGTAGAAGATTCAAAACTCTGCCGTAGTAGCAGTGGAAAGATAGGGAATTTTAAAAAAAGGAAAAAGAAAGTTATTTAAAGTGGAGAGTCCAAGCCTAGGAAAAAAATCAGCTGGAGCTCGCAAAAACAGTCCTGAAATGGGCAGACTGAGGAAAAATTCTGGCACCAAGCAACACCAGGAGGCGTGACCAAGGAAAAAGATTCCTCAGTCCCAGGGCAACCAGACTGATTTAACCCGTTGCTTGGACTCTCCAAGCGGTGCACATGAAAAGTTAAGCTTCAAGTCATATTTTTCAGATATTTGTGAGATTCTGTTGATGAAAAGCTGAAGGTCTTCATGCTTACTGGAAAGCAGAACTGTATAAGCAGCATATCTAAAATTGTTATCTGAACACCATTTACTTTGAGACCAACATCAATGTTTTCCAGTGCTTCGTTGAAAATTGACTCAGAGTAGATATTAAACAACAGTGGAGACAGAATACAGTGATATATCTAGTCCACGGAAAACAAAAATCTCACAATTATATGCACAGAGAAGCATGCATTTTCCAATAAAGTAAAAAAAAGTAAAATAGCTACAGTAACGCAATACCATTTTTAAAACAACTATAGAGGTGAGGTGGCATTTTCCTGGTCTTTGTAAGAGTCTGAACAGCAATAAATCACTAGCAAGCTATTACAACCTAGTCTTCAGGGAATTTTTTAATAGCTGCAATCTGTTAATCATTTTCAGAGGCTCTAGTTTAAAAGAGATTTGCCTTTGACATAGAAAATCTGCTTAAATTATAAAATATAGGAAATACTTCTAGATATTTTAATTTATTATGTGTAGTCAAGAAATAAAACTAATTGGTGCGTATTGACATTTTTTAAAAAGATTGTACAATCAGTAATTGCTCAAAATTGGTATAAATTGATTAGATGGGGTGCATGTATTTGTATTTATTTGTCCTTCCATAATAAAGAATTCCCTCCACTAATTAATACAAATCATTTCATTTAAAGCTTATGAATTATAGTGCTCATGCAGTGATATCTGTGAATCGGGATTTTGATAATTAGTCTAAAGATTCTTCTGTTGAAATTACAGAAATAAAATTCAGGCCTTAGCAGACCTTCAGAATTATAGAAAGATAAAGAAACCACAAGCTTACAGCTGAACATGTGATCATAAACAAAGAATGAATGCATAAGTATTTTTGAAATCTCTTTACCTTATCTATTATGTATATGTATATGTTCTTGTATTATAACTAAGTGAAAGTAAGAAACCTATATGTACTTGCTTCAAAATGCACTTGGGTTCTTCCCGTCTTATGGGAGGGCCAACTTTTATTCAGCACTGAATAAACATTTGATTTAGAGAAAGAACTTGGACTTCTCATTTACACTGAGCCACACCTCCTTTCCTGCTTAATAGTATTTATCCACCAATGAACCGGCATCCACAAAAGAAATTGTTTAACATTTTTTTTGCAATATATCAACCCTTTTAAAAGGGCTGTAGATGAAAGGAAAAGCTGTTTTACAAGTACACCTGACATACTAAAGTAAAGAAAATTATTTTGCACAAAAAAATCCATTATGTAATTACATTTATGCAATGATAAATTTAACCATAACAAACGGTGAGAAATTTGTTTATACCAACATTTCAGAAAATCCTAAATGCCACTAGAACAATGACATTATTTTATAAAGTTAAAGTAGTAGTGCAAAACTTGCATTTTGCCAATTATCAATACTGCATAATGAGAACCAATTTCATCAGGCTAGATATCAGGAATCTGTGAATTGTAGTCCCATCTTGGACACAAAGCCGGACTGGGTAACCTTGGGTCAGTCACTTCATCTCAGCCCTAAGAAGGAGGCAATGTCAAACTACTTCTGAAAAACTTTTCCAAGAAAACTTCAAGGATTTGTCTAGCTAGATGTTGGCAACCTTAAACACTCAAAGAGCCATTTGGATCCGTTTTCCAAACAAAAGAAAACACTGGGAACCACAAAATTATTCCAAGCTTGACTATTTCCTGAGCGCTCCCAAAACTAGCATATGTATTTGAATTAAATGTTCTGTTTTCTTCTGAAACTTTTCTTTTCTTGGATGTATACATGGATGGCCTACCATGGGTCGAAAAGCTCAATAAATCGTGTGCTGGCTGATGTTGCAAATTGGCAGTTGTGACACATATTTTGAGCGACAGGGAGCCACAGCAGAGGGATGAAAGAGCCACATGTGGCTCCAGAGCCACAGATTGCTGCCCCTTTGTCTAGGCCAGCGATGGCGAACCTTTTTTGGCTTGCGTGCCACAAATGGGGGGAGCTCAGGGGGGTCATATGCGGGCGTGCCGCACCCATAATGCAATGTGCGACCCCCTCAGTGCGCATGCACGCACAACGCGCAACCCCATTTTTACATGCTTTTTTCGCGCTCCCCAGGCTCCAGAGGCTTTATAGGAGCCTGGGGAGGGTGAAAAGAGCCTCCCTCGCCTCCCCGAAGGCTTCAGGGACCGTCCGGAGGCTTCCCTGAAGCCTTCAGAATGCTTAAAACAACCTTCCGAGCAAACCAGAGGTGACTTTCGGGTTGCTCGGAGGGTCGTTTCAAGCGTTCTGAAGGCTTCAGGGATCGTCCGGAGGCTTCCCTGACGCATTCGGGGCACTTAAAATCACCCTCCGAGCAAACCGGAAGTGACTTCCGGGTTGCTCAGAGGGTCGTTTTAAGCGTTCCGAAGGCTTCAGGGATCGTCCGGAGGCTTCCCTGACGCCTTCGGAGCGCTTAAAACCACCGTCCGAGCAAACCGGAAGTGACTTCCGGGTTGCTCGGAGGGTCGTTTTGAGCACTCCGAAGGCTTCGGGGACCGTCCGGAGGCTTCCGTGATGCCTTCGGAGCGCTTAAAACGACCCTCCGAGCAACCCGGAAGTAACTTCTGATTTGCTCGGAGAGTGGTTTTAAGCTCTCCAAAGGCGTCAGGGAAGCCTCCAGAGGGTCCCTGAAGCCTCCGGGGGGGAGGCTCTTTTCGCCCTCCCCAGGCTCCTATAAAGCCTCTGGAGCCTGGGGAAGGCGAAAAATAGCTTTTAAAAAGGTGAACTCAGCTGGCCAGCGTGCGCATGCGCGCTGGTCAGCTCACAGGGCAGCGCCTCGTGTGCCCTGACAAATGGCTCCGCGTGCCACTTGTGGCACGCGTGCCATAGGTTCACCATCACTGGTCTAGGCAGTCTCCAAAAATCAGATATGACTGAAGGGGAGGGGGAAAAAAACTACTATATAATATAATGACAAACATATTTCTTATGTTAAAGAATAGGAAAAGACTATCTGTTGGAATGGATAAAATGATCACTGGCTATAATCTAACTCTGTTTTAGGCTTTACTAATGTTAGGTACTGGTGCGATTAAGCACTAGCAATGAACCCCAGGTCGAGGTTATAACAGAGCAGCCCTGTAAAGTATACGCAGCGTGCGATAGATAAAGCAACCACACTTGAATAATGGATAGTAAAGTAAAATGTTGGAAAGTTTCTGCCTTTGATTTCATTACATAACAGAAACCATACCTAGAATAATGGTCCATAATGCTGAGTATATAGCAGGCACCTCCTAAGCTAGGTTTCTTAGGGCCAATTAGGTCTGCAAACACTACATCCAGTGGTTTAGATGTCTTGAATCCTTGAAACCGGTTTGCAGGGGTAACCTTACTTTTAGCCTGGTTACAGGCATTACAGTTAAGATATTTTGAACAAGGTTTCAAATGGATTCCATTAGATAGAATAACAGTTTGACGTACCATTTTAAAATTTACATGGCCTAAACGTCTATGAAGTAGATGTATACAGTTATCATGGGGCTGTTTATTCTTATAACCAGGTTCAGAACTCGCAATATTTAAAGAGTTCTCATGTAGAATAAATAAATTATTCTCCAAATTGGCAATAACACTATTACCTTCCTTTTCAATAATGCATCTATCATTCTTAAATGTTACTGTAAACCCACATTTCACAAGGTCTTTTACAGATAATAGGTTAAATTTCATTTTAGGTACATATAACATTTCCAATTTTTCATTAATACATGGACAATAAGCTGTACCTTCACCTGAAGCCTTAATTTTCCAACCATTTGCTAAGGAAATGTGCTGTTTGCTAGCCTTCATAGTAACAAACCTTTCTTTAACCTTAGTTATAGAATGGGATGCGCCACTGTCAACCACCCAGAAACTATGGTTTACAGCCTTATCTACCTTAGCTACAGTTACAGTAACATTGTTGCTTTTTCTTTTACTATTAGCAACACCCCTTTTCTTGTTATTTTTACAGTTCTTAGCAATATGCCCCTTACCACCACAAGAATAACATTTCTTAACAAAATTTACAGTTGAAAACTGTGTTTCTTCTTGTGATTGATTGTCTCTAAACTGAACTCTATCCTCTCTTCGTCTGGACTCTTCAAGCAATCTCCCGGTAACATCAGATAATGTCAGTTCATCTCGTGAAAGAACTTCCAATGAGGAAACAAAAGAGTCGTAGCTTTCATCAAGCGATGATAGAATAATATATACCTGTTGAAGCTCAGAAAAATTTAACTCTTTTTCTTGCAAATCCTGCAAAGTTTTCTTCATGAAGTCTAAATGAGCCAACATATCACCACCTTTTTGCAAACGGGCTCTAAACAGTTTCCGTGTGAGATGAATATGAGCACCCACACTGTCCCGAACATAAATTCTCCGCAATGTGTTCCAACACCTAGCAGCAGACTCTTCGCCACGAATATGGACCAGTTGCTGGTCATTCAGTGTTAGTCCAATAATGCAGAGAGCTCTCTCATTGTCCCTGTTAAACTGCGCAATCTTCTTCGCATCCTCATTATCAGCAGGATCCCAATCTGTAACATCTGGTGGGTTCTGAACCACAAACCACAGTCCTTCTCTACGCAGAAGTAGGGAACACTTCAAGGACCAGGAAACATAGTTGGTTCCATCAAACCGGGTAATCATGGAGAGTGCAGCAGACTGTTCTTGTGCCATATTCACAAAAATAAACTATCCAAAAAGTGGTGCTTAAAAAAAAAAATTATGGTTAAGGCAGGGCCCATAACCAATGTTAGGTACTGGTGCGATTAAGCACTAGCAATGAACCCCAGGTCGAAGTTATAACAGAGCAACCCTGTAAAGTATACGCAGCGTGCGATAGATAAAGCAACCACACTTGAATAATGGATAGTAAAGTAACAAAATAAACTTTACTTTTTGAAGAATATAGCAAAATCCATAAACACAGCCAAAAAGTCATACACAGAAAAAACAGTCCAATACTACCAAGATAACTTGGATACAAGTAGCAAATAACTTACACACAGTAAGTAGTAGCAACAGTAGTAACAGTTAGACAGCAGTTATCATACATCAATCAAGAGAGAGAGAGAGAGAGCAACAACATCAGCTGCAATTTAAATGCTGTAATCTACTAATTAGCAGAGCTCCTCTCTTAAAGATACATAACATGCCTTGTGCAATATATTGTCTACCCAACTTGTTGGTTACACCCTAACAACTAATATTATAAAAATTATTCATTTAGAAACCTGTTTCAGGTATAGGATAATAAATACTAAGTTATCATGTGCCTTATTGTTTTATTTGTAGCTGGTACAAATCCAACCATTATATTAGATAAGGTTTGCATTTTTTTTGTTCACTTTTCTACCATCTTGCCTCAAAATCCTGAGTAATGTGCATCTCTATGCATAGAGTCACAGAGACAGATAGAAATTTCTTTGACTATAGCTAGTCCTTGACATGAGAACATTTGCTTAAACAATGGCTTGAATTAATAAGGGCCTTCAATTACAACCCAAATTCGAACTTATAATTATTGCCCTGCCCCCACAGTCATGTGATCACAATTCAGGTACTTACAAACTCTCCTGCATTTAGAACTTACTCCTATTTATCAATGATTGCTGTGTCTCATAGTCATGGGATCATAATTAGCAATAGCACTTAGACTTATAGAGTGCTTTACACTGCTTTACAGCCCTCTCTAAACGGTTTACAGAGTCAGCAAAAATCTGGGTCCTCATTTTACCCACTTCAGAAGGATGGAAGGCTGAGTTAACCTTGAGCCTGATGAGATTTGAACTGCCAAATTGCAGTCAGCAGGCAGTCAGCAGAAGTAGCCTGCAGTACTGCACTCTAACCACTGCGCCACCATGGCTCCCTAGTAGTAATGCACTTCGAGTCTTTCTGCAAAATTTCTATAGTGTAATAGAAATTCAGAAAGTACAATTTATTTACTAAAACAGCACTGGGGCAATAAAATCATACTAATTTGGAGATATGTGTGTGTGTGTGTGTTTAAATTCCTGCCCCTTTCCTCTTCTCTGACATATAAATCATTGAATATAAAGCATTCCAGCTGGGAAGTCTTCATTTTCTGTTCTCCCACTCCCAATTCACACAAACATATACACGCACACACAAAAACTCTTACAAAAACATGTTTGATTAAGTTTGGCTCTTGCACATTTATACATAAAAACACATAAGGTACTATAAACAAACAAACTCCTGGCACATCTTCAGGAGCCAGATTTTCATGCATAAGCTAATTCAGAAGCATAAAAGCTTGGATTTAAATTCTTCTCAATGACTACCTGAACAAAGACTGAAGAGAGGCAGGAAAGGTAATATTACTCATGCATGAAGTGAGAGAATGAATATAGACATTTGCCTCTCTTTGTCTCTGAAGGCAAAGTATTGACAAGAGATGCTCTCATCTGCATATGCAGCTGTCACGTCAGATTAGCTCATCAGGTAATGGAAATCTGGCCTCTGATCCAGAAAGGCTCCCTTTGCACAGAAGAACTGAGACTGTTTCAAAGAGATTGCATTATCTTAGGCAGCAGCATTAAATTAATATGCGAATGGTTGCTACTGGACAAACTTTTTTTGTTAAATATGTCCTAGTGATTCTTATTCATATACCCTTTTCCTCAGAAGTGATTTTACATGAATTTTTGCTTACTGCTTTTAGATCTTCAGAAACTATGGAGAGAAAAAAACCCCTTGGCATGAAACAAAATCTACTGGATACGTGGAGAAAAAATATAGAAAACAAAATATATTACTAAAGCAAATACTTTACACAGCTTCAATTTTTAATCTCAATTACATCAGAAAACCACAACTTGCCCAGGGTTACTTAAATGATTATTTAAAGGACTGAACAATGAAAGCAAAGTAATTTAGTATCCATCAAGTTTATTGTAATATTTTACAACTGGGGAAGATATAAATATTATTTTCAACACAAAATGTAGAAATTAATTCATAGTCAGAATTGCCTTCTTTCAATATCACAAGTAGACTCTAGTTTAGGATAGTACTTACTGTTTTCATTTTCAAAGAAATCATTATGTGAACTTGAATTACAAGGAAAGGAGAAAGGGAGGGAAGGAGGGGGGAGACAGGGAGGAAGGAAGGAAGGAGAATAAAAAATAAAGGGAGTGGAAGCCAAGCAAATAGCATTTCATAAATTATAAGGATAAAGAGAAATAGAATAGAAATAGAAGTTTGAGGTGAGAATAGGTACATTCTGTGTCCATTTAATTTACATCAGAAAATCATGTTATATTAATTATACTATATAAACAAGATAGATAGATAGATAGATAGATAGATAGATAGATGGATGGATGGATGGATGGATGGATGGATGGATGGATGGATGGATGGATGGATGGATGGATGGACGGACAGACTTAGCAATAGGGATATAATTAAAATATATACCTGTAAAGTGTTCCACTTAATAGATATATTTGAAAATGACAACTTTTGCATTATCTAGGATCAACATTTTAGAATAACATTTTCCTGTTATTGTAGAGACAGCAACCAGACTGGGTATGCTCCGTCCATTAACCAATCGGACTGAATCTACACTTATGATGTCATTGGGCCCTTGTGGCTCTTCCCCAGTTTCAGACTCAGTCCAACCTGGACTGGCTGTGAGAATTGATCTCTCCTCCAAATTATTTAATTATATCTTTAATTGGTGAATTTTTCCAAAAAAAATTGTTGTTTAAATTGGTTCTTTAAATAATCCTTTATTTTACAAATTGGAGGGAAAGTCGAGACTGATCTCTGGCTGCCTCTCCTCAGCCATCTGATTGCCTGTGGCCACGAGTTTGCTCAGGAAGCCTGCCTTGCAATCAGATTGGCCACCTCACGAGCTACGGCTCTACGGCTGTTTCCCCATGGCACTCCTTGATTCTGGGCACTTGGAGGGACGCGCAACCGGCCGTTTCGCGCGCAGAGGTTCCAGGCAAGTCCGGTGCCATTCTGCAGATCGCCTGGCCACACTTAGTATTGGTGGCCATTTTGCAGGTTGGAAAAGCCCGTGAAGATAACGGTGGCCATTTTGAGGCTCGGAAGAGCCTCAGAGAAAAAAAGTCAGCCATTTTGGATGCTTTAAAAAAAGGCACGAACTTTACAGCAGCCGTTTGGAGTGCCCAACAATGCAGGATCACCCCAGGTGGACCGGATCAGGAGCGCCTGGCCAGCAAACGGGTGAGACCGTTGCCTATCTTATTGGGGTATTGATTTATGTTTGGAGAAATGGCTGATCCAACTATGGATACGAATGCAGGATTAGAGGAGGCAGGTCCATCAGGGGCAAAGAGCAGCAGGAAGAGGCAAACCAAAGAGGCCCCTTCCTCAGGAGTAAACCCCAAGGTCTCTAAAGCAACTACCAGGGAAGAAGAGCGCAAGCAGAAGGCCCTTGAGAAAGAATTAGGGCCCAAAAACAACAACATAGTCTAACTGCCCAGCCCTCCCTCCCTTCCTCCGAGGATCACCAAGTGGCATCCCCAGCTCCACCTGTCTTGCCTCCCATGTGCCCTGACCGCCCCCCTGGCCTATTCAGAAGGGGAATTGTCTTCTTTGGAGTCCTTGTCTTCGATGGAACCTGACAACAGAGGCAATTTCTTTGATGTCCCTCACCTTTGAACAGGCTTCCCTCACACCATGTACACCTCTCCTGCTGATATGGCAACCATCATTGCTGAAACCATTAAACAGGTCATTGCTGCTGGCCTACAACAGCAACCCCAACCTGCTCCATCACATGGCCATAAGCATAAATCTTCTGCTGCAGTTCAGCAGCCTGATCCCTCTGCCTCTACTTCTCAGGCCTCAATTGGTGGGGAGCAAGATAACCTGTCGGGTGATGAGGTGGTCACCCCAGATACCCCTGCCTTTACCAGATTATTCAAAACTAATTGTTTCAAGTCCCTTCTTCTTAAGGCCGTTAAAACTGCTAACCTACCATCTTCTGCTTCAGTTTCTACTTCACAGGATAAACTGGCAGAACCGGCTTCAACTGAGTACCCCATTCACCAAACCCACGGTGAAAAAAGAGGTGATCCCTGTTCCCAAGATATGCCTGAACGTCATCCTGAAGCAGTGGGAGTCTCCAGGCACAGGGCCACAGCTGACCAACCTTGACAAACATCTCTACAACTTTGCACCAGACCTCACCAGGTTCTTCGAGACTCCCCCAGTGGATGCACCAGTTGCAGCCCTGTCTTCACCTACTGTGGTCTCTGGAGCCGCTGAGGAAGTTCTCAAGCCTGAGGAGAAAAGGTCAGATCAAACCTTAGTCAAAAACTATCAGGCTGGGGCCTGGGCTGTTAGGGCCTCTACAGCCACTTCCTTTTTCTCCAGGGCGGCCTTGATTTGGATTGAACAGCTTCAGGAGCATATGACTCCTACTGACACTAGATCACATAGGGATCTCAACAAGATCAGGACAGTGGTTGAATTTGCGGCTGATTCTTCCCTTAATGCTGCTAGATTCACTTCTAAAGCCATGGCCTCTTTGGTCATGGCCAGGCGTCTGCTTTGGCTCAAGCCATGGCAGGCGGATGTCTGTACCAAGTGGCGCCTAGCAGCCTCCCCATTCAATGGCACCCAATTATTTGGTAATCCCTTAGACCCGTACCTCACGAATCTAAAGACAAGCGCAAGGTCCTTTCATCCATTTACAAGAAACAGGACAGTCGGCCCACTCCCTTCTATAGGAGGTCGCCCTTTCGACTGGCAGATGGGGGACCTTCCTTCCCCCATCCACAACACCAATCCTACACTTCCAGACAGGGATCTTACCAGGACAGGTCCAGTCTTGAAGCATTTCCCCTCCAAGAAATCATACCGTGGAGGAGGCAACCACCATTTTTCACGTAGGAAATTACTATCTGGACTCTCTTCTGATCGGAGGCCACCTGGCGTTCTTGGCCCACCGCTGGGAGGAGACCACAACAGACAATTGGGTACTCAAAACTGTCAAATTTGGTCTCATGCTAGAATTCCTCTCCATCCCCCAGGAACACTTTGTGCCATGCCCGGTCTCTCGGTGTCCTCGCAAGAGGGCACTGATGGAACAGACCATTTAGCACCTGTTGGAGATCCGGGCCATCCAACCGGTTCCTCCCCATCAGGAAGGACAGGGGTTTTATTCCCGCCTGTTTGTGGTACCAAAGAATTCCAGGGGATGGAGAGCAATTTTAGATCTAAAAACATTGAACCACCACATTGTCTATCGGCAGTTCAAAATGAAAACATTCTTTGTACACCATCCTCCAGGTGCTCAGGAAAGGCACCTTCCTCACATCGGTGGACTTGACCGAAGCTTACTTTCACATCCCCATCTTCATAAACCACCAAAAATATCTCCGCTTCTCCTATGGGGGGGAGGCACTTCCAGTACGGAGCTCTTCCTTTCGGTCTATCCTCTGCCCCCAGCGTATTCACAAAGGTACTGGCAGCACTAGGCGCCCATATCAGGTCATCCCAGTTCAGATTCTCTATTACCTGGACGACATCCTCTTGTTGTCCAGGTCTCTGGTTCAGGCAGAAAGAGATCTCGCCCTCACCATTAACACCTTGCGGAATCACGGGTTTGGGCTGAATCTCAAAAAGAGCCACCTCGTTCCCAGCACTTGCCTTCTCCACCTCGGGGTCTTGATAGATACTATGGCGGAGAGGGTGTTCCTATCCAACGACAGTATTTTCAGTCTGAGGGTACTTGTCAGGAAGGTGCTACGTCTATGCAAGGCATCCCTTCTTCTTCTCTCCCAAGTCTTGGGCAAGATGGTATCCTGCTTCGGGATTGTCCCATGAGCCAGGTTTCATAGCAGGAACCTTCAATGGTTCATGCTTCCACATCAAAAGGCCGACAGGGGCAGCTCTCCTCTCAGGGTCCCCCTTCCCAGACAGGTATTACACTCTCTCAAATGGTGGCAGTCCCCGGGAATTTTGCAAGGGACCTTGTTCAGAGAGCTATGCCGTCTCACACTTACGAAGGACGCAAGTCTGGCAGGATGGGGGGCACACATGCAGGACCTAGGGGCTCATGGTCAGTGGTCCCTCGAAGAGAGCCAAAACAGCATAAATTGGCTAGAATTGCAGGCGGTTCACCTCGCCCTCAGACACTTTCACCACAGAGTTCAGGCCCGTCACATATTAGTCCTCACGGATAATACCACGACCAAGGTACACATAAACAGACAGGGGGAAACTCGTTCCTGGTCCCTGATGCAGGAATCCAACCTGTTGTGCCAATGGGTGGAATTTCACCTGTCATCTCTCAGGGCAGAACACATCTCAGGGGTCTCCAACGTCCAAGCAGACTGGCTGAGCTGGACAACGATAGATCAGGCAGAGTGGGCCATCCATCCGAGCCTCTCCCATCAACTGACATTACGGTTCGGCCTCCCAGTCCTAGACCTGTTCGTGATGGCAGACAACAACTAGGTACCCAGATATTACTCGAGGTTCATGGACCCCATGGGAGAAGGAGTAGACATTCTCAGATGCCAGTGGCCCAGGAGTCTCCTGTACGCATTTCCTCCCCTTCCCCTCATTCAGAGGGTAATTCAAAAAATGCTGGAGCAGGAGGCAGAACTGTTGCTGCTAGCGCCGAATTGGCCACGCTGGCTTTGGTATGCCGACCTAGTGACTCTGTCAATCTCCACTCCATGGCACATCCCACGGTCTCTCCTGTTTCTACACCAAGGGTGAGTTTGTCATCCCGACCCCCAGTGGCTGCAATTAACTGCATGGAGATTGAACGGCAAGCCTTAATACCCAATAACATCTCCCTCAAGGTCATTGCTACCATTCAAGCATCACGCAGAAGCTCGACTAACCACATTTATGATGCCACGTGGCGGACTTTTGCTCTGTGGTGTCCCAACCAGATTGTTGACCCACTTAGGGCATCCATTCCGCAGATATTGGACTTCCTGCAGAGGGGGCTTGATCAGTGTGTTACCCCTAACACACTACGCCGACAGGTGGCTGTTCTGGCCTCTGTTCTGGACGGCCTGGCATCCGAACATCTACCTTCTCACCCCTTGATTCAGAGATTTCCCCATGGAGCGTCCAATCTGCGGCCCCCTGCCATACATAGATATCTGACTTGGGACTTACCTCGTGTCCTAGAGGCTTTGACATCTGCGCCCTTTGAACCTTTGAGATCCACTTCTTTGAAACTGTTGTCCTTTAAAACGCTGTTTTTGGTGGTTGAAATCTCAGCCAGGCGTATTTCTGATTTGGCTGCTCTTTCAGTCAGGCATGACATGTGCATGTTCCATCCAGACCGAGTTGTCTTAAGACTAGACCCAACATTCATACTGAAGGTCAATAGCTGTTTCCACCGAGGTCAGGAGTTGACCTTACCTGATTTCTGTCCGTCTCCCCATCACAAGAGGGAGTGCAAGTGGCACACTCTTGATGTACGTCGTGCCCTCAAGATCTACATTGACCGCACCGCCTTGTTCCGCCAGTCAGAAGCTCTCTTCATTTCCTTTTGCCAGGACTCCTTGGGTACCAAGGCTTCATCGTCTAGTCTGGGGCACTGGATAAGAGCCTGTATTAAACTGTCTTATGAACTTCAATCCATACAGGTCCCTGCAAACATTACAGCTCACTCTACACGCAGCACTGCGACATCTGTGGCTTGGTCCACTCAAGCCACCTTGGCTGGACAGCCACCTGGGTGTCTCCCATAGTCTTCATATGTCATTACAAGTTGGACATGTATGTGTCGACTGACGTGGCTTTTGGGTGCAGGGCTACAACAAGTGCTTGTGCCCTAACGGACCTTTTTTAATAATTTCCCACTCTAGTGGACAGCCCAGTATTTGGAACATCCCAGTCTGACTGCTGTCTCTACGATAACAGGAAAATGGGTGTTGGTTCTTCCCTGATATGCTCATTTTCTGGTAGAGTAGAGACAGCAACCAGCCCCGCCCTAGTATGGGTCACACGAGGGAATTCCTTGTGCGGAGGAGAGAGATACAGTGACTATGGACTTTCACTTTTTGCTCACAATTCTCATTTGAGTCTTCAGTTTTTCTTCATCTGAAACTGGGGAGGAGCCACAAGGGCCCGATGACATCATAAGTGTAGACTCAGTCCGATTGGTTAATGGACGGAGCATACCCAGTCTGGCTGCTGTCTCTACTCTACCAGAAAATGAGCGTATCAGGTAATAACCAACACCCACTTTATCAGGTTTCCTGTTAAAAACCTGAATTACTTTTGATTGAATTCCCCTCAAAATGAAACAAATATTGCCATATAAAAACTTTGACTGGATGCCTTCCTTCTGCAATCAATGAAAAGTACTAAAAAAAATAACCCAGGAAGCCCATGTTTTTTTACTACAATACTGGGTTTTAATTGGAACTGCAGCCTGGTTTATGATAACAATGAGGAATATAAATCTTTTCTGTTGAAGGTAGCCAAATTGTAATAATTGCCACCAAACATTGCCCCAGTCCCTTCAACTCTTTCCAAATATCACAATATTTGTCAATTACAGAATATTACCTATGGACCAGGTAAAACGTAATTCATATTTACACATTGCACTTTAGGAAAAGGTGGTAGCCACAACAATGATCCTTGAGAGCTGAATTTTCCAGAGAAATATGTGCATTTTTTTTTCAGTAGAAAAGGGAAAAACATCATTCTGAGCACATTCATTAAATGTGTTACAAACATAGGTGTTTGTGGGAAAGAAGGATATAAGTAAGGTCAAGATGGCAACCACAACTATGGATCCAAGCTGCCATGTGTGTTTTTCCCCTACCCCTGCAGCTATCCTTGATTACAACATTGTATTAGCCATGGTTTTTGCCATGGTTAAATTTAATATGAAAGTTCTCTTTCCAAAACATTTGTTGTAGCTGTCTCACCACAATCCAAATTCATTGTTGGTTGTTAGATATCAAGGAGTTAAGATATTTGGACTCTTCTGGACGTTTGCCTCTATGGCTGCCTTATCATTGGGGAAAAAAATGAAAGAGATTCTTCACTATCTGATCCCAACCAATAAAGAGTTCTCGAATATATGTCATGAATTCACTGATCACATACCTGATCATAGTTAACGACATTGCATCTTCATGAAGATAAATGGAGGCAGTTTCCTTATTCTTGGGATGAAGTCAGTGTGTGTCCGAGGAAAAAGACAACATTTCCTATTGCACCATGTTAATAAATGCTTTGTCTACTGAGGTAATACAGCACTTCTAATTTCAACACTTCTAATTTCAATCTGAGTGCGTGGTTCTTCAAAAATTACCTATATTCTAAAATAATGCACTCATTAAAGGTGTATTTATATATGCATTCCTATCTTGTTCCAAGGTGTATTTTCTTCTTTCCAATGAGACTGAAGGCTATGCATGATGGTCTGACTAATTAGAAGCTCAAGGCTCAACTGCTGAATTCATAGAGTTCCCGAGAAAATGATGATGGGCAGCAGATGAAGGGATCTGACAAATGATACCATAATATTCACTACTGGATTTTCCACACTTCGGTTTCATTTCCATCTCTCTTTCTTTTCCCCACTCAAGAGTTTGTGTCCTTTATCTGGACTCAGGATGAGCATCTGATTTTTCATGAATCCTTCAGATACTAACATCTTATTGTTCTTTGCCCCATCAATCCCATAACCTTCCTAGGAGGAACTGCTCAGAACTGACAGGACCTCAGAAAGGGAGAAAAATAAAAATTTGAACTATATAAATTTTAATGCTTTAAGCTTTAAACAGATGTTTTCTATTTAAAGCACTTTCTTAAAAAAAAACACAAAATATATCACAATATACGGTGAATTAACCAGAGAATAATCACATTTTTCATGAATAAATTTGGGAAATTCATTTACAATCCCACCCTAAGCCACCTTTTCAGGAGGAAGAAAATGACAAACTAATTGACTGCCTTTGGAGGACAGAGTTGTCATTTCTCAAGCTCTGTTCCATTTTAAAATTTTTTAAGGTCATGATTTCACATGTTTTCAACAGAAGCCAGTTTTCCTTTTTTATCTGTAATTAAATCCACAAGTTGTTATTCTCTGAAGGTCTTTGCAAATTGTGACTTGATGTTGTAGAGAAAGAGTGGCTTTAAAAGGTTGCCAATATCAGTTCAGTTTAAAAATCTCATTTATTATTCATTAATTTGCCTTTGAGTTTAGAATCACTGTATTTAAATATAGAACATTTTGGCACATGCCTGATACCCAAGCTATATTCCTTTATACAGAAGGATGAACAAGTAAAATTTTCAACTGAATATTTTACTGAGTTTAACTTAAAGGGATGTTCAAAGCAATAATAGCAGTTTTTCTGCTGACTCAGCATGGCAAATTTCTGGCAATGTATTTTTTATTTATTTAAAAAAATCAAAATATATACTGATGGGTAATTCAGAGATAAATGTCTATTTGGTTGAATAAGCGATCATGAGAAATGTCTAATATGAAGTGTTTTCTTTTCAGGAAACACTGCAAAAAAAAGTAATATTTGTTAAGATATCTGCCTATCTGATAATATTGCTGTGAAAACAACAAGCCAGCACATGCATATCTAAAGTATTGGGTGGGGAGGGGTGTCTAAAAAGAGAATATGGTAGCCATAACTGTGTAAATGAAACCCCATTCTTTTTTATTCATGGACTAATGAAAAGAACAAAATTAGTGTAGACAATTTTCTCACTTTAAGGAAATTGTATTAGGACCAAGTCATGATTGATGGCTGGTCAACAAACTAAGAAGGATCAAAGCTGGTTACTTCTTGGTAGTTGAGAATCAGGAAACCTCAAGATGAACTGGGAAGTTTAAAAAAAATACAAAATGGCAATGGCATTCCTTATCGTTGTCTAGCAAACGAAACAGACTCAAGGGAACCTTGTTTTCTACTTAATAAGAACAAAGAAACATCTAAAAGATGATGATGTAGATGAAGTAATCAAATGACTCAATAGTCTTGATTTATAGGAGCAATCAGTTAAAATATACTTGAAGAGTTACTGCAGAATTTGGGATTTCCACACTCATCCTAATTTAATATGCCATTGATTACAAAAGAGAAAAAAGTAATAGGAATAACATCATTGATGTACAATTCACGGAGAGAAAAGAGCAGAATCAATTCAATGTTCTGTCAGCAATCTTCTCAGGATTTTTCAACAACTTCAGCACCAACCATCCTTTGCCTTAATGAAAATTGGAAGCCTCACTTATAATCAAAAGCTGTCAATTTGAATTTGTCTTATTCTATGGCAAATTCATGTTATGTACAAAATAAGATGTTTACTAGCAAAAAGGCTGTCATGTGCCTTTTCTCATGTTTCCCAAAGAAGCTTTAGTTTTAAAACCCAAATATTCCAATTTTTGCCATATTCCAAGACCAGCATGGATTGCTATCATTCCTACTTTTGCCAACACCTTTTTCTTATAGCATATTTTAAGCAGTAGCCATCACACATATTGTTAAATTTTTCCCCACTTCCCTTAATTCTCATTCTCTCCGGAAAAGTAATTATTTGGGAGAATTGAGTTATATTTTATGCCAGATTCACCTTTTTATAGTTTACAATGGTAATGAGGCAGGTGTTACAAGTATGCAAACTTATTTAAATTTAAAAGAAATAATGGCACAAACTGCTTTTAATGAATACTAAAGTGTCATCACACATGACTCCTCCTATTGATCTAACTATGACATGAGAAGAGAAGCATTCATACTAATAACACCAACATTACAATCTTCACAAACCCTAAGGCAGCATTAGTTGTTTATTTCACGCACAGAGAGACACACACAAAGAGAGAGTGCTGATTTGGCTGCAGCAAAATACCTTAAAATTCATAATATTAAAATTTTTAAAGTACATTAAGTGAAAAAAACAAATATCAGTGATGGATAGAGAATTTTTTTTTTGTCTTGGTCTGTCTTTCACTTAGCATGTTAAAAACCTAGAATGTTTATTGTAAGACAGAGTATCCCCCTTTCATCAGAGGTTTTCTGGACAACTAATACATTCAGTTAACACCAGTAAATCTCCATTATGGAATATATCTAGTGAGATTTTGTTTCTTATAAAAATATGTGGCATTAAAAAATCATCTGCAAACTTTTCAACAAAATTCCACTTTAATTGATCACTTTATATGCCATCAGGGATAAGGTCAGAAACTGCTGTGGTTTTCAAATAAGGTATCCACTCCACCTCAGTACTTTGGTTCAAAGGGATTCTTTCACTGATATTGAAACATCTTACTACTCCTGTGATGATATGTACATTCCTAAGTAAAAGAATGATGCAAATTCCATATATGTCTCTCTACCTATCATATACTTTGGAACCAAACATTTAAAAACAAGTATTATCTGTAGCTGTTAATGGAAGAATATCCATGGACACTCAAGTTACAGACCTTGATAGGATTCATCCGCTTTGAATGTTGAGTTCAAAAAAAGAGATTGTAAGAAAGTCACCTATATGTCAGAGACATAAATTTGTGTTATCTTTTCTCTTGAAGGTAGTGAATGAAGTATAAAAATAAGATCTGAGAATTAAGCCAACAAAATGTGGGTTGGTAGCAGTAACAGCAGGGTATTGGACTAGAAGACCTCCAAGGTCCCTTCCAACTCTCTTATTCTGTATTCTGTACTCATACTTCATTTATACACAGGGACTTTTAATGGTTTTCTATAGAAATGTTTTCTATGTGCTCTTCTAAATATAAATTATGTAGCTTACCAAAAAACCAAAAAACCCTCAGAATAAGGATCAAATATATTATTTATCAATAATCCACTAATTATAGACTGTGCAACTAATATCCTTCTCTATCATATATCCAAATGAAACAGCCACATAATTCAGTGCAACAATATCCCTATTTGTGACACCATTTTTGTGAGTGCAAGTAATGAAAACTTTACTACCTGAGTCTTCTTCAGATGAGCAGATTAGCATAAATCTTATATGTTGACAGTTATGATGTTCTCTCTAGCAAACACTTGTCAAACTTAATTACTTAGATGTTGGAAAGGAGTAATGGGTAACCTTTTGCCTATTTCATTTGTAAGTGATCTAAAACAAGTAGAAAGCTTTGGCAAGAATTACACTCCCTTGGTTGGATCTCGTATACAAAACTGTTTGTCAATTTTGCCAATCAAATCCACCCTTATTAAAAAAAGATTTAGAAGACTGACTAGATGAGTATTCTATTTCTATGACTGCTGTCACTACATATTCCTAATATGGAATTATAAAAGAAAACAAGCTTTGAGCAATGTATGCAATTACTGTATATCATACACTGTTATATCTTACTAATGACAAATCAAGAATGTTTATTTTGCAGATTTCCATGCTTGTTGAGTTTCATGAAAAGCTACTTGGTTAATGCATCAACTTCAGTTTGGCTGACAATATGAAGTTATTTTTTATAAGAATGAGGTGGACACATTAGTTTTCAGAACATCAAGTCCTTATTGCTGTGTTTTGCAAAAGACAGCATGGCTATATGAGCTTAGCATTCTGGTACTGATAAAACCCCTTTTATTTAGTTTACAGTGAATTCCTCTCCAGCAAAGTCCTGGTCAACAGTCTTTCAAGAGACTTTTATCAGGCTTGGAGAGCTGCCGATATCTTCCAAATGCCACTCTGTAGCAGACAATACTTGGCAAGAAGTCAGGAACAGATCTTCACCCTAATGAATTGAACTAATTGTCTCCTGCAAACTCCCCTCCCCTTTTGCTCCCATTTATTCTGTATGGGAGGGGCCATTCACTTTTCACCTGTGGCTTTACTCCTGAGTCGACCCTTGTTCCTTAGCTGTTCGCTTCTCCTGGCAGCTCTGAGCATGCGCACATCAGGAACAGGCTCCAGCTGTTCTTCTGCCCATGTGGTCTGACTCTGAAGGCAGCTGATAACTGTCAGATGACCCTGGCCCTATCTCTGCCTCAGATGCAGAGCACTCGTCAGACCCTTCCTCAGACTCCAGGACTTGCCCATGTTCCTCCCTAAAATTTCCTTCCTAAAGGAAATTTATCTTTATGGATAGGTTGGTAAGTTTCCATACGTTGCTTCTTGTCCTGCCTTCAGGTGCTTTAGAGAATAGGTTCACTCCCCTTCTTTTTTGTGGAACCCCTCATATATTGGAACATTGTTATCATGTTACTTTAGTCCTTTTCTTCATTAGATTAGACATACCTAGTTCCTGCAGCAGTTCTTCATAGGTTTTAGCCTCCAGGCCTCTAATCACCTTTTGTTACTCTTCTGTGGATTCTTTCTAGGTTCTCAACCTCTTTTCTGTATTGTGACACCTGTATTAATGGCTTCCTGCTGTGCTATATATTACCATGAGTAAATATATTGAACACTTCCAAAGTGATCATAATCTCTTTGGGACAGTGTATTAGTTCATATCTGAAAGAACTTATCCAGAATTATTTATAGTACATGGGTTTCACATTACACAACTAGTCACTGTAAAAACATACATAGAAATGCAGAATGGTAAATTCATAATGAAGTACATAGGAAGAGAACAAAAAATGCTCTGAATGGCTTATATGTACCCATATTCGTGACAGTGCTAACCCAAACTCAAATATCGGCACTATTTTCAAGTACAGCTTCTAGGCACCTTGTTCAGTCTTATTATTTTAATGATAATTGGGATTCCCCAATCCTCACTTGGTTTCATTCCTCTTAGTCCAACTGTTTTAATAACAGCTTGCCTACAATATGTCCTTTAACTAATGATAGTGAAGCTAACCAAGGGAAATGTTACTGTGGTGCCACTTATGTAATGAGGCCAAAGTAAACACCATCGCATAAAGAATTAGCAGATGTTCTGTATGCATGCTTTAAACTGATTTTCAATCATTGAAAGCTTTACAGTACGTTTATTTCCATCCTATTTCTTCAAAGATGTATATTATCAGGTAAAGTAAAATAAAATCTGCTGAATTTTATTCTTCCAATGTTCATGTATTTAATTACTTATAGATTTTTAAAGTTAACATTGGAATTCAATCAACTTGAAAATAGACCTCAATTTTAGCTATTTTTTTAAAGTATTTTAAAAAGAAAGATATGCAGAGTTGTTCAAAAACTGGTTTTCGGTTATACAAGTATTATTATTATTTCCTTAGAATTATCACTGGCAGCATAGCAATAATTCTTGCTGAATATGATAATTCATAAATGTACAAATATCTGAAAAACATTACATTCAGGCTTTGCATGCTTCCAAAATTAACTAGGAACCATAGTGGTGCAGTGGTTAGAATGCAGTACTGCAGGCTAACTCATTGCTCACTCAAGGAGTTCAATTCCGATTGGCTCAAGATTGACTCAGCCTTCCATTCTTCTAATATCAGTAAAATGAGGATGCAGATTGTTGAGGACAATATGCTGACTCTGTAAACAGCTCAAAGAATTCTATAAAGCACTGTAGAGTGGTATAAAAGTCTAAATGCTATTGCTATTCAGAATGCTTTCAGATCTTGTGCAAGCAAGGAATCATACTGGTATGCACTGAAACAGTGTCCTGGTAAACCTGAAAAACAAACATTACTGCTTTAAGAAAATCAATTCATTAATGTTCATATGATTCTTAAAGCAACAACACTTTTTTCAATTGCAAGAGGAGCTTGAAAAATGATGGACTGCTCTGATTTACTAACATGAAAAGAGAAAATGTGATAGTTGGGAAATTAATAATTGAACACAAGCTGTACTGATCTGGACTGGATAAAATCCATTCCTAATCTGAATTAATCCCTGTTAAATTACCAATAATTTACTCAATAATTAATCTTTAAAAATGTATTTTATATTGAAATGGGCACTTAGAAATTATTTTAACTGTTTTAATTGGTTTTAATGGTAGAATTATTGATCATTTAGTTTTTGTTTTTTAATCGTGTGAGCCTCCCAAAATCACATGAAGTGAGACAGACAGCTACATTACATAAATAAATAAATTTGCAATACAGTATACAAAGATGCTGTGATAAAGCTAAATCACAGCATTAAATACATTGGGAGGCCTTATATAATTAACATTTTAATTCAGAATGATAAAAACTAGAGAAAATGTAAGTAAAACATAAGATTATATTTTTGTAATTGTCTTCATATATTGCCATTTTCATTATCGACTACAGCTGTTTTAATAAGCTTATTGTTTCCCTCAAAACATAGTCTTTGGAAGAAGATATACCCCAAGGTGATATATGTTACAATTTAATATAATTTGTAGATAGTCAGGTAATTTAAGGATAAGATTCCCAAATGTAACTGCTATATGCACAGCAATTATGTAAATTATAATTACACATATAATATATCTATAAGATCTGTAAGACTGTCCCACAGAGAGAAAATTTGTCTTATTGACAGTAGTTATCTATATTTAGGTTAGCTTAGAGAGAAACCAAAGAAAATATGTGACACAACCTTTTCACAAATGCATATTGTTGTTTTATGTTAAGCACAGCAGTGCTTCCAATATTGTTGGTAATTGATTTTTAAAAGAGACAAGAAAACCTGAAAATATTTCCAAGATCTTGGAATTAGATTACAAGGGTCCTTATCAAGCCAGAAAATATTTTTGTCTCTAAGCAAGACAAATGGTCAATATAGTATTAGTAAATTCAATTCCACACATAATTTCTAAATACAACAATGAATTTGGAGCCAGGGAATACCCAGAAAAGATAGATTTAAAGTTTAGTGTATTTTTCTATTATTATCATTCTCCATTTTTATGGCAATTTTTGCACATGTCATAACATAAACAATTTCCATATTTATAGAATGTAGACATTTCTTATGATGGCAAGATTAAAAATGTTTTCTTAGCTTTTCCAATATCAGTGCTACTGCTAATAAACTGCATAGAAAAGTGATAATTATTGTACATTTACAAAAATGGCCTTGATGAATCTGTTAAATTGTCAGAAGTTATTATACATGGCTATGTACTAGCAATCGAGTACAATATGAAAATGTACTAGATTATTTGCTTGCAATGTTTTTAATATGAAACACAATACTCTTTTCTTAAGCAAGAAATCTACCCATGAACCTTGCTGTCCACTGTTCATTTTTCAGTTACTTTTCAGAAGATTTGCATAAATTTTACATGCTAACCTAGGAATGTCTACATAGTATGGTCAAAATAGTCAACAGAGTCAGTATAATATAGTGATGAAGAGGCTGTCATAAAAACTAGGAGACTGTAAGTTCTAGTCCCACCTTGGGCATGAAAGCTAGCCTGGTGACTGGTTTTGGACTACTCACTATCTCTGAGTCAAGCCCTCTTTATGGGTAAACCCTTAATCATACCCTATAGACATACCTGTTAAACATAGCTCATAAAGTAGACTTTTAAAAATCTCTTATTTTAATATTTCTGTAACAAACAATAGTAATGAGTTATTGGATTGTACCTCCTATGTATGTGTTTGCTTTGCAAGCTGTATATTAGCTATGCACAAAGTTTCATCATTCTACATAAAATATGATGTCTGGAAAAACAATGTTTTCATATGGTCTGAAAGATACTTTTGCTGGGTTATTCTTTAACATAGTGATGTTAATGCTCAAGCTTTGTTGAGATAGTCCCTTCTGTTTCCTAAAATGTTGAAATGGAAAACGCCTTCACAGCCCCTCATACATGGTTACCCAACAAGTGAGTTTTGAAAGAACTGCAGCAAAAAAATTGGCAGTGGCAAAATCCAATACCGAAAAAATTTCTATAAGTTCTAATGTTATTTTGTTCTTGCTGATTAATATCATTTTGATTATTTTAGTCAGTTTCATTTTATGGCCAAGAGGCTGCTATGGAGCCACATGAGGCAGCCACAAGAAATAGATAATGCCTAAACTACAAAAATATCAAGAGAAAGACCAAAAACATTGACTACCCTTTTATTGATGTACAGAAAAAAAAAATACAGTGGACTTTAGAAATACAAACAAGAAAACAGCATCCAGATCAGCACTTGATAGCTTAATGTAATATAGTTATGCTAATCTTTAAAAGCTAAAACACAGAGAAGAGACAACAGTGAACTCCTAATTAATTTATGTCAGTAGAAGTCGATAAAAAAACCACAGACCATCTCAACATAGTCAAGTATAATTCAAAGCATGATTTTGATAGGAAAACAATTTACAATCAAGACTAGATTCCAGAATGTCTGTAATCAAATCTAGAGCAGTTTGCTGTGTTTTTTTTAAGAAGGAGATTTAGTTGTCAATTTGTAGTACTTACCATATGTAGGTCGTGGGAATTGTTAATTTGATAGCAAAAACATGATTATGGTCTCTATACTCCAGAAATAAAACCTCATTGTAACCATTCTTCTTCTGTGCTATGCAATTATACAAGTTGGAGGTCACCAAGATCAAATATTTATTAAAGAGTAGATATATTTTTGCTTCATATGCAACATTATGAGTTCTCTTTCACTATTATATCCAAGATTTCCTCTCCATTTAATTCAGTTCTTTCACAAACAAAGAAGTGTCAGGCATTTCTAACTGAATGAGAGATGTTACTTAAGATTTTCTATTTCAGCTACTACTACCTTTTCAAACGCCTATTCATTAAACATCAATCTTCTGATGAGAAGAATTTTCTTGTTACTGTGACTGTCTTTCTGTCTTAAATGATGGGTAGGAAATAGTTGCATTCAAAAATAAGGATTCTTACCTGCTATTCTGACAACATCAGCAGTGGTAATACCAAGAGCATTTGGGCGCACTTTGAAGGTCACAGCTGGCCCCAACATGCTACAAAAAGGGAATTAAAGCAAAAAATTGGTAACCAAGAAAGATGAAAACATATATGTGTCCAAGGATAACCTTTTAGTTTCCTTTTTAAGGTATAGAACTAAAATTTGTAAATCATTTTTAACTCTCTCACTAAAATTAGGATGTGTAACTTCATTACAAATGGGGGGGAAACAGAATGTAGGGTCATTTTGATTCAAGTAAAAATCAATCATGCCTTTAGTTGTGGCATTCTTTGATGGACTCCCATCTAAGTATTAACCAGGTCTGATTCTGCTAAAATTGATAATAGCTTTTGAAAGAAAATACAATGACATCAATGTATCACTGCTGTGTGTCAACACATTATTACATAAAATAAGTTATTTTATACATGGTTATATGCCAATTACTGTATATTCCTTGAATCATTTATTCAATGATATCATGAGGATGTTATGTCATGTTATGTTATATAGTCATTATAACTGAGAAGAGGTTATTTATTTTTCACCGTTGAGTTTGAGATTGTCTCTGCCTGAGACAGGGACCAATTTTATTCTTATTTTAGTGATGCTCTTTATTAGAATATATTCACCTATACCCATATAAGTGGATGTTTCCCACTTACGTTTATAAGGAAAAAAAGATACAGTAATGGATAGAACTGGACATGCTATCTTTTATTTGCAAGGTAACAGTTCCCCTTTCCAGTCATGTCTAGGGGGCAATGCTCACCACATTTCCTAGTTGAGAGAGACAGCATTGTCTGAAGACACTTCCATGGTCATGTCACTGGCATTACTATACACCAAGGCACACAGAATGCTGTTATATCCCCACCAAAGTGATACCTATTTCTCTACTTGCCTTTGCTTTCAAACTTCTAGGTTGGCAGGAGTTGGGGCAAAGAACGGGAGCTCACCCAATCGTGCAATGCTGAAATCTCGAACCCAGACTGTCAGCTTTCCAGCTGACAAACTTAGCGCCTTTAACCACTAAGTCATTGCACCCTCTTATTTATTACTTGGGCATAAAGTAATACTAGAACCTTCTACTATGGAAGAGGTTAACCAACCATACAAGGGCTGATAAACTGAAACTGAATTCAAGCATGTCATAGTTTCTGTGTATAGTTCAGGGGTGTCAAACTCACGTTGTCACGGCGGCATCACATAAATTATCGTGACCTTTTCCCCCTTTGCTAAACTGGTTGTAGACATGGCCAGTGCCAGTGCATGACACATTCAGCCTTTGGGCCATGGGTTTGGCAGCCCTGGTGTAGATGATTATAAGGTTAGTAATTAGGAAGCTGGCTTATTATACATAATGTAGCATTCTACCTGATGGGCAGATGGATGGTTTGAGAATCTTCCTGATTCCAGTCAAAGTACAGGGAGACTCGGGGACAAGGAATACTCTGACTAGTTTCAGTTTATTCTTCATCTATTTCCCATGGGTAAAACATATTTTATAAACCTAACAATTGGATTACTACAATATTCTATATCTAGAACTATCCATAAGGTAAAAGTTCCCTTCTCACATATGTGCTAGTCGTTCCCGACTCTAGGGGGCAGTGCTCATCTCTGTTTCAAAGCCGAAGAGTCAGCACTGTCCGAAGACATTCTGCATGGTCATGTGGCTGGCATTATTAAATGCCAAAGGCACACAGAGCGCTGTTACCTTCCCACCAAGGTGCTCCCTATTTTTCTACTTGCATTTTTACATGCTTTTGAATTGCTAGATTGGCAGAAGCTGGGACAAATAAAGGGAGCTCACTCCGTTATGCGGGACTAGCGATTCGAACCACCAAACTGCTGACCTTTCTGATCAACAAGCTCAGCATATTAGCCACTGAGCCACCACGTCCCTACCCATAAACTTGATTACAAGCTGATGCAAAGCACATGTTCCTTTGCTAATTTAATTGCAAGTTTTAACTGCATTTAATTGTTCTTAAAGAACTACACAGGTTACTTGTGAGTTACTAGGGCTAATTCAAGAAACTGATGTGAGTTTATGAAACCTTAAGTGGTCGAGGATATGTGGTGTCCTGGAGCCTAATTATACTGTGCTGATGTATAAGAGCTGATTGTTAGATTTGCTAGAATTTTGTGAGCCAATTGAAAGCAGAACAGACTGTAACACCCAACACACTGTTCAGAGGTTTGGCAGTAGTGCAATGAAGCCAGCTGAACTATGGTATATATTTATAAGCACACCACTGTTCAGAATCCAAATGTTTAAAAGACCACCTCCCAGAATATCACCCAGTCCTCCTCGTAGTTCTACCAAGGGATCTCGCTCGGAGGGCAGCAGACAAAAGTGCTACAGAGTCCTATTTGCAAGCACGAAAATCTCCCTCCATTAGTACTCAATTCTTAATGATCACATAGGTAAATCTACTCACGGTTGATATGTTCTGAACCTGGCTCTTTAGATTTCCCCCATAATACAACAGCACCACTACAATTAAATTCATCTACCTTGCTACTATTATCCTTTTTATTCCTTTCTTTTTTTTCTCGGCATTACAGATGTTTCACATTATATACCTAGAATATGATAACAGAACCTGATCGTTTGGGTCTCAAGTGAGAATTCTGAATTGGTTTGTCCTAAATCTGTTTGTTTGGGGAAAGGGTTGCTATCCCAGATATTCTCATAATATATAAAACACAATTCTTTTTTGGAACAACCATTCTCTTAGCATATCTGTCACTAATCTCATTAGTTTCTTCCGCATATTTATTGGGGGCGAAATTCTGCCACATGGCATCACCAATATCAACAGCCCATAGTCTGGGAAAAAATCTTATCAATTCAAAATTGCCTAGCTTGCATACTGTAGATAGTTGTGTGTATTTATATATATAAATTGAGGCTGGGTTTGGGGCTTAAAGTGTGATCGGAGCTGCCATCTTTCCATAAATCTTGGTGTGTGTGTGTGTGTGTGTGTGTGTGTGTGTGTGTGTGTGTGTAGGGCTGGCTTTGTTTCAGTAAGTGGAATGTGTTATGTCCCAGCTGTTAATCAGCACAGCTTTGGACATACATTGGTTAAGCATGGGTTAAGCTGTGTTTCTACTGGTTAACGTTAAGCTGTGTTCCTATTGGTTAACGGGTTGACAGCTGTGGGTTTAAAATAAACTGTCAACCCAGAGTTCGTTGTATTCATTCTGAAGCAGTGGTGAATAAACCGTTCTGTTAAAAGCCTCCGACTCTCACATTTAATACCTGTCCAGAATATATAAAACTGGCGATGAGGATAGGATGTTAAGTTTCCATTAATATTCTTGATTACGTTTTAAAAAATAACTGTTAAGAATGGCGACTATGCCTATGTTCGCTCCATTCAATGCGGAGAGAGAGTCGTGGGAGGCATTCGTGGAGAGATTTGAGTGCTTCTTGATGGCTAACGAACTGGCTGAAGTATCAGGAGACAGAAAAAAAGGTTATTTCCTGAGTGCTTGTGGGACAGAAATGTTTGGGACAGCCAGAGTGCTGTCAGCCCAATGTCTTTAAGTACAGTTCCGTGGGAGCTCCTTTTGTCTAAATTAAAGGGTCATTATGCTCCAGCCTCGTCAAAGATTACAAGAAGGCATGCCTTTAGGCAGTGTTTACAAAAAGAGGGAGAATCCATTAGTCAATATATGGCTACGCTTCGCAGAGAAGCGATTAACTGTGAGTTCCCTGTATTAGAGGATGCATTGCTGGAACAGTTTGTATGTGGAATCAGGGACTTGCACCTGCAGCGATGGTTATTAGCACGTTCTGAAATCAACCTCCAGATAGCCGTTGACGAAGCCAAGGCCACCGAAATGGCTGAGAAGTCTACAGTTCAGATTCAGCGTTACTGAGCTGCCAGCTCCTCAGTACTGAAATCGGCTGCTGTTAACCAGCAAAGCAGCCCGAAGGAAGAAAGAGACATGAGTCCTGAAGAAATTGACCACCTCAAAACTAGATCAGTCGGACGGCCTCAGGAGGGTTGTCTCAGCTGTGGAGGCAATCATTACCGGTCAAACTGCCAATTCAAAGACGTTGTGTGCAGGCGCTGTCAAAAAAAGGGCCATTTAGCTAAAGTTTGCCGAGCTTCCTCGCCCAACCCCAACACTGCAAGGAATAGTTTCGGAGAAAGGAAGACTGCCTGGCAACTGGGAAGAAACAAGGCATCCTGCACCGTTTCTGTGGACAACCAGCCTCCAGATGATTGGGAGGTGCAGTCCACTAGAGAGGAAGCAGTGAAAGGAAAAAAATTCTACCTTACACTGCTACTGGAAGGATCTCAATGCAAAATGGAGATAGATACTGGTTCTGCCAAAACAATCATCTCCTGGCACACTCTCAAACACATATTACCTAACCTTTCTAAAGAATCTCTTTCTCATTGCAGTTGCAGATTGCGAGATTACCAAGGGAACTTCATTCTGGTGATGGGAAAGATGTCGGTGTTGGTAGAGTACAAAAAGTTTAAAGGCAATTTACCACTCATCGTAGTTGCCAACCCCTTGGCTAGCCTGCTGGGTATTGAGTGATTTGAACCATTGGGTTTGAATCTTACTGGCATTCATGCTTCTTCTGTTGATGATGACTTTGACAAGCTCGCAAGAGAATATGACGATGTGTTTGATGGGACATTGGGTAAATATAAGGGTACCCCTATTACACTTAATTTAGATCCACAGGTAACCCCAGTTAGACTGAAGGCTAGGAGGGTACCATTTGCTCTTAAAGCTAAAGTGGAGGCAGAATTGGATAAATTGGTCCGCCAAGGGATCCTGGAACCTGTAGATTATTCACAATGGGAAACCCCGATTGTAATCCCTGTAAAGGCAGATGGGTCCATTATGATCTGCGCGGACTACAAAAATACATTAAATAGAGCCCTACAATCTAACCCGTACCCTGTACCAGTGGTGCAGCACTTGCTGCATTCCCTGGGACAGGGACGATCTTTGCTAAGTTAGACATGGCACAGGCTTATCAACAATTGCCTGTGGATGAGGCAACCGCCAATGCACAGACAATTGTAACCCATAAGGGGGCATTCCGCTGCAGGAGGCTTCAATTCGGAATCTGTGTTGCCCCGGGTATTTTCCAATGCCTAATGGAGAGGCTACTCCATGGTCTGGATGGGGTAGTCCCTTATTTCGATGACGTGTTAGTGGCAGCAAGGGATGGGGCAGACCTAATCCGCAAATTGAGGGCAATGTTACAGAGATTCAGGAACACTGGACTACGTCTAAAAAAGAGTAAATGTCACCTGGGAGTACCATCAGTTGATTTCCTAGGGTTCCGCATTGATGCTGAGGGCATTCATCCCACCAAGTCTAAGGTGGAGGCTATCCACAATGCCCCTACCTCTAAATCAAAAAGTGAACTTCAAGCATTCCTTGGGCTACTGAACTTTTACGCAGTTTTCCTACCGCATAAGGCTTCCATGGCTGAGCCCCTACACCGTCTGCTGGATTGTGCTGTGACCTGGCATTGGTGCGAGAAGGAAGCTGCAGCTTTCGCTAAGGTTAAGGCACTCCTCACTTCATCGGTGGTCCTCGTGCAGTATAACGAGCGACTGCCTCTAACACTCACATGTGATGCTTCACCTTATGGCATTGGCGCTGTTTTAGCTCACAGGTTACCTAACGGGAGCGAAGCACCTATAGCTTACTTCTCACGCACCCTATCGAGTACCGAACGCAATTATGGGCAAATCGATAAGGAGGCACTGGCGGCTGCAGCAGGAGTCAAACGATTCCATGAGTATTTGTATGGCCATCAGTTCTTGTTGGTCACCGACCACAAACCACTACTGGGCATTCTGGCAGGTGACCGACAAACGCCCCAGATACTTTCACCAAGAATGTTACGTTGGTCAGAATTCCTGGCATCTTATTCATACCGACTAGAACACCGGCCAGGTAAAGACTTGGGACATGCTGACGCGTTAAGTCACTGCCCCTTGCCCATACTGGTTACAGACCCCACTCCTACGTCCACAGTCCTAGCCATTGAGGACATTAAATTACCACTCACGGCGACAGACATTGCAGCTAGCTCTAGCTTGGACGAGGTGCTATCCCGGGTTATCGACTATATACGAAGAGGGTGGCCAGCAGAAATCATTAAGGAGGAATTACAGCCGAATTATCGTAGGCGAACAGAACTGTCCACCCTTCATGGGTGTGTGTTATGGGGCAGCCGGGTCGTAGTGCCACAAGCTCTTCGAAACCGAGTATTGACAAGATTGCATGAGGGACACCTGGGCATCGTACACATGAAAGCGTTGGCCTGTAGCGCAGTCTGGTGGCCAAGGATGGACGAGGCCATTCAGACATGTGTGAGCCAGTGTCCTCAATGTCAGGCTACTCGATCTGCTCCACCTAAAGCGGAGCCTCAGGTATGGGAGACTCCTTCTTTCCCTTGGTTTAGATTACATCTAGACTTTGCCAGCCCAGTACAAGGAACCATGATATTAGTGGTAGTGGATGCCTTGTCCAAATGGATTGAAGTAATACCAATGGGCTCCACTACCGCAGAAGCCACGATCAATGCTTTAAAGAAATATTTGCATGCCATGGGCTGCCAAACATTGTGGTCACTGATAATGGACCACAATGGACAGCAGCCATATTTCAAACATTCTTAGCCTCCTTGGGCATTAGGCAGGCTCTAACAGCTCCATACCACCCAGCAAGTAATGGCTGTGCTGAACGGGCAGTCAGATTAGTCAAGGAAGCGTTGAGGAGGATGGAGACAGGAAGCTTTCAGGATAAAATAGCTAACTATGTTTTTAGGCAGCACACTACCCCATGCCCATTGAACAACAAAATGCCCGCAGAAATCCTCATGGGAAGGAGACTGCGAACAACTTTGGATAGATTGCACCCTAATTACGCCACTAATAAAAGCCTCTTAATAATGGCCAAACAGCGGCAGTTCCATAACAATGATTTGGTCTTCGCCCAGAATTTTGGGGGGGTCTCCTAAATGGGTGCCAGGGACAATAATAGAGGTAACAGGACCCTGCTCTTACAGGGTCCTACTAAGCAATGGTCGGGTTTGGCGGAGACACGTAGATCAGATGCGCCGCCGAGAAACCACAAGTGGTGCGGAAACGAATGAAGACCCAAACACCGATGAATGTGCTACCGCATACCCTGCTGCATCTCTGCCCGATGCCGACCGACAGAACACTGACGCCGCGCCGCTCAACACTGAAGATCCGGCTGAGTCGTCTCGATAACACGAGCTGGACTCTCAGACACCAACGATACCATTTCCATTGCCAGCTCCAACTCGTACACTTTCAGCACCAAGGCCAGGGTTCCTGGTACGACGTTCAGAGAGGACCCGGTGCAGGCCGGCGTATCTCTCAGACTACACATGCGCATTACGGGGGGGGGAAAGTAGTGTTATGTACCAGCTGTCAATCAGCACAGCTTTGGACATACATTGGTTAAGCATGGGTTAAGCTGTGTTTCTACTGGTTAACGTTAAGCTGTGTTCCTATTGGTTAACGGGTTGACAGCTGTGGGTTTAAAATAAACTGTCAACCCAGAGTTCGTTGTATTCATTCTGAAGCAGTGGTGAATAAACCGTTCTGTTAAAAGCCTCAGACTCTCACATTGAATACCCGTCCAGAATATATAAAAGAATGATTGGTTGTGTGGTTGTATCATGATTGGTAGATTGGTGCTGATTGGTGCTGGCTGTGTGTCTATTGTTGTTTTGTGTTGTAAAGACCTGGGTAGTGGGTGGGGCTCATTTGTTGACTAGGGCTGGTTTCCAGATGTCTGGTAGATGGGAGGTATCGTCACATTTATTCATGTTGTGGGGGTGTTTCTCTATTTCGATAGCTTCCATAATTATTCTCTTGTTGAAGTGTTCTGTTTTGGAGATTAACTTGGTTTCTTCAAAATTAATTTCATGTTCTGTAGCTTTAAGGTGCTGGAAAAGGGAGGAAGTTTTTTCTTTTTTTTCTTACTGCGTTCTTGTGTTCTGCAATGTGTGCATTTATTCTCGCAGAACACAAGAACGCAGTAAGAAAAAAATGGGCCCATTTTTTTCAAAAAAAGGGCATGAATAGCCCTTAGGAGGCTTGTAGAGTGCTCCTAGTGGGTGCCCCCCCCAAAATGAGCAAAAAATGACCCGTTTTTCACAAAAACATGCCTGTTTTTTGTCAAAAAAGGAGCATGGATAGCCTTTAGGAAGCTTATAGAGTACTGCTGGGGACTGGGAGGGCAAAAATCAATCTGTTTTTCGCTCATTTCCGCCTTCCCCAGCCCCCCAGGAGCTCTCTGCAAGTCTCCTAAAGGCTATGCACGGCCATTTTGGTGAAGGGGAGGGGTTTTGGGAGATAAAAAATGTTGTATTAAGTGTATAAGATGCACCCAGATTTTCAGCCTCTTTTTTGAGGGAAAAAGGTGCATCTTATACTCTGAAAAATACGGTATTATTAAATTATAATTTACTTATTTCTAATGTCTAAATGTTGTTTCAAGGCTATTTTCTCAAAGCATTCACATTACAGTAAAATTATTACAAAGCTGGCTATAACGAATTATAACCAAAAGCATGTTATCTCCATATGAGCAATGGCTTAATTTTGAATAGAAGAAAATTTTGGAAGATATACGTAGCTATACTGGCAATGTTGTAAATTGCTAATATATAATTAGTCGATTTATATGAGAAAGTCATTTATATTAATTTGAAATTCTTCCTTCTCCATTTCTCTTTAAGCAGCACAGCAATGTTCGCATTAGCATTCCCCTAATTCTAAAGCAAAATGAAATAATATGAGTTTCTCATTAATGATCAAATTGAAAAGCAAGATAACTTGAGTGGGGAACACAGGCGCACAATCAATGGAAAATTGTTTGCATCATTTCAGTTGTAGGGCCACAATTAAATTTATAAATGAGACCACTTTAAGTACTTATAGATTATGGATTGAATCTCAGATGATCACACTTCTTCCTCATGTGGATCCTCATTAATAAAATATAAAGAAAGATTATAGTCAAATGATGTGACAGTCTGCTATACCCCCTAGTGGAAAAGAATTTAAGAAGTATGAAGTGAAGACATAGTTAATTCCAGACGGAAGAATTTTAGGCAGAAGGAAATAACATGGTTTTAAAATTATAACTTCAAATGTCATGATTAAATAAGGAATGAGACCAGCTTCTTGTGTTCTGAATAGTTATTGTATGTAGCTATGCGTGTACATAGTGCTCTCTCTCACTCTCTTTTGCTCTGTGTGTGTATGTGTGTGTGTGTGTGTGTTTCCATTCATCTGACACCATGGAGTGTGTAAAATCACTTATTTCTAATTATCTAGAAAGATATGAAGGACTTATAGTAAGTATTGGGTAAGTAGTCATTTCATGTTTAATTAAATGTCATTTAGTTTTCTTGCTAAGACAATTCTTTTTATAGAATGATAGCAATTTGGGTAGTGAAATTTTTAGAGTGTATATTAGGTACTGTAGAATTTCACCTACATGATGAAATATTTTAGTACAATCTCTTTAGCCAAAAATAAATAATACACATATAATCACTTTTCGTATTTCTAAATATGGACTTGATGTAAGGAAAAGGAAAAAGAGTATGGGCAGAGACAAAGATGATGGATTTAATTGGAGATGGATGCAACACTGGAAGCTCTGAACAAGTTGGAGACAGATATTTATGAAGAAGTCTTGTGATGAGTAAGAGTTGACACTGAACTATTAGCACATAATCAATAAATTAATGAAAGTATTCAAAAGGCAACATATGTTTTTATTCTTTCTAAAATATTGCTTATTTCTATTAGATTTTACAACTAGATAAAATTAACAAAAATAAACTTACAAAATACCAATAGCACTGAGACTTATATACCAATTTACAGCCCTCTCTAAGCCGTTTACAGAGTCAGCATATTGCCCCTAATAATTTGGGTTCTCATTTTACCAAACTTTGAAGGATGGAAGGCTGAGTCAACCTTGAGCTGGTGAGTATCAAACTGTCAAACTGCTGGCAGCCAGCAGTCAGCAGAATTAGCTGCAGTATTGCATTCTAACCACTGGGCCACCACGGCTTTTAAATATTATTTCAATGTTGGCTTTAACTATTCTAATAGGTTGCCAGATAACTTCTAATAATTTGTAAACTAATAGATTATTTTGATTTTTCTAATTTGTAACTTCTGCATGAATGAGTTTTATTAAATGGTTATCAGATTATTCAGATTATTCTATATAACAAGATGACAGCCAAGCCAAAGCCTATAAAATAGTTCTTGACTAACAACCACAATCAAGCCCAAAATTTATGTTGCTAAGTAAGATATATGTTAAGTAAATTTTGCCTCATTTTATGACTTTTCTTGCCACAGTTGTTAACTGAATCATTGCAGTTGTTAAGTTAGTAATATGGTTGTTAAGTGAATCTGGCTTTCCCATTGAATTTGCTTATCAGAATGTTGCAAAAGGTGATCACATGACCCTGGGACACTACAACCTTCATAAACATGAACCAATTGCTGAGCATCCAAATTTTGATTATGTGATCATGGGGATGCTACAATTATCATAAGTGTGGAATATAGTCATAAATCACTATTTTTAGTACCATTGTACATCATCATGTAAATACGAATAGTCAGTCACTAAGCAAACTGTAAGTCAAGAACTAGCTATATATTTCCATTAAGATACAACTTGGTAATATAGCAATTCAAAATACAATTTTCAGAGCAATCCTAAAGACATGTATCAAATAAACATTTCAAGCACATGGAAAGAAAGAAAAGTTCATATATTGCTTTTAGAAGTGGCATATCTCATCAAACCAGCTGTTTGGTTTCAAAAGCTATTGCTCTTGTGCCTTGTTGATAGGCATATGATTGGCCACTATGAGGAACAATTAGGCTAGTATTAGGAACCATTAATAGAAACAAGACTATGGGTTAGCCAGATTTTTTTTAATTCAAGGATTCTTCCTATGTTCTAGTATTGCAACCAGATTTTATGTATGTTTTGTAAATACTGGTTTAAAATGCATCTCGCCTTTCTAGTGATAATGATTCCTTGCAATCTTGCATTGACCATTCTACAGTTCAGAGCAGTAGTCAAATTTTTGCATATCTGATATGCAAAAAATGCAGCTTCTGCCCCCCCCCCCATACACTTTCTTCCAGACTGAGTTGAAAGGGGCACATCAAATAACATTGCTAAAAGATTTCAACAGATTTCAACAAGGTACTTTAGTTTTTCAATTTGGACCTCATAAATGATAAAAAAAACTTGCATGGTCTTTTTCAAGTTTTGTCTTATTGTAGTAAAAGCTTTACTGTATTTTGAACTGCTCAATTCTCACCTCAAATACTCTGTTTATGTCTGGAGAGAACGTTGTAAGAAAAAGCTATATTTAAGAAGAATGGATAGTGACAGGATTGATAAAGTATGAGAACAGCTATTAAAAAAAACAGATTATGTCTGACATGACAAGAGAACACTGAGGTCTGCTCAGACACAGTACGATAGACAATAACAATAAATACTAAGAATCAAATAGATAATTCCTTATGAGCTTACAATAGCAAAGACAAAAAGAAGATGATTTCCCAAAAAATAATGAAAGGGTTATAGATGGGAATCCAAATGATGCAGCAAAAGGAGATAAGGGAGAAGGCAGAGGGAACATTCAGTCCATGTAAAAATATTAGAAAGAAATATAGGATCCCAAGAGAGAAATATAAAAGAACCACCAAAAAGTCAATAAATGATGAAATTCTAAAAAGGATGAGAGATGACGGATAGAGACATAATATCTTGTAATACTGTGATTATATTAAAAACTAATAGAAACAAATAGAAAGTATAAATTGGGGCAATAGTAACACATAGATATATAATCAAATTTTTATAACCATAAATATACAATGGTTAGGAGGTGGAAGATTGTGATTAGGCATATTTAAATGTATTATTATGATTAACAGTATGCAAAAATATATTGGAATTTATAGCTTTTAAAGACTACAAATTCAGGAGACTCAGAGATATAAGCCCGAGACTGATTAAATTTTATTAATAAATTGTTTTATTGGTGTTTATAGAAAACTGAGATATTGGAAATATGGTGGAATTTGAGTAATACTTAAAATATTAAAATATTGGTGACTTAACAGGCATCAACAAACACATTGTATGAAGAAATGTAATGGATGTTGAAGTATATTTTTGGAGAAAGTGATAAAGAATTATAAAAAGAGAATAGTACTGTTTAAAGATAAAAAGATTGCTATAGAAAAAACCCAACAAGTGTGTGTGGGGATAAGTACAAATTGGGGAAATGCATCATACATATCGATACATAAAAGAATATATATTGTAATTATAATAAGCATATTAAGGTTAGAAGTTGGAAGATAAAAACTATATATATGTAATTGTATTATTATTAGCACTGTGTAAAAAATGTATTGACCCAATCATTACACTGTCCACAAAATATGTTGGTTGTTAAAGGAAAACTGCAAATAAAACATATACACACAAAACAAATGCTGACTTAGAACGTGAGTTCTAAGCCTTCCTTAGGCATGAAAGTGACTTTGGGTCAGTCACTCTCTATTTCAGAACAAGCACTTTATAGGGTTGTTGTGTTGGGGAAAATAGCAGTATTCAGTATATTCATCAACTTGAGATATATATATAAACAGAGAAGAGAAAAATATACTAGTAGTGTGTGCAAATTCACCTATAGGTAGTCCTTGACTTACAATCATTTGTTTGGTGACAATCTGAAGTTATAACAGCACTGAAAAAAGTCACTTATGATTAGTTTTCACACTTACAACCATTGCAGCATCCTCACAGTCAAACTTCAGCCGTTAGCAACTGGCATGTCCCAGGGTCATGTGATCAACATTTGTGACTTCTGACAGTTGGCTTCTGACAAGCAAAGTCAATGGGGAAAGCCAGATTCACTTAACAATCGCATGATTCATTTAATAATTGCAGTGATTCACTTAAATTGTAGCAAAAAAGGTTGCAAAACTGGACACAATTCATTTAACAACTGACTTACTTAAAAATGGAAATTTGGAGCTCAATTGTGGTCAAAAATCAAGGAGTACCTATATTTGCTATTTTTAAATTTATATGCCATGCATTCCCAACAAACCAGTTGGCTCAAAGCACACAACTGCGCATGCCCAAGATGGTGTCCTGTTGCGTTTGAGGAGAACTTCGGGGAGATGATTGTCCTTCTTGGGGCTTGCAGGGGGTACCTTATCCCATCATTGGTTCCAGGTCCAGCTATGAGGGGATATTTCTATTCAACCCTTGTCATGGTCTGATCATTTCCTCATCAGCCTTGACTTCTATACTGCTACCCCTCGCCGCAGGGAGGCGGAACCAACTAGATGGTTCCGCCCAAGGCGCCTGATGGACCCTGAAAGGTTCCTGATGGAGCTTGGGACTTTTCCTGAATCCCTTGCTCACAACTCTACCAAAACCCTAGTGGAAGCCTGGGATAGGGCGACCACTGGGGCCTTGGATCGTATTGTGCCTTTGCGGCCTCTGACCCGGTGTCGATCCCGGGTGGCTCCCTGGTTTACCGAGGAGCTCCAGAAGATGAAACGCCGGAAAAGAAGCCTAGAGAGTGGTTGGAGGGCCAGCCGGTCCGAATCTGATCAAACACTAGTAAGAATTCATATTAAATCCTACTTAGTGGCGATAAAAGCAGCAAAACCGCAACATTTTCCCACTCTTATCGCATCCACAGATAACTGCCCAGCTGCCCTGTTTAGGGTGACCCGTTCCTTACTTAACCAAGGAACTGGGAAAGACCCCTTGCAGGGTAGGGCTGAAGAATTTGTTCAGTATCTGCAGGATAAAATCGCTCAGATCCGGACAGGCTTGGACTCTGACTGGGTAGATTCAGGCGAGTCGACGGGGATGAATCTTGTGGAGACAATCTGGGATGAGTTTGACCCTGTGACTCCCGAGGGCATGGACAGGATTATGGGGAGACTCAGTGCTGCCATTTGTGTGCTGGACCCGGGTCCCTCTTGGTTAGTTTTGGCTTCCCGGGAGGTGACACGAGGCTGGCTCCAGGCGATTACCAACACTTCATTGAGAGAGGGGTTCTTTCCCACCGCCTTGAAGGAGGCGGTGGTGAGGCCCCTCCTCAAGAAGCCGTCCCTGGACCCAGCTTCTTTAGCCAACTATCGTCCGGTCTCCAACCTTCGCTTTGTAGCAAAGGTTGTCAAGAGTGTGGTAGCACGTCAGCTTCCCCAGTACCTGGATGAAGCTGTCTACCTGGATCCGTATCAGTTGGGTTTCAGGCCCGGGTACAGCACAGAGATGGCATTGGTCGCGTTGGTCGATGATCTCCGGCGGGCCTGGGACAGGGCTGCTCCTCTGTCCTGGTCCTATTAGACCTCTCGGCAGCTTTCGATACCATCGACCATGGTATCCTACTGCGACGACTCGGGGGGTTGGGAGTGGGGGGCACCATTTTACGGTGGTTCTCCTCCTACCTGTCGGATCGGTCGCAGTTCATGTTGACTGGAGGGCAGGGATCGACCCTGAGGCACATCACTTGTGGGGTGCCCCAGGGGTCAGTTCTCTCACCCCTCCTGTTCAACATATATATGAAACCACTGGGCAAGATCATCCGTGGTTTTGGGGTATGGTATCATCAATATGCTGATGATACCCAACTTTTCATCTCTACCCCAAACCACGCAAACGATGCCCTCGACGTGATGTCCCAATGCCTGGAGGCTGTGCGGATCTGGATGGGGAGGAATAGGCTGAAGCTCAATCCCTCGAAGACTGAGTGGCTGTGGTTTCCGTCATCCCGATTTGTGCATCTTGTTCCATCTTTGATGATAGGGGGAGAAATTTTAGTCCCCTCAGAGAGGGTCCGCAATCTGGGAATCCTCCTGGACACGCAGCTTAGTTTCGAAGATCACCTGACGGCCGTGACCAGGGGGGCCTTTTACCAGGTTCACCTGGTATGTCAGTTGTGCCCCTTCCTGGATCGGGATGCTCTATGCACAGTCACTCATGCCCTCGTCCTTTCTCGCCTGGACTACTGCAATACTCTCTACATGGGGCTGCCCTTGAAGAGCACCCGGAGGCTTCAGCTGGTCTAGAATGCGGACGCGCGGGTTGTCATGGGGGTACCTAGGTGCTCCCATGTTACACCCCTTTTAGGCGGCCTGCACTGGTTGTTTTCCGGGTGCGATTCAAGGTACTAATTATGACCTTTAAAGCACTCCATGGCTTAGGCCCAGGGTACCTGCGAGACCACCTACTGCCACCAGTAGCCTCCCACCGTCCAGTGCGATCCCACAGAGTTGGCCTCCTCAGGGTGCCGTCGGCCAAACAGTATCAGCTAGAGACCCCCAGGGGGAGAGCCTTCTCTGTGGGAGCGCCTTCCCTCTGGAATGAGCTGCCCCCGGAGCTTCGCATAATCCCTGACCTCCGGTCCTTCCGACGCGCCCTAAAAAGTTGGCTTTTCCAGCAAGCCGGCCTGGCCTGTTAATTTTATCTAATTTTTTAAATGTTAGTGTTATATTAATTGGGTTTGTTTTTGGGATTGTTTCTAATTTCCTTTTAACTTTTGTAATATGTGTTTTTTAATGCTGTACACCGCCCTGAGTCCTTTGGGAGAAGGGCGGCATATAAATCCAATAAAACAATTTTTAAAAAGCAGTTAACAGAACAGGGTAACAATCAACACCAAAATAAAATAAAACACAAAAGTAAATAGAATAACACACACATTGGCACACTTGCAATCAATCCTTCCATTTCCCTATTTTTCTGACTCCATTTTACAGATCAGACCAGCTTCATTCACATCTATTATATCCTTCTGTTTTCATAGGATTGTAGAGACATAAACTCAATGGCGTGCTTGTAAATGTTTAAGAACCGATTATGCCAGCTTCATTGCCTGCCGTGCCATTACATTAGTTGCCAAACAGCTAATCAGGACACTAGGCATCATGGTTTTATCTCTGCTCTTAATTGACCCCTAAAATTCCAGAAAATTGAATAAATAGCTCTTGCAAGCTAATACAAGCATACTATCACGATCCTTTCTTAATAACATTAATTTTCAAATCCAGACTCCTCAGTAGTTCATCAAACAATCTTTTAAACATTTTCTGCAAACCATTTTGATTTTTCAGGCAAAAGCATAAGAATACACATACATTCAAGTTCCCAACAAACCAACCTGCAAACTCATCACAAGGATGTATGTAGTTGTACAATAACCATAAATACATTAAACAATCAAAGAAACACTGTGCATTATTGTCTTTCTCCCTGCTCAAAATTTAATAATTCATTAAGCAATCATTTTTTCTGCATACTCTTTTTACATCTATGTCATACAACTGACATACTAATGGTATATATTCTTCAAAACCTGCTGAAGAACAAAGTCTGGTAAGGGACACACACTATGGACTTTGCCATTCAAGAAGAATGTAAAAAAAATCTTTTCTTTTAGAAACTAGGATTGGCTGAAGTGTTTGATACATTATAAATAAAATACGTCCTTTTCTGGTGTTCCCAAGATTCACACGAACAAAGCAGGTATTTGAGCACAGTGCTGAGAAAAGCACTGTGAATGTATTTTTAGCAATGCCCATTCTGCCTTTTTTTCCTTTACAAATGTTTCTTTTACTTTTATTCAGAATACAATTCTCTTCCCTATTATTGTTGTTGCTGTTGTTGTTGTTGTTGTTGTTGTTATTGAATATCTATTTTTTCATGGCGAGATGATTTTCCTAATCCAATCAACTTTTACTTTGAAGAATCTTTGTTGTATAAACTATAAAATGAAATATAAATTCTATGTTTCCATTCTTGTAAAAAGAAATATTTTTTTATCTTGGAGCATTCTAAATTAATCATAAATTAAATGGTTTTGGACCCTAAGAAAGGCTGAGTACCAAAGAGTTGAGACCTTTGAACTATGGTCTTGGAGAAGACTCCTGTGAGTCTCTTGAACTGCAAGACGATCAAACTGGTCAGACCTAGAGGAGTTCAACCCTCTTTAGAAGGCCAGATCCTGAAGATGAAACTCAAATACTTTGGCCACCTAATGAGAAGGAAGGACTCACTGGAGAAGAGCAGTGAGAAAGATGGGAAAGATTAAGGGCGAAAGAAGAAGGGGATGACAGAGAATGAGGTGGCTGGATGGAGTCATCAGAGTAGTCAGCATGAGCATAAATAGACTACGGAGGGTGATAGAGGACAGGAAGGTCTGGAGGAATGTTGTCCAAGGGGTAACGATGGGTTGGACACAAGTTTTCAACTAATAACAACAAAATGTTTTTTCTGTAATTTAATTGGGGTCTAACATATTGAAGCATGAACTTAGAGCCACATTGGCTATCACTGATCTGCTTATCCACATTACTCAGTATAGTGACACTAGCCTCCCGAAATTTGGCTCTCCTTGATCAGAGTTGTGTCAAATACCCTACCAGGCACATTAACAAATTAATCATCCTGTGCCTGGAAGTGGAGTCATGGCAATTGGATTTGTTTCCTTGTTGATATGAGACATTTCGCTTTCCATCCAAGTAGCTTCTTCAGTCTGAGCAAATTGGTTAAGGCAATCAGATAGTCGTTGGAATGTACCAACTGCCAAAATTCTTAGAGGTATTCCCACACAAACTTCATGAACTCTTCCCCAAATAAACAACTCAAACCAACAAGAAGATTAGTTCAGTTACTGAAGAAGTGTGGGGAAAGATGAGACGTGACAACTGTGGAACGTCCAACACTATTTTATTGCGATTTAAACAACGGCAAGCAATACAGGAGAGAAGCCCCTTTCCTTAGCCTGACAGCTATTTATACGAGAGCTGTCAGGCCAAGGAACCAATCAGGAGCGCAAGTCAGCCCGCCTTCAGCCATGCCGCGCCTGATTGGCTAAGGCGCAGCATGGCTGTTGCTGGCTGACAACAGGGGGAATTCCCCGGTCGTAAGTCGGGGAGGAAAGAATACAATACTCCTTCCCCCCCAGCGAGTACGCATGCGAAGCAGTGGAGCATGCGTAGTCGCTAAGATAGGCTGGGCGGCGACGGACACGCCCAGAACGCCGCAGAACTGGGCAGACCGTCGGAGAAGGAGGTGGTGTCCGTGGGAGCTCCTCCCTGAAGGGAGTGGAGCTCCGGGCGCCATCTTGAAGGCCTACCCCAGCCGGAGGAGGAGGAGGCGGAGACTCTGGAACAGGTAGGCAGGGCCGGGGTGGCGCGGCCGCTGACGGGCTTGAGTCAGGGAACTTTGAATTGTTGCGAGGGACAGGCTGGCCTGATTGAGGGAAGGCCAAAGTCGGTTGCAACGGCGGAGCTGGTAGCCCAACGGGGGCTGAAACGATGTAGGGCTGTGGAAGGCGGAAGGCGCCTGGAACAGTCTCTGGCGAAACTTCTTGCGGCCTGGGCAACTGCCACGGCTGGGGAAACGGGTGCGGCGCCAACCCCAGGGCCTCGGGTGGAATTGGCGAGGCCGACTCTGCGGGGTTGTTGTGTGGATCCAAAGGTTCGCGGCGCCTTAATTGATCCACGTGGCGGCGCCAGTCTGCACCGTCGGCGGTCCGGACCCTGTAAGAGCAGGGGCCGGTTACAAAAGTGACGGTGGCAGGCACCCACTTAATATCCCCGGAGAAAGCCCTAGCCCACACTGGATCGCCCTCACGGAAGGAACGGGGAGGGGGCCCCAGGTTGCTCGGCTGTGCCTCAGAATAGGTTGGGTGCAACCTATCTAAGGTGGTCCGCAGGCGCCGGCCCATCAGCAGCTCAGCTGGGGTTTTGCCGGACAAGGGACACGGGGTGGAATGCTGAACCAGGAGGTAAGCAGCCACCCTCGTGGGCCAGTCGCCCTTGTCCATTCGGCCAAGGGCGTCTTTGGCCGAGCGGACAGCGCGTTCCGCCCGGCCATTGCTGGCCGGATGATAGGGAGCGACGAGGGCATGCCTGATGCCTTGGGTGGCCAGGAAACCCTGGAACACGGTGGACGCAAACTGAGGACCATTGTCCGACACAACGACGTCTGGCAAGCCGTGGGTGGCAAACAGGCGCGTCAGTGCTCGGACAGTGGCCTCGGCTGTGGTGGAGGTCATGATGATGAGCTCCACCCAGCGCGAGTAAGCGTCCACCACAACCAGGAAAACCTGACCTCGGAAAGGCCCGGCGAAGTCCAGGTGGAGGCGTGACCACGGGCCGCGGGGAATCTCACACTCCCGCGGCGGGGCCGCCGGAGGCGCTGGACGGGAGACCTGGCAGGTCGAGCACCTGGCAACCCAGGTAGCTATCTCGTCGTCCAGCCGGGGCCACCAGACATAGCTGCGCGCCAATGCCTTCATGCGCGCTATGCCAGGGTGGCCCTCATGGAGGCGAGATAGCACCTGGTCACGCAGTGTGGGTGGAATGATCACCCTGTCTCCCCACAGGAGGCACCCACTGTGAAGGGACAGCTCTAACTGCCTGGCCTTGTAGGGGCGGTGGCCGTCGGACACCGGCCCCTCAGGCCACCCCCGCAGAACCCAGGTCATCACCTGGGAGAGGGTGGGGTCGGCCAGAGACGCTGCCGCCACATCGCCCGCAGAGAGCGGCAAGGCGAGGTCTGCAATGGCCAAAACAGACATGCAAGGCACTGTCTGAGGGTTGGAGACGGGCAAGGGGCAGCGGCTGAGGGCATCAGCATGCCCTAGCTGCTTGCCAGGGCGGTAGACCAGGGCATACGAGTATGCCGCTAGGAACTCCACCCAACGTGTCATCCGGGGTGACAGAATGGGAGGGGTCGGACGGTCACCGGCCAGAAGCCCAAGGAGCGGCTTGTGGTCAGTGAAGAGCGTGAAATGCCGTCCGTAGAGGTATTCGTGGAACTTTTTAACCCCGGACACGGCAGCCAGAGCCTCCTTGTCGATCTGGCTGTAGTTCCTCTCCGCTGGAGAGAGTGTCCGGGAATAAAAAGCTATGGGGGCTTCTGAGCCGTTGGGAAGGACGTGGCTCAGGACAGCCCCCAAACCCACGGGGGAGGCGTCACACGCTAGAGTCAGGGGCATCCTGTCACTATATTGGACTAGGACTGCCTCTGACGTCAGCATGTCTTTGACAGCCGCGAACGCATGCGCTTCGCGGCTGCCCCAGCGCCAGGCTGCCGATCGGTCGAGCAACCGATGCAGCGGCTCGGCTAGTGACGCCTTGTGTGGCAAAAATGGCGCGTAGAAATTTAAAAGCCCCAAGAACGACTGCAGCTCCGCCTTAGTGGCGGGGGTGGGGGCGTTCTTGATGGCTGCGACTTTTGCAGGGGTGGGGTGGATTCCGTGGGCATCTATGGAGAAGCCGAGGAAATCCACTTTAGGCACAGCAAATGAACATTTGCTGCGCTTTAATTTGAGACCCGCGCCCCTAAAACGGTCGAGGACCTTCCCCAGTACTTCGAGGAGTCCTGAGCGGCTGGATGCAGCGATCAGGACATCGTCGAAATAGGGTACAACGCCAGGGAGCCCATGGAGCAAACGCTCCATGAGGCTCTGGAAGATCCCCGGGGCCACGGAAACGCCAAATTGGAGGCGGCGGCAACGGAAAGCCCCTCGGTGGGTGACGATAGTCTGCGCAGCCGCCGCTTCGTCATCCACCGGGAGCTGCTGGTAGGCCTGCGCCATATCCAGTTTCGCAAAAATACAGCCCTGCCCCAGGGAGTGGAGCAGGTGCTGTACGACAGGGACTGGATAGGGGTTTGCCTGAAGGGCCAAATTGATGGTTGACTTAAAATCGGCGCAGAGGCGTATGGAACCGTCGGCCTTCACAGGGACCACTATTGGGGTCTCCCAACGCGAGTAGTCAACAGGCTCCAGTACGCCCTGCGCCAACAAGCGGTCAATCTCCTCATCAACTTTGGCCCTTAAGGCAAAAGGCACCCTGCGGGCCTTCAGCCTAATGGGAGCAACCTGGGGATCTAAGTTAAGAGAGATGGGGGTGCCCTTGTATAGTCCCAGCTGGCCGTCAAAGACGTCCGCGTAGGCGGAGATGACAGCAGCTACGTCAGGGGGTGTGTCTGAGATGGAGTGCACCCCCTGCACGGAGAGACCAAGGGCGGGGAACCAATCTAGCCCCAATAGAGCGGGGAGGGGCTTTTCAACCACTAGGATTGGCAGGCACCCCGAAAACCCCCCGTATTCAACCCTGACTGTATGGCAGCCCAGGGTTGGGATAAGTGACCCCTGATAGTCCCTTAAGGCCACGGGGCTAGCAGACAGCTGGCGTTTTAGGACGCCGGGGCACAGTTTCTGAAAGTCCGCCCAGGCGATTAAGGAGCGGGACGAGCCGGAGTCCACCTCCATTACACAAGGCGTGCCCTCAATGAGGACTGCCGCCTTGATTCTGTCCGCACCTGCGGAGGCCTGGTAGATCGCCTCTGCAGGGGCGGCTGCTGCAGGGCCTGGCTCCACGGTGTAACAGCTGGCCTTCGAGCGCGGCTGGCGGCGGGGCTGCTGCTGCGGTCCGGCTGTCATCTGCTGGCCTGTGGCTCCCTGGGATGGTGGTGGTGGTAACACAGCACGGCAAACTTGGGCCAGGTGCCCTTTTTTCGAGCACCGGCGGCAGATGGATGCCCGGAATGGGCAGGCTGACCGGTCGTGGCTGCCACCGCAGCCAAGGCAGGCTGTCACAGTCTGGCGCGGAGGTCGCGGATTGCGGCGCCTTTGCAGTTCTGCCAGGCGAGCCACGAGTTCTTCCTCTTCCTCAGCCGGGCTCGGAATGGGCACCAGCTGATCGATGAGGCAGGTTTGCGCTGGGGAAGATTGGAACGGGTGGCGGTCCATCTCAGCAACAGATTGCTCCGACAACTCCGCCGCCCGTGCATCAGCGACCGCCTCTGACAGGGTGATTTCTGGTCGGGCCAGGAGACGCCTCCTCAGCCGTCGGTCCCTGATGCCGCTGACGAATTGTTCAACCAGATTGTCCTCCAAGTCAGGGAACTCGCAGGGAATGGCTGTGGTCCGCAAGGACTGGAGGAACTGGCTGACGTCTTCGTGCGGCTTCTGGACGCACTGACGGAAAGCGTATCGCCTGGTGATCTTCGATGGGGTCGGGGCGTAATGTCCCTTCAGCTTGGCCATCAGCGTGTCCCAGTCTAGGTCGTGGACTGGCACAGGGGCTGCCAACGCCCGGGCGGCGTTGAACATAGGGGTTCCGCAGCTACTGAGGAAGAAGCTGCACTTCTCCTCCATCGGAATACCCCGCTTCCCGTTGGCTCGCAGGAAGCATTCAAAACGCTCCAAAAACCCCGTCCATCCCTCTCCGTCGGTGCCGAAGGGAGCGAACGGGGGAAGCGAAGACATAGCGGCTTGGAGTTGTGCGGCTCGGTGAGCTAAACTCAAGCGGCTGAGTAACAGAGGTCGGGTTCCGTCAGGGTCGTCGCCTCAGCAGAATCCCACCTTCGTCGCCAGTGAAGAAGTGTGGGGAAAGATGAGACGTGACAACTGTGGAACGTCCAACACTATTTTATTGCGATTTAAACAACGGCAAGCAATACAGGAGAGAAGCCCCTTTCCTTAGCCTGACAGCTATTTATACGAGAGCTGTCAGGCCAAGGAACCAATCAGGAGCGCAAGTCAGCCCGCCTTCAGCCATGCCGCGCCTGATTGGCTAAGGCGCAGCATGGCTGTTGCTGGCTGACAACAGGGGGAATTCCCCGGTCGTAAGTCGGGGAGGAAAGAATACAATAGTTACCATGTCTCAAATTTCAGACAATTGTGTATGTAGATGAATGAGAATTTTTATCAACATATTGCCACACATTTTGAGGAAGACACCCAGAGGTTCATGTGGGAATATACCTAAGAATTTTAGGAGTTGGTACATTCCAACAGCTCTCTGCCTATTCAGATTCCCCTAGCATTTTATTCAGAGTGAAGAAGTTGCCTGGAAAGGCAGCGAAATGTCTCAAACCATTGGGGAAATAAACCCAGCTTCCATGACTCAAGTTCCAGACAACTATACCTGGATGACTGAGAATCTTTGTCAATATCTGTTTATTCCTTTTCCTTTTATTTTTGCTACTTCCATCTTTATATAGAGCAGGAATGCCAAACTCAAGGCCCGGAGGCTGGATCCTGCCTGCAGGGTGCTTAGATCTGGCCCACGGGGCCACCCTGGAAACAGTGAAGAACCGGCCTCAAACAAGCTCTGTTTTCACTGGCAGAGAGTTACAGGAGACCATCACAGCCAAAAATGAGGCCGTGGACAGCCCTCTCAAGCTTCATTTTCACTGGCAGAGGCTCAGGGCACCACAAGCACCCCCAATGTAAGTGACATCGAGCTGGCCATGCCCACCCTGGCCCCACAAGGTCCAACACAACCCTGATGAAGCCCGCAATCTAATTGAGTTTGACACCCCTGATATAGAGGAACAATAATTGCATTCATCATCATATGAAGATGCAGCCTTCACTTAGACATTAAGCAAGTTGCATAGTATTGACACTCCCTGAGCAAATCAGATCTATTTTTTAATATACTGCCACTATCCCTACTTTGCATCTTATCATTTTCAATATTCTAACAGCATTTATGACTTATTTTTCATCAAGATTTTCTTAGACATTAATATTTATAGCATTTATTTGAGCCCCATTTTTATATGTAATGCTATCATTCCATTACAATCTGTACAAGAACTGGAAGTCACTCCAGAAATAGATAGATAGATAGATAGATAGATAGATAGATAGATAGATAGATAGATAGATAGATAGATAGATAGATAGATAGATGATAGATAGATGATAGATAGATAGATAGATAGATAGATAGATAGATAGATAGATAGATAGATAGATAGACGGACAGACAGACAGATGATAGATAGATGATAGATAGATAATGATAGATGATAGATGATAGATGATAGATAGATAGATAGATAGATAGATAGATAGATAGACAGACAGATAGATCACTCCTTCCAGCATTCACTCACATTCCCTCCCTAAATTGTATCATTGCTTTTATTTTGAATTCCATTCACTCTGCTGGAGGCTCCTTGTTTGGTTATTTCCACACAATTTCAAAGTATTTTTTAATTATTATTTCCATTAAAATTGCTTTGTATTTTCAGTTTCTTTTATTCTTAATCCTTCCTTCCTTCCTTTCTGACTTACATTTTTTTGGCTATATGTATTTATACATTTTTTCCATATTTTTTTCAACATTTTTTCTTACATAAATTTCTTCTTCATCATCAGCCCCTCTCCCATTATTATTTTGTCTAGCATCCTTTTTTTAAAATTTCCTCTTAACTCCACTCATTTTGGAGGCACCCTGCTATGTTATTCTTTTCATTCTGTTCCAAAAAGCTTTTACATTCCTTTTTCTTATATCTACTTTCCATTCATTCTCAAGGGAAATCAATTTATCTTCTAGTACTTTTTCATACAGGATTCCTTAATTTCTCTTACTGTAGTCATTACTTTTCTTCAGTTTTATTTTTTCCTTTTCTTCCATTTCCATTAAGATACACTCTTGACACTCAGAAGAACTATTTCATACCAAGAACCTCCCATCCCTCTCAGATTCTACATTCTTATTTTAGTCTTTTATCAGACAATCAAGTCAATCATGATTTTAGCTTAATATTAATTTCTTTGCCATGCATACTTATGAATAAACATATTCTTAAAACACGTATTCAAAACAAAATACATTTCAAAAATAGATACTCACTAAGCAATCACTATTAGTATTCATTTTTTATTTTCCAAATGACTTATTTTTATATATTCTTTTTCTCTACCATATATTTATGGTTTTTAATACCATATCCCAATCACCTATATTATGTTCATAATTTTTCCAAAAACTCATAATTAGTTTTTCTATTATTACCATTCACTAGAGCGTAGCACACAACTATCACCAACTAATGAATTCCTATTTTCATAACTATCCATAATAATCAAGACAATATCAATTCATATTTACTGACATACATATCATTGCCTTTTATACATAATTAACCTACACCTTCATCTCACTGCATCTACTTAATTTTACAACATTACATTATTTATTCGTATTTATTGCATTTTTCTCCTTTCTCTTTCACAGACATACAACATATCTATTTTTCATTAGTTATGTTGTTTGGATTCCTTTTTTGATATTTTGTATTTATACACTGCATACATGTAATATACTGCATATAATGATGTAAGTTTATTGTTTTTGTTTTATCCACCAACCAAAGCTATGCTGTTTGAATGGGGCAGCCTTATAAATTTAAAAATTAAATAAGAATCCATGCTTTTAAGCAGGAATGTCTCTTCCTCAATCATATCATATTCCATCTTCAAATAAATTCTGCCTAATATGATATTCCATCATATTCCATATGGATTTCTGCTGGTCATCAAGGGTTTGGTTGATGAAGACTTTCATATAGTGCTGTTTATTAATACAAAGTGAATACTAAGTTACCAGATGTAGTTGTAGTGATGCTACAAGCAGCATTTCATAACAATGTTAAAGACAATACTTGTTATTCTGATGCATTTTGGGCAGTATCCTAGAAATGCAAATAAAGTTTGGTTCTATTCCAAGAATGCTCACATAATTTTAAGCAATTAGGACCTTTAATATACAGTCTAATTTGCAAACCGATGTACTACTGCCCAAATCCCACCAAGTAGAAGGAAAATAGAATATACTGGCAGATACATTAGATGTATACCCTACCTTTGAATTAAACTTTTTGCATCTTTAGTTCTCATGGGTAAATCTATAAGGTTGAACGCTTTCTTGAACCAACTGCTAGTGACTTGACGAATAATCCTCACATGTGTTTTTCCTCTTTTACATCATTTTTAATCTGACAAGCTATCTCAAGACAATAGAATCACTGAAGGGGTTGTACTTTGGTTTGTTTTTTGACTGTTATATCACAGGACAAATTCCATATTGGTGTAGAAATTTAGGAAAAGGAGACATTAAGGGAAAGATTTCTACTGCACATACTTGATATCAGCAAATGCTGTCATCTGGAGCTTCAAAAGACCAGCAACTTCCTTTATTAAGTCCAAACCTTTTTCTTCACTCAGAGGGCTGTTGAAAAGAAGCAAGAAAATAGCATTACAAAAATGGATCTCATCAATACACGAGAGGCTAAAAATCCCCAAAGACGTATCACCTTAGCCTGTTAGGTAGGTTGAAAGGCAATGCTTACAGTATTCCTGTCACATAGTGATTGCGATATCAAGGGAAATGGGATCAGGTGCTTTCCCAGGCATGATGAATCACCTGAATTTTCCAGCAATAAGACAAACAATAAGGTGTAAATGGAATTGTTAGGAAGTGTAATGGGTCCAATGATGCAGGGACCAGTTCATCTTGGTCCTCAATAAAAAATGTAATGCAGTTTTAAAAAAAAGAGAAGGAGGGAAAACGATGTAAGAGAAAAATGGCAAGATGAAGCTAGTGACAAACAAAGGAAGTAAATTGCAAGCCTCTATCAAATGAGAAAGAAAAATCTACCTCCCCATTCATTAGTTGCTAAATGAATTCTTGCCCAGCAAATGACAAAAATGTTATAAATTCAAGAATTAAAAAAAGAGAGAAGTAGTACACCATCCTGCAAGCAATAATTGAAGAAGAGACATGCATCTGGTGCTTTGCAAAGATCTTGTGTTCACTTTTATTTTTAACAGGACAATGGGATAGCAATACGTTGTCTCCAACAGTTTAAATCAACTAGGATTGCAGTACATTTGTATAATTCCAGCAATTAAGAAAACAGGGTATTCAAAACACATACCTGTATGAAATAATATAGCCTTTTCCACCCATCATACATAATTCACTATAGAAATGCTCATGTTATATTACAAAATGATGTTTGCAAAAAGAGTAGTTTAAACGGGGGGCGGGGCGTGGAAAGAGAAATTAAGCTCAAAGAAAAATAGTTCAATTCCTACCCCACTCTCCAGTTTTGTGCCTTAGAAATGTGTTAACCATGTATTTGGATAAGAATGCAAGGTAAGCAAATAGCAATATTATTACTGTCTGCCATCCAAAGTCACAATAGTAAGAGTTGATGCACTAAATAAATATGTATGTATATATATATGTATGTACGTATGTGTATGTATGTATGTATATATGTATGTGTGTGTGTATATATATAAATCCTGAAGTGAAACGATTGAGAACATTAAAAAGAAGATACTGGAAACACAATTGAACTCCTTTTTATTAAGAAAACTAATTAGGAGACAACTTAGGAAACCACAAAGGGCTTTCAACTGAGTTAAGAGTTAAAATGTGCATGTATAGGAAAAAATAGAGAGATTATGGTCATCAAGGAACTGTCTGCAGTGAGGTGCTATCTCATCACCATCTTGTCCACATCTCCTTTAAGGAGATGTAAATAGCTAGTATTTGCAGGGGAAAAAATCAAGCTCTATTGCAGAAGAAAGCTGGTTTCATAAGAAAAGTAACAACAACAGCAACACAACAGATAAAGGTGCTTTTTTTCATTTTTGTTCAAAATAAAAGAAAAATTATAAAGAGGTGACAGGGGCAAAATAGAGTTTCTCCCCCTGTCAGAGTGCACGCAATGTAATTATGTGAGACAGCCCAGGAGCAATAACATCAAACAGGGGTTTGTAATAATAGATAGTGGTTTATGACTACAGAATATATACATACACATACTAGGCAAAGGTCAAACAGTCAATCAGCAATTTACAGTGCAGAAGCACACATGGAGAGAGAGAGAGAGATAGGCCCCAAACAGGGCCTTTCTCATAATACAGACTCTTAATGTGGTAACAGTCATTCTATTATCTTGTGTTAATTGTTAGGACAAGATAAGTCGCAACCAAGATTCTTGCAGAATCTTGCAGACGTAATTTGAAGCTCCTTTCAGAAACGTACAAACCCTTTGAGGCAAGGCAGTTCAAGAAACTGATATTCCAGGAAAGGTACTTTATGGGTTGTTGGTTTGAGCTCCAAGCTTGGTAATTTGGTTGCAAACATTTCATCACCATTCTAGGAGACATCGTCAGTGTGTTTTGAATTGTACTAGATAAAGCTACTTTATCATTGTAGAATGAATATTAATCTTGTAGAATATTGATAAAACCTTGAAAGCCTGTCAAATCCTCACACTTTCTTTCCAGGGGAACTACTTTCTTCTCCCACTCCTACTTCCTTCTCAAGGCCAGAATTAAATTCTTTGACAAAAAAATACAGGAGCACAGCTGGAGAAAGCAAATATAACACCTGACTGACTGAAAAGGGTAGAACTGGGTAGATGTGACTGCTTATCTTGATTTTGATACTAAACAAAAGTCTGGAACAGATTACTAAGTAATCAATTTGTGAACATTTAGAAAATAATACATTGCTCTGAATATTCCAGCATGGATTTAATAAGTATGAGTTATCTTCTTGTTTGACAGAGTGACCCTATTAGGTGACCATAGAAGTACAGTGGACATAATATATTTTGATCACATGAGGGGTTATTATTTTTTTAATCGGGGTTTTATCTAAAGAGTCACTGACAAGGAGTTGAGTGATCATATAAATTTTCTTAAATAAATAAGACATTTAACTAACAAAATAGGGCAAGTCCAGAGGAAAGCAACCAAGATGGTAAGGAAGGAAAAAGCCTATAAGAATTGGTTGAAAATAATTGGTGCATTTAATCTGGAGAACAGTACAAGGAGGCATCACAAATTATTCAAGTATCGGAAGGACTATAGAAGTTGGGATACAGTTGTTCAGCTTTACTCCAGAAGACAAAACAAGAAAGAGTAGATTTACATTATAAGGAAGCAAATTTTAGACATATACATATGTCAAAATCAAGAAAAATCAAGAAATCCAGACAGTTCAAATGGGTATAAAGATTTATTGCAAGCTTAATCTCTCTATAAGAATCTGAACTATAATGGACAAGGGAACTTAGCGGGAGAAGTGTAGAAGGAATTGAAGATGGGCTTGACTTAGATCTCTTGTCTGCACATAGGGACTCATGACATTTGAGCCCTTCTTCAGGCTCAACCTGGTAATCTCCAACAACGTAGTGAATAGATTGCTTTGGGAAATTAAGGATTTCCTTTAATGTATTTTAGCAGGGGCTCAATAGGTACCTGTCAGGAATGCAGAAATAATGTTGATTCCTGCTCTGTGTTGATTCCAAATGATTTGCAATGATTTTATTCCAAATTCATACCCATACATTCTAGGATTCTATATCAGATGGAGATTATGAGAGATGTCCAAAATATTTGAAGCATGCTGGTTCAGAAGACTAGTATTGATTTTAAGAAGATTCATGAATCTTAAATGGTGATCAGAAAGTTAAAACTTCATGCATTATTACCATCTGCTTAAGGAATCAGACACAAGAGCTATATACCTCAACATACCGGTATGTTAAAGAGTATTACAGAATTTTATCAGGTGTTGACATAAAAATAGAATTATTATCAAAATTTATTGAAATAAATGGTATTCAAATCAAATCAATAAATGGTATTTAAATCAAATCAATAAATAGTATTCAAATCAAATCAATCAGCATCTTGTTTTTAGTTATTGCAATGCCAATATTGACCCATTTATTATTAGGAGCAAGATGAATGCTATCTAAATAGTGAAGCATACAAACATACAAGCGTACAATTTATATGCTAGACAGAGAACTGTTGCTCTTAATATGTAGTTTAAAGCTTTAATATATATAGTCCCTGAGGGAATATCTATTTAGTCTTTGCTTGGATTATAGCTAGGACAAAAAATTCTTGATTTTTTTCAAATAATACGTTTTTTTTATCAAAGAACTTAAGACAGCTTTATACAAAGATATGATTCTCTGCAGGCTAGATTTATTTGCCATGTCAATTATTTTGCCATGTTTTTAAAAAATTAAAAGGAATTTTAGTATTTTCACAAGGGAAAAAATACAAAATGCTTCTTATTCATATAAAAACTCAGGCTTTAACTGAGTTGAAAGAACTGTGGTACTTCTCAAAATACTGTGAAAGCAAGATATTGTCATGACACCACAGCCTTGTGTTAATTAGATCTTTCACTCCTGAGGACAGTGGTTCAAATCTGTGGGGATGACAGGTGTCAGAGATCAGAGTAGGTTTTTTTTTAAATGCACATTCACACATAACAAAGCACTGTGGTGTTATATTTATCCAGAGGTGCAGGGAAAGCTGTACAATATGTTGTTGGCATTAACTTGGTATTATTTGCATGCATAAAACTATATTTCTGCAGGCTACAAAATCAAAATGGAGTGCTAAAATGAGATGTAAAAGAAGAGTGGTAAGGGGATTTGAAGCCTTTGGTGCTCACTTCCAACAAGATTGAAAACCCATTCCGGAAGACAAAAAGGAATTATGACAATGTTGACATTTCCTCAGCTTTAATTATTCTTATGGACAAAAGTTCAGTACAAATGAATGACATGCAAGTGCACATTCACTCAGCAAAACACAATTCTTGGCTTTGCAGAAGTCGTAAATGAAGATGATAGCTATTTGACCCTTATTTTTGATGACCAAACTCTCAGAAAAAAATGTTGATTTATAGAACACATACAGAAATAATGCCCCCCCACACACACACAAATATCCCCTTTATTTTATTTACTTATTTGATTTATTTGCCACCATCTCACCTCAAGGCAACTCTTTGATAGAACTTCTGCCTAATTTGCAAGTTTTACGCTTCATTTATATTTGTCACTGTTATTCTGCCTAATTTCTGTGCTTGTCTAGTTTTTAGAGTGAAGCTTATCAATGCATGATGCCACAAGGGATTTTGTTTATCAATCAACTTGTCACAGTGCCTGAGGCTGAGTAGGGCTGAGAAGGAAGGATGGCCCAAGGTCATCCAGCTGTCTTCGGTGCCTAAGGGAAGAGTAGAACCAAATCTGATCAGTGCCCTTTCCAAATTAAGCCACAGTTGCCACCCCTGTTTATCTGACATGGTCCAGAAACAAGCAAAAGATCGTGCATGCTGTTATTTGGAATGGAATAACCAAATCATTTCTGTGGCAGTTTATGTGTGACTCAGAAATGAATTATTTTTATCCTGGCAGGAAACAGGAAAGCAATGGATCTTCACTGATTCCACGAACAGAAATCACACTTTCCTCTCTACGCAAAGAAATTGGGAGAATTCTTCTGTGCTGCACTTAAATTATACCAGCCATCACCCTGGAAAAAGCCAAAGAAATATTTCTACCTATCACCATTTATTTTTTAAAAACATGAAATAAAAGAATGGGGAAGGAGCAGGCAATCAATTAAACGCTTTGTGGAAAATACAAGCCTCTAAATTCAACATTATAATCAGCAAAAGAGGAGGCTGAGTAGAACTCTTTGTGGTATAGTAGTCAGACATGGTGTATTTATGTTGGTGGAAGAGGGCAAAGGCCCATTTAACTACTTTAGCGTCAAAAAAGATATAGCACAACATGTATCAAGGCGTTGAAACTGAAATGTATTCTGAGTTTATTTGCCTCATGAAACATTAGTTATAAGCTTCTGTTTATATCCTTCCAAAAAGAAGTTTTTGCTACCTTCTCAAATCAATCACATGTATTGTGCATTTCCTTTTCTTCCTTCAAGCAGTTCAGAGCAGCATCTTTTATTCTGCATTTATTTGAAGCATTTTAATGTGCTCTTCTCTACACTTAGGCACCTCCAATAAAAAATGGGCATAGGTTCCCGTTTTATCTTCACATCAACATTACGACTAAGTAAGCCTGACGACTGGAGCCTAACCCTGGAGCAAACTAAGAGGGAAGTGAGGATTTGAACCTTGTTTTAATCCCGTGTTCACTGTACACAGCAGGATCTCATTACAAACACTGACTGGTTTTTCACATGAATAATTGTCATGGCAGCAAAGCTGATACTAAATATTATTTTTGGTTTTACTGGGAGGTGGTGGTATGAAGTGAAATGCATGTGTTGATTTTGTGATGCAAAAGAAATATTGTGCTCACTACAAAACCAGGTCTACCTGCAAGTGTCTGGAAGTCTGATGAGACTTTCCATGGTTGTCCCTCTTTGCATCAACCAAACCTCCCAACCTCTTCCAGAAATAATATAATGGATCTGAAGAGAAGCACAGATCCCAGGTCCCTTATAATACCATTAGCAGTAGGAAAGGTCATTTACCCATTAGCATGACCATCTGTGGTCATCTAAGAAGACAAGGGATACAGTCCATAATTCTCCAACCTATTGTAGTATCACTGCATGTCAGGGAACATATGCACACAATTGTTTAGAGACGATTGCATAGCTGTTTCATGTATACTCAGCAAATGTTTGTTCAGGCTGTTGTTATTAGTTGCGAAGTCATGTTCGACCCATCGTGACCCCATGGACAATGTTCCTCCAGGCAGTGCCTTTTGGTACTGTCCATGGGGTTTTCATGGCAAAGATGCTGGAGTGGATTGCTATTTCCTTCTCCAGTGGATCATGTTTTGTCAAAGCTCTCTCTGCTATGTCCATCTTGGGTAGCTCTACATGGCATGGCTCATAGCTTCATTGAGCTACACAAGCCCCTTCGCCACAACAAGACAGTAATCCATGAAGGGGTTCAGGCTAGAGGGTGCTCAAATAGCAAAGCACAGAACAGGAAGTCAGATCAACCAATCAGCATGCAGGACACACACCTCCACACAACACACAGTTGGGATTTGGGATCTGTGCACATAGGCCCATCTGCAGCCATCTGCAAATTATATTTACCCATCAACCACTTCATAACACAAGTATGCGGTGATGCCTACATGCAGTTGTGGATAACTCTAAATCAAGCTTTAGTTGGAGCATTTGCCAGGGGCAAGCTAAGTATCCATCACAAATAGCCAATAAACAAATAGCACACAACAATACTATTGGGCAATGAAGTGCAAAGAACCCTACAAAATACGCTTTAGTCATGTCTAAAACAGTCTTACCTGGTTTTATAAAATAATCTTAAATGACTACTTTCTTAAAGTACAATTTTCTTTTTGCCCAGGGGTCATTATTGTGTAATTCAGTGTTCCTTTAGAAGAACAATACTCTTTGCACTACTCCATTATCTTATAATACATGCTCTCTATCACCAACAGTCAAGGCTTATTTCCAATAAAAATAGTGAAGGCTGGGAAGTAGTGTATACTAAGCTAACAGTGCCACATAGCTTCAGTTGCCTTTCTTTTTCATTTATTTAATCTACTCTAGTTAAAACAATAAAAATAAAAAGGGCAAAGTGCTACATATTTTTTTCAATTTATGTCAGAAGGAAAAGATGGACAAAAGTAAATTCTTATACTTTGTGGCACAATTAAAAATATCTCTAATGGAGTTTCAGTATTAAATATTCTAAAGGAAAAGGTTTGCAAATTCTGCTTGTTAATTCCACTTCATCTGTAATAGCTTGTTTATGACACACATACTCAGGTCAGAGATGGTACATCATTTAAATAACATTTCATATAAAATAACTCCAAATCAATTCTTCTTCTTTCTGGCTGTGTCATTGGCCAAAAATAAGTCATTATTGGTATACGTTTCTGATAGTAGCAAACATACCAGCAGATCAGTGGTGGGTTTCAAAAATTTTTAGAACCTATTCTGTAGGTGTGGCCTGTTTTGTGGGAGTGGCTCAGCGGTCATGTGACAGGGTGAACGTGGCTTGGCAGTTGTGTGACCGGGTGGGCGTGGCCAAGTTGCAAAATGTGGTGAAACTTACTTAACAACGCTCTTGCTTAGCAACCAAAATTTTGGGCTAATTGTGATCATAAGTTCTCTTTCTTTTTCTTCCTTCCTTCCTTCCTTCCTTCCTTCCTTCCTTCCTTCCTTCCTTCCTTCCTTCCTTCTTTCTTTCTTTCTTTCTTTCTTTCTTATGTGTCTCTCTCCCTCTTTCTTTCTTTCTTTCTTTCCTTTCTTTCTTTTTCTTCCTTTCTTCTGCCTCTCTCACCTTCTTTCTTTCTTCCCATCCTTTCTCTTCCTCTCTTTCTTTCTGCCCAATAGAACTCCAAATGCCCAGTTAAGAATTGAGACAGGCATGCCTCAAATTCAGGTAAGAGCCTGGAAGATGATGATCATTCGTTGGCTTAAAATGCAGTTCTTTCCAGAGGGACTGTCAGCCTCTGTTTCACTATTTGCTTTCGGCTGCCATTGAAACGGGGGGAGGGGGGGCTGGTATTTGGGAGGGGAAGTTTAAGTACAGGAGAGATTGTAAAAAGGGAGTTTTGGTCTCACTGTCTACTCCGCATGCTGGAGATCAGCGCTTGGTGTCGGTCAAGGCCAACCGTCCTGCATACCAACCTGATGATGCTCCTTGAAGATGGAACTCACATGACACCTAAGGGATTTGCAGATTGGACACTAGGATGAGGGTTACCAGGGGGAGGGGGTTGGGTCACATATTGATATGTATGATTTCACGTGCTTTTGCCTCTTGCTTTGCTTAGCTGCTATTTTTTCATTAGCAGTAAAAGTACTCTTAATTCTGCAAAATGGAGTTAGGTGGTTTCTTTTTTGGTTGCTGAGGAAGGCCGGCAGGACACTCCACTAGTGTTGACTGACAATTTCCTCTCCCACTGGAAACAGGCAATTGATCACAAGCTGGGCTCCTATGAGCTCTCACCGGTATTCTTAATGTCCCTAGGCTTTGATCAAGCAAAGCAAGTAGTAATTAATAGAATAAAGGACATGGAGTTCCAAGAAGAACTAAATAGGTTGCCTCTCCACAGTAGGGACAGAATCAAACGGGGTGTGTGGGAATCGGCAAGATATCTAAATGACCTGATCTTCCCAAAACAAAGAATAGCTTTCTTCAGAGCCAGATTTAACATTCTTCCTTCAGCACTCCTCCAGGGCAGGTATAAGAGAACACCTATAGCAGAACGGGTTTCTATACGTGGTAAAGGAGAAGTTGAAGATATCTCACATGTTCTAGTACACTGTGAGCTATACAGAGCTTGTAGGTCTGCACATATTCTCCACTTATTAGAGAGATTGCCAGGGAGGGCAGACAATTTTTATCTAATCTTTTTCCTCCAGGACACTAACCTGGTTACCACGTATGCAGTGGCAAAGTTCTGTGCTGCTGCAATGTCCATAAGAAAAAAATTGGCTACATAAGTATAGTTGTCATCTTGTACCAATTATCTGGACATATCTCTAACAATCTTTGTACCATTGAATTTACTCCTATACTTAACAGCATTGCACCCAGGTAAACCAGGGAGTGACCCGAACAATCTGAGAACATGTATGTTATTTTCCACTTTTAATGTCAATACTTTTTAATTATATCTTAATGTCAGTACTTTTTAACATATTGTAAAAACTAATGTGTATTGCTGGTCTTTGACCATAATAAAGATTTATACTTGTACTTGTGTATCTCTCCCCCACTTATTTTCTTTCTATCCCTTCCTTCCTTCCTTCCTTCCTTCCTTCCTTCCTTCCTTCCTTCTTGTCTCTCTCTCTCCAACTTTCTTTCTTTCCTTCCTTTCTTTTTCTTCCTTCCTTTCTTGTGTCTCTCCATCCCTCTTTCTTTTTTTCTTTCCTTCCTTTCTCTTTCTCTTTTGTTCTTCCTTCCTTCCTTATTTCTTGTGTCTCTCTCCCCCACTTTCTTTCTTTCTCTTCCTTCCTTCCCCCCACCCCCATTGGAAACCAGGCAGCTGTCAAAGAGAAGAAAGCGGGCTCCGTGTGGGTTCTTCCAACAGCCAAAAAAGGAACAGGAGGGGAGTTCGGCTGTTGGAAAAGTCCACGTGGCACACGTGCCCTTCTCCTTGACAGCTGCCTCATTTCCAATGGGGGGGGGGAATCCATGCAGAGGGAGGAAAAACATGGATTTCTTCTGCCCCCATTGGAAACCAGGCGACTGTCAAAGAGAAGGAGAGAGCGTCACATGGGCTTCTCCCAATCATCCGCTCTCGCAAAGAAAGTGGGTGGATGGGGCAAGTCTGGTGCAGACAGGCGGGGTGAGCAAGCGAGCAAGTGGCAACTGGGCAGGCAGGGGAAGCGAGCAAGGGAGCAGGCCAGGGGAGAGAGCGTTCCAGTATGCGGCCTCCAGAAGAACGGGTATGGGAAGACATGCTAAATTTCACGAACGGGTATGGGCGTACTGGCGCATATCGGCTGAAACCCATCCCTACAGCAGATGGAGCAGGCTCAGTGTTCCTCCATATGTTACCTGCTAAGAGTCTCCACTTGAGCATATTGTATATTGACCATATTGAGCTCACTGTAACAGCATTGCCAAAAAGACATTAAGAGTTGTTAACCTAATCTTGCACAGCTTCTTCTCCGGTAACATTGTACTGCAAACTAGAGCATATAAAACCTTTGCTAGACCAATCCTCAAATATAGCTTGGCTGTCTGGAATTCGCACTGTATATTGGACATTAAAGCAATTGAGTGAGTCCAGAGGTATTTCACAAGAAGAGTACTCCACTCCTCTGCTCACAACAGAATATCTTATGCCACCGGGCTCAAAATTTTGCGCTTGGATAACCTAGAACTACACCGCCTATGGTCTGACCTAAGCATAGTACACAAAATTACCTGCCTCAATGTCCTATGTGTCAACGACTATTTCAGCTTCAACTGCAATAATATCTGAGCATACAATAGATACAAACTCAAAGTAAACCACACCAAACTTAATTGCAGAAAATATAACTTCAGCAACAGAATGGTCAATGCCTGGAATGCACTGCCCGACTCTGTTGTTACATCCTCAAACCGCCATAACTTTAACCTTAAACCACTATCTACTGTTGACCTTACCCCATTCCTAAGAGGTCAGTAGGGGCAAGCATAAGTGCACCAGCGTTCCTACTGTCCCTGTCCTAATGTCCCCATTTATTTGTACACATTTCCTGTGTTCTTATTCATGTTTATTCTTATTTTTGTTATCTTGTACATGAGTGACAAATTAAATAAATAAAATAAAATAAAAAAATATTGGTCTTACATTTAGGAATTCCAACCCTTAACCTATTCAGGGTCTTCCAAGTAGTATGAGGGAGGTTAGATCCTTCGGCCATTTCCCCCCTTAAGATTATTTCCTTGCTTGACAATCTCCTCCCTCCATCTTTTAATTTGTTCTTGTGTAGCTTCAAGAATGTTTGTTCTTGCTGTAAAGCTGTACCTAGATCTGAGTCAGTTGGTTTGGGGCAAATGTCGGTTCAGAGGATGTCAAGGGTCATTTTCCTGCTTAATTCTTTCAGCGTTTTCTGAAACCTCTCTCCTGATCATAGATGGTGCCAGTGAGGGGATATATTTTCTCAATTGGTGTAGGTTTGAAACATGCTGAACTAAGCATACTGCTTCATTGATAGTGGTATCAACCTGTTTTGTGTATGCAGATATGTTCCATACTGGAGCAGCATACTCTGCTGTAGAGAGCTAAAGGCCAAAGCTGATGTACGCAATGTAGATGGTTGAGATCCCCATTTGTAGTCTATCAATTTCCTCATAATATTGTTCCTTGAGTTGACTTTAGCCTTAGTGTTGTATCTTTAGTGTTGCATCTTTACAATTTATACTGTTTTATTTGTTTCCTAGTGCAATTTGATTGCTTATTAGTAACCCATGATTATTACTAAGTGTTGTATCTTATGATTCTTAATGAATGTATTTTATTCTTTTTATGTACACTGAGAGTATATGCACCAAAGAAAACCACATTTGGAGAATTCTATTCTATTCTTTAGGCATTGCTATTTAAAAGACAGCATCCTATTGAGTGGAACAGCTTGCCTCCAGAAGTTGTGAATGCCCCAACACTGGAAGTCTTTAAGAAGATGTTGGATAGCCATTTGCCTGAAACGGTATAGGGTTTCCTGCCTAGGCAGGGGGTTGGACTAGAAGGCCTCAAGGTCCCTTCCAACTCTACTATTGTATTGTATTGTATTGAGTGTCACACCAAGGTACTGTGCTTTGGTGTTAGACAGTGTTATAGACAGTACCCTTGCCCATAACATCCAACTCTTCCATTTTTATTTCAGAGGTAGAAACTACACACTTGGGTCTTGTTTGAGTTGGGCTTTAAATGGTTGATAATGTAATATCCTTCTAATTCTTCAATCACTCCTATACAGTGGCATAGCGTGGGTTGTCAGCACCCGGGGCAAGGCAAGTAATTTGCGCCCCCTAAGATGTTGCGCCCGGTGCGGCCGGGCCCCCCTGCACCCCCCACGCTACACCACTGCCCCCCTGCTGCACTGGGCAGGGTCATCCCAGGAGCTTCCGGAGCTGAGACGGGCCAGTCTGACGCCCCAACCACTGGGCCACACTGCCTGCCCTCTTCCCCTCGGCCGCTTCCTTGGCCTGACAAAGGGAGGGAGGGAGGGAAGGAGGAGACGCCCCGCCTGGAGCCTCCCGGGGCGAACCCCCTCCGCCCCTCGGCCTTTCCTCCCAAAGGGACCGGGGTGTGTGTGTGTGGGGCTGGCCTGTGCGGAAGTGGGAGGCGGCGGAGGGAAGAGCATGGCGGAGCAAGAGCCCAAGCCTCTGCGCCTGAAGCGGCTGCACGGCGGCTTCTTCGCGGTGCCTCCCGCACACCGGGTGAGCGGACTCCGACTGCCAGGGTGCCCTTCACGCTCCCCCGGCGGCCGGGCAGGCTGGGTTGTGTAGTCTGTGCTCACCTGCCGGGCGCCGGTGCTGCATCCAGGCAGGAGCTGCTCCCCCAGCCCACCCCGACACACACACACCGGCTGCTTCCTCCCCCCGTGCCCCCAAGCCGCAGAAACGGCCTTCTCACCAGCTCTCCTTCCAGCTGGGAAGTTGCCGGAGCGTCAAGGAGTTCGAGAAGCTGAAACAGATCGGAGAAGGGACCTATGGCATCGTCAGAGCTGCGAGTGCGAGCGCGCGCCCCCCAGATGTTGCGCCCGGTGCGGCTGGCCCCCCCTGCACCCCCCACGCTACGCCACTGCTCCTATAAGTCCCATCTATCTCAACAAACATTTATCCTTGTGCAGCTATTACTGCATTGACCACGTAGATAAATAGACATGTGTTATTGGGACTGATTGATCATTCATATATATGTTATACAATATGCTTCCTGTGTCAGCTCGTTCTTACCATCCAACATCATATAAAATCTCCAGTTCTGGAGGAAGCTGCCAATGACCCGGGTAAAGCTTATTACGTCCAGTGTTATTATTTAATTTGCATAGCAATATCCTGTGTTTAACAGTATCCTGTGCTGCCGTTAGGTTGATGAAAGCCACTCCAATAATTAGCTTTCTTTTGAAACCATCCTCAATAAATTGCAAAAATTCCTTATGATCTTTTCAACAGTAAATTTTGAGATATGACTGAAAATCATTCATTCCAGTGAGATGGCAGAGGAGTGAGACTGTCAGTAATTTTTAGATTATCTTTGTCTTTGCTGGATTTCAGTAAGTCAGCAACTCTAGCCTGCCTCTACAATTTCAGGATCTTAAACTTGGCTTTATCAGTGTTCATCAACTACAGGAGCCACTCAAAAGTATGGGGGTTAAACTCTTTTATCTGTTCTGTCCTTATGTCACCAACACTTGCTGCTTTATTCATTTTCATAGTCTGTTTAGTTTCCTCCAGCTCAAAGACCACAAAGGGGGCATTTACTAGGCCCCTATTTTGTTCTTTTGGTTCTTGCACCTTTTTACCTTGCTTTTTTCCATTCTTCAACAGCTGGCTGGCTACTTGATCGGCTGTTACGTCCATATGATTTTGCTGAACATAGTTGGATTCCGTCTCCACCTAGATTTTCAAGGAGTTTCCAAGATTGTCTGCTGTTCTGTTTCATGCCTAGTTTCTCAACTAACACGCACCATTGCGATTTTCAATTATCAGCTGCTATTTGCATCAGCTCTTCCCCAGCTTCAATTGTGAAAGGTCCCTGACTACAAATCATAATCTTTTTGTTTCTGACTGTACTGTAGGCTGTATCATTCAATATAAGAAAATGCAACAAAAGAAAAATAAGAACCTTCACATACATAAAGGTAAAGGTTCCCCCACACATGTGTAGAGTAATTCCCAACTCTAGGGGGCAGTGCTCATCTCTGTTTCAAAGCTGAAAAGCCAGTGCTGTCCGAAGATGTCTCCATAGTCATGTACTAAATGCTGAAGGTGCACAGAACATTGTTACCTTCCCACCAAAGGTGGTTCCTATTCTTCTACTTGCATTTTTACATGCTTTCGAACTGCTAGGTTTGCAGAAGCTGGGATAAGTAATGGGAGCTCACTCCATTACGCGGCGCTAGGAATTCAAACCGCTGAATTGCTGATCTTTTTGATCATCAAGTTTAGCTTCTTAACTACTGAGTCACCGTGTCCCTCTTCACATATGTAGTTAAAAATTTAAAAATGGCTATCAAATTAATTGTTAAATAAGCAGGTTCAGTCCCCTTGTTATACAGGACAAGCAGAAGGTAGTTATCTAAGAGTCTTCTCAGGGGGAATCCAAAAAGTCAAGATGGCAGCCACTTCCATGTAACTGAACCTTGACCCTCCCCCCCCTTTTTTTTTTTTACATGCTTCACAACAGACATAAAATGGGTGAGGATTCAATTGCACAATTGTGGCCATCTTGATTTTTTTTACCCACTCCATGAGGATATCTCTGAGTTCAGCCAACATATACTAATTTAACAGAGATTCTTGCATTTAAGCAGAAGATTGGAACTTTAAAAGCTAATGGAAATAATCTAGGAATATATGTAAGAAAGACAACCCTAATAGTGCTGCAAAAATCAAATAACATACCTTTTCTGTATTTCTTTTGTGCCATGTAACAATTATTTTTGTGCCCATTCCACACCATCCAGTAAGAGCTGAAGAAGCTTCTTGGATGAGAAGCGAAATGAAAAAAACAAGATAGTCCAGTTGCCTCTTGGGACAACCATGTCTCGGATGACTGAGAATCTCCATAGACATATACTACTGATATGATGAGCCATTCCTGATTTATGCGCATTCCAATGGGACAGATAGAATGAGTCATTTTAATATTGTTCAAACTCCATTCACACGGTATGACTGAATGAGAGCACTCTGTATGCTTTCCTGCTTCTTAGAGGCTGAATGCTTGCTAAATACAGGTTTAGCCCCTCTGCCATGGGAAATAGTTCGCTGTATTAGTCCATAAGTCTAAAAGTAAACCCAGAGTAATACCAAATGTGAATGTCAGGCTTTCTACCTCTCTTCACTGGGAAGTTAAACAATCAAAGGAATAAATCAAACAACAGAAAGGGGGAAAAACAAGAAAGTTCAAATTACAGTAGTAGATTGTGCCATAAGGCACAACACTCAAGTCAAATCCAATTGTATTATGAACTGAATATAGAGTTATGCTAAATATCCTTGATATCAACTTATACCAAGTCTTCATAGGCAATAGAGATAGTTGCTTTACCTCCCAGAAGGGAAGGTAACTTCTCTGTGGCCCTTAAAGGCTAAGGAACTGGCCCATCTCAATGCCTATAAACAACTGCTGCATTTTGAGATTGTGCCACTAATCACAAGGGAAGGAGTTTGAAGCAAGATAATCAGGGAACAGGGCGGAAAGAAGCAGAGATTCAGAAAGAGAATATCCTGAGGTAGTAGAGCTGAAGTCATAAGAATATCAGAAAGCCGGAGGATACAGGAACAGACCCTCAGGCACAATAGTCCTGTGGGAAAGAAGAAAATTAGGAACTGTTCTATTATGCCTGCAAGGAACTACCTCTACACTGCCAAGTAGAGTAGTATTCCATAATTAGAAGCTTTAATTAGTTTGAAAATATAAGCCAAGATAGAAATTATATTAGAATAAGGATGGGGAATGCAATCTGATTTAATGGTCGTATCTCCTGCCTACTCTAGAAAGCTATCTACCATTAGGAAATAGGACTTAACAGATGGAACCCTCAGCCATTGAGTCATCTACTTTTTAATGCAATGGAAATATCACTTTACAGTTCATCCTGCATGGAATAAAGTGGCATACAGAGCAGGGGTGAAATTCAACGGGTTCTGGCAGGTTCTGGAGAACCGGTAGCAGAAATTTTGAGTAGTTCGGAGAACCGGCGAATACCATCTATGGTATACTGCCCCATGAGTGGAGTGAGAATGGAGATTTTGCAATATCCTTCCCCAGGAGTGGGGAGGAAATGGGGATTTTGCACTATCCTTCCCCTGCCACACCCATCAAGCCACGCCCACAGAACCGGTAGTAAAAATATTTGAATTTCACCAGTGATATAGAGGCATCTGCAAGAGATTTTTTTTAAGTTAAGAGAGTAGCTATAACTGCATGATAGTTAAAGTTCCTTCCCATGTTTACATGAATGGCAATGCAGATGATAAGGGGGAAAAGCTTAAACTATTGCCTCCATCTTGACTTTTTAAAAAATACAATAATCCCTGGTAGTATTTATATTATGATGCAGAGATGCCTTATTTTGCAAGACCAGTTCACTGGATGTTGCTTTCTCACACCATGAAGGAAACAATCTGACCCGAAAGGAAAGCTGTCATATCTGGAAGCCATCTTTTACATTGGGCCTTCAGGCCTGCCACATTTTCTACTGTGGGAAAATGGGAGGGGGGATTATACAGAAGTATGAGTGATATATAGTCAAAATAACATTCTTTTCTCAGAGAATCAAGACCACCTTGCCCTGCAGCTGCAATGAGGTGACTGAGAGGCATCTCCAGTTGGGACAGTGCTTGATTGGATCATGTGATGGACATGGGGTACTGGGCAGGGACTTGAACTTTCTTTTGGGTGGGGAAAACCTGGAAACTTTCAGATTCGGGTTTTCCAAGATGTGCCAATATGACATCTCTAATAAAATGGAACTTTGAGGAAACTCAAGCCTCGGAGTCTTCTTTCGCTGGGGGTGAACTCTGACATTAACCTGAATTCTCTTTAACAACTCTACCAGCTCCTCCAAACTCCAGGGTGCTGTCCGGGATCCTTAGCCCTAAGCATCACAAAAGCTATATTTCATCACTGCTTTGCATATTTCAAATAGATTTCTTTATTTCTATACCTTTCTCATTTTCAAGGTGAATAAATAAGTGAATAGGCATAAAATCAGCCCATCTTTCTTCTGTATCTTTAAATGTAGTTTTAAAATCTTTTACAATTATATCCAATTATATCCATCAGTCCTTAAGGATGGGCCATATCAAAAAACAGGCAGCAGAGGTTTTCTAGGAAGGCTACTTTATTATGGCAAGATATAATAACAAGATCCTTTCTCCCATCTTATACTAATCAAAGCCAAGAGTTATTCTGAGTTTTTTTCTACTTTACACTGTGTCATAGCTTTTCCAAGTCCCTCCTTCACAACTCCTTCTTCCCTTTCTCCTCCCCCTCCTTAATGGCTCTCTCTCATACCTTCAACAAACTCAATATAAAGCCATCCTTATTCCAGTGTAAAAAATGAATTAATATTGGGTTTTCAAAGGTAAAAGAAAAGTCAGGAGTGTGGGGATTAGTACAGTTCAATAAACATAGAACATCTTGTCAAATGCAGGAGTAAGGGTGATGGAATTCATCTTTCTGCAATTTTTGCCAGGTTGAATAAGGCAAATATTAATATCCAGATACTGCATAACACCTACTGAATTATGACAAAAGGGAAAATATTAAGTGAGTCTTAAGAGTGTTCTCACTTCCCAACACACTTGTTAAATCTATTAAATTAATTCCATTTGATGAGGGACACTTTTGCCCAGTTACACCGACATCCATAATTATTAGAGTATGCCAGATCTGTTTCTGGTCCAGCAAGAACTACACCCACTTCAGAGAAAAGGTTTTGCACGTCAGCTAAAAAGCAGGAATCAGATATAGCTTTTCTTCTTCATAGTGATTTCCTAAAAATAAATCTAGAGTGCCCAAATATATCCCACTGTCTTCCTATGTCAGTTCAGCGCAAGAAACTGATTTTTTATATCTGGGAGAAAAATATCAAAGACTTACAGTGCCAAAGACTGACACAAACTTTATGCCTATTCTGTTTTATATGAATTCAGCCTATCTAATTATGCATGAAAGTATGATTTTTTAAAAACCAAATAATTATAATACTATTCCAACTCAAATTACCATGTCTGGAACATCATACACTAGTATGACATCTATCAACTAACCTATATACAAAATTTGCTACAATTTTTTTTTTGTAGAAACAGGAATCATACACCCACATTTATTTTTTCCAATAACTAAATATAATTGATATCACAATTAAATTACTGGATCCTTTGAGAATTCTGAATATTATTCCTTAAAAAAATAAGGAACAATATTGGTTCATTAAAATTGATCATGCCAAACAAATTTTATTTCATATTTCAACTAACTGACTAAATTAGTGGATCAGTGAAATGCTGTGGACATAGTATGTTTAGATTTCAGAAAAGCATTTGACAAAGTATACTATAACCTAGTTCTGGGCAAGCTAGAAAAATATAGCATAGGCCCCACCACCACCTGATGGGTTTGTAACTGACTAACAAAGCATACTCAATGTGTAGCCCTCAAAGAACTACATCCACCTGGAGGGAAGTAAGCAATTGGTACCCCAGGGTTCTGTTTTAGGCCCAGTACTCTTCAATTTCTTCATAAACAATGTAGATGAGAGAATAGAGGGGAAACTCATCAAATTTGCAGATGACACTAAGCTGGAAGGAATAGCCAAAATCCCAGAAGACATTCAAAATCCAAAAAAGATTTGAGCACTGCATCCATGAAATTCATTGTAGATAAAAGTAAGGTTTTAGGCAAGAAAAACCAACTGTATAGATACAGGGTTGGTGAAATATGGCTTAATACCAGTAACTATGAGAGAAATTTTGGAGTTCTAATAGACAATCGCTTAAATATGAGCCTACAGTCTGTGGCAAGAGCCAGAAAAGCCAATGCAATTCTAGGCTGCATTAATAAAGAAATAGAATCAACATCATATGAAGTTCTAGTACTGCTTTACAAAGCCTTAGTAAGACCATACTTGACATACTGCAACCAGTTTTGGTCACCAAAAAAGGTGTTGAGATTCTGGAAAGAATGCAGAGAAGAGCGAACAAAGATTATTAGGGGTGTGGAGGCTAAAACATATAAAGAATCGTTGCACAGAATGGGTATATCTAGTCTAGTGAAAAGAAGGACTAGGGATGACATGATAGCAGTGTTCCAATATTTGAGGAGCTCCTACGGAGACAGGGGGGGGGGTCAAACTATTTTCCACAGCACCAAAAGGCAAGACAAGAAAGAATAGCTGGAAATAACCAAGAGGAGAAGAAAACTAGAACTAAGGAGAAAATTCCTAACACTAAGAACAATCAACCAATGGAATAGCTTGCCTTCAGAAGTTGTGGGGTACTCCATCACTGGAGGCTTTCAAAAAGATAACTCTTTGTCTGAAGTGGTATGGGAACTCCTGCTTGAGCAGGGAGTTGGACTAGAAGACCTCAAAGGTCCCTTCCAACTCTGTTATTATATATTCTATATTCTGTGTCTAGTGTTGCAGTAAGAGTTCCGTAAACAAACTGCATATTATCTGAAAAGCTATATCTTAACTTTGTGAAAAATTGACAGAGAATATAGTTGTAGGTCAGGCTTCTCTTCCAATATCACCTGAATCATTCAAGAACATTTTATACTGTTAGCTTTGTTCTTTCACTAAGATCTTTTAGCAGAAAATAATGAGCAGCTTTTGATCTAGTGGCCTATTCTTTCATTAGATTCTTCTTGCTATGAATTAGAAACTCCGAATGTCTCAAACACTATAATCATTACCGACCTACTATGAAAGATAATCACATCCTGCTACCTTATTTTTTAAAACTCTCATCAGATCTCTTGAGGCTTGCTGAGACACAGTTTGAGTGTTCCGTGTCTGACCGATAAATGGTTGGGACAAACTCAAATAGAACCAATAGGATTAGTGTTTGATTTCCCCAAAAACATCTGAATGATCTATCCATCCATCCATCCATCCATCTATCTATCCATCTATCTATGATTATCTATCTATGATTATATATCATGAAGCTCTGTAGGATAAACAACCTCTAGATAAAGATTTCCAATTGCTGTAAATGTGTTAAACAATTCTACCGTTAAAGTAAGGAAACATGTGAAGTCTTCAATCAGTTTTTCTCTACTTTTAAATTTTGAAATTTAGGGGGAAAAAAGACAAGTTATGGCAAGGTCATTTCCTTTTAATTATTGAATCAACAATTCAGTCATGAATTATTTTGGAAAAGTCATTGAGGTTTTTTTCCCCCATTCCTGATTTGGATTTGATTAAATATTTACATATATACAGTTTTGATGCCTACAAATTCAACTACAGCACCATCTTAGGAGAAAACAATGTACAAGTGGCACTAATGGCTTGATATATGGGACTTTTAAATTCGGTTGTTTTTTTGGATATGTATATAATTTTTTTTAACTTTGGGATGTGTGTTTTTTTTAATGTTGTACGCCGCCCTGAGTCCTTTTGGAGAAGGGCGGCATATAAATCCAAATAAACAGAAACAGACAGCATTTCTCAACCTCAGTAACTTTGAAATGTATGAACTTTTAAGACTTGTGGACTTCAAGCCCAGAATTCTTTCAGAATGCTGGCTGTGGAATTTTGGGAGTTGAAGTTCATACATCTCAAAGTTACTGAGGTTGAGAAAAAGTTGCTGAAGAAACACTGATACAGAAAATGATTATCTGTGGCAAAGAGAAAATACCAGCCTCCTTTTGATTGAACCACAACAGCAGAGCATGAATATTTGCAATATCAGTGCCTGGTTACCAACACTGTGGTTTTGATGAAGGAGCAAGTAGAAAATGGAGAAGAAGGAGATGACATTTGTCAGAGGACTGCAGAGTTTATTATAACATGCTTGTATAAACAAACTCACTACATGCTTGTACTTGGCTGGACCCAACTCAAACTGCTACTCCAGAAGATTTTATATCCTTTGATAGGCATTTCATTTTGAATACTTTCAGTTCTTAGCTTGAACTCCTGAAGATCTAAAGCAGAGTTGGGCAATTATTTTCCCAAAGGCCAAATAAGGAACCAGGGCTGCTGTGGAGGACAGAGTCTGTTTAATATTTTAACACTTCATCAAAAGCAATCAATTATATGGTTTTGATTACTGTGAAAGTGTGTAAACACACATGCACACATACTTGCACAAATTGGAAAAAATAGTAGTCACCTTCAAAATAAAAGGAATGCAGTTGTGATGATGTTCATCCATTGTGTTTGAAGATATCTAACAGGTTGTGTCTGTGATCTGTCCGCAGGTGGCTGGTAAGGCCTATATGGGCACAAAATGTTCTGCCTCATGTCGGGTAGACATGTGTGGGCACCATTGTTGCAGCATTTGCAGCTCTGGCTTTGCAGAGTGCTCGCTTGTACTATGGTTGTTCTTCTGTCCTCAGATGTCTGCTAGCCTTGATGGATCAGTGTGCACCATATCATTCAATTTTGTGCCAGGGTTTTCCAGGAGGTGGTGTCAATATCCAGGCACTTGAGGGAGGCTTTCAGCGTGTCTTTATATCACTTCCTTTGTCCCCCGTACGATCGCTTTCCTTGAGACAGCTCACCATAGAGGAGCTTTTTGGGGATGTGACGGTCTGGCTTACTTGCAAAGGATGCAATTGTATTGCATGCACGGTGTACACTTATTTACATTTGATTTTTAATTTCTGATTGACCTCACATGGGCCAGACAGGGGCAGACAAAGGACCAGATATTGCACAGGAGCTGCAAACTGCCCAGGTCCCCTCTAAAGTATGGTCGTCTAAATGTTGACCTGCCTCGCCACACCGAGTGAAGAGGAATAGTTTAGGGCTACATATAAAGTATATAATATAATTAATGTATATAAATATCATTAAAATCACATCATGTTAAAAGTTTATGATTTTATGGGGTTGCATTACTAGTTGCCCCGGGCCACTTGTGGCCTGTGAGCTGTTAGTTGGACACGCCTGCTCTAACACATTTTTGTTTTCTATCCGTCACACTCAAGAGACTGGGAAGAATAAACTTCAGCAAGTGCTCTGCATTTTGGTAAGTCATTCCTTTGTATTACTTATTTATCAGCTCTCCAATTGTCCACACAAAGTTTCCCAAGCTTTCCGGCTCTGCAGACTGGCATGGGGAGGGGGAAAGGAGATGTTTCTGTGTGAATGGCGGACATGTGCTCACCTACTGCTCATGCAAAAGGGGATGTGAATGATCCAATTTTGAACAGCTCATGGCCCAGTAATGGGCTGTGGCCCAGGCACTGGGGACCTCCGATCTACAAGATCCTCTACTGTAAGATCCTCTGCCATAAGCAGGAAACTATGCTAGAGTGAATGTAAAAATGTATTTAAGAAATCTTTGATGCTGGAGTTCAGCAGTCACTGTGCTTCTCAGTATGTCAATGTATTTACATCCATTTGAAACTCCATATAATAATAAGAATAAAACAAAATCTCAGAAATTCCTCCCTAGGCCCTTGTTAATATTCCAAGTAGTAATCAAATAGTGATAGATAATTCTGTCTAGTTTTACTGAAAAACCAGTTTGCGATCTATAATAAAACTTAGCTCTTTTTAGAGAAATATTCTCTTTTTAAAAAAGGAGACAAACACTGAGATATTTTGTAAAAAGAAATGGATTTAAGACTTGGAAAGAACTAATTTATGGGGTTTCTCAAGGGTGCAGTCAGTTTATTCAATATTTGTTTATAGGAGAATTACCTTCAAGTTAATATCATTGTTGAAAGTTTGTTGAGAAAGCTATGCATGATCTTTAAACAGAGAATCAAGTGCAAAGATAAACCAGTCAATAAATTTCTTGTGCTCTGTATCTAGATGTGTATGTGAATAGCATGTGAAGTATTATAATATAAAAGGTGCATAAAAGGAATTTATCACTTTTATGCGGGATTCTTTATTCTGCATGCATAAATAAATAAATATTAATATCTATGGGAACTGTACAAGATTTCCCATTGGATTCAGCTTTGTGTCTTGAATTTCAGCTAAATTGAAATTCAAGGGAGTTGCTGAATGCAGCAAGCCCTGTTTAATAAGGATTTGTGTTAGGTGGGCCATATCGTGCCAGGGATAGCATTTCCCAAATTCTGTTCACTAAGATCTTAAACAAGCCAAGAGTAATGGCTGCAAGAACCCTGCAATTTAGCTTCAGCTGGCACCAATCCATTTTACCCTGCTTTGTTTCCTCTAAGGCTTTATTAGCTACTGAACATTCATAAGCTTACTTCTGTTTTGACAGGGCAGCAAATCTCTGCTTGCCACATGTTATGCACATACCTTCCTTCTCCTCCTTCCCCGCCACAAATAGGTGTGAAATTTAAACCTTTTAACTCAGACAGATTCAAGTCCAGACCAATTTATAAAGCAGATGACACTTTGCAAAAATCAATTTCAGTGGTCAGACTATGAAGGTCAATGGAGATTACATATCATGGAAAAAGTAACAGGAATGTAGGAGTGAAGGGAGATCAGCTCTCCAGAGCAATTATGGAAATGTGACACTAACAGAAGCAATACTTGAGTAGTCTTACTTCAGATAAACACAAGATCCGCCTATATCGGTGAAACAGTTGAAAAGGAAAGAACAGGGTATGTTTTAGCAGAATTTTTTTCCCCTTTGCATTTTTCTGTGGGTTTTCCAATGTAGCTTCGTTGTATTGAAAAACTAAGCTGTATGTGATAACTTTTCTAAATTATCTAGAAAATTTGCAGGAAGCGAAACTGAATAGACAATTTCTCCAAATGTTTAAGAAGAACTTTATTTATTTATTTTTATTTATTTCTTAGATTTTTAGACCGCCCCTCTCCCAAAAAGGGACTCGGGGTGGTGTACAGTCAATACAATAAAACCAGTCATAAAATTAAATACATTTAAGCTACATTTAAGATACATTTGGAGGGGAGATAGGCTGTACTAAGAAATAAATAATTCTAATCCTAAAAACATCACAATTAAAACCCCAAACCCTAAAATAAAATAAATCCCTGGGAGGTAAAACTAAGAAAGTGCCAGGCCAGCTGATTGAAACAGGTGAGTCTTTAACTTTTGCCGGAAGGAACGGAGGTCGGTGGTAGTTCGAATGTCTGTCCAACCATTTGCCAAAGGCAAGAGTTTAAGAGGGTCAATAGTACCCCTACTGAAAAAAGAAGTCCTAGGAGGAGTTCCATCCTGATGGCTTATCTGGGGATTTAGTAGAAGTGGGGTAGCCAGGGAGGAGATACAGTGAAAGACAGAATATTCACCAACCTCATCCTTGTAATTAACTGCAAGAACACCCACACCTGTTAGTTATATGCTTTTAACAGGCCTGAGAAATCTACAATATATTATATCATATTTGCATTATATTATATTTGTATTATATTATATTAATGCAATGTATGGCCTAGTGCAGCGATGGCGAACCTTTTTTGGCTCGTGTGCCATAGGGGGAGAGTGCAGGGGGGTTGTGAGCGGGCATGCCACACCCATAATGCAACACGCGACCACCACCCCAGTGCACATGCACGCATGAGAGGCACTCCCACCATTTTCTGCATGCTTTTTTTGCCACCCCCAGGCTCCAGAGGCTTTATAGGAGCCTGGGGAGGGCAAAAACATCTTCCCCCACCCCCACCCAGCTTCAGGGACCTTCAGGAGGCTTCCCTGAAGCCTCCGGAGCGCATAAAAAACGGTCCTATTGGCAAACCGGAAGTCACTTCCGTAGGGTCGGTTTAAGCCCTAAACCGACCTTCAGGAGGCTTTCCTGAAGCCTCCGGAGGACTAAAAAGGGTGCTACGAGCAAACGGGAAAGTCTCCTGAAGGTCCCTGAAGCCTGCAGAGGGCTTAAACCAACCCCTACAAGCAAACCGGAAATCCGTTCCCGAACTTCCGGTTTGCCCCTAGGGCTGTTTTCTTGCTCTACGGAGGCTTCAGCCTCTGGAGGGCCTCCAGGGAGGGAGATTCTTTTCACCCTCCCCAGCTCCTATAAAGCCTCTGGAGTCTGGGGAGGGTGAAAAATTGCTTTAAAAAAGGTTGAACTCAGCTGGCCAGCATGTGTATGCGCGCTGGCCAGCTGACAGGGCAACACCTCGCGTGACCTGACAAATGGCTCCACATGCCACCTGTGGCACGTGTGCCATAGGTTCGCCATTCTGGGCCTAGTGGATCACTGAATTAGATCTAGAAACAGACTGGCAATCAATGCAGTTCGTGAAGCAGAGGTATAACATGTACTAAAGGACTCACATAATTGCCTGTATCACTACATTTTGCAGCAGCTTAAGCAGCTTAAGCTTCTGGATAATCTTCAAGGGCGGCTCCATATATGACCCATTACAGAAATCCAAATGGGAGGTGACCAGGAACAGGCACAATTGACACATGATGCAAAATTCTGATTATGCCCTAAGTCAGGGGCTTTGTAAGGAAATAGTTCAGAATTCTTACTTGTGTTTTCTGTGACATTTTTGCAGGCCTCTGCTATCTGCTGAGGATAATGGCAAGCAACATCTCACATGCTTTCCTGAGAGATATCCCTCTTAACTTTTGTCTGTGCATTTAGTTACATACTACCATTCCTCATTTGTGGCTTGATTCCTGATTTTTTTTCCTTTTTCTTCTTTTCCAAAGAACTAAACGAATCATTGCAAATGAGATTGAAGTAATATATAAGTCAGCATACTTAGGAAGAAGTGTAAACATGAGCACAAGTCTAGTGTAAACATAAATTTTACATGAATGTTGGGCCGAGATCTAAATTTCAGGCATTTTTAGTTATCTTAATCATTATAAAACTTAATCTCAGACAACTTGTTAAAGATCTGGACATTTCATTACATCATGTGTTTACCTGCTATCATCAGGCTGGAGCAAATTGACTACAACATATAATGTACACAACCTCCTTTAGATTCTGGACACCACATAACAACATGCAAGTGAAGGACAGATGGAATAGAATTGGGTCCAGCACACAAGCCTGTTTTATCTCATTGGAAATGGCAGGTGCAAATGATGTATCATCATTGTAAACCAAAGAGTAGCTTGTTCATCAAACAGTAGCAGAATCAACTTCACAATTTTTCTTGAATATACCTAACATCTCAGGATGATCCAGAGATCCTCCCTGTTTATATGTCAAATGCCTTTTTTCAGATCAATGAAGACATTAAAACAAAGAGGCTTGGTATGCTTGATGCACTTCTCTTGGACTTGGCTCATGATAATAATGTCTGATATATTCTGTTGCGGCTGAAAACTGCACTGTGCCTCTGGAAAATTCCTTTCCAAGATAGTAATAAGTCTATTCAGGAGAATGCAGGCAAAAATCTTGCCTGCAATGAACAACAGTGAAATGCTTCTGTAGTTTCTATAATCTCATTTCAGAGGAGGGTTCCTACTGGTTCAGCCCAGTTTGGCTAAACCAGTAGTGGTATGCCAGCCTGAGTCGCAGAACTCACAGCAACCCAGGCTGGACACACCTCTGCACCGATTTCCCGGTCGCCGCCATGACCGCCACCATATTTTTTTAAGTTCTGCACATGCGCAGAACAACTTCAATTGAATTGTGCATGCACATGCAGCATGCATCCAGCATGCATAGCGCGCATACAAGCAAACCGGCAGTAACACCAGCCAGAATCCACCCATGTCTCATTGACTTTCCATGTTTTTAGCTCTCTATAAAAACATGGAAGGTCAATGAGACATGGGTGGGTTCTGGCCGGTGTTACTGCTGGTTTGCTTGTATGCGCGCTATGTATAGACCTTATTCTTGGCCTGGAGGGCTGCCGACATACTCTCATGGTTTTCATCAAACCAGTCTTGATGTGCCCTGGTTTTCAGTTTGAGTACAGTTTGATGACCTCTTTAAACTGCATCCTCTTTTCAGAACGGTCCCTGCAAGTAGTATATTGCCAGAGTTTTCATTAACTACATTTTGTCAATGTAGAACTTGGTCTGGGCCTTACAGTCTGCTGATGATCAATGACTTTCTACCAGTCCTTGGTTGCTTGGCTACTTACGATATAAAGGGGCTATATTTAGGACCAACTGGAGCTGCCTCTGATCTGTCCAGCACTCAGCACCTCACATGGTGAGGGTGACAATGATGTCTTTAAGATTGCACTGATATACTATGACATAATCAAGTAGATGCCAGTGATTGGACCAGGGATGCATCCAGGTAGTTTTGTATTTGTTTGTATATTCAAATTGTGTTAGCAATGCACAAGTGGTGTTTGAGACATTTGCTCAGAAGCAACAAGTAATTATTTAGTTTTCCCAACCCATGTTTTCCAAGGACTCATCCCAGTTGTCATTGTCTGTCCCTACCTTAGCATTAAAGTTGCCCAGAATGGCAGATTTTCACTGGCAGAAGTTATTCAAATAACTTCTTTTAAGCAAGAAGGAGTTATCTTGTCTGGGCCTGGTGCTTTTTCTGGCACCCCATTTTCTGTAATCACCAGAAGTGTTGGGACTAATGGGATAGGGTCAGTTGTAGGTGTGTCTGAGATGGGGATTGTGAAGATGGGTTGACAGTAGTTTTCTCTCAAACCTACAATAAAACACATTCAGGTCATCTGCCAGTTGTTTATTTCTTTCAGCATAGGTAGGAGGTTTGCTATAACTGGTGATATTTTTAAGAGTTTTCCAAATGTTTGCTGATTCATTTGTTGAGAAGTGATTCCTTAGAGTACAAGACTGCACAAATTTGAAAGGCTGCTTCATAAACAGCAAGAGTTCTTTCGCTAACAAGCTGCCATTTTGATAAGTCTTTAAGCCACCACAAATATTTTCTTCAAGATGTCATAAAGAAAATATTTGTCAGTTCTATGGCATAATTAAAATACCTGATGTTTTCTATAAAGTCGTGACTATGGATGAACCATCTTTCATAATATTTTAACTATATTGCAGAATCCACAACTGAGTTTACAAAGTAAAACAAACTTCAAGTTATTAACCTCCCTACATGTAAGTTCTCTTTTGTCAACAGAACACTGGTTTCTGCTGAGAGTTTCATTTGCTTATTATAACCAATAAAATTCTAAGATACAGAAACTATAATGTAGAATTTCAGGGGGAATAGCAGGATTAAAAAGTGGGATACTTATCTGGAATTATACTCCTAATATCATTTTGATATTATCATGTGCCATAGGTATGTACAAGTATGCATATTTAAACTTTTTTATATAATGAAATAAGAGGGTGCAGTGATCAAGCAGTTAAGATGCTGGGCTTATTGACAGGAAGATTATAAATAATAATAATAAATTTAAATTTATTAGACGCTCCCTTTCCAGACAGGACTCGGGGCGGCGTACAGTGGAACATATAAAGCATAAAATTTAATTTAATTTTAATTTAATTTAATGCTTCTAGACCGCCCCCTCTCCCGAAAGGGACTCGGGGCGGTGTACAGTTCATACAAAATATATCAGATACAATAAAATTAAGTATGTACAGTTGACAGTTGACATGGAGGAGGTAAGAATGACATTAAAAGAACTGTACAAAGCAGATTAAAATAAGTTCAAACCCCTAAAAACAAATACAGTGAATTAAAAAACCCCTAAAATAACCAGATATAGTGCAGACATGTACAGACACATAGACATACTCATATACAAAGACATACATGCACGGAGGAGGTAACAAATTACATCACATTTAGACAATTAAAAATCACCATTAAAATACCCCATTTACAATAACACAATTTAAAAATTTAAAATTTAAAACAACTGTCAGGAGGAATAAGGAAAAAGTTTACGGTTGAGCCAGGCCAGATAATTGAAAGAGGTGGGTCTTCAGCTGTACACGGAAGGATCGGAGATCGGAAATAATCCTGATGTCACGGGGGAGGTCATTCCACAGGGCTGGGCCCATCACAGAGAAGGCTCTGCTCCTGGGTGTCGCCCCCCGACACTGTTTAGCGGACGGCACCCGAAGAAGTCCCTCTCTGTGTGAGCGGATTGGTCGTAGGGATGTATGGGGCAGGATGCGATCCTGCATGTAACTAGGTCCTGTGCCATGAAGCGCTTTAAAGATCATAATCAAAACCTTGAAACGCACTCGGTAGACCACAGGAAGCCAGTGCAGCTCGCGCAGGAGAGGTGTTACAGGGGAGTATCTAGTCCTCCCCATAATCACCCGCGCGGCCGCGTTCTGGACCAACTGCAGTCTCCGGGTGCATCTCAAGGGAAGCCCCATGTAGAGAGCATTGCAGTAGTCCAGGCAAGACGTCACTAGCGCATGGGTGACTGTGCGTAGGGCATTCCGGTCCAATAAGGGGCGCAATTGGCGCAATTGGCGCATTTGGCGAACCTGATGGAACGCCCCCCTTGCCACGGCTGTTACATGGTCATCCATGGACAGCCGGGCATCCAGGAGGACGCCCAAATTGCGCACCTGTTCCATGGGGGCCAGTTGCACGCCCCAATGGCCAGAGATGGAAGCCACTGGTTGAACCGGGAGGCCGGAAGCCACAGCCACTCCGTCTTGGAAGGGTTGAGTTTTAGTCGGTTGCCATCCATCCAGACCCGTACGGCCTCCAAACACCGGGACATCATTTCAACAGCCTCGTTGGGGTGGTTTGGGGTGGAAATGTATAGCTGAGTATCATCAGCATACAGATGGTATCCCACCCCAAAACCGCGGATGATCTCGCCCAGCGGTTTCATGTATGTGTTGAACAGGAGAGGCGAGAGGACCGACCCCTGTGGCACCCCACATGTGAGGGGGCTCCGGGTCGATCTCTGCTCCCCTGCCAACACACGTTGCGTCCGGCCAGAGAGGTAGGAGCCAAACCACCGTAAAACGGTGCCCCTGACTCCCAGCCCCTCTAGCCGGTGCAACAGGATATCATGGTCGATGGTATCGAACGCCGCCGAGAGATCTAATAGGACCAGGATAGGCAGTTCGAGACACGAGATTGGCAGTTCGAGACACGAGAACCACCTGATGGGGTTTCTCCCATCCTTGACCCAACTTTTATCAACCTAGCAATTTGAAAGCATGCAAATGCAAGAAGATAAATAGGTACCACTTTGGTGGGAAAGTAACAGTGTTCTGTGTGTCTTTGGTGTATAGTCATGCTAGCCACATGACCACAGAAACATTTTGGACAATTCTGGCTCTTTGATTGTGAAACAGAGATGATCACTGCTGCCTAGAGTAGGACATGACTGAATAGGCGAAACCTTTACCTTTTGACTTTTTTTTTTAACAAAGTAGATTTGAAAATGTGAAAATGTCAAGAAAAAAAGGTCCACTTAAATGTATTTCCTTATTTCTGGCCTGTAATTATAACTGGAGAGGAGAAAATCCTTTGCTTGCTTTAAAGAATTTCAGCACATACTTACATTCTCCACCCACTCTTTAATATTCTCCCACCAAAACTGCCCCTAAGCATTTAATTTCATGTAATGATATGGTCTATCTATGTGTGATGAAGAACAGAAGCAAGAACTGAAATAATGTAATTGAACAAATCTAAGTTCCATTGAATGGCTCTTTTATTTATTTCTTCAAAAGCAGAAAAATGGGAAGGGAAATATTAAAGAATAAATGACCTTTAATAGTGAACCTGTATAAAATGATTTAGTCTTTTTTTTAAAAAAAGGCGGGGGGGAGAAAAACTTTGACAATGATTCTGCCCAATGTTCACTGACCTCCATAAAGTTTTCTTTAAAAAATTATTGAGTTTAGGAAGAGACATAGAATTAACATTCTAATTCAAATATGAACTTAATAAATTAGGGAGAAAAAATCATGTATAATATTATGTTTTCTATTGTGAAGTCTAAAATTTAAAACATCTATCTTTCAAGCCATTAAAACTTCTGTCTGCAAATCAGTAAAGGACAATGTGTGAAGTAGACAAATAGTTTTCCTTTTAAACATTTACATAGGAAATATATAAGCTATTACTTTTTTAGCAAAGCAACTGGGGAGAGACATTAGGCAAAACAGAATTCTATTTCCCCCCAACAAAAGAATTAAAATATGTACCATATTTTTCAGAATATAAGAACCACCTTTTTCCCTCAACAAAAGAGGGTGAAAATATGGGTGCATCATACACACTGAATACAGCATTTCTGGCCTCCCAAAACCCCACCCCCTTTGCAAAAATGGCCATGCATGGCCTTTAGGAGGCTTCCAGAGTGCTTCTGGGGGGTGGGGAAGGCAAAAATGAGTGAAAAATGGGGCGTTTTTTTAAAATTTGCCTCTTCAAAATCTTGGTGCATCTTATACTCTGGTGAGTCTTATACTCTGAAAAATATGGTAAATTCTGGAAATTGCTATCCAACACTTTTCAAAAATACCAGATCGGGAAAATATGATCATTATATTTTTGGAAAAATATGGTTTAGGAGGCCATGTGCACATATTACACCTAAATCAAATTCTACATAATTATTATATCATCAATGGATATCAAGTTCATAAATAAAATTTTAATATCCATACTTACTCTTTCTCTGTCATGATGTAGCCATATTCTTCCACTCTGGAAGACTCTGCATCTAACTTGAGGCCTTCTCCGATCTTTTCTTGAGTTGCTTCATAAACACTTTCATCTTGAAGCCACATATTCTTAATCCAGTGATGAAGCTCACTTAGCTCCTTGGAGTTGGGTTCAAACTCTGCTTTTTTCTGAGCGATCAGTTCTCTTGAGAAGGTTTCGCTCTTCACATTTTCAATCCCAACCTTGACTTCCTCAGATGAAGATGAAAGGTCTAAATCATCTGATTTTTTCATTTCTGTTTTAAAGGATTCTTCGGACAAATATGACTTTGACAGATTTTCAGGAACCATATTTTTACTCAGGAAATCTGGTACCTTTGACTCTAGATGATTCTCCTATAATAAACAAAACAACAAATACACCCACTGTAGTTCATTATAGTTTCTTGTGCCTAATTCATCAGTTCAGCTTTATAGTAGACAGTAATTATTTTAGCAGTTTTTATCTTGGTAGCCTTTCTTGAGGATGAAAAACTCTGGAATTCATCTAATCTGAAAGTTAACTTCAAACACATCCTAGACCACACTAAAGAACAAAGGGGAAAAATTCCCACTTTTCAAGTCAATTATATTTTATTTTTCAAGAGGCCACACATTTTGGGACATGTGTTTCCAAACACGTCTCTTTTATGGGTCTCCATGAAAACACTCTGTGTTGTTTGCTAGCAAATTCTAAAACATTAATTCATAGCTTGGAAGAATTTACAGCAGTAAACCTTTGCTTAAAACCACATTTTAAGCAAAATGGTTTTAGCTCTATATACCACAGTGAGAACTGCTTTTAGCTATGATACATCACTTTCCTTCAGATCTTACCGATATACACTATCATTTTTTCAGTGCTGAAGAAAATAATATCCTTAAGTATACTTTATAGATTTTGAGCACAGGAAAACTGCTAGGAAAACCAGCTATTTTCCTATACAAAATACATTTGCTAGCTCCGTTGCGAACAGAATGTTCCCAATAATGTTTTTTCACCCAAATTATTTACCGTAATCCAAACTGAGTAACAATAGAATAGAATAGAATAGAATAGAATAGAATAGAATAGAATAGAATAGAATAGAATAGAATTATTTATTGCCAAGTATGGTTGGACACACAAGGAATAAGTTTTTGGTGCTTATGCTTTCAGTGTATACGTATATTCTCCCACAGTCTTTATCAAATATATATTCTAGCAATTTGGGATTACTTTTAGTTAGCATTGTTTTGGGGACAATATTCTACTTAAGAACTAAATCATTTTGACCTATTCTGCTCCTTTGGGTTTTTAGGAGGAAAACATTCTGAATAAGAAGAATTTAGATTAAATCACTAGAATCATAAACAGATTTATATGATTGAATCAAATATTACAATAATACAATACAATAGTAGAGTTGGAAGGGACCTTGGAGGTCTTCTAGTCCAACCCCCTGCCTAGGCAGGAAACCCTATACCGTTTCAGACAGATGGCTATCCAACATCTTCTTAAAGACTTCCAGTGTTGGGGCATTCACAACTTCTGGATATTGCTAATGGCACCTTAAACCTTTCAGCTTACATTAAATATTTTGATTTTTAGTTATACTGAGTACTTAGGGAAGTGACAAATCAGTAGAAATGTGCTTACATTTCTTCTGATTTGTCACACACACACACACACACACACACACACACACACACAAACACACAAACACACACAGTAGGTATTTGTTAACTTACCTCTTTTTTAACCTCAGCATCAATGTTCCATGGCCCCTTATCTGTGGAAGCAAGCATTTATAGTGAGACATAAAACACAGACATTGCTTTAGTTTTCTGTACAATGTGACATTTTTATTGTACAGTAAACATTAAGATGTTGTGGCTAAATGACAAAAGTAAAAACATAGATCAACTTTGTCACTTCAACTCCATTTGTACACTTTACTAATGCAAGATCAATTGAAGCCATGCTGTAAGAGTGCATTACATTAATTAGTTCAATAGTAAGGCTGACGAATTTACCTCTGTTTATCAGTGCCTGGAAAAAAAATCAATAGACTGTCCCACTAGTCAGAAAAAAATGTTTACAGTAATAAATGAGAAACTGCAGTGGATTTATGACTCAGGTGTTTCTCAAGAAAAGGCTCTCCTGGTGTATTTTATTTCACACTTAGAAGTAATTACTTCAGAGTTATAATAACACCACATTATTAAACACTGGAGGTGGTTAGTGTATTAAAAAGAAGTCTCCACCTCGGTCCAGTTATATACTTGTTTCTATCTTAGATAATTTTTGTTAATTTTAATGTTTTATATTGTTGGTTTTATCTGTTGCAATTCTCCCAGAGTTGCTTGTTAATAAGATAGGTGGCATATAAATGTAATAAATAAATAACAGAGAAGAATACTCAAACTATTGCACAAACTAAGACAGGAAAAGGAAATTATGCAGTATAGTAAAAGATATTTATGCATTTCTATGAATTAAGAATAAACTAATGACAGATCTTTTGAACTTCATATGTGCTTCATATATAAGTAACAACCATGATAGATGGACAGACACATACATGCATATGCTATCATATGCTATGTCAATGAACAGTAACACTGCAAGCTTTATTATCTGTATGTTGCTTAAAGTCTTCAGAAATAAGCAGCCTAGACCCAGGTAATAAAAAATAATAATAATAATTATAAAAATAATTATAATAATTAATATTTAATAAACATAGAGTAAGATGTGTTCATAAATCTGAAAATTATTCTCAGAAAGATTTGTCTTTTTGTGTTTAATGGATGTATCATTTGGGTACAATATTTAGCACTTAAACTTATAAGGTCCATTGCAATCAATGGGGATAAAGTTAATCATGCCTATTTAAGTCCTACTGATTTCAAAGGACTTCCTTTTTGTACGACTCAAATCAGATCTAATCCTATTTATTTGGAGGATATCTACTAATCCAGGGGTGGGTTCTGACCGGCACTACTGTCGGTTCGCTCTTAAGTGTGCTTCACGCATGTGTGTGCTTGATTTGCATGCTTGATGCGCGCATGTGCAGTGCAATTAAAATTGTTCTGCGCATGCATAGAACTGAAAAACAAAATGATGGTGTCAACTATCCCAACTGGGGAACCGGTTTGGGGCTGTGGCAGGCCTGGGTCACTGCTGGTTCCAGCGACCCAGGCCACCTAACCACTATCGGTTCGGCCAACCTGGGCCAAACCAGTAGGAACCCACCACTGTACTAATCCTCTAGCACTCTATCACCAGAGGTGTGAACTGCTTCCAACCTTTTGGCCTCCTGGAAAGGTATTAAAACTTGCCTTTACTGGTTGGGTTGGTGCCTCAAGAGGGAACTCACTGCTGAAGGTCGTTGATGGGGTAATAAAAAGATCTCATCCCCACCCATCCGTCTCTTAATTCTAGTTTCAGTATAGTTTTTAAAATCTATGTAGCTTTAATGTTTTAATATTTCAATTATTTTTACCTGTTTTATAACTTATAAGCCACCCAGAGTCATCTTATAGGGGAGATGGGTGGCAAAAATTTAATAAATCAATAACTAAATAATACACAATAGCCAATTCCAAATTTAATCACACTTACATTAGAGTTAAGTATATAAAGCTCAAGTTAATCAGTAAAGCAACAAAGAATAATCACTAATTTTAATTGCAATACTGGGTTTAAGGGGTGCATCTCAGTGGTGGGATTCAAATTTTTTTACTACCGGTTCTGTGGGCGTTTCTTGGTGGAGCGTGGCATGGCTTGGTTGGCATGGCAGGGGAAGGTTACTGCAAAATCCCCATTCCCTTCCGATCAGCTGGAATTTGGGAGGCAGAGAATAGATGGGGGCAGGGCCAGCCAGAGGTGGTATTTACCGGTTCTCCAAACTCCCAAAATTTCCGCTACCGGTTCACCAGAACTGGTCATAACCTGCTGAATACCACCTCTGGTGCATCTATATCTAAAGGTCTTATGCAATCCTATCTTACACTTTTTCCATTCATCCCCTGAATTTTCACTGCAAATGTTCTGAAGGTCTTAATCCCTAGTAGTCCATGTTCAGATGCAGAAACTTCCTTAAAAATCAGTGGGTAAGAAGGAAAACCACTTAAGACTTTTCTTTGTCTAAAAATTTTCCCTCTGAAAGACATCACCCAATCCTCACATTACCCTAATCCTAGCTCACTAATACAAACTTCTATGAATGAATAGTGTCACAGCATTATTTGTACTCACTCATTATCTGGATTAAATTAGAACTGAGTGATAATTACCAGTCCATTCTTGAACACACCATAATCATAATAAGAGAAAAGGAAAGCAGGGAGAAGCGAAGGTGTTTTTTTTTCTCCTCCTAGTAACACTTTGCAAAGTATTTTCATCTGATTATGTAAAGAATTAAAATAAAGGAAAGCTACCGCACTGAATATAATAATAATACCTTGCACATGAAAACCTTCATTCTCTCCCATTTCATAATTGTTTTCTCCTTCTGCGCCCACTCCTGTTGCAGTTCTCTCTCCTTCAACCTTCCCAGCAGCATTGTTCTTTTCTCCATTTGTATCAAAGATTTGAACAGCTTCAGCAATGATATCAGCCATCTTGTCCAGCTCCAGTGGGCTCAACTTATCTACATCCACATGGTGTTTCCTCAGGTCTCTCAGAACATCTTGAATAAATATTTCTTAAGAGGGGAGGGGAAGGGAAGGGAGGGAAAGGAAGCTTGATTACTTGTAAAAATTTTAATATTACATATAAGAAAAAGAGAAACCAAGCATTGTTGCTTTAGCTCCTGTCCTCAGTAGGAAATATTTAATTATCCTTATCATATTATTCAGTGCTAACAGGTATAAATAATAACCTTGGGAATATTTTTTTTCTTTTTCCAAATATGTTTACTGAGCTCACTCCGTTACGCGGAACTAGGGATTCAAACCGCCAAACTGAAAACCTTTCTGATTGACAAGCTCAGCATCTTAGCCACTGAGCCACCACATCCATATTATATATAATCCCCCTCATGGGTTAAGTTAACTTTGCATATGTAATGCTACCACAGCCATTTTGAAGATAAGTATATCCCTGAATATTGTGCAATTTTTACTTAGGTTCCCTTTCTCCCTTTTTCCTCCACTTTGACTTCCACATCCTAGGCATATGACTTAAATTTCCTTTCTCACATTCAAGAAAAGACTCTGAATCAGGAAGTCAAATTCTAAGTATTTGACGTGGAAAATTTAGTTCAGATTTAGGTTTAGGTTTAGGTTTATTTGGATTTATATGCCGCCCTTCTCCAAAGGACTCAGGGTGGCGTACAACATTAAAAACACACATCACAAAAGTTAAAAAAAAGATTAAACCCAATTCCAAAAAGACCAAATCGATTAAAAAAAAAAAGAAACAGTACATTTAAAATAAATTAAAATTAACATTAACATTAACAGGCCAGGCCGGCTTGCTGGAAAAGCCAACTTTTTAGGGCGCGTCGGAAGGACCGGAGGTCAGGGATTATGCGGAGCTCCGGGGGCAGCTCATTCCAGAGGGAAGGCGCTCCCACAGAGAAGGCTCTCCCCCTGGGGGTCACCAGCCGACACTGCTTGGCTGACGGCACCCTGAGGAGGCCAACTCTGTGGGATCGTAGTGGATGGTGGGAGGCTACTGGTGGCAGTAGGTGGTCTCGCAGGTACCCTGGGCCTAAGCCATGGAGCGCTTTAAAGATCATAATTAATACCTTGAAGATGATTTCTAACTACAAATTCTAAAATCTTACCTGGTAAGATTATCATAGTCAATGTTAATATAATTAAGCAATTTGATGTTATTTATAAAAATAGTAAAGGCAACAAATAAATCTATTCCTAAAGCAGTGCTCATGGCAGTTTTTTTAAGCCCAGTACATAAATCTCAGCTAGCTTAAAAAACCAGCACAAAATACCTTATTCTGTATACTTCTTGTATTTCTTATTCACAGATAATGATTCTGAAAATGTGCTCTAAAACTAGTTGCTTGTTGTAAAACAGGTTATTAGGAAAAGCTCACAATGCTACCTCAAACATTTATATGTCAAACATAGGCTTATTAAAATAAATTTTAGTATTCCTTTATAGATTTTGCTTGTTTGTAACATTGGTTTAATTTATGTCACAACTAACTGTTCCGCAAAATCCTGGCTGGGGTTAAATAACCTAAGTGTTTCATTCCCTTTCACTTCTTTTTTTCTTTTTCTTCTTTTCTATTATACCGTATCTCTCTAGTCCCACCCCACAAATCTCATAATCTATATAGCAAAGCAAAGTTGCAATCTCAAGCAAAATAAAAATAAAGGGAAAGAAATGAAATAGAAAATGGATGGCCAACGGCCCAACTCCAGAATCCACTAAACAGCAGGTCTTTCTAATTGAATAAATAAAACCAAAACAGGGGGGGGGGGGATCTTATTTGCCCATAATGTGCTGTCTCTCACTCTGAGCACTCACTAGGATGCAAGCCCATTAAAGGAACATCTCCCAGAGATAAACTTCTTATTAAAAGTAACTGGTATCTGTATGTAAAACCTAGCCCCCTTATTAAAGGATGCATTCCTGCTATTATGAAAAAGTCTTTCTTCAAAGTAAACAAAAAACAAAAAACCTGTAGCTTTGTGGTATAAATAGCAATAGTTTTGAAAAATAATCCATGCATTACAAATATATAAGGTTTTTAAAAGCTGGCGAAAACAGCTGGGTATATTTGGTATGTGAATCGACTTAAAAATGAAAACATAACTGAATGAAGGAAAAGATAATGTTAAACTCTCCCCATTTGCAGCAATGAAAATCCAAATTTACAAAACAGAAGAATTAAAGGAGGGTTTTTTTTAATGCATTCACAGCATTGTATCTAGACATCACAAAAGTTTTATCAGGTTCCATTATGCCTATGGAAGTCCAATAGGCAAAATCCAATACATTTTGCAGCACATTATTCTCAGTAACCGTTAAGTACCCAGCTCTATGTAGGCTCCTGCTAAGAAAGGTGAAAGAGGACCGTGCATGATAATGAAACCAGCATGGGTATAGCTTTGCTTTAACGGTAGACCTATTCCGGAGATGCGTGGTGTCACCTGCGCCTGCATTTACATTCCATTTTGCTTTTGAAAGCTATTATCAGGCAGGTGCCTCGCCATGAATGCTGTCACTTTAGGCATGTTCTCTCTAGGCTTTCTTCTCACTAAAGAGAACACTTCAATTGATTTTGTGCTTTCACAGCAAAAGAAAATGAAAGCATACAGTACAAAGGAGATGGGTAAAGAAAAGATACATCAAAACATGGCTATGTAATACTCCAAGCTCCTACAAAGGAATTAATGTGTCACCAACAAGTTATATCAATCTGAAGAAAATAAACTTCTCAATGTCCATGCGTGCATGATGTTGGGAGCATCAACCCATGATTCCAAGGTTTTCTACAAGAAGGGTAGGTGACCAGGATTTCCCTGATTCCCTACTTGCCATAATTCAATGTGGAGAACAAGAGTCCATTTCAATACAATACAATGTACCTGAAGAGATATGACAAAAAAAGATCTGTATATGAATATCAAACCTGGATGGTAATTTCAAACTGCCCATTTAGGACTTTACACTGCAGTCCTTAATTGAAGAAATTGCAATTCTGAAGCAGATTGAGAAATTACAGTAATTGTCATGATCCTTAACTGTTGTTTATCACATCCCATAGCATAGGTGTTAGCTTAACTCTTGTTCGGTCTCTCTCTGACACATTAGACCCGTGATGGCGAACCTATGGCACGCGTGGCACAAGTGGCACGCAGAGCCATTTATCAGGGCACGTGAGGCGCTGCCCTGTCAGCTGGCCAACTGAGTTCACCTTTTTAAAAGCCATTTTTCGCCCTCCCCAGGCTCCAGAGGCTTTATAGGAGCCTGGGGAGGGCGAAAAGAGCCTTCCCCCCCCAGAGGCCCTCCAGAGGCTTCAGGGACTGTCTGGAGGCTTCCCTGAAGCCTTCGGAATGCTTAAAACGATCCTCCGAGCAAACCGGAAGTGATTTCCAGGTTGCTCGGAGGGTGGTTTTAAGCGTTCCGAAGGCTTCAGGGAAGCCTCCGGACGGTCCCTGAAGCCTCCTGAGGGCCTCCGGGGGGCGGGGGAGGCTCTTTTCACCCTCCCCAGGCTCCTATAAAGCCTCTGGAGCCTGGGGAGGGTGAAAAAAGCATGTAAAAATGGGGGGTCATGTGTTGTGCGCGCATGTGCACTGGGGGGGTCGCGCGTTGCATTATGGGTGCGGCACGCCCGCACACGACCCCCCTGCGCTCCCCCCACTTGTGGCACGCGAGCCAAAAAAGTTCACCATCGCTGCATTAGACTATCAATCCACCCTGAAAATGTATACTGCAGCTCAAAATCACCAAGCTCATTAACACGAACCTCTGAGATGCCTGTCCATCATTATTACATTTCCAGTTAAGCAATTTTTGAATTTAAATAAACTCTAAAGAATCTCAGGATTTCCTGAACATAGCTTGAAAATCACTAAATTAAAAGGAAACAAAAATAAAAACAAGATGAGCATGCATGCGTGCATAATGTATATGAATCCCTTACCATCTATTGGATTTAGAGAAAGCTTCAAATCATTCTGTGTAGATCCAGACACCGATCCTGATACTGGCCTCTGTAAAAAGTGTGGTTTCATCTCAAAACCTCCTAGCTTTTCTTTGGATATTATTCCATCAAATTGGTCAATGTGAAGAGGTTTGACCCTGCTGTCATAAGGAGAAGTTTCTTTAGTCCTGCTAACAGATGAATGTCCATCAAGGGTTTTGCCTGATAATTTCTGAGTGATATATGCATTAAGTGTCATCAATAGATCTTTCCTGTCTAATTGTTCTTCAGGTTTTAGTTGAAATGTATCCATCTGTGATTTGTTGAGGATCCTTGCAGGAGTGTTTTCAATATACTTTGAATGGACAGGTGCTGAATAGGTCATAGCAGGTGTTTTCCCTCTAGAATTCTGCATTATATAGTTGATCGTGGACCTTGGCGGAATGCTGCCAACCTAACAGGGGAAAAAAAGTAAATTGCATTAGAATTATTCTTAGGATAATCAATTATAATCAACCAATATGTTGATTATAACATTCAACTCTGTAAGAATACATATAGTTGATACTTCTGTTTTGGGCAGGGAGAAGATAATCTATGTTATATTTACCAACGGATTCTTTTCAACCTGTATATACAATATGAAAAAATGCCTTTCTGTTTGCTTATTTTTCACTAGGCGTAGGGATACTTTAGCTATCTAGTTTTCCTATATTTAAAGAGGGATTATTTGTGAAGACATTGAAACACTAATCTCTTAACCGTTTCATCATTCTGGTTTTTGAGCATTTAGAATAATAGGAGCTTGATCTTAAGTTTAGTTAAAATTAAAATTCTTGTGTTCTTTCTTAAAATGCAAAGAAAATTCCAAATCCATGAAAATGAAATAGAAATACCCCAAAGAGATGGAAATAACATATCAGCACTCTATATGGTCACTGACAGATCCTAGAATTAAAGGTTATGAATACTGCTTTATTAAAAACAACAAGAAATCCAAGGAAGGGAAGGAAGGAAGAAATCCACATTTACAGAGACATCCTATGGGTTGTTATTAATGTAACAGTAAGTTTTAAACATTAAGGGGGGGAAATCAATTTGGTCGCCAATGGTTAGCAAAGATTTGATGGCATATGTCAGCCTTCCTAGGCAGAACAGGAAACAGACTAGATGAGCTAATTCTCTTTAATATAAGGCTACATTAACAGAATTTTTCTGTCCGAAAGTACAAATCGTTCACCATCTCTTTTTACAGCGTGATAAGTTAGGGAGGATCCTTTCTGAGTTTCTTTCTCTGCCCTGAGGCTACTGTGGACTCCCAGTCCCCTTATCAGACTTTCCCTATCCACTGTATCTTCCACCCTCCCAGTGTCTCCCAAGGTCATTCACACATAACATTACGTCATGTAATCATTCAATCAAAATTTAAATAATTATTGACAAAAAAGGCAAAACATTTTAGTTGCTTTCTAACATATCCCTAAACATTATTTCAATAATATAATTCATATCCAGAATGGTATAAAATATAGATGAAATAAATATGGGTTGAAACTAAATTGATAATGGTTTGCAGATGGACATATAGAAATTGCATTTTTGAAGTTTAACTGCAGAAATTCAGATACGAAACAGGTCATTGTTGTCTAATTCTGAATATCACTTTCCCCCCAATTATTACTGAAGAGGAAGATTTGGGGGGGATGGGGGGAATGCAATGAAAGGAAAAGCGAATGGGAAGAGTTGTTTCACAAACACATCTCCATGATCAAAAGATCCTTTTCAGAGAGACTGGGGTTCTTTCAATATCACTTTTTCCATTATAGTTCCACTTTTCTTATGACAAGACAACCAAACCTAAGCAGTCAGCTTAGGCAGGGTACTCTGTTTCTATAATAGAAAACCTTATAAAATGCAGAACATAGAATAACAGAATTGGAAGGAACCTTGAGGGTCTTCTGGTTTGCAAAATATACAGTCTGGGTTATTGAGTATGGATTTTAAACAAAGAGAGAAAAGTCTCAACATTCTAAAATGCAAGGGATTTTTTTTTAAAAAAAATCCCTGACATTCTTGTAGCAAACAAGTCTGTTGACAAGAACAAGACAGAAACCTGAAGCAGTCATATACAAATTGGGTGGAAGTGTCAATCCCAGGATAAGCTGGTATCAAGAGAATAACTTGCCAGGTCACAATTCAGCAGCCTGAAACACTATTTCTCCCCCCAAAAAAAATCCTAATTAAAAATGGGATATAAACAATAGTAAAGCCTAACTGGAAAATATCCTCACTTCTGGCAATCAGCCCAAAGTCACAGAGGCTGAAAATATATGTGCTCCTATGGAACCTACAGTTGCAGTATTAAATTTAAAACAATCATTGGCAATGTCTGGACAGAGATTATTCAGTATTCCCTGTCATTGCTGTAGGGAAAATTCACTACGTTGTTTTTCATTGCAAAACAGTGGAAATCAAGTTCAATGTTATACCGGCAACACAAAGTAGGACCACAGGGACCATACAGTGGTGCTTAAAAGTTTGTGAATCCCTTTGAATTTTCAATATTTTAATATTATCTAAACAGGTCCTAAAACATGATCCCCTATGGCAGAGGTGTCCAAACTTGGGAACTTTAAGACTTGTGGACTTCAACTCCCAGAATTCCCCAGCCAGCCATGGGAATTCTGGGAGTTGAAGTCCACAAGTCTTAAAGTTCCCAAGTTTGGACACCCCTGCCCTATGGAAATAATTGTTAGATTCACTATTAACTGAAGAGGCGTGAGGCAGCTGAGGTAAAAGAACAGCTATTTATTCGGTAGGACAAGCAACAACAACTATACACAGAGATTCAGCACCTCACCCTGCTTGACAGCTATTTATACTAGAGCTGTCAAGCAGGGCGACCAATAGGAATGCTTAGACAGCCGGCGCTCAGCCAGCCGTGCTTTAGCCAATCAGGCACGGCTGAGTGTTGCTGACTGTCAGTCGTAAGTTGAGGATTTGCCAGTCGTAAGTCAAGGACTTTAGGACCGGTCGCAAGTTGAGGATTTAGCAATAATGTTCCGTAGAGGGATGACCAAATCAAACATAAATTGCTGGCCTAAAGCTTTGTTTATCTATTATTAAATCTATTTGGCACCCATCTTGTAGTTCAAGGTGAATCTGAGTGGTTTACAGTGCAATAAAATATGTAAATATAAAAACAGATTAAAATTATGAAAAAATCATGAAAAGATTTACTTTTGGCAAAAAAAGAAGCAGCAAAGACTACATTCCAACATAAAAACCTTACCTCATCTATGAAACATGGTACAGATAGTCCTAGCCTTGCAATTGGTTGCTTAGCAACAGTCAAATTTACAACAGACGCTTTCCATAGCGACTTATGACTTGGGTTTGAAGTTCTAAGGGCCTCCAGCCCCTGAGATTTTGGGCAGTTGGCAACCAGCCTGCATTTACAGCCATTTGCAGTGTCCCACAACCACATGACCACAATTTATTACTTTTTTGCCAGAAACTGGCCTTTACTTCCAGGTATTTCCCAATAGGTACAATGGATTTGCTTAACAAATGTGGCATTCACTTAGAGACTCTGGTGTTTGTTTAACCATCACTGCAAAAATGACACAAAATTGGGTGTGGTCAGATGGTGACCTGCTTAATACATGATTTATGACAATAATTCTGGGGTGAATTACTGTCACAAATCAAAGATTACCTTAGTGCGCTATCACAGTTTTGGCTTGGTTTGCTACCTCTAACCAAGCAGCTTACCGTTATTCAGAGAATCACAAGTTCTGAATTATTCCAGCAAATTCTACAGGAAAATACTAGGATGTCAGACCATGAACTGAGTTCAAAAAAAATTTGAAGTAAAATGTCAACCCAAAACATGCAAATCATCCAATCAAATAATATCTAAAACAGAAGAAAATTAATGTTTTGAAATGGCCAAGTCAAAGTCCTATTTTTAATCCTGTATAAATATTGTGGAAGGACCTGAAACAGACATTACATGCAAGGAATCCCACCAACATCTCTGAATTAAAAGTATTTTGTAAGGAAGAATGGGCTCAAATTCCTCAAGTCAATGTGCAGGAATGATCAACATTTATCAGAAACATATAGTTGCAGTTATTGCTACCCGAGGGCACACTATTTACTGAAAAGTTGCAAAAAAAAAATCAGTGTCACTCATCATAGGATTATGTTGGTCAAAAATTTACCTCCAGCACACATAGTCCAAGGATGGGTTGGACTCAATTCTTTGTCACTACATAAGGATTCTAAGATGATCCCACATTTTACTCCCCCCACAGGTTCTATTAGTCTTTATCCTACAATGTTCTAGCCAACATCCCACTTTTGTAGAATGGGAGATACCATAGAATAACACTGAAATGTCCAAATTTATATCAGGCAACAAAAACTTTGATTTTCTCTAAACAAGATCATCTGGTAGAGTTGCTTATAACTATTATAACTATAAATACATAAGTATTTATATATTGGAAAGTAGAGTATAGTAGAGTAGCCACGGTGGTGCAGTGGTTAGAGTGCAGTACTGCAGGCTACTTCTGCTGACTGCCGGCTGTCTGCAATTTGGCAGTTCAATTCTCAACAGGCTCAAAGTTGACTCAGCTTTCCATCCTTCTGAGGTGGGTAAAATGAGGACCCAGATTGTTGGGGGCAATATGCTAACTCTGTAAACTGCTTAGAGAGGGATGTAAAGCACTGTGAAGTGGTATATAAGTCAAAGTGTGATAGGATAGGATAGGATAGGATAGGATAGGATAGGATAGGATAGGATTCTTTATTGGCCAAGTGGGATTGGACACACAAGGAATTTGTATTCAGTGAATAAGGTCTCGGTGTACAAAAATATAAGTGATAAATCATGATCATAAGTCATCATAAATACATATATCATGAATCATAAGATATATGAGAAACTCTTATGAAAAATAATACTATATTAGAAATACTTCCAGATGACCTGGTGCCCAGAAATAAATGATTACCACAGAAAAAGAATAAATCATGTTTGTCAAAAGATGATTTAACATCAAAATAATATTAAAGCTACATCAAAGTTTCTTATTTAAAAAGGTATGCTGCAATTAATTTAACTGCATTTATTGTACGGCAATGTGAATCATGCAAAATGTTAGTCATGATGTAACCTAATCCAATAATTCATTCTAATAGGAAATAACTGTAATTGTTTTAGTTTGGAAGCAACCCACTTTTCCATTCTAAATCCATGGTATGGTTTGATAGTATATAATACAGCAATTACAGAATGTCCCTTTCAATTCCATGATGGAAGAAATTATTAAATGTGCTTTGAACAGATGGAGTTAACATTCACTCAAGTTTTTGTACTAATATTTCTAAACTATTTGTTAAGTTGAACCATCACTTGAATGAGGATAAACTTTCTTTTTTCATATATTCCAAAATATAGTTTTGTTGACCCACCATGAATGATGTAAATGACCTAGATAATATTCCACATGAACAACAAAAAGAACAGAACATTATCTTGCAATATAAAGTCAGATTGACTATGACATACCACCCACTAACTTTAGGTAAGCAAGTGACCTGTCAGAAAGAAAATGTCAAAGAGGTGCATTTTATTCCTTTCAAGCTGGTGAGCATTAGACTCTCCACTTTTAAATGACTAAAATAGTTTCTCAGATGTTATGAAAAAATGATGGTGCACTACTTGAAAAAGTAAGTACTAGAATTAATTTAATTATCTAGAAAGTACATAAGGAACTCAAGAAAATTCAGTCGTATTTAAAATGTCACTAGTTAAAATCATAAGCAAACTTTATTGACATGAAAGATAAAAAAGTTAACCGAATGTCAATTTTTATTCAGTTTACTCAGATTGTAGTCTTTTAATGAAGAAATTTGGTTTGCCAGCTATCTTTCATTACAAGAGACTGTGATACTATACATTAAAGACTCAAAAAAATGACCTCTGTTGCATAAGATGGTGATTTTAGCTTTATCAGGTAGGCCAGACAAGAAACATGATCAGATAGGATAAATCTACTTTATTGTAAAGTTACAATTACAGAATCTTGAAAGTCTGCAAGTACAAATCTCCTGCCTTTAAACCAGACTGATAAACCAATTGTTATTATGCACTCTCTTAGTTAACTATTACGTATGCAGTATCTCTTCACTCTATTTCCCCAGGACCTCACCATATACCATTTTAGATTAAAACAATGAATGGCTTATGATATTATTTAAGTTTATCTATTTAAATAATGCTGCCTTGGAGAATTTGAGAAACAAAATACTGAAGTTATCACATTACTGTTTTAAAAATGTGTTAATGGCTTATGTGATAAGCAGGAGTGAAATTCAGCAGGTACTGACAGGTTCTGGAGAAACGGTAGTGGAAATTTTGAGTAGTTAGGAGAACCAGCAAATACCACCTCTGGCTGGCCCCAGAGTAGAGTAGGAATGGAGATTTTGCAATATCCTTTCCCCAGGTGTGAGGAAGAAATAGGGATTTTGCAGCATTCTTCCCCTGGAGTGGGGTGGGAATGGAGATTTTGCAGTATCCTTCCCCTGCCAACCCACAGAACTGGTAGTAAAAAAAATTGAATTTCACCACTGGTGATAAGCCATCCATTTTTTGGAAAAGAATAAAATTAAACTGCTTTACCTCAATTAGGGACTTAAAACTGCATGTGGAAGGAGATATCAAGTATTCATTTTAAATGAGAAAATATTTTTTGAGACTAACAATGTCCACAACTAGTGAAATTTTGTTTGTACACTGGATTCTATGAGTTGGAATGTGTCCAGCTTAACTCCACTTTTTCAGGAGGGCTTGTAAAAGAGAGTAAAATTAATTGGTTTTCATCAAAGAAATACCCAATGAGATTAAATCTTGCACTTCTTGTTCTGCATAATTTTGCAATTGCATATTTCATACTAGCAAAGTTTAGCAGCTTGTTAGCACTTTTTCTTAAATATTAGAAGAAATATTTTATCAATATATGAAACTTTCAATATACTATATAAAAGCTTAATGGACATCATGCCAATTTGAGAACCAGTTTCGTTGTATTTAAGTACAATGACAATAAAGATTATACCTACTTAGTTTAGTGTTAAGTTTAAGCTAGAAACTAAGTTCTTGGCATCCCTTAGGCATCCCTTAGGCATGAAAACCATCTGGGCCAGACACATAACCACTCTAACTAGCTATTCTGTAATAAATGAAGTGGATGCTAAATGATTGCGACTCTGCTTTCCAGCTGGAAAGAGACAATACTATCTTCCGTTTCATATTTTGGGCTTTTTTTGTGCTTCCTAATCACTCCCCAATTCTTTGGATTGCTTAAGTGCCTGTTTGCTGTCTTATACACATCAAAAGCAATGCAATCTGCAGGAGGAGAAGGCAAGGAGTAAAGATCAAGCAAAGCTGAGAATACTTACATTTTCTCCACCAACCTTGCTACAAGAGAGAGATTGGAGAGAAATAGATTTCAAGAGAGTACTGTAAGCTGCTTACTGTTTGCATAGCATATCTATGGTTCCCCGACCCAGATTACTGCTGTGATTGCATTACTCTTGATGTATATAAAAACAAGCAGAAGGGACAACACAGATCAAGCATAGGAGAATACACACTGACTATAATGATAATCAAGTATCTGAGGGATCCTGTAAAGATCATAAATGGTCTTATAGTCCACGAAGTAATTTTTTCGGCACAATTATTACTTCAAACAGCCACTGAATGAATGGTTGGTAAGCAAGGACTACCTATAACAAGTATGTTCACCACCTGGAGCTAATCAAAACGTATTTCTTTAAAGATAAGATAAAAATCTAATAAGTGCAAATTGTGCAAAGAAACAAAATAAATAGTAGCTCATACACTCAGCTGGTGCAAGACGGTCACATAATCTGATTATAAACAATGACATAACACAACCACCAAAATGATTCACTAGAATATTTGTAAAAGTTATGTTTCAGAAATGAAAAATTGGTAGCAACACAGAGTTGAAAAAGTAGTCAAATAGAGCAGGTTAAAATATTGTGAGATTTCCAAATATATACTGATAAAGTCTTGGCTCATAAGACAACAAATATAAAATGAAGAAAAGAAGAAAGTGTGGGTAATTGTTGTGATGTTACCAAAGAGAGTAGAATAGGAAACAAAGAATTAGAAAAGATCCCAAACTGTCAAGAACTGACAACTGAAATTATGACATAAATCACTCATGGTGGTCCCAAAAGTTATTAGCATACTAGGTGCCACACTCAAAAATCTTGCATAGGACTTAGAAAATCTGCACACTGACAAAATTTTCATCAGTCACTTACAAAAGGTCACTTTGCTTGGATCAGTACATATATTACTCCAATACATTATTATGACAGCAGTCCCCAACCTTTCTGGCTGTACGGACCAGGGGCAGCAGCAACAGCAGCAGCAAGGATGGTTTCAATTGGATTTAGGATAGGGTCAGTGTCACCCTGAGGACACAGATAAACCTCCAAGTGCTTCAATGACCCTCTAAAGCAGGGGTGTCCAAACTTGGGAACTTTAAGACTTGTGGACTTCAACTCCCAGAATTCCCCAGCCAGGCTGGCTGGGGAATTCTGGGAGTTGAAGTCCACAAGTCTTAAAGTTCCCAAGTTTGGACACCCCTGCTCTAAAGGATGCAAATGACCAGCTGTCTACAAGGAATATAAATCCTTCCATTCCCCACTATCCTGTCAGAGCTGAAGAAGCTTCTTGGATAAGAAGCGAAATGTCTTCAAAAAAATGAAAGTCCAGTTGCCTCCTGAAAAAGCACTTTGGGACAGTGCTGCAATGTTTTTGGAAATATAACAGGGTTCTTGAAAAGTATGTCCTTTTACTCTTAAAATCAATATGCAGTATTTGCTTTACAGGACAAACCCACACTACATATTGTGCTCATCACCCTTACTTTTGATACAATGAGTTAAGAGAATTTAAGTTCTATTTTATGGAAACTAATCTTACCCTACATTTCCTTGTTCCTTTGAGTTTTCCTACTTATGGGTTGCTGAATTTGTATTTACCATTTAATGGAATTAACTTTACTATTTTCATAATTAGACATAGAATCTTGCCTTTCTATCTCAGCAATTAGTCCATTTAGCTCTATCACTCTTTTGCTTTCTAAAAGCACTTCTTATTTATTGATTTCAAGACTACAAGACTTCATTGGAGATTGTAATCAGAAGTCAAATGTGCATATCTGTTTATCATAAGATCTAGATACGTAACCCTAAATAGTCATCCGTATTAGTTTGCATAATCTCTGGCAGCAAATCTCTGGTTTGATTTTGTTAGCAATTTCCTCTTCTTATTGCTGTAGAACTTGCATAGTTCTTAGGCAGGAGGAGGGGGGGAGGGGGAGGGGGAGGAGGAGGAGGAAGAAGAAGAAGGAGGAGGAGGAGGAGGAGGAGGAGGAGGAGGAGGAGGAGGAGGAGAAGGAGAAGGAGGAAAAGGAGGAGGAGAAGAAAAAGCAGTCATGTGTCTAAAATAAAATATAAAATTCAAATAAAACCTCCAAAGTTAGAATTGCACAACTGGATTTATGTATTGTATAACGTAAAAATGAAAGTTTGGATCATGAAGCAACTGAACTGATTGAAATCCTGCCTGATTGCAGTCAGTCATAGGAGGGCTATTAGTCAAATATTTTTTTTAAATGTTAGTGTTAATCAGTGTGAAGAATTTGAGCCTTAGAGAGTGGAGAGATTCTATTTTTTGTCTTTCTTGTTAGTTTGTTGATTAGTAAAATTACCTTCCACCAAATACTGGAATTGAAATTTTACGAATAATTGAACTAGTGGCAAATTAGAAGAACAATCGCTACTTTGAAACTTTGGAAAAAAAACCACGAATAGTTAAATATCTCTCATGCTTTCTGCCTTCAATCCTTTTTATAACCTATTTTTGGGAAGATTAAGAAACATATTTCTCCTTTGTAGTGATGAGAACAGGTTGCTATTAAGCATTCTGATGGGGATACCGTGGAAATATGCCAAGATATATGATTGCTTTCTCTAAAGTAGAAGTCCCCAACCTTTACAGCTTTACAGCAGAGGAGAGAAGGGAATCAGGCCACACAAGAGGTGGACAGGCCTGTGTATGTACACTTATGCACTGACCCACCACTTGTGCAAGTTGAGCTGCTCACATGTATGCACCAGCTCACTGCACACGCAAGTCAAGTTGTGTGCATGTATACCAGCCCACTGCTTGTGTGGCCCAGTTCAAAACAGGCCACAGTCCAGTAGTGGGCCGCAGTCCAGTGGTTGGGGATCTCTTCTCTAAAGCACTGTCAACAGCTTTGAGTGAAAATTTAAGAGGATTAAAGGAAGTTGCAGTCCCAAATGTGTGATCCACATGGAAAGTGGTACCTAGACAAAGACTGATGCGCATGAGAAGATGGAACTTGATGATGATGCCACAGGGAAGTATTTTTAACAAACACAAAGCTAAACTTACAGTTTTGATGTTTTAATTCCTTGTTGATCTCAATTAGTACATTTCATCATCAAAAACTATTCAAAGTATATATGACCTAATCATAAGATTCTTCACACTAAAAGTCTGTAGAGATTTTCAGTCATCCAGGTCATGGTTCTCCCAGAGCTGCTTTTTCAGGAGGCAACTGGATTTTGTTTTTTCTTTGAAGACATTTTGCTTCTCATCCAAGAAGCTTCTTCAGCTCTGACCAAATGGTGGGGAATGGAAGGATTTATATTCCTTGCAGACCGCTTGGTCATTTGCATCCTTTTAGAGGGTCGCTGAGGCCACTTGGAGGTTTCTCTGTGTCCTCAGGGTCACCTGAGTGGTGCAAATGGATGTGGAGCCTTCTTGGAACTGCTGAAAAGAGTGTGTGGTTGTAGTTTTTTCCTCTGGAAGTCAGGAAGCTGCCTCCTGAAAAAGCACCTATGGGACAACCATGGCCTGAATGACTGAGAATTTCTACAATCCTTTAGCTATACAATTTGTGATGAACCCCCTACAAATGTTGTGGGAGTAGGAATGGATTTCCAGAGAATAAACTGCAGACTATGGGATCACTACTCAGACACAGATAAACCACCAGGTGCTTCAACGACCCTCTAAAACAGTGTTTCTCAACCTTGAAGATGTCTGGACTTCAACTCCCAGAATTCCCCAGGATGCAAATGACCAGCTGTCTGTAAAAAATATAAATCCTTCCTTTCCCCACCATTCAGTCAGAGCTGAAGAAGCTTCTTGGATGAGAAGCGAAAGGTCTTCAAAGAAAAAACAAGAAAGTCCAATTAACTCCTTGAAAAAAGCACCTTTGGGATTCTTCATGCTACATAAATCTTTATTTTTACACCCTCCCCAAATGCTATTTTAATTTAGGAGTGAATTAACTGCAGTTCAGGGCATGCATCCCATTTCCTTGGCTACACTAGAAAATGTTGGGTTTTTTTTTTTTTTTTGAGTTACATGCATAAAATCATTTAAATGATTTTCCATTCTCTTTTACTTATCTCTTGCCAACTTCAGAAACAAGAGTAACATTAAGCAACCAACAGCCTAAGAGTAATTGCTGTTAATATATCATGAAACCACCAATGATTTGCAAGGGAACAGAGTTCATCATGCTAAGACTCTTGCATAACCTTTTCCCCCCTCTGTGATATGCACTGAAGCTTTGAAATAATTCTAAAAGCTTCTTCAGAGGAACCTGTATAATGAAGGCTGCTAATTAACACCTTCTAGTTAAAGACATCATACAGAATACAGATGATAAACTAAAAAAAAAAGGAGGGGGAAGGATCCAAGACTCTTTTTTGATGAAACCTAGTAATGATTTTACCTTTGAAGCCTGATTGTACAATTGCTACATAATGGGCTAGATTACAGGCTGATTACCAATGAGGAACAATCTATTCTGCTATAAATGCAGTTAAAGCAGAAGACATCTACCAATCATTTGTTTTATTACAGAATGTGCTATGGAAAGGAAAATAGATAAATACAACAGCTTTTTTAAAAAATTTTCTAGGGAATGCACTTATCTTTAGCTTCATTTCTCAACGGAAATGTCATAATGCCCCCAGGGCTGCTTCTACTACTACTATAACATTTTAGACTTCCACATTACTCTTCCCAATCATCAGTTTCTCTCTGGATCTACTTCCTGCTTAGCCATATGGTCCTATTGTTCAAATGCTAGATTGAAGATTCACAACTGGCTACCAACTCTATTCCAAGGCTTTATATAAGTGATTAAGGGACATGGTGGCTCAGTGGCTAAGATGCTGAGTTTGTCGATCAGAAAGTTCGGCGGTTCGAATCCCTAGCACGGTGTAATGGAGTGAGCTCCTGTTACTTCTCCCAGCTTCTGCCAACCTAACAGTTTGAAAGCATGTAAAAATGCAAATAGAAAAATAGAGACCACCTTTGTTGGGAAGGTAACAGCGTTCCCTGTGCCTTCAGCGTTTAGCCATGCCGGCCACATGGCCATGGAGACATCTTTGGACAGCGCTGGCTCTTCGGCTTTGAAATGGAGATAAGAATTGCCCCCTAGAGTCAGGAATGACTAGCACAAATGTGCAAGGAGAACCTTTACCTTTATACATTATTGCTATAGCATTTCCATGTAATCCATGGCAATCAGCAATCACTGCACTTGCTCAAGCCCCAAGATTTCCTTTCAAATGAAGAATAGTCCATCTTTTAGTAAATTCACATTTGTCTGCCTATATCTTATCAAACACTGAACTATATGTTTGTGTATCAATCACAATAATCTTACAGATTTTATTTTATTTAAATCCCAGCTCCTATTATTTTTACAAATAGCTCAAGGTAGAGAACATATCCAACACTTTTTTTTTGGTCTTTTAATGACCCTGTAATCCCTTGCATCAGGGTGCAGTCAGGGCAACTGAATGGAGCTGGGTATTTACTGGCCAGATGCCCCTCCTGTCGCCAATGCGGAGTTCACAGTAGATATATTCTCATTGTGCCCAAAGAGAGAAATATCTGCCTCTACCTAGGATCGAACTCATAGCCTTCTGATTGTGAGGCGAGAGCTCCACCTCTAAGCCACCATACCACTCTATATCCAACAGACCTTCCTCCTCCAATTTTCCCCACAACAATAGTCTTGGGAGTGGGCTGGGCTGAGAGAGAGAAAGAGAGAGAAAGAGAGAGATAGGGAGGGAGGGAGGGAGAGAGAGAGAGAGAGTATGTGAGTGAGTGAGTGAGTGAGTGACTGGTCTAAGGTCACCAAAGGGATTTCATCTGTAAGGCAGGACTTGAACTCACAGTCTGCTGCTTTGTAGCCCCATGCCTTAACCACTAGACAAAACAGTTTCAATGTGCCAGCAGGTGAGAATCTCTACAGAGCTTCTCAATCATCCAGGTCATGGTTGCTGCAAAGGTGCATTTCCAAAAAGCAACTGGACGTTTTTGGTTTTTTTCATCTTTTCCTTTTCCTTTCTCATCCAAGAGACGAAGCTTTTTGTATGCGAAGCAAAATGTTTTCAAGAAAAATATCAAGAAACTCCAGTGGTCTTTTGGAAAAGGATTTTTTTGGGGCATCAACAGATATTTATGCTTCTCTGAAAATTATGATAAATGGTACCACATGGCCATAAACATTTATTTAAACTGAAAGTGTCTGAAGAATTACAGTATTTTTTGGACTTACACGCTGAGCAGATGATAATAGCCTATGTCAGAGATTGGTTAAGCTTAATTCTTTTAACTGGGAAAGGAAGGAAAGTGCAATTTTCTATCATTATCACCTTTCAAGACCCTACTCCTAATTTAGCCAGGTGGAATAAAAACATTTTAAAAAGGCATTTCAGCTGCATGCTATCTAGGGAATCACTGCATATTAATTAGGTAGCACTTTTAATCAATATTCTAAGCTAATGCTTAACAGTTATCATACTTAGTGTTTCATATCACTTTGCCTTAAAAACACTTTATAAATCTGTGGGCTAAAATAAAGTATTGCCCTATTTCCATAATATAAAGGGTACGTATTGCATTGCTTATATAAACATTATATATTATTAAATGTACCATTATATTATCATCAGCATCCTGGGGCAAACTAGGAAGATTACAAAACCAGCCGAACTAATTATATTTTATTGTAACACTACATTGACATAATTGTCAAGAGTTCCAAGTAACACCCCCAATGAAAGAAGACTCCGAGGCTTGAAGTTCCTCAAAGTTCCATTTTATTAGAGTATATTGGTACATCTGGGAAAACCCAAATCTGAGAATTCTGGGTTTCCCCCCCCAAAAAAAGAAAGTCAAAGATCTATCTCCTGCACCCACTAGTCCATCATATGGTCCAATGAATTCATCATCTCAACTGGAGACACACATACACACCCCAGTCACTCCCATCCAGGTGCAGGCCAAATGGCCTTGATTCCCAGAGAGAAGAATGTTGTTGTGGCTAATCCTCCTCTACTCTGTGCAATCCCCCTCCCCGTTTTCCTAGGCAGCCCTGAAGCTCCAATGGTAAACCTCAGGGGTGGGATTCAATTTTTTTTACTAATGGTTCTGTGGGCGTGGCATTGTGGACATGGCAGGGGAAGGATACTGCAAAATCCCCATTCCCTCCCCACTCTCAATATTTCTGCTACCGGTTCTCCAGAACCTGTCAGGACTGGCTGAATACCACCTCTGGTAAAGATGGCTTCCAGGGCTGACAATAATCTTGAAAGACTGAAAAAAAAAACATTCCTCCATCATTTCCTTTGCAACCTAAGAAACTAGGGAGGGTCTCTTCCTAACTTCCTACCCTTCCTTCTAGTCAACAGGTGTCTCCATTGTTGAAAGATGCTTTTACTGCCCAGTGACTCCTTTTGGAAAATATGGTTCCTTTCTGCTTTGAAGAGCACTCAGGAGTTAAAGGCACTTGCCAGACAAATCTCTCTCTCCTTTTCTTCTCCACTGTTCCTAATACTCAATGGTGGGTTCCTGCCAGTTCAGATCTGTTTAGCCAAACCGGTAGTTGTTTGACGGCCTGGGTCGCAGGAACCAACAGTAACCCAGGCCTGCCACGCCCCCGAATTGGTTCTCCAGGCAGCGCCATAGACACCACCATCTTGTTTTTTGGTTCTGCGCATGCGCAAAACAATTTTAATTCTACTGCACATGCATGGGCAGCGCACATCGAATGTGTGCAGTGCACACCCAAGCAAACCATCAGTAGTGCCTGCCGGAACCCACCCCTACTAATACTACGTCTGAAGTGTCTGTCTGCAGCACAAAGGGTTGGGAGGATGAGGATGGTAGCGGGAAGGTTGAGAAACAGTCGTTTTAACTCTTGAAATGCTGCTTGATTTTGGATCAACCAGGAGAATCATTAAACTTTTCTTCTGAGCTGGAACAGCTATGAATGGTGAACAAAATTAGGGATGAATTTCCTGTAGAAGTTAGCAAACTTCAGGAAACATTGCACATCTTTCACATAATGGGGGTGGGGTGGGGGATACCATAATAGAATTGTTGGATCTATCTGTATGCCTTCTGTGGTGATTCTATAAGGTCAGGTGCATGTTTTTCTAGCTTGGCAAAGAGGTGTTCTCCCTTAGTTTTTGCAATATACTTGAAAAACAGATAACAGAATAACAGAATTGGAAGGGATTTTGGGGGGGGTCTTCTAGTCCAACTACCTGCTCAAGCAAAAGACTCTATACCATTTCAGACAAGTCTAATCTCTTCTTTAAAACCCCCAGTGTTGGAGTACCCACAATTTCTGGAGTTATTCCACTGATCAATTGTTCTAATTGTCAGGACATTTCTCAGTTCTAGGTTGGTTCTGTCCTCAATTAGTTTCCACGCATTGCTTCTTGTTCTGCCTTCAAGTGTGGGAATAAACTGTCTGTACGTGTTTGTGGATTTTAGCTAGAACATAACAAGACGTGTGGTTTTGGCTAGAAGGAACTGTTGCTCTTGGCTAAGAGGAATAGGGATTTTTGTATGGCAAAAAACAACTCCTTATATGTATCATTCCTTATATGTACCATTATATGTAACCAATCATTTTTGAGTGCTTAAAGCTTCCTGTTATGATTCTAATAAAAGAAGGTGTCGGGCGTTGCCCGAGGCTTCTCATCCCAGGACAGCCCTGTGTCTGTGTATTTCATGGGTAGCCGGGAAAATCCCCTCATTCAAGTGCTTTGGAGAATAGCTAGACACACAGACACACACACACACCCGCTCTTCTTTGGGGCAGCCCCTTAGATATTGGAACACTGCTGTCATGCTGCCCCCAGTCCTTCACTTTATTAGACTAGGCCAGGGGTCAGCAAGCATAAACACTCAAAGAGCCATTTGGACCTGTTTCCCACAGAAAACGCCGGGAGCCACAAATGTCCTAACCGGAAGCCCCCTGTTCAATTCTGGAGCTGACCGGAAGTTCAGTTCCCCTACCATTGAGTCTCCTCCTAGCGCGGTGTCCTTTTTCCTCTACCTGTCATAACCGAAAGCCCTATCGATTGTGGAGACAACTGGAAAACCCTCCCCCTGCCATAGAGTCTTCTCCTGGCGCGCTATGCTCCTCTCAAAATTGTGGCGCTGACCGGTGACGGAGCCGCAGCAGAAAGAGGAAAGAGCCACATGCGGCTCCGGAGCCACAGTTTGCTGACCCCTGGAGTAGACGTACCTAGTTCCTACGACCATTCTTCATAGGTTTTAGCCTCCAGTCCCCTAATCATCTTTGTTGCTCTTCTCTGCACTCTTTCTAGAGTCTCAACATCTTTTTTATATAGTGGAAACCAAAAACGGGATGCAATATATCAAGTGTGGCTTACCAAGGCATTATAAAGTGGTACTAACACTTCACATGATTTTGATTCTTTCCCTCTGTTCATGCAGCCTGGCTTTTTTTTGGGGGGGGGGCTGCAGCACATTGCTGATTCATATTTAAGTGATTGTCCACTCCAAGGTCCTCTTGCAGTTACTAATATTGAGCCAAGTATCATCCATACTATACCTTTGCATTTGGTTTTTCTTGCCTAAATGTAGAACCTTATTTTTTTCACCATTGAATTTTATTTTGTTAGATAGTGTCCAATGTTCAAGTTTGTCTAGATCCTTCTGGATCCTATGCCTATCTTCTGGACTGTTGGCTATTCCTGCCAGTTTGGTGTCATCTGTACATTTGATAGGTTTCCCTCCTCTCCCCTTGTCTAAATCATTTATGAAGCTATAGAAGAGTACCTGTCCTAAGACAGAGCCTTGGGATATTCCCTCCAGTAGACGCAGCTCCATTAAAGACTATTTGTTGCGTAGTTGCAAATGGTACACATGGGGGCACCATGAAAGCCTTCCTTTCAGAATGGCTGCTGTTCTCCCTGATTTGGAGGCACAAAAGATATTGGTGCAGATGCTGCTGAGTTTGAAGGGTGGACTAATCTTTTTCTGATGCCGACATCCCAACATTACTTCAGAATGTCTAATTCATGAATAGACATAAGGCATTATCTTTACACATTAATCAAATTTACAACCCATCCCACAGAAAGTGATTCTTTCCTTACAAACAGCTTTATGAACAGTTTGATCTTTGCTTGTCAACTGCAAAGAAAGCCATTCTCTGTAAAACAAGCCCTGTTTGTTCATCAGTTGTCTGAACAATCATTACTAGCACTTGATTAAGCAACTTTAATTTCTGTACTATTTCTACATGAAATGAGTGGCTGCCCCTAAATCTACAAGAGCCGAAAGTTCTACTTCTGCCTGGAATCTAAAATAACTACACAAGCATTTAAGTGTGCTTGCCTACTGTTGACTGCCTGAGATCTACTTAAAAGATAGATGTCCATTTGAAGTAAAGGTTTGCTTCCAACTCCCCCACCTGCCTATCTTTTCCCAATCTATGCCCTTTTGTCTCCCTACTGCGCTTCACTTCCATCTCAAGTAATCTTTGCTACTGTAGGAAGTTAAAACCCACCCCTCTGCTAGAAAACTGAAATATCCTAGGAAATATTAAGAAATATTATATTTCCCTGGATGTGAAAAGGGAGAAACGTGTTTTTAAAGACAAAATAGCTCCCTGTAGCTTCCTGCCCCCCCCCATCTTTGTCAATGGGCCATTAAAGCCTGAGCTAGTCTACTTTACATAATAAAGGTGGGGTTGGCCTTCTACAGAAGCTCACCACATGGCATCTGTGAACTCAGCCAAACTTGGGCTAAGGGCACAGCCTAGAGAGTTGCCCCTGCATGGCCCCATGGGAGTCTGACAACCAATCAGAATACATTTCTTACACAGGAACAGGAAACAGAGAGGTGGGGCCAAATGGAGTATAAAAACCCAGCAAGCCCCCTTTCTTTCTCTCTTTTCTTCTTCAACCAACATCTGGAAGCATGTGACCCCCCCCCTTTTTTTCTGTTCAGGAACTCCAGCCATGTGATCCTGTCCACCATTAAACCATCTTTCCAAGCAGCCTCCATGTTTCCAGTGTTTTTTCTCCACTTGGGACTGAATCCAGAAGGACATTTCTTCCCCTTCTTGCTCCTGCTGTTGATGAGATGTGCCTGGTATAGCCCTTTGCACCAAGAAATTCCTTTGTAGTGTGCTGCTGAGCCAGTTGGGACTGAGTTTCTTGACACGCCACTGATCTGAGGCTGCTTCTTGTTTGATCCGTGACATGCAGGAAGCCAGTGGTGGGTTCCAGATCCCATTCCAACCGGTATGGTTGGAATGGGCCCAGCATCACCCAAATGGATGCGCACAGCGTGCGCATTCATTGTAGCTGCCAGCGACGCTTCCACAAGTCTCCGCGACGCTCCAGCTGCTCAGCGGAGCATCATGCAGGCGCTGTACATGCCATGCACCTGCGCGGAAGTGCTGAAGGCTTTAAAGAACAGGTAAGGAGCTTGGGCAGGCGGGTGGGCCCTCTGAAGCACCGTACTGGAACGGTACCTGGTGCTCCGGGCAGGCTCTGGTACGGCCGTACCACCTGCAACCCACCACTGTAGGAAGCCCATCCCCAACATGGACCAACATCACAATCACATGACCATGGGGGTGATGGGATAGCTAGAACACCAAGGACCATTCATAATCATTATTTATTCATCTTGAATCATCTTGAATAATTGCTGAATAAATGGACATAAGTCAAGGATCATTTTTAATGGGTGGCTTCTTTAGATAGTTGTTATAGAAGAAAGGCCCTAATCATGACTCTAATGTAGTGAGGGCGAACCTTTTTGGCACCCAGTGCCCAAACCAGAACATGTGCGCGCATGCGGGCATGCCGGAATGCCGGAAACCCGAAGACCAGCCAACCGGCATGCCCATGCCTGTTTTTTGGCAGTTTGGGGGGCTGTTTTTGGCTCGAAAAATGGCCTGAAAATGACCTGCTTTGGGAGCATTTGGGGGGCATTTTTAGACCATTTTTGGAACCTTTTTCAGGCCATTTTTGTTGGGTCATTTTCCAGGGCTCTGGGACCCACAAAGACCAGTTGGCCGGCACATTGGAAACCAGAAAAGCAGCTGGCAATGGCACATGTGCCCATACCCTTGCCATAGGTTCACCATCACGGCTCTAGTGCTATTGGCTTAGGCTGGATGAGACAATGATAATGGGTCAGAGCAGAATTACTAAGCAACATCGATCAGGAGGAAGGAGACATTCACTCGCTCAGATTCTTAACTTTGCAGAGACATAGGCTGATCGCACGTTGTTACCTTTAGTGCAATACTTATTTCTTCCCCCAAGCGCCCCATTCCTTGCCAAGACTGAAATATTTAAGCAACACATATGTCTATGTATCAAAAAGATGAGCATATGAAATGATGTAGCCATCTCCCCAATTTGCCTTAATCAATTTGGTTAGTAACCTACTGAGGGCAGGATTAACTATAGTGCTTTAAGAATGGAGAAAGAGCAATGAAAAACTAGAAACATCTCAGTTTCTAAGTATGTCCCTTAGCAGACAGTATTGTACTAGGATTTTTAAAATGTTTATTCCAGGGCTACTTTTTATTCTGCAGACCCAACACCTCTGTGTATCTGTCTTCAAGGCAACACAGAATAATAATAGTGAATGGTGTCATCATAATACACTTCCTTACTAAAGAGCTCCAGCATAGAGAATGATTTATGGATTCATTTGACATCCGCAGCTTCACCAAAATACCTCTTGGACACATTTTCACTTTTCAGCAGCTTCAAAGAAAATCCTCAGTTCACTGGAATTTCAGAAAGAGCGAAGCCAAAAGCACCAGAGGCAAATGAAACCATTAATTAATTCCTAAACTACTCTGACACATTTTTGCTGGCTTCTTTCATTACGACTAGCACAATCGTGTTCCTTAAATTCTGAATTGTTGATTTTATGCAAACTACTAACATATTTTCTACATTCAAGGGGGGGGGGAGCCCTTCATTTTAATGCTTTATTTTAGAATACTGATCCCACAAGAAGTCTGCAAACCCGTTTGCGTATACCTGATGTAGGAGATAACTAGGTGGAACCTGAGGGTAGAGTCAAAGATATCATCAATTTGAAATCATTATATTCAGTGTTAGGATTCAGCCAGTTTGCACCTATTCGGGAGAACTGGTTGTTAACTTTCTAAGCAGTTCGGAGAACCAGTTGTTGGAAGAAATCTCATTTGGGCTAATCCTGTAAGGAAGGCAGGAAGGAAACATTCTGGTGTTGTTTCTAGCTTAATCTTTATTGCCCTGATTACAGAAACTGCCTCTCTGGTTAACCCTTATTACATTGTAACAGCTAAGGCGAAGCGCCCATCGGCCTGAGTGACGTTGAGTTGGGCATGCTCACCCAGTCACATGATCACCGAGCCATGCCTACTTAGCTGGTCATTAGGGTAGAGAACCGGTTGTTAAATTATTTGAATCCCCACCAATTATATTCCCACAAGACACAAAAGTCCAGCCCCTACCCCCCACAAATTCTATTGACCCTTTTCTAGCACCAATTTTGCTTGACTATTAGTAGATCAGATTCTTGTATATAGTTAGCATGAAATAAAACTTTTAGTGCTTTGAACTCTACTCCTGTTCCTGGTTTCTCGCATCTGATATCGGATGACACATTTCACTCTCTGCATTCTACACTATATGTGAATATATCCCATTCTTTAACTGATTTCAATTATTTTCCTTTTCTGTCTTTATGTGATCAATATGTTGTCAGATTCCATCACTTCATTACC